>NC_135183.1:12435839-13035839 GCF_041146795.1 Maylandia zebra
ATAACCTGCCTCAGTACTACATGGAAGCTCCTGTCAGGCATCATATCGGCTAAGATGAACAGGCACATGGGTCAATACATGAGCGGGACACAGAAAGGAATTGGCAAGAATACCAGAGGCGCAAAACACCAGCTACTGGTAGACAGAACAATCAGCCGAGACTGCAAGACCAGACTGACCAACCTGTGCACTGCCTGGATTGATTACAAGAAGGCCTATGACTCAATGCCCCACAGCTGGATACTGGAATGCCTAGAATTGTACAAGATCAATGGGACCCTAAGAGCCTTCATCAGGAACTCAATGGGGATGTGGCGTACAACACTAGAGGCCAACTCCAAGCCCATAGCACAAGTCACCATCAAGTGCGGGATCTACCAAGGAGATGCTCTGTCCCCACTGCTGTTCTGCATAGGCCTGAACCCCCTCAGTGAGATCATTAACAAGACTGGCTACGGATACCGACTACGGAACGGAGCAGTTGTCAGCCACCTCCTGTACATGGATGACATCAAGCTGTATGCCAAGAGTGAACGAGACATCGATTCACTGATCCACACTACCAGGCTATACAGCAATGACATTGGAATGTCGTTCGGACTGGAGAAGTGTAGTCGGATGGTAACAAAGAGAGGGAAGGTAGTCAGAACTGAGGGGATTGAACTACCAGAAGGCAACATTGCAGACATAGAGGACAGTTACAAGTACTTGGGGATCCCGCAGGCGAATGGGAACCATGAAGAGGCCGCTAGAAAAGCTGCAACCACCAAGTACCTGCAGAGGGTCAGGCAAGTCCTGAGGAGTCAGCTGAATGGTAAGAACAAGATCCGGGCCATCAACACGTACGCCCTGCCCGTGATCAGGTACCCTGCTGGGGTAATAGGCTGGCCAAAGGAGGAGATAGAAGCCACTGACATAAAGACAAGAAAGCTCCTTACCATGCATGGAGGGTTTCACCCCAAGTCCAGCACCCTGAGGCTGTACGCTAAGCGGAAGGAAGGGGGCCGGGGACTGGTGAGTGTCAGCACCACAGTCCAGGATGAGACAACGAACATCCAAGAATACATTGGGAAGATGGCCCCAACTGACCGAGTGCTCAGTGAATACCTCAGACAGCAGAAACCCAAGAAAGAGGAGGGAGACGAGGAACCATCATGGAAGGACAGAGCCCTGCACGGTATGTACCACCGGCAGATAGAGGAGGTGGCTGATATCCAGAAATCCTACCAGTGGCTGGACAAAGCTGGACTGAAAGACAGCACAGAGGCACTAATCATGGCAGCACAAGAACAAGCTCTGAGCACAAGATCCATAGAGGCTGGGGTCTATCACACCAGGCAAGACCCTAGGTGCAGGCTGTGTAAAGATGCCCCAGAGACAATCCAGCACATAACAGCAGGGTGCAAGATGCTAGCAGGCAAGGCATACATGGAACGCCATAACCAAGTGGCCGGCATAGTGTACAGGAACATCTGTGCCGAGTATAACCTGGAAGCCCCGAGGTCAAAATGGGAGATGCCCCCAAGGGTGGTGGAGAATGACCGAGCTAAGATCCTGTGGGACTTCCAGATACAGACGGACAAAATGGTGGTGGCTAACCAACCGGACATAGTGGTGGTAGACAAACAGAAGAAGACGGCCGTAGTGATCGATGTAGCGGTTCCGAATGACAGCAATATCAGGAAGAAGGAACACGAGAAGCTGGAGAAATACCAAGGGCTCAGAGAAGAGCTCGAGAGGATGTGGAGGGTGAAGGTAACGGTGGTCCCCGTGGTAATCGGAGCACTAGGTGCGGTGACTCCCAAGATAGGCGAGTGGCTCCAGCAGATCCCGGGAACAACATCGGAGATCTCTGTCCAGAAGAGCGCAGTCCTGGGAACAGCTAAGATACTGCGCAGGACCCTCAAGCTCCCAGGCCTCTGGTAGAGGACCCGAGCTTGAAGGATAAACCGCCCGCAGGGGCGTGCTGGGTGTGTTGTATATATGCGCATATATATATATATATATATATATATATATATATATATATATATATATGCGCATATATATATATATATATGCGCATATATATATATATATATGCGCATATATATATATATATATGCGCATATATATATATATATATGCGCATATATATATATGCGCATATATATATATGCGCATATATATATATATATATATGCGCATATATATATATATATATATATATATATATATATATATATATATATATATATATATATATATATATATATATATATATATATATATGCGCATATATATATATATATATATATATATATATATATGCGCATATATATATATATGCGCGTGTGTATATACATATATATATGAGTGTTAAAATATTACTGATGTGCAGAAATTTAAAAAATGCAAAAGCGTATGTGCTTATGTAGAGGTTTATGAGAAAATGATAACTTGTCAGTTTCAGTGACTCTTTGCGCTTGTTCCCATATTTGACTGACAGACGAACCATAATTAAACTGTAGTATGTAGTTCAGAAACCACAACATCATCAAAAGCTGGTTTATGCTTGGAGAGAGTGCATTTATGCACTGTTTACCAATATACACATGTTAGCTTTGACTGTGGTTTTCTTTACTATACAAGCTATGATTTAAGGGCTGCTGTCTGCCACTGGTATATCGTACTAAGTGGCTTGGTTGACTTTCTTTGTTTTCTTGTGATCGCCCACATGTACTGAATAGTTACGTGGTAGAAGACAGTATTTTACTTCTTATATTAACATTTTAGTATTTTCATTTGATGATCTTCAGCTATTGGAACACAGGATTTCAAGTTTTAAGGATTTCAAGTTCATAATAAATCTTATCTGATTTGGTTGTTCACTTGATTGTTAGACTTTTATGTTGGCACACCTTAGATATTTTATACCAAAACTATACTGTTCAAAAACCATTATAATAAAGGAACACTTGATAAATACTCATGGTCAGTTAAACTTCAGGGATATCAATCTGTCCAATTAGGAAGCTTAAACCTGCTTTGGTGCAAATGAAAGTGTCAAAAAGTGCTCTGGAGAGGCAACAACAGAACATTCGCCAAGAATGGACTGGTTTTGCAAGTGGTGGTCACAGACCGCTATTCTTATTGCTCTGTTCTGATAATTCCTGACTGGTTTCTCTTTAGTTTTGCTTTTTGCAGTGTCCTTGTCACCTCTGGTAGCGTGAGATGCCTACTGCTGTGAAACGTGCATTTTTAATATAGTAAATCTACACTGCAGAAACTCCACTAGTGAGCTTGGAATTCAGTTGGGAATAATTTGGGTTTTGCAAAGGAGTATACAAACTCATGTTATTTGTTCAAAGCAAGATTTTTACTTCTGGACGTGCATGTCCACTAATTTTTTTAAATACTTTTTTTTATAGCAGAGAGGTTGGCTTTCAATGCACAAGGTCATCCCAGGTTCAGTGTTACCTCCCGGTAACCCAATCCTCTACAGCATGAAAATACAGACTTTAACAGAGACACACCAACTCAATGACACAAAGAGGCCAGCAGTGTTTTTAACATGTTTTTAACCATGTCCAATCCTTTGTGTGAGTGCTCCCTGAGATGAGAGGACTGTCTGTCAAGGGGACACTAAAATAGCTATGTGGGCGAGGACAAGGGGGAGGTGTGGGAGATGTGATAGAGGGCTTCCGATGGATACCACTCCTTTGCCACGCGTGAACTGATGTGAATTTAGGTGACAGAAGCCTGTAACCTCTGGGAAAGAATCTGTAAGGGGAAAAGGGGGACAGAGAGAGCTGAAAAATGGGATTGACCCTTAACCCTCAGAGTCAGTAATGTGATCCTGGTATCTCTATTGTGGAGGGAGGGAGGTGGAGAGGAGGAGGTCACCAGGGAAAAGGGAAGGTAGTAGCCATGCCGTACTGCTGATTAGAACTTCCTGTGGTCAGCCACAGTGTTCCAGCTTGAAAACACACAAAAGTAGGCGCACACACACTTCAGACAAAGATAACTAAGACATTCATGTAAACTTTGCACTTTCGGACACAAAAAATGACTCTTTAAACTTGACAATGTCAGCTGAGTTAACTGAAAGACTAAGCTAAGGCAAAGACTAGTGTTTAAACTAGCTAAAAGAAAATAAGGACGTCCACCATTAGATTTATTTGGAATCCCAATTTTTAGAATTCAGTTGCATCAAATAGCTTGTTTGAAGTGATTTTTAGTATTAAATGACAGTTTCCTCCTGGTGAATCAGCAGCTTCCCTCAAGCCTAACTAGCTTTGAAATATTTTACATGAGTTTGCTGCTAAACTGGCACTCTATCCAGGCTGTCACCTTAGCTGAGATGGGCTCTTGACTAACAGATGTTGGGGTTTTTTTTTTATTTACGAAGATTGATCGGATGCCTGAAATAACCTTAGCGTTAGTTCAGTGAATGTATGATGCTCTGTCACTTTTAGTGGAAAATACAGTAGAAATATACAATTAGAAGACAGCCTTGGAAGAGGTGTACTGTTTAGGACTGCTTTTATTGACGTTGTATTCAGGCACAGACATGAGTTTGTGTTTCACTTCTGTGTAATTATCGTTCCAAAGAGGCCGAATTTCAGAGACTTCCAGATACTCTGACATTTCACACTCTGTGGGTCAAGCTCCAAATACATTATAACCTACATTTCCCACTATTGTTTTCAGAGGCTAAGTGCCACTCCGGAAGGCACGGACGCTAACATTCGTTGGTAAAATCAGAGTTCCCTTTAAATACCACGGAAGACATGATTTAAAGTAGTATTATTGAACTTGTTGGGGATTGCTCACCAACCTTATGAAACATGCTTCTGTGACTGACTGACTCTATTGCTGTCACACAGGTTTTATCATCAAATCTGAGTCTGTGCAATCACATCAGTGAGAGACCACTGTTCTTTATCTTCCAAGGTTTCAGTAGCATATTGTCTCTATAAATAGCTCGCTTTCTATCGGGACCTTTATTGTTTTAGCACAATAAGATTTCAAGAAAATATGAAAATGAGGGAGAGTCTATCTATAGAGAACAAGTGTTCTGGAGTGAAGCAAAGCATCAGTGATGTCAGCAGTCAAAAGCATGCAAAACAGTCCGAGACAGTTGCGTCACCACTAACCTATAATGATTTGAATGGTGTCAGGGCAGACTGGAGTGATTAATTTTCACAGGCAAATCTCTTTTGTTTCCGTCTTCCCCAGCTCTGCAAAAATGTTCTGGACTGGGTTTTTTTTTCGTAGAGCTGGGAAAGCTCTCTGTAAAATTCTGTTTTCTGTCATTGATGGTAGCTGTGAGAAAATCAAACTGAAGCTAGGAAGGTTTTATTTATTTATGTTGTAAGATATATATATAATATATATATATATATAATATATATATATATATATATATACTATATATATATATATATATACACATATATATATATACACATATACATACATATATATATATATATATATACACATATATATATATACACATATACATACATATATATATATATATATATATATATATATATATATATATATATATATATACACATATATATATATATATATATATATATATATATATATATATATATACATATATACATACACATATACATACATATATATATATATATATATATTAGGGGTGCAACGATATTCGTATCGATATTGAACCGTTCGATACAGTGCTTTCGGTTCGGTACGCATATGTATCGAACAATACAACATTTGTAATTTATTTTATCAATTTTCCTTCTGACGATGCTGTCTGTGTTGAGCGCTCAGTGAATCTGTGTTCGACTACTCCGCCTAGGCTGCACTGTCGAGCGCAGATCCACTGAGCGCTCCACACAGACAGCATAGTCAGAAGGAAGAGCGCAGGGCAAGCTAGCGAGACAGAAGTTAAGCTCTCCTTGCAACAGGCAAATTGAACGTCATTCAGATCTGGCATTGGGAATTATTTTGGTTTTCATGTGGCGTATGACCCTGAAGGTAAGCGAGTCATGGACTAAAGTAAAACAGTATGTTGGATGTGCCATGCAATGCTCAATTACATTGGTGTGAACTAGTGTGTTAGCGCAGTTAGCTCGTTAACGTGTTGGCCGTCTAGCCCCATGCACGGAGTGATCGGCGGTAGCTCGTTAACGGAGATTTGCCGTGTTGTGGCGTTAAGGTCATTTCAACGAGATTAACCTGAAAGCACTAGTGGGAACACAACGAATATGACTGCACATTTACGCCGACATCATCGTAGTGCAAAGACAAATACAACAAGCATGCTACTAACTTTAGCCGAGTCATTTAGACAGCTGTTAGCACATGATTCTCCTTATGCTGCTGAGAATATAGCCCAGAAGAAGCGGATAGTATAGCTTTTATTTTGGAAAGAGACATTTCTCTGTAATAAACTCTCTTTTCCAAAGATGAGTGATTCCTCAATCAGATACAGGGCTTGCAATATCGCTAGCCCAACGTCCCGGAGCTAGCGATTTTTTCAGTCGGGCTACCAAAATCTATCTCTTCCCTGCCCGTCGGGCTATTGTAGGAAAAATATATGTCAATGCTTCTGCATTCTTTCGGAAATGTAGCTGGGTAATTATGTCATTGGCATCGGTGAGCCACTGTCAATATGTGACATATTGAAATCGCGTTTGAATTTGCGTTTGTTTTTTTGCTTTCACTTTGCAATCGTGCGAACTGTGTATAGAGAGCGACAGCACTGATCTGTGAGTGATGATAATTTGTGCACCAATTCCTCTGACATCGTCTTATTAATCGTTAGCTTACTATGCAAACATGACAAGTGAAATCTCCCGCAGCAAGCTTAAACATGTGAGAGGTTGATCGCGCAGAGAATCGCTGAGCTTATGTGAGTGAGCGTGTAAAAGCATTTCAGTTCTGCTGAGCCAAATAAGACAGGTCAGGGTGAAGAAGTGACAGCCAAAGAAAAGCTTACCACAAAACGGAGAAGTTATGACAAATCAGACTATAAGGCAAAAAGAAAGTGCAGCTTTATGGTTTCATGGACAAAAGAATTTCTGTGGCTGCAATATGATGAGCTAAATAACCAGGGCTGCACATAAGTGGTCCGCAGGTGCGCATTCGCTGTCAAAATAAAAAACACGCACAAGGGTTAGGGTTAAATTTAAAAACTGTACTTTTGAGTTAAAATATATATTTATAATTTTAATAAATGACAAATTAAAAAGGCATGAACATTTTTTTGTATCGAAAAAATATCGAACCGTGACACCAAAGTATCGAACCGAACCGAACCGTGAATTTTGTGTATCGTTGCACCCCTAATATATATATATATATATATATATATATTATATATATATATATATTTGGGATGAATCAAGTCTTTAAATAAGATGACTCCTGTCTCTCTTTTTTGCTCATACTCATTTTTGTGAGGTAAAGGTGCCTGTTTTCTTGCATGTTAGTGAATCTAATTCCTCATTCTTTTGGAAGGAAACACCTCAGTCAACTTTTAATGGTGTGTGCGGAGAGGTAGGGCTCTCAGGGGCAGAAACTTGGCTCTGCTGTGATTTATTGTTTAATTGAGCCGACTCGTTAAAGTTACCTGTAATTGATGCCATAAAACCCCTGGCTGTCTCCCAGCTTCTGGGTTGTGTAACACTGCAGGTTAACATGCAACCCGACGTTCCTGTGGATATTTGACTGCACTAAACAGAACTGTATTTTCAGATCGTCTGCTTGTCTCAGTGTGAAGGAGCTGAAAGTGAAAAAAGGCAGTAATGGACTGGGGCAGTTTGTGCAGAGCTTTAGTTTGCTAGTACTTGAAAAAGAAAGGGAGATTGTGGATTGTGTGTGTGAGTGTGTATGTCTGGCAGTTTGGTATTTCCTGAAGGAGTTTCCTCCTACCGTCAGAGCGGAACCACCCTGGGCCCCTCAGCAGTCCAACCCACAGACTGACCCGGTACTGCTCCCAGAGAGAAAGAGAGAGACATGGCAACAGTATGGAGTCTCATTGGATGTGAAGGTGTACAAGTATAAAGAAGCATTGATAAAGTTGTTGCACACAGAGAACTAGGTTGTTATTAAGATTGGAAGACTTATTCTCGTCTCCCCAGTTCTGCCTCAGGCTATAGACACCTACGCATTCTGCTAGTCTAATGTTCCTTATCATCCGTATTTGGTCTGTCATAATGCATGTGGCTTGATGAAGAAGTGTATCCTCAGCACCTTACAGCAATTTGTTGGCTGCAGTGTGTCCCAGAGATAGCAAGGAAGCACCAAGGAGGATCGCGGGCTAGGATTCCTGAGCTATTAGCCAGCATTACTCATCCAAAGGCCTGACAAGAGAAACATGGCAGATGAGGAGAAAAGGCTGGGGTGAGCGGGGAAGAGGGTATTGTTGAAAGAGTTACAGAGAGAAGAGTGAGTTTTGTCAGCCCTTGTCTTTGCCCCCTTGTCACAGCTGGGCATGATTACCCAGGGTTCTCCGCTGAGCAGCTTCAGGCAACGTGGATACCGGATTGTAAGATGCACTGAGCTTTTTCAGGAGAGGAGGGAAAGATCAGATCGGACCTGTGTTACATTTTCCTAAGTGGTTTTATAAATTCAGTTTTGAGCATTAGGCTGGTGATGTGGACATAATGAGAGCATGAAAAAATAAAACTCAGTCTTCTGACTGAATTGTAGATCCAAACCATTACCTTCCTTTGGGAGTCAGTCAGTGATTCTTTGCCAAAGCTGCTGGTGTGAGTAATTTTTCATGGCGGTACTTCAAAGTCATCAAAGTCTGACACCAAAGGACACCTTGTGCGAGAGGCTCATGTCCATAAGCAGCATCTGACAAAATGGTGTTATAGTTTGTTGGTTGTTCCTAAAAGTGACATTTTGAATAAAGCATCTGCTTCACCTGGAATATTTGAATCTTTGACACTTATGTCATTGCGCCAATTTTGGGCACTAGTCATAATATAATATCAATACTGAACATATTACATTTCAGTCTGTGATTGACTGGCGGCCCGTCTTCGGTGTCTCTGTTTGTCCTTTCTTTTGGTTTTCTGAGGAGGACAGTCTTCCCAGAGACCTATTTCATGTGTGTGTCTTTCATAAACCTTTCACAAAGGGCCACTTTATGGTGATTGAAGTTGTGTTTACTAATGAATGCCAGACTGAATGTTCGCCCACCAGCTCATGAATATGCAATGATGTCAAACCGGCGCTAACACCCATGAGTTGTCTTTACTATTAGCCGCGACAGGAGGAGAAAACTGGAGCCCAGCTACGAGTCTGAGAATTACAGGAGAAGCAGGAAGGAAGGAAAGGAAGAAAGTGAATGAGAGATGTAGATGCAGCCTTGGCTCAGAGCGAAGCCGCTGAGATTTTTAATGTGTGTCTCTGAGAGTGTGTATGTCCCATAGAGGAGTATGTTTATAAATCACAGAGTCAGGCAGTGTGTGTCTTGCAGGGCCGGTGTTTCCTGCAGTGTAATCTGAGTCTCTGGTGGAATGTGTGAACCACATCCGACTCCACTCCACTCAAGCCCCCGACTCACTCAATATCCCACTGTAAACAACATGGCTTTGCCAGGGATTCTTGAACAGGACAGGTAGAGTCGCTATATCTCCCAAAAATAACAGAGTGCAGGAAATGCTTCAAAATAAGAGCATATTGGGCCCTGCAGTCAGCGAAAGTCACCCCTGAAAAGTGATATTAAACTTTTATTCACTGTGTTTTCAATGAACCTATGACTTCTTTATTGTGTGTGTGCATGTGTGTGTGTGAGTGAGAGAGAGAGGTTTAGACTAAGAGGTTAATTGTAGTGTGACCTCCCTAATGTCTTTCCCTGGCTGGTTATCTTGATTGGGTAATTAATTCTGGGGCCGCTCTCTTCAGGCGACCCAGTATTCACACACTCACAAGTCTCTCTTTCTCATACACACACTTCTTTTGAATCTCCTGAACTCCAGCACCACTACATTCCCTTAACCTTAAGGCTGTTCTATTGTTTTACTGTTACCTTTTCTCGTTATTTCCTCCTTCTCTCGTTCTTTCACTCCCGCTCATGTCTTTCTCTTTTTCATTCAGTCACTCTCAGACTGGCTCATCTGATATTTTATTCTCAATCCTTCCTCACAGCTTGAACCCTCAGAGAACTGACTGAAGTTAAAGTAGCTGCACAGTATCAACACAGCAAAATGTATTGTTGCAGTTTAGGCTTTACTGTTGTAGCTTCAAACAAGTAGTTCTGTCTGCTTCACATTTCATACTTGCTTAGGCCTCGGTCACACAGGCCTAGTGACCGGTTAGCAAGCCCCCGGTCTGGTCACTGGTGTGTTTTCCCCAGCCCATTGGCGAGAGATTGTGGGATGCTGCTGGTTCTCACTAGGTGAAATCAGTTGCAAAGAGGGTGCTGGACCAAAAACCTCACTGTGATTGTTTGATTGCTAGCAGATTGGAGAGGTTATCCATAGTTTAAAGGAAGACACCAACTGAGCGGAACATTAAAAAGCTGTGATGCAACAGAGAAGCAGCCAGTGTTTTCAAAGTAAAGGTTTTTCCTTATTGCTAAAAACAACTTGTAGTAAAAGGTGCAATTTTTACCTTGAGAGTAAGTCTCCGTTTCTGGATTGCATTACACCAGTGATTCTCAAAGTGTGAGCCGAGACCACCTGCTGGAGGTACTGCAGTTAGAGACCACAAATTCAATTAGAAATCACTCAAAGTGTGTACAGCTACACTTTTATATGACAATTAAATTAAAACTGATAACAAGAGGTGGTTACTTTGAAATACTTCTCATTACTGTGATCCAGATTTGCTGCTCTTGTATTGAAGTTTGTGTCCCAGTGGCTCACACATTGGCCATAACACTTTGCATATGACTGTGTAGCAGTTTATAGCCTGTGTTGTTTATGTTTTTGAGTAAATTTTAAAGGATAAACATCACTTTCTCTTGTTTTTCGATTACAGTGAAGATTTCAGACTGTAAATGTTTTTAGTTACTTTGAGGAAGCTTGCACTTCCTCCCCTCTTTCTGAGTCCAGTTTTGGGGTATGCTCAGTCTTCAGGGCTGAGCGACCACTTCCTCTAAGTGGCAGACAGCTCACTGTTTTCTTCCCCACCTTATCACTCTATCACCAGCTAACAGACACAGAAAGAGAGAGTTAGAGGACGAGAGAGCAAGCAAAGGGAGCTCCTTTTTGCTCTCTCTCTTTCTCTCTCCTGTGCACTCTTTCAGGTTTGGCTCTCCCTGTTTGGGCACGATGAGAAGAGCAGATTATTGGAGCTGATAAGATGAGGAATGCTGCTTAGAGAGGAAACGCCATTCTGGATGAGATGTAGCCTATAGAAGCCTGTTCCCCTGTCCACGACATGTCATCCAACACCACCACTGGCCTTTTCCTATCCTTCGTCTTATAGAGGAAGGATAGACATAAGGGAAGTGAGCCGGGATTGAAATCCATTGACCCAAAGCAGATGAGCATGTCCATTCAAGCCGCCCTTTTCCTCCTGCTTGCCCTCTTTCTGCCTCTGTCTGCTCCTGTTGTTTTGACTTCATTTCTCTTGAATAATAATAAATTCAGAAGTGCGTACCAGTGGCCTAAAAAATATCAGTAAACTGTTGTCATTAGAACAAGTTTGTACCGAGAAAATGTCACTGGAAAATGTGTTAATGGAGCAGTATGTGGAGTATCTGCAGGGGTGTCGAACTCCAGGCCTCGAGGGCCGGTGTCCTGCAGATTTTAGATATCAACACACCTGAATCAAATGATTAGTTCATTACCAGCCTCGGGAGAACTTTAAAACATGTTGAGGAGGTCATTTAGCGATTTAAATCAGCTGTGTTGGATCAAGGACACATCTAAAACCTGCAGGACACCGGCCCTCGAGGCCTGGAGTTCGACACCTGTGATCTAGAGAGATACTTTTGTCAAATGTTATTTAGATTTTTACTGTAAAATCTTTCAAAATTCATCTCAAAGGGAGTGGAAGGCGGAAATCTTGTGGTTTGTTCAGATGCAACTTTGTAGGCCTAAGCTGTGCTGCCATGAGAGAAGAGTTTTCTCTTGGAAACCCTTCCAAACTGCTCATCTTGGTCAGTCTTTTTTCTAATTGTACTGTTATGAACTCTAGCATTTAACATTCCTACTGAGTCCTGTAGGGTCTGAGATGTACAGCTTGGTTTATTTGCACTTTATCTGAGCGTTCCACGCACTGACTTTGGTGGGACATTTATTCCTGGGAAGACTGACAGGTGTATTTAACATTTTCTGATGTGAATCATTTCTCACTGTAGAATAATAGACTTTAAATTGTTTGGAAATGGCATTATTACACATTCACAGCAACAATTGTTTTGCTAAAATGATTGATGTCTTTCCTTGGCATTGCACTAAGACATACTTGGATACTCTAGACCAGCAACCTGCCAAAACGTCTGCTTAAATCAAAGTGTTCACACTTACTGCTCATCAATTAATCAGGTAATTTTGATTAACGCATTTATTATATCATATATTTATATGATATGATAAATATTATATATTTATAAAATATATTTGATTTGATCATTTTTTATTTAACATTTGAGTTGCCCACTTAATCCTATGGAATTAGTAACTGCATACTTTGTAAGACCTTTTTTTTCACATGACTGTAACATATTATCTATACTGAACTTATGAAATTAAAATTGAAGTTACGTTTTTCTAGAAGCAGGATTAAATACTTCAGCTGTCTTGCCAGTGTTCTCTACTGCACCCCAGTAAAACATGTACCTGCTGCATTTTGCAGAATCTGAATTGTGAGTTGTGGCCACTTGTTGAAGTTTTAAAACCTTGTAAATTCCTTATTGTGGTGCTTATCCTACATTTTTAAAAAATTTGTTCAATAACCGATATTCCAATGTGGAAATTTTCCTTCCTCCCAGTGTTTAATGTTCATATAATACAAACAATACTAGAAGAGTCTAAAAGAAAAACTATTTGTTTATTAGTTTCTCAGGATTTTCTTAGCACCACCTAAAACAGTGAAAAGGCAGTTTGTGATCAAAAATAAAAAGTATGTAATATGTTAATGTCTTTGATCATATTTTATTACAATCTTTGATTGAAATTGTCCACTTGCACACATGCATGATACAAAGAAAAGCCCAGTTTTCCTCTTGAACCAGAGCAAACCTGACTACATCCAGAAAATGAGCAATGGCTGGTGAGAGTCACGGAGGAGAGACAAGGTTGTCTGTTAGCAGGTTCAGAGAGCGGCTGAGGTGAAAAACGGAGAAGGGGAGAAGGAAAGAGCAAGAGACTAATAAATAGTGTGCTGGGAGTTGAAAACTGCAGACAGAAGTTTTTATGTGCGACTGCCTCGCTTAACCCCAACGCCACTGAAAGTTCAGCCAGGGCCTGAATTAGATCACATCAAGGGATCATCTCACTCTGTGTGCATGTGTATGCTAAAGTGTGTGTATGTACCACATCCTTCAGCCAAAACTCACCTGTTGATCTTCATCCAACATAGCTGACATCTATGTCACCCGTACAAAAACAGCTCCCAAAATGAGAGCAGACATGTAACCTATACACGCTTGATGTGTGTGTTTGTATACTGTGAGGCCGAACTAAAAGTAGATTGTTTGTGTGATAGAGGCCAAGGCAGGAGAGAAGTTAGACGTTTTTGGTTTTGGCTCGTCAAACCATAATTTAATTTTGTTACCACTGGGCATATAATAACAGATCTGGACATCAGTAATAACAAAATTGTACTCACGCTAAAAGCTAAGATCTAGAACAAAGTCAAACAGGGCAAGAAATACAAGTTAGACTGTCAGACAGGTTTCAAACCCACATGTTTGCCAACATCACTTGTTCCCAGCGTTGAACAGTGAAACGATCACTCAAAAACTGGCTGACTTGAGGGATTACGCCATCGTTTCAGGTGTTCTGACTTTCAGCTTTACCTCAAAATATGTTGGGTTACATAATCTGCCTAAACTTTTGGTTGGTTGAAAATCTGCCTGAATGTCTGACTTGTGGTTTGTTTTGTAGAAATTAGTAGAAATGCCATGCTCTCAGCAATTATTTTGCTATGCACAGTGTTAAGCAATTGCAAAAGCCTTCCAAAATAAGACCAAGGTTATAATTTGGTGTGTGTTTTGGGGGAAAAAAAGACAACAGCAACACTTATGTGAAGTTGTGCAAGAAAACAAGTAAACCACCGTGCCCATGACTCCCACATTTAATCAGTTGAGGCTGTGATGTTATAATCATAGATAAGAATGCTGATTGTGCAGCTAGAAGACAATGCCTGCACAGTCCACGAATGTAGACAAAATCCAGTAAGCCAAACACAAATCTTTTTCTATGTATTGTTCCAATACTAATTTTATATTGCATGTAGTTTTATGTTTTAGAATATAATAATTGGGGTTGTTACTCAAAAAAGTAGAGTTACACATTACACTTCTTAAAAGTTATACAGTAAGTTACTTAGTTACATGCCAAAGAATCTAATTTGTTACATTATCTCTCCATTAAATAACCGTGCATTGCCACATACTTACCAGTTAACAATATAAAACGCTGGCTACAGTTCCCCACATGAACTGAAATCCCTAATGAGCACACACACAAGAGCTTTCTTTTAGTGTTATGTATGAAAACAAAGCCGACTACAAAAAGCAAAGATGACAACCAGCCCACAGAGATTTGAATTCGATTGCCACAGTGATTCTGCTGTAGAAACATGTACATGTAGTAGAACTGGAGGCTAAAATGCTGCAAGCCTGATTGTTCATCAGGTTGTTACCTGCTGAAACTCAGGCTCTGGCTGCTGGGATGTGGTCTGCATTTACTCAGCTTTATCATCAGCCTGCGTTCTTGGCTAGCTTTGTATTAGTATTCTGTCTGTGTAGGGGCTTCTAAAGACCCATAATTGTTTCTTGTCCTGTTGTCCAATAAAAAAGTATAAAAAGCAATGTCCATGTCTCTGCTGCAGGCTGCTCCACCAGTTTCCTCCTCCTGCACACCATCTGAAATCAGCTCATTGTGTTACAAGTGCGCAGGAAGAAAAAAGCATTTAGTCATTTGCAACACGTAGCAGTTGGCTCAGTCCGTTCTGCTTCCTAAGTGAAAGGGCCTTTAGCCGTTTTCTTACTGTAGCAGATACGGCATGTCTCATTAGTGCCATACAGTTTATGGAGAGAGCTTGTTATTTAATTTCATTATTTAAAACTCCAAATATTTTCATTTCAGCCTCCAGAACATCAGTAATAATTACGTTGAACCTTCAAAAACCAGTGGGGGACATGTAGGGGTGGGTACCAAATTCAGCATTGATACAGTTTTACACCAAATCACTGGGTGTCACTTTTGATATCAGTTCATATCTGGGGTTAGCTGTTCCCACCGTTTTGGCACACACTGTTAGTGTGTGCCAAAAGTTACACATAATTGTTGGTGTGCAAAATGCAAACCACATCTAATCAGAGAAAAAATCTGGTCAAAACAGAGAGATTTGGTTTTGTGTTGTGTGTAAAGTGTTTCAAAGAAGTAAAATGTTTCAGTGGAGAAGTACAGACTCAAGAAAAAAATGTTAATTTATTATTTCTTTTTGAGCAAAGTCCAGAAAAACAGTTGTTATTCACTTCTGGTACCAAATACAGGTGCCTGTACTGATACCAGTGTGTTTTAAAGTATGAAAGGTAGCCAGCTGTAGTAACAACACAGTGCTTATGTCCATCTTTTATATATAGTCTTCAATTTTAATGTGTAGGCTTGAGGTCTTAATGTTAATCTGCCTGTTACCAATGTCCTCTATACACATCAAAGCTGTATCTAATGTTAGCAGTGTAGCTGTTACTTTAATCCATTTCAATTGTTGCCATATTAATCATATAAATTGGACCCAGACTTTCCTTCAGCATGGAGAATATAGAAGCTACTTAACAGTCATCATCTGTACCAAAACACTGAGGCTGGGTGTCAAAGCCTAGACAAACCCCTCGATGCTTAACTGAGATTACACAACAATTAAGATAAGAGAGGATGAGATTTTCCTCTCCCCTCAGTCTCTCACCCTCTCTCACTCAGTCTCGCTCTCTCCCTCCTTTTTTAAGTATGATTGTAAAGAATGTTGTTTAAAGAAGGGAAATTAAGTTTGCCTTTGATGTCTTCTGAAATATGAAACAGCCACACGCTTATAGAAATGTTAAACACTCACCACACACACGCTCACGCTGACACACACCAGCTGATTTCACTGGAAGCCGCTGCTTCGCCCAAACTTTATTATACAAATGCCCAAACAGACTAAACACTTACTTACTTTTCACTGGGAATTACTTAACTGCACAGTTTCAGTTTGACCTCTGTGGAAGTGAGCAGTCACCTGAGCCACCCCCTCACCCCCGCCTCCCGTAGTCTTTTCCCTCCCTCTACCTCTCACTCTCTCCCTCTGCTGCTTTCTGCTGACTCCTGGAATTATGATCTGTTTCCCGTCCACAGGAATAATAGAATACAGGAGGAAGAGGGGGGTCGTCAGCAGCTCTGTGGAACAGTAGTGAGGAGTCCAGCTACACTGTGGTTACATTCTGTTTGTATGTGTGTGTGTGTCTGCAAATGCGTTTATATCCAGATGTGCTAATGTGCGATGTTTTCCTCTTCATTTCCATAAACTTCACACATTAAAAGATTATCCTCGGACACGGACACACACATAGAAACAGAACTTAAACTCCATTAATGCTCATAAATCTTAACCCTCCTCCCATTATCGTGACAGTAAACGCCTCATGTATACAACCACGCGGCAGGCAGTGGGTCTCCACTCTTTACCAGAGCCTTCAGGCACTTAACACTATCGGCAGTCAGATCCAGCCACTCCAGTGTGTTTGGAGTGTGTGTGGAGTGTGTCCTCAGCCGCATAAATATTTATCACACGGCTACCCCAGGAATTTTAATGAGCACTGATGGAGAGCAATCAACACAGTAGAGCCAGTAGAGAGAGAGAGAGGCGAGAAGATGACATGAAGTGAGAGTTTGTGATAATTTAGCTTTTAAATATTAACATGACTTTCACTGTTTTCCCGAGAAGATTCACACACTCCTGCTTTCCTACTGATTTAGTCTTTTAAGAGTTTTTGTGTGTGGCTTTCTGCACTAAATATGTCATTACTGTGTATATGTGTGTGTGTGTGTGTGTGTGTGTGTGTGTGTGTGTGTGTGTGTGTGTGTGTGTGTGTGTGCGCGCACATGTGCAGTGTAGTATTGTACATACTCATCAAGGTGACAGGGCCACCCCTTAGAGGTCACTTAACACATTGTGTGCAGGCCAAGCTGCATGGGGAGTGAGGGAAGGAAACCTGAGCTGTAACTCACACAGCTCGCTCTCTCTCCCCCGTAGACTCAAGCGCATACATTGAATGAGACACGCTGGACCTGGCCTTTGACATCTGGCTGGGAGCAGCTAATAACTGTCTTGGATTCCTAAAGACGCAGCAGCCCGGAGTTCATTGAAATTTACTGCAGTGATGCTTTATTGACTTGAGGAAACAATAAATATGAAATCACTGATTTGTGTTGCCACAGAGTGGCACAAATGAAACCCACAGGTCTTCGTTTCTTCTGCTCAAGATTCCAGGATTTCATAAGATGCCAGATAAATTACACTAAATAGAAAGTATGTCAGTTTGAAGGAGTAGTGCAGACAGAGGTAACCTACATTTTTTTATGACTCTGGTTTCCATATTTTGTTCCAGTGTAAACAACATATTGTGTCGAAAAGAGCTAAAATAAGCGGGTGCAGTCGTGCAGACAATATTTCTTCTTCAAATGTTAAGTAACTGAAAGGAGAATATATGAGGATTTTTAGATTTTACGTGGTTTTAAAACGTTTAACCTCCTACCATATAATAGTAAATTCCTCGTAATACTATTTTTAGTTTATTTAAAGCAATAAAGTAATAACTTAAAATATTCTGTATAATCTAACCTGTTGGCCTGAATTTCTGTTACTTTATTACATTCTCTTTTCAGTTCAGTCACAGTTATATCTGCTAATGTAAGATCTGTGTATGTTTAACTTCTCTTACTAATCACTTTGAAACCCACCTTAGCGATCCTGAGCCTCAGCCCCAGGCTGAGAAGCACAATCTACTGTGCTTGAACAGATACTTCATGTCAGAGTCAAATTTTTGTGTCACTAGAATTAAGTATTAAGTTATTACCAAGTTATTACAAGATTATGATGTACTGTGAATTTAATTAGAAAAAGAAATGGTGAATGTGAAGCACTTAAAGAGCACCTTTTTAACATTCACCTGTTAATGCACACACACAACCCAGTGACAATAGAGCAGGCCAATCATCAATAACATCTTAGAACTCAGTAAGATGCTCAAAGATGCCCTGGCGTGTGGAAGGGCCATGGATGAAACTCTCAGCCATGTGATTTGTGGACAGCTCGCTCTCACACCTGAGCCATTAAAACAGAGACTACTGCTGTTGTACAAATTACTGCATCAGTCTCCGATTTCATCCCTCCCTCCTTCTCCCTTCCCTTTACTTGAAACTGAGGGTCTTTTGTGCTTTAAAGGAAGTGATAAGTTGAGGCGATGCTGGCGTTAGAAATTGACCAGTGACAGATTTGTGACTGTAGGTCCAGGCAGCACTGAAACGATGAAACTCACTTTTTTTGCTACAAGTATGTCCCCACCTGCACAGACACACAAACACAGATGGCGACTCCCACACCTGTGCACATTGTGCATGCATTAACTTTCATGTTTCTGCAGGCAGGCTAGGTATCAGTCTGCTCCTTCCTCATTGTCCCGCCTTCATGTCCTTGTCATTGTCCGCGCAGTAATTCATTCCGGGTTTAAAAGCCCTGGATCAGGGATGACTTCTTCCATCAAAATCCCACCGAGGTCAAAGATCAGAACATCTGGGTCTGGTTGGAACATCTGGGTCTGCTGGGGACATGGAGACCATGGGCTCCAGACTCTCACAGCGTTCTCGGCCCCTTTATCTAATTTCCTTTGAAGTATTTGTAGCCTCATGTCCACTACTGTACAAATACCAGAGGCACTACTGGACTTCCAAAACCACATCATAGTCTCCCAGCATGCAATCCTCAGGGCAAGAGAGAGGAAAGAGAATCGGTTTCTTGAAAATGTTTGATCTGGGTAGGTTTGCAGTCGGAAGAAAAATAAATGCAGCTTAGGGACATTTAGCATTTTTTAATCTATCCTGACAATTGTACTTGGTGTGTGTGCATGTGTGCGTGCGTGTGTGTGTGTATGTGTGTGTGCGTGTTCACACATCGCTGCCTGTTAGTGTGTATGTGCCCTTATGTGGGGGTCAGCCCGTGTGCTGTGTGATTTATTGAAAGGCCTTGTAGTGATACCAGATTCCTTTGCGTTAAATGCCTGCTCTGAGGGCCTCTTACTGGCTGTGTGCTTTATGGACCATGATCACACCCTATTTGTCTCTCACTTTTACATTTCTAAGGATTAATTTTATGGCTTCTCATCTTTATTAGACTGGATAGTGTAAGAAAAAGGGCAAAAGAGCAGAATGAGTAAGGGAAGGTCAGACCGCATACTTGAGGACATGTCAGGCTTTTTGTATTACGAGTGATTGTTTGACAGCATAGGTTACAGTTATATTTTGAGTCTTTTCAATAGTCATACTGCTTTTGTTTTATCTGATGTTTCGGTCTAGTCCAAAAGTACTTTTTTAATGAACAGTAAACTGTAGGAAGATGTTGTGGCTTTTTAGATTGTCCAGTTAAGTTCCATTTATTTCCAGTCATTACCAGTACAGCTGATCAAATAAACTGAGCTGATCAGGAAGAAAGAGGAAAGGACCACCTAGTGCTAAAATCATCAACTTATATGCATTACCAAAGCATACTCCAGGCATGTGATGAAGATCCTTTTACATCCCAGTCTCATAACTATTGCTTGGGAGCTAAGATTAGATAAAAACTGGGGATGTTGTGGTTTTATTTCAATCTGCAATTTGAGTCTGTGCTTTTTCTCTTTCAAAGTTTGGATCAATCTGGGATCGGTTCGGCCACTACAATCACTCCATTTGTTCCTGAGGAAAGTTTCTGGCTGGTGTTTTCCACATACCAATTACTTGTGGCAGTGTTCATCGCATAATCAGGACAGAAAATCGTCTCAGAATCAAAGATGCGTTTTTTAATACTTAGTTAAGGTTTTTAATTCAGAAACTTATAGAAATGACTTTACAGCCATGAGCTGATGATCAGAATTGACCGAAATGATGTTGCCTTATTTGTGTAACGCTTTGTAAATAATAAATGTGACCCTCTTTTTACTCGTCTGACAAAATGAACTCTTTGATGCCACTCAGAGACCTCAATGCCCCTTCATAGGCTTTAACTTAGTCTCGGTTGATGAGCAGGTGTAGATCATATTGTCATTCAACTTGTGAGAGCCACATTTTGTCACAGCTTAAAAAAATTTTTTTTATTTTTTTATTTTTTTAGATTTGTGCTGCTTAATTGTGTTATTATGACTGCTACATATTTGCAGACACGGACAGAACGCTGAGTTAAACAGGACGTACCAAGCTGTTGGGTTTGGTTCCAAATCGGATCCATATGAAGATTGTATTGTGCCCCCATCTGTTAGTAGTTCATGTTGAATTATTCGCTACATGCTCTGTTTGGGTGAATTCACTTGGCCACAGAACGCTCTTGTTAGCAGTTTGGACTCAGCTTTTATTTCACTGAGTGGTACTCTGCAGTATGAGCTCTGATGGTGAGGTTGTCTGTCACCTGTAGAAATCCTGGTTGACAAAGACCAGACGCTGGATTAACTTCCTGGATGCTGAACCGTGTGGTTACGTGCTAAGAAGGCAGACTTAGCAGACAAGAGTCTGATTTCAGCAGATGTTTTCCTGCCAAACTCAGATGGAGATTTCAGGCCTAACAGTAGTGGTGACAAAATGCTGATTTAAATACAAGGAATGGCTCTGCCTTCTTCCTCCCAGCTTCACGTGTTGTTCGATTTACACGTATATTATGTGGTGGGCTATATAGCCTTAAAAATATATCATGATATTTCAAAAAAATTCACAAAATGCTATTTATGTAAAAAACTAAATACTGAGCAGTCTCTAAACTGAATAGTCTCTCCTTCCTTGTAGCCTGGTTGTACTCGATGATGTGTTTTTTGCCTCAAGTGGTCAAAAAAGTGCGTCCACCTTTAGCAAGAATCGTTCTCCGAGGTTGTTAGAGTAGTTTTACTTTATTAAATCCTCATTGGAGGCTGTGGTCATTGTGGCTGTCACTGCTGTAGCAGTGATATCACAATATAACACTTTAATATCTCCAAAAAAAGAATAATTTCACCAGTATTATCGTGGATAGCGCACACCCCTCATTTAAATCCCAATCTGCTCAGTGCTTTAGAGCTTTCACTGTCTTAGTAAAGTTACTATTCAACAGAAAATATACAGGCGGAGTACGAATACTTGCTCTAAAGATACATTCATCTTTTTAGATGTGTAGCTGGTTAACACATCAACTTGAATCCAACCATTTTTGACATCACATAAACTTGGAACATGTTTTAATAGGTCCTTTCCATTAGCAGTAAGTAAGGATTTATGTTGTCTGTTTTGGCACATATTCTGCAAGAATTTCTTCTTTAATATTTGGATAAATTATTTAAACTCACAACCTTACGGTTACTTTGCTTCCAGTCATATAAAACCACAAAACGATGTGATCTCTTGATGCGTAATACATATTAAGCACCACCACCGTGGACTGTAAATAGGGTATGAGAGAGATGTCCGTCATGCGTGTTACCCTTTGAAAGGAAAACAAAGTCAAAGAAGTAAAAAGTGTGCCATGTGTGGTCAAGGTTCACTTATAAAATTGCCTCTCCTGACCATTAACAGCACTGTCAGGCCATCTATCAGTCACACCGAATGGCAGTAAAGGAGCTTGTATTAAGCTCCTTATGCAAAATGCTGCAGCTGGAAGTTTGGAGTCTCGCTGCTCTGCATTTCCATCACCCTCCTCAGTTTCCCTCACAGTTAATTGTGTGGTTCTAAAACTTGGTTTGCAAAGATGTATATAACCTGTGTTGTTGCTACATTACTGTTTCTACAGTGTTTGTAAGAGTGCTGTGATTTACCAGATAAGAAGAAGCTCAGGTTAAAGTACAAATCTCCAGATGTGTGTAAGAAAACGCCGTCTGTTTTGGACTTTGGGGTAAATTTGCTGGTCAAAGCTGTACCTGTAAGGCAGTCGCAGGCTTTGGGAGCTCACCTCTAAACTCCAGGTGCGTGGATGAATTTGTCACTTGTCTCGTTTAACAGAACGCAGACACGGTGACTCTTTAAAGATGGAGTCTGCGCTCCAGGTTCAGTCCATTGAGTTCAGGTAAGGGTCTTGCCATTGGCAGCAGGTGTTGCAGCTTCATATTTATTTCACTTCATTTGAACTACGTATGCATGCAGACAGAATCTAAACAAAAGGCAACTTTGGGATTTTTTTCCCTGCAGGTCAAACTTCCTGCATTTGTTTACTTTCCCTTTTCAAGCATCTGTCTCCGAAACACTCACATCAGATTAGACTTAACTATCCTGCTGTTTAGCAAACCATCACTAACAAAGGTATAAACCATGTGACTCCCTGATGTATAGAAATTATAAAGGAGGTGCAGTTGCTACTTGTTAATGTCAGCTTACCGCTTTTCTCTAAACCAGTTCGTGACTAGACCAGTTGATGTTTCTTTTATGCCAGCTATGAAATGTTCTCCATTACAAACCCTAATCAATATAATTATGAAGCAAGTGGATTATTTAATATAATTGTGGAGTAAGTCGCCCTATAATAATTACATTCAGCCTCATGATAAATTATGTCTCATTGCTGCAGGTAATTAGTCTGAAAATGTTTCCAGTTATGGCTTTGAGTGCCAAAATCGTTTGTGAGTAATGTACAGAGCTGCTCACATGAGAAAGAGCTGTTTGTCCTGCTGTTACAGACGGAGGAGAAAATGGGCTGAAGCTTTCATCTGCTCGGCTGTATATAGACCATGCAGAGTTAAAAATAAAAAGACCGCTCACCCAGAATTGAACCAAGTTTTCAACTCGGGCCGAATAATATCAAACTGAACGCTGTCAGAAACCTGAATCGGCCTGTGCTTGTTCCTTCCGTGTGTGTTCAGTGTTCTTGCCTTTGTGTGTAATCAGAAGAGTGTGATTAAGCGCTGTGGAGCCTCTCTGAGATGTGGGTCCCCGCTCTCTAAAAGGCTCAAGTATGCCAGCGCTGCTGTGTGCGTTCCTCTGTAATAAGATCACCCAGAAAAGACGTTTTCAAGAGGTTCAGTGTCAGATGGTAACACTGCTCTGCTCGGTGCACTTTACCCTGAGCTGCTGTTCATAGGTGGGGTTTGGCGTCGCATTTCCGGCTAACAGTGTGTGCTATAAAGCGATATTCATTTCAACTTTGCAACAACAGTTTGAAAAAGAGCCTACTGTGTATAAACGACAAAGCCAGGCCCGTAAAAGAAACGGTTTGGACCGACTGCACCCCGCTTCCAACGTTTGCGCGAGAAGCGGGTACACCGGCTGTGAGTCAGGCCTCGTCGTTCAGCCTGAGTGTTGGACCTCACTGATGCTCATGTGGCTGAATGAAAGCAAATCCCCTGCACGTTCCAAAATCTTGTGGAAAGACTGAAACTAGAAGAGCGGCATCTGCACGCAGCAGCAAAGTCAGTTAAGTCTTAAAATGGTAGTTCTGGTTGACACGGTGACACTTAAGGTTGTTTAAGCTGGCAACACTAAGAGCGTATCGACCACGAAATACCCTTTTGAGCTGAAAGTTTAGCGAGTATTTACCGTTCCTTTGGTTATTTGTCTCGTGTTGTATTTTTTAAGTCAAACTTGTTTTTCTTCATGGATTGCATTATCCTTACACTAACACTTACTGTATACGTATCCTCTTTCAAATTCCAGAGACCAGCTCCTTAGCTCTTCCTCTCTTTCAGGTTACGTCACTACATGTGATGTTCACACATGCAGGATCTTGTCCGCTGAATTCCATCCAGTATGCGCATGCATCATTTTCTGTATACCTCTCTGTGCACATGGATGCCGTTTATTACCTATCAATGTATGTGCATATGTATGTGCAGCTAACAGCAGAGATCAGCAGAAACACGATTAGCCTGAAAACATATTTGCCAGGTTAGTTAAAAACAAATAATAACACCCTTTAGCAGCCACACTATGCATGCATGTAACCCATTGAAGCAATGACAGATTGCACCACTGATAGTACAGACTGCTGCCACAGTGAGTTTCAGAGGCTATTTTGTTTGGTTGTCCTCAGACTTTTGGTCTTGGAGCATGAGGAGGCCCGTGTAGTGCACAGAGAAAAGAAAAGAGAGAAGCACAGGGGAAACCCAGCACAGCACTTTGAGCACTTCTTGAGAAACCACCACTGCAGCAATAACTGTGTTTAACACGAGCCGTCCTGTATAAAAGTATTAAAATCACAGAATCAGCCTTTCTTCGTCTGTGTGTTCGACACAGTTGTCCATGCGTGAGAATCTTTGTAAATATAAGAAATAGAATAGTGGGAATAGAAGTCGGAGAAAGGACTGAAGCTTAAAAAAGACGCACAAAGAAGAGGCTTCTCTCTCTTTCTTTTTTTTATTTGGACTCGCTTTGGTGGTCTGAAGCAGGGTCTCACTGGATCTTGAACCCGGTGCAAACCCCAGCGGGGGGGAGAATGAGTGAGGGGGTGAGTGGGGGGGTCCTGAGCTAGGGGTTACACCACCAGAGTCCCACAATTCATCATGCTCTGGCACCAACGGGGGCTGTCTGGACAGATCGGAGGTGGGGAGCCGAGAGGGGGGGATTGATGGCCAGGGAGACTCTGTGACCTCCTTTTTTCCCCCAAGAGATGAGATAATGTGTGCATGTATGTGGGAGAGAGAAAGTTATCATCACCCTCCATCCCTTGCATCCTGTTGAAGACATCAAGTTTGGATATTGAGTTTGATCCAGCACGTCTTCATATCGGAGTGACACATCAGCTGGGCTGAGGGGTCTCCTCCTCACAGGCGTCAGATCAGTCATGACAGATCCTTTGTTTTTCTTTCTCCCCCTCTCTCCTTTCCCTTCTTTCTCCTTTTCTCTGGCTCCTCTCTGTCTTTTTACTAGGACTACCTACAAGGTGACAGCACCAAAGCCTCTCAGAAGTTGGGTTGGAAGCCAAAGGTGACTTTTGAGGTAGGTTGGTTTGAGAGCACAGCCGGTTGGTCCTGCTGGATAGCATTAGCACACATATAATAAATGTAATGGGAGTAGTTTTCCACGCGTGTAGACAATGGCATGACGTGATGAAATCAAAGGTGACTGAAAAAAAAAACACCAAATCAAAACATTTCAATGACAAATGAAAGAATGGTTTTGAAAGCCTGTAACGATTTCTAGAAACGCAGCCTTCTTTCAGCGAACTGTTAAAAGAAAATACACAAAGGTTCACTGCATCAAATCCACACGAAGCAACAGAAAACCAACCAGCACGTGAGTTTTGAGTCTTTTAGCTTTTAGATTAGAATTTTATTACAGTTGTATATTTTATCTACTTTTCATTTTATGCCGCATCAGATTATTATAAAGCTCTTTGGTACCAAAGCTCTTTGTTTATTCCTTTCTGTGAATAGTGCTATAAAAATAAATACTTGCTTTATAACATTTTGTATGTTGTTTAGAAATCAGCCTTTTAATAAAATATTATTAAGCAAAGACTACTATAAATTAAGCAAATATTTCTCATTATATTTTTTGTAATTATATACTGAGAAAAGCACTTCTAAAATATATATATTCAATTCAATTCAATCTTTATTGGCAGACTTCATGTCCATAAAAACAAGACAAGAAACAAGAAACACACACACAACCCCCCCCCCCCCCCCCCCCCCCCCCCACAACACAAGGTATAAACCATTAAATATATATATGTATATAAATAAGTATATAAAGCATAATTATATTTCAATATATATATTGAAATATAATGAAATGTACTTCAAATAAATATTATACATATTTTAGAAAATGTAATTTTTTGAAGTGCTTAGACGCTTTGATTAAATAGTTTCTAAGGCTAAATAATATATTAATAATGCAGCCAGTGTTGAGAAAACACAACTGTGTTTTTCGGTTAAACCTTATTTATTTTGGAGAAAGAAAAAAAAAGAAAACTACGGTTCAAGGTTTCATATTTTCTCAACTTTACCTGCTCGGGAAGTTTGGCTGAACTATAAAAATATAAATTCTGAATCTTCTGATAAACAAAAACAATCTTATCTCCTATCTGTCGCTGCAGACACTCCAAAGCTCTGAGCTCTTATCAGTACAATATGACCCAACGACACAAGCACGTTATGGATCATTGTCAGGTCCTAATGCTGATAAACTCGATGTATTTATTATGTTTATCCAGCTGCAGTATAACTGTGTGTGGAAGGGAGGTCTTCACGTAGGCCGAGTTTGAACCGCGGGTGTAAACGAGCCTTACTTCATGTATTTTATGTTTGTGTCTTTACCTTTTAGAGATATCAACCTTTCCAAATATATAAATCTGATCCTGTCCCCTTGCAGGATCTGGTGAAGGAGATGGTCGATGCAGACATCGATCTCATGAAGAAAAATCCAAATGCCTGAGGCCAAGTCAGTCGGGCATGTTTTAGCACTCCTGGGTTCTTCCACTGAGACCCATAGTGGAAGACCCACCTTTCCTTTTTACCTGTATGACTCTTCTAAATCAATTGATTGTCTTGTTGCGGGTGTTCGAGTGAATAATGGTTGTTGTTGTATCTGTTGTCTGTTTCTCATATTTAGATTGATTAAATACCTTTTACATTTTAACACTGATTATGTTTTATTGTTATTACTGAGGGGTTTTATTGTATTTTTTTTTCCCATTGTTTTGGGACTGTCAACGCTGAAATCTTTTCCCCTGAAGTGTGACGTGGAAAAAGTAAAATGAATGAATAGAAATGAATGGATATTTTTATCTTTTATTAATATGAGCAGGGGATCCATTTGGTACAATAAAAAAAGTCTTTTAACATCGTGTCTGTTTGTTTTCTCATGAAACACAATAAATTGTATAGAAGGCCTAATTTGTTTTTCTTTTTTTAAATCTAAGGAAATGTGGGAAATAAAAGCTGCAAATCCAGGTTTGAACCGCAGGTTGCGTGCGCGGAGTGTGCATGTGCACGCGCATGGGATCCCCAGTTTGTGCAGAGGTCTGGCTCTTCTCCTGTCGTTTCTTTCCTCTGTGTTTGCTCCTAATTCCAAGTTTTTCTTTAGAATGTACCAGAACACTGCGCTCCTTTATTCTGAGGGAAATGCGTTTTTCTCCTGCTCTCAAACATCTACCTGGAAACATCTACATCTGGGTCGTGAGCGGCCTTGTGGCCTAAAATGAATGCCCGCATTTAAACTGTTGGCCCTGACTTGTTGTGACCCTGACGGTAACGGTTGCTGGGTGTGTTGGACACTCGTAACTGTTCCCACTTTGCAGAAGTTAGATGACTTCTTCTTCCTTAACAGCCACACTGCTTTCTCTTTGCTCGTCTTTATTGTTTAATTCGAGGTATTGAATCCAAAAGGGTCGTTTTCACGAGGGCACGTCATTCATACTTGTTTAAGAAAAAGAGTATATTTGATTAAAATGCTGCGACTGGAAGTGATGTAGTGCTGTCATGTGTCTAACAGCCTAGTCATCAATCCTCTGCTCTTATTGACTGTACAGGAGACCTGACGCTCCCTATAGATTACATTATATTATTTGTTGTGTTTAATGATGGGCCTTACTATCTTACATTCCAGCCCTCCTGTATCACACTATTAATAAATATGAATGCAGAAGCAATCTAGTGTGTTTACAGTATTTGTGGGAATTTAGCTCTGTTAAAAACAGTCGAACAGTAACTCTGCATTTATATCTTCAAAATATAAAGTATGTGCGTGCAGCCAAAATCTACTTTATCTCAAATGAAAGTGCACGTGCACCAGAATGGCCTATCTCAGATGTAGTATGTGATATTTTATTAAAGTATTATTACAAATATTTATGTAAGGCGCCTTTTCTCAATTTCCCGAAAATCATTAAAGTTGTGAAATAAGGTTTTTTTTTTTGTTTTGTTTGAGGTTTTTTTGGTTGTTTTTTTAAGTGCGGCATCTTATTTCCACGTGGAATGCTAAATGAAGTATCTCCGATTTAAATGCAGCACTCGATAGATGTCGGTCCCTCCTCAGAGCACACTGCTGCTGTCAGGTTTTGACATTCAACTTGCGCGGACCGTGAGCGGTCTGTGGAGGGTGGGATCGCCTGTGTGTTTTTCTGGACGGCACCTACAGGACATTTAAAAGTCTCTGTGATCGTCCTGGACAGCGCTGAGTCTGTGCTGACTCCAGATTGGAAACAGATGTTGCTCTGAGGTTGTTTGGGCCCCCTAAAGCGCGCTGAGAGCACACAACACACTGAGCCCGCGGCCTCACACAGGTGCACCAAGTATTCCCCTTTAATAACATTTAGGCACGTTTTGTGATCGGCTCTGCTGCTGGCGCACAAACAAAGAAAAGATGACTGAGATTTGAACCGAGAAGGAGTCTCGGAAGGAGGAGGGGAGCAGACTTGTGCAGCTAAATAAACGTTTTTAAGGAGATTAAACGGCTCTAAAGTCACGATTTTCAGAATCCCTGAAAAACGCGAATATAATAATTTTTTGTCAAATCAAACGCACGAGAGATATTGTAGGGGGAGGTGATCCCTAAAGTGAAAGCTGCAGGAGGGAGAAGCTGCTCCTTTCTTTCAAAGCTCCAGCTTTACTGAGCACATTTGGACAGACGGCCACAGAGTGGAAGACGGAGAAAAGGATCCGACCAGTGTCCTCTATCATTTGTTATTAGGAAGAGAAAATACTGATCTCGCCCCTGAATATCATCCGTCCATCCATTTTTTTTAAACCTCTTATGGAGTGAGCCTATCCCAGCTAACATATGAGAGGTACGGACAGGTCGCCAGCCCTACACAGGGCCTCACTGAATATCAAGTTCAATTAAATTAACACGAATCGGAGCACTATCCCGGGACAGTGGAGGTCACCTGCTTGTCGTGTTACTGAGATATCAAGGACATAAAAGATATCCCATTCTTTATTATTACTGCTGGTCTACAGTGCAGACACCTTAAAATATTACGATTTTAAAAAGCGTTAAAAACAGTGTAAATACACATAAAAAATAAATAAATAAAACAAATGCTGGAATTTTAGAAACTCTGAAAATTCATAGTGAGAAACTGGAAAACTACGTGACTAGAGCCTTCACCAAAAATCCACGCAGGCACAAAACAAGACGCAAAATAAACCGTTTACACTGAAGCCTCGATTTCAGCCCACTTTAGGCTAAATGGTGAATCCTCACTCCTTTAATTGGTTTGATATGTAAAGTCATTAGGACACGATGGGCTTTTCTTCTTTATTCTTCTTTTAAGAAAAATAATACATCGAGGAAAAAACGCAGGAGGCCAGATTCGTGCAGGAAATACAGACGCGATTTCAATCACTGCTCCTGCGCGATGGGATTTAGCTCTGCTCCCGCGAACTCCTCTGTGTGTGTGTGTGTGTGTGTGTGTGTGTGTGTGTGTGTGTGTGTGTGTGTGTGTGTGTGTGTGTGTGCCTCTCACAGGAGAGGTGAGGAGTGTGTGAGGGGGGTACGGGCTTACAGTTTAGTCGGTAACTGTGAGATGGCCGCAGTTGCCAGAACTTGTATGCATATAACATGCAAATTTGAAGTATTAAAAAAATAAATAAAAACAATAACAAAAAAATTAAGCTGTGGATACAAAAGGTCTGTATGGGAGAATCTGGTTAGTAGATTGGACGCAAAACCCGCAGCGAGTGTCAGTGTGGAAATTGTTCCTGTTTAATTTCAGGCTCAACCTTCAGAAATAAAAATTCAAACTAGAACAAAATGCATAACACCCGCGAAAATGCGTTAAACTCTGTAGAGATTTTATTCTATTTTGTTTTTTTCTGTGTGAAACAGAAAGCTTTTTAAGCAGTCAGTAAAAAACAGAGCCTCCTTATTATTTTTTTTAAAAAGCCCCCTTCAAATGTGTGGGGCGCCCACATGTTTCCAGGAGCTTCATATGTTTCCCCATAAGCGCTCTGATACCTGCCAAACCTTTAGAGCGCATGCTGTGGGCTATCGGGTTGCTTTGCCACTCGTGACTACGGCACTTGTGCAAAGATCTGGCCTTCAACGCTAATCAGACACTGGGATGAATTCCCCATGTAGAACATCTGCAGACAGCCGGGGCCGTAAACTACACCTACGCTCGTGTGATCCCTCGAGGCTACAGTCATACTAATGTGAACATTAAAGTATCCCGAATGCGGCATTAAACAATAATTCCTTAACTGGGGCTTCTGTGAGCACTTCAGTGCGCGCCTGAAGCTCCCCTTCTCTTCCGGGACTCCCTTTAGTTTGACTGTTTGTTATTGTTTGATACACTGCAGGCCGTGAAGCTGCCACGGCCAGCCTGCGATGTGCACTGCATGTGAAGCTGCTTTGGATAAAGCAGGGACGGGCTTTAACGCAAGCTGCTCACCGTCCTTCCCTAAAGTGCATTGTTGACATCCTCTCCACTGACCTCCATCACCTCCTCCTGTCTTGTACTTGCAATGAAAAACGACTCGCCATCGTGACTGGCTTTTCCTTCTTGACTCTTGAGTGCTGATCAATCACAAAGACGTTTGTTTGGAGGGAATAACGCGTTTCTCGTATTAGCCTGCGCTCTGCGTGCAACTGGTGGTTATTTCCACATTTATTTATTTGATTTGTATGTAGTGCAGATTGCATTTGAACCGCAGTCTTAACCTCACCTGCGTGGTTTGTAGCAGAGGAGAAACGGCACATTGTTTATGTTAGCTTTAATGAGCTTGACTCATCTGACTGCTGGCCCTGGGGAGCGTTTGCGTGCTGGATTTCTTTCTTTCTTTCTTTTTTTACTTTTACTGACTCATTAAAAACCAATCCACACGGGCCGAAAACTAACAGTCACGTTTAAGCTTCAACTACCAGCCACTTAAAACACACACACACGCACACACACACTGCTCTGTTTTGTTTTCAGCTTTAATGCCCTGCAGCTCGATGATTGCAGAGGTTAGAAGCCGCCATTAAAATAATAATAATTGTTATTATTATTATTATTATTATTATTATTATTATTGTGTGGAGTATATGTACTCGCTAATAAGATTATTATAATAATAATGAATAATAATATAATTGTTTTGCATGATTAAGGGGTTCCCGCCATGAAGTTACATGTAACTGATATTTTTCCTGATTATTCTTTTCTAACTTTAGATATATGTATATATATATTTTTTTTTCTTCTAAAGTCAGATTTTTTTTAAAGAAACTTCAGGGACCATATCTAATTAACACTGAGCATGCGTGTCTCCGTGTAAAACTGCCTACGCGCATAAGAATGACATTTTAAAAAGGCCGCTGTAAAGTTTTAATAGCAACCTTGTTTTTTTGTTGCTTTTCTTTAAGGAGGGAGGGGGGGGGGGGGGGTCCCCAAGTCATCGGGGAATTACTGGAGTAAACACGTGACACAGCAGTAATATTTCAATCAGCCAGAGCTGCGGTAAATCTCGAGCCTCCAGGAAACAAACAAACATTTAAAAATAAAGCAAAGCTGGCTGCAGTACATCCCTCTGTCACAGATCGTACCCATCAGGCCGTCATCCTGGTGCATCAACAAGGACCCCCCACCACCCCCACCCCACGCGGGGGTCTCCTCCAGCAGCAAAATTAACTCTGAAGACAAATCCAAAAACAACTGCATCCAAAAAGCTCCCATCATCATTCCCAAACAGCAGTCAGACGGAAGCCTGCTCACTTTGCAATGACTGATTTGTTTTGCTGACAAGGCCTTCAGTGAGTTCAGACCGCGTTGGTGAGCTGCTGCCACACGTGCATTTATTTACCGCCGGCGTTTACACTCCAGGATTGAACATATACAGCGCGCAGGTGAGGCTGGAGCCTCGCATTAAAAAAAGAAAATGGCATCTGCTAAGCTGCTTTCACTTTGAAAGGTAAACTCGGCTCGCCTGTGCATGGGCCACAGTCTGAAGTCAACCGACTTATAAAAGCTTTTCCATCAAGTTGGAAAATTTATGTATTCACTTAAATACTTTAATACGCATAAACGGGCTTTTATTTTGTTTATTTCTTTCTCCTTCTCTCTTTAAAAAATCAGAACGTTTAGGTGAATTTAGCGCTTTATAATACATTTTGAATTGAAATATATTTAACTACCGTGCAGCTATTTCTGAATTCAAGAAATGTCCCCTTACTTTGGCTCTAGCGTTACTAATAAATCACTCAAATTCAAATAAACGGCACTTTATTAAACAAAACAAAATGTAATGCCTTCAAAGTATTTTTTAAACAAATAACACAAAATGAATAGAATAAGTCAGTATAGGCTACACAGTCCCTCTATTTCTATACAAGAACTGGGACAATTAAAATGCAGCAATAAGAAAACTGCGGAGGGGGAAAAAGTGTTTGGTCCTCAATGTCCAACCACTCCCTTTTCCTAAAAAATAAATTACTATATTAGGCTATAATTTACAGTCTAGTCGTAACAGCCGGGTTTGAGCCATCTTTAGAAACTATTCTCGAAGTGAGAGGGAAGGAAACTTACGTGTTTTGGTGTTACACAGCTCTGCACAAAAAATACAAAAGACAAAAAATCTCTCTGAATCGCTTGTCCATTCGGAGTGTGAATGAAAGACCAAAAGTACAAAAAAATATAGAGAGAAATTATATATTAGAGTTATTAATTTAAAAGATGCGCTTGGCTTTCAGAACTTTTCATAAACAAAAGCTCCTGAGGTGCGATAGATGGACTGTCCGGACGGGAAGGCCATCTGACAGCTATTATTCCCGTTCAATGGAGAGCCGTTCAGCCCGATCCGCTGGGACTCGAACATCTCCCGCACCGAGTGGAAGTTCTGCTGCTGCGCCGGGTAACCCGGGCTCAAGTGACTCAGGTCCCCATACCAAGATGCGAGCCGACCCTGGTGTGCGTGGTGACCGTCCTGGCCCGCCTGACTCAGGTTTCCGTGCCCAAGTGAGGACGCGGTGGTCGTGGTGATGCAATAATCGGGCAGAGCCTCGTCCACTGTGGTGGAAGGGGCCAGGTGGCCGCTGGAGGATCTATCCCCTGCGTATAGACTCATGGCTTGCATGTTGCAGTGATAAGTGGCGTTGGAGCCCGTGGAAATGGCGTTCTGGTTGCAGGTCGTTGAGCTGTAAGCGGACGTCTGGTTCGGCGAGTAGCTGAGCGGCAGTGAAGGGGCGATACCTGTCCGAGAGGAGGCGATGTGAGGTGGGGAGAGCTCGGCCTGCGGAGACCCCCGCATGGAGGTCATGATGTTATCCACGCTGAAGCCCTGCGCAGGGGCCTGGCCGTGGTGATGGTGCTCGGTTCCTTCGATGCTGAGTGACCGGGTGGAGGGGACGCTGTGCGGGCTGCCCGTTGACAGGCTGCTTCTGCTATCTGGACTCTCGATTTTGGGCACGGCGCCCAGGGTCGGGGATGCGGCCTGAGGCGGCGTGGAGTTCCCATTCTCAGTCTTTATATCCTGGATCCGCACCGGCTGGGAGCCCTGCATGGACGGCTCGGGCTCCCGGCCCGCCGTGCGGACAGAGGGATCTTTGCTTTGCCTGTCCCGCTCGTCCTTGTCCCTCTGCACGTCCTTCTTTTTGAACCTCTTCCGGCGCCGTAGAAAGCTGCCGTTCTCAAACATGTTGTAGGAGTCGGGGTCCAAAGTCCAGTAGCTGCCCTTACCGGGCTTCTTGTCGTCCCGGGGCACTTTAACAAAGCACTCGTTGAGGGACAGGTTGTGCCGTATGCTGTTCTGCCAGCCCTGCTTGTTGTCCCGGTAGAAGGGGAACCTCTCCATGATAAATTGATAAATCCCGTTCAGGGTGATCTTCTTCTCTGGCGAGTTCTGAATCGCCATGGTGATGAGGGCGATGTAGCTGTAAGGGGGTTTCACCATGTCCTTCGGCTGGTGCTGAGGAGTGTACGGTCCGTACGGCCGGGCCATGCTGGCCGGGTACTGCTCGTGGGCTGCGTGCGAGTACATGCTCATAGCCGCAGGCATTCCCGTGTATCCCCCGCCGGCCCGGTAGTAGCTCTGATCGCTGCTGATGTAGGGCACGACTCCCAAAGAATTGGGACTGGAGACGGAATAGCGCGCCTGCATCCTGCGCAATGCGTAAAACCTCCCCAAAGCGCTCTCCCTCCACAAACTGTCACAACTTCAGCTTGCGCTCCGATCTCTCTCGCAGCTCTCTGTTCACTGTAGAAGTTCCTTTTTCTAAGCCGCAGCTCGCCAGGGTGAACCGAAGAGAGCACGCACTGCTACAGTGAACATTTGGAAACTAAGAGGGCTGGAGGAGTTGCAACGAGGAACTTTTTTTTTACCCTTCACATTTTTTTCCTCCCTTTTGGCTGCTCGGACTGCTCCACCCCGAATCCGAATGTGTGCTCCATTATCCAATGGGACGGCGAAATGAACCTGTGGAAACGCTGCACTGTGATAAAAGTTACTACCCCCACTCTTTCCTCCACCCCTCCTTCTCCTCCTCCCCCGCACTTCTTTCCCTGACTTCTCAGTTCAGATCACGGAATTATTAAAATGCTTTTCAGGGTGTGCCCAAAGTGCCAAAAGATTCATTTAATGGCCCAAATTGTGAGTTATTTATTATTTTCTATTAACTCTTCATTTTGAGACTCGTAAAATAACTTCACGGTGAAAATGGAGAAAGTGGATTTATTGTGTATAATTGATCGGAATAAGGTTTTGTTTTTTTCTTGGGTTTTTTTTTGGTTACCACAAATTCTTAAGGAATTTCTCTCATAGCAGACACGAGCCTGATATCAATTTCCAAAATGTAAAAAAACGCGAACGTGCACAATTAAAACTGCAGTTAAATCCCTTCAGCGATGCACGGTGATCTGAGACCTGTCAGTTTTGTGAGATATCAGATGAGCCTGAGCCTCTGAATAAACAAGCGGACATGAAAGAGCGTGGATGCCTCCCCGCTCCTCCCCGACAGCGCCGGTGGGCGGTGTGCACAAACTAATTAAAGGCTAAATGAAGCTCATTTGGCCCAGCTGGGTGTGGAGAAGTTCCCCAGGGCGCGAGCGGCTGCTGAGACGTTTTTGAAAGATGAAGACCTCCAAATGTCACTCGCACTAGACGGAGTGTTAACAGAGCCATGGAAGTTCTCGGTGATTTCTGTGTGAGAGGTGTTAGCCGAATTCAAAGTAATTTAAAGGCTTTAGAAATTTACATTTCCTTATTTAAATATTTTTTCAAATAATCTAAATTATTAATCTTATCATACAAACTAAGAACTTGATTGAAGATCAGATTTTAAAAAACTAAACTATGTGGTTTGTTTTGTTGCTGAAAGACGAACTTCCCCGCCATACTGCTCTATTTCAGACAAGACTCATATTTCTCTCATGTTTTTAAAGTTCAGTATTGTAGATAATAATTTTCACAGAGAAGTCTGTCATATTTTCTGTTATAAATCAAGCTTTTGCCGATGTTAGTAAATGAAAAAAGGTTTATTTTTACTTAAGAACTTATTTATATAAAAAATAATACTAAACAAAGCAGGCCTGCATGGAGCACCGCGTGGCTTTATCTGAAATATTTATTTATTTTCTTAAACGATGCTCGTATGAAGGAGACACGAAACTCAAAGAATCCTAAACGAAAAGCTTTTGGTGATCCAAGTAGAAACAAGTGTTTGAAAAACCTTATTTGGAGGCAAAGTCAGCAAATTCTCAGTCAGTTTTTCTTTTTATTAAACATAAACAGTGATTGTATATATGCGGTTTTTATGTCCCGATGACATAAAAGTTAATCTCAATATTTGATAACGCTTCTATGTTTGGCCTTGAAGAGCACAGAGACTCATCTCTTGAAAACACTGCAAAATGCAAAACAAACAAAAAAGAAATCATTCACGTCTCTGTGAACTAACTGCGCTAAGACCAGTGACGCTCTCAGTTTACCCCTGAGCAAACATCTTCACACCAACTTCCGATTGACAAAAGTCTGAAGTCTCCCGACAAAAGCGCAGGGATTAATAAAATAAACAGGCCTCGTGTAACAAACAGGCCCATGTCGACATGTTTATGCTGAGCTCCCTTTTGAAAACTGCCGAGACTTAAAAATTCTCAGAGACAGTTTTCACAATTTCATCTTTCCTGCAGCACAAGAGAAAAGAGGAGAAACTAGTTTTTGATTCGCTATAAAATCTGTTAATTTGTCACGTGTATGTGTGATTATTCAGCTCTTTGTTCTGCTATTTGCATGTGTTTACAGGGCCAGAGGAGACAAACGCTGTCACCTGTGAGGACCACGCACTGTGTGTTTCTGGCTGACCGGCAAACACGTCAGCTGGCTCCGCCACATCCAAAGCACACCCCTCTATCCGTCACTGCTGACATCTCAATGAAATACAACCACACCCTGTAATAATAATGATGATAAAAATAATGATAATACTCCCTTCTGTGAAAAAACACACACCAAATTCAAAGGTTCTTATAATGACCTGCAATAGGTTTTAAACAATCTATATAAAAATGGTTTAACGAGACATTTACTGAGTTCTTCAGCAGAGATCAGTGCTGGTATCAAGTCGGACGCAGTTCTTCTCCTAATGTGAAAGAGAACAGCTCCCCCGACTGGTCAGTACATAAACGTGCAAAATGCAGGCGTTTTCCCATCAGCAGTTGTACACAGCAAATTCAAAAGTGTTAAATGTTTTGGTGTTAATAGTCTTCTTGCAAAAGTAGAGTTAATTTTACTCTAAGCAGAGTCACATTCTTTTAATGTAACTCTGAGGTGTAAAATGATAGTAGTTAAAATCGAGTGTTAAAAATGAGTGTTTCTCTGTCAAATCTGGAGGTGTTACAATGGAAACATTAACTCTTGACCTCTTAACTCTGAACTCCTACAGGGGCTATGACACCAATAGAGTAAATTCACAGACTCCGCCCCCAGCACGGCTCCAATCGAAGCTGAAGTGAAGCCGTTTCAGAACATTTTGCTCTACATATTTGAGTTGTTTGCCATGCTTGGTAAGTCATTTTTTCAAAGATTGTTTCAATTATTATTATGAGCTTTTACTTCTGTGGCTCTTTGGAGTTGAGACAAAGCTGTGTGAAAGGCATTAGCCATGTTGCTCGGTGATAGCATAATATTCTGTTTTAGCTAGCTGAAAGGTATTGTCTGCGGGCAAATACCACAGCCTTGAAAAAAAGCTTGCATGTGAATTTTCAGTCAAATCTTTGGTCAAATACACCTAAAACAATGTCTAGAATGTGAAATGTTGGTATAATGGTGCTACTTGAAGCCTGAAAACGATCGCCCAAAAAAACCAAAAACGAGCAAACAGCAGTAGCAGACGTCCTGACTGGATTCTACGTTAGCATAGATCCCTCCAGAGTTTTGTGCACACGGTTTAGGTAAAAATGAAAAAGGTTGAGGTTTTACATTTAGTTCAGTATTACCTGTTGCCTGTGTCTTTGTCTTTTGGGAAAATACTTTACACAAGTAATGGTTCAAAGAGGATTCCTTTTTTTTTTTTTTTTTTTTTAACTGTGCTGCAATTGTTTACTGGATTATTTGTGCCATTAATTAGTGTCAACTAATTTTTATTCAATCTCCGCACAGGATATGCTTGTGAAGATGGAATATGGGGGAGAGCAGAAGTGCGTTGAAGTTCCACAAAGGGATGAATGAAGGACATGCATATTGTATTGAAGAAATAAGTGATGAGAATGCTGTTATTTGCATTTACCATGTCAGACCTTTTGATAAACAAAATTCTAATGAAAGTGAGAACATGTATACTGTTACATCTTTCAGAAAATGTTTTGAAATTGTGGTGCACAGTTCAGAATAAATGTTTTTAAAAAACCATTGCGTCTTTTTAGTAAATGTTTATTTCCAAAAGAAATTTCTAGAAGTTCAGAACAGTAAAATTCCCACTTTTAAGAATGAATTAGAAGATAACTCTTACGTAGTTAAACTAAAATACTCTTTGAGAGTTAATATATAAACTCTTAACACCAAGTGTTAAATTATCAACTCCAGACAGATTTGGTGTTTAACACTAAATCAGAGTTAACGTACCAACTCTCCAAAAAGAGTTAAATTAACACTCTCTGGTGTGGACCCATATAGACACTTTAATAGTGTTGAAATCAAATCCGACAGTGTTAATTTGGACATGCTGGATTTGCTGTGTATTAAGTAATGTTAGGCATTTAAACCTAACTACATTATAATTTGAGTTCCGGTCATTTCTCTCTGGTAAGCCGCATAATAAACTATAACACAGCAGCTGTTCACAGGTGTAACACATAAATGTATCCGACGACAAGGTTAACTCCTCTATGAGCAGAGGCGGGGAACGGTGTGTAAACAAGAACACTAAAACACGGCTGTGGGAAATTAAAAGTAGAATTTTGTAATTGCTGTTAAATGCTACAAACTGTAGATGCACAGAACAGCTACTGTATGCTATTTAAAAGCATCAGAAATATTAGAAATATAAGTTATAGCTGAGGTGCTGCGCTATAAATTACGGATACCCTGATTTATTTAAAATGTCTGCAAATGAAACGATATATTGCTGAAGCGGGACTGTCACACCAGACTTGTATTTATTTCAAGTATCATGTTTAAAAGCGAAATGCTGATGTTATTGTGTCAGTAATGCTAAAGTGATATTTGTGATGTGATGTTTTCAACAACAACAACAACAACAACAAAAGACTTTAATAAGCAAAGTAACAAGTCTGACCAGTAGTGTGATTGCTATTTATGTGTTTGTTTGTTTAATAGTTTTTAAATACACAACATGAGAATATTACATATCCTTTTAAGTTTTTGGTCACGATGATCAAGTAAAAATCTGATGAGTAATTTGTTTCATAAGAACTGCTGAAACATTTAGTTTTATCTCAGAAATGCAGTTGAACATGTGTTGCAGTCTATAATAAGTATAAGGAATCCAAATATGGCGATATAATATTAACTATATTTAAAATTAATATTCAATTCAAATCAGTTTTATTTATATAGCGCCAAATCACAACAACAGTCGCCTCAAGGCGCTTTATATTGTAAGGTAGACCCTACAATAATGCATTGAGAGAAGACCGGGGAACACCGGGCTTATTTCTGGCTTTCATTGTCTGACTGCCTGATCTTCCCCACTACTGATCCCAGTGTATTATAACCATCACGTTTAAAAGTGAAATGCTGATATTGCGTCAGTAATGCGCATGTAATAACCTGATCATCTGCCACCCGTCTTTTTGTTTTTGTACAGTCGTGTTAACAGATTCTCTCACTACCTTCATGCCCACTACGGATCCCTGTATTGTGGAAACGGGCAACAAAAACAGCTTAAATGACAGTTTTCCAATATTGCTTAGACACGTTTCTTGAAACCGTAAATACTTTTCTAAAAATATTAACACAAAATCCTTTTTACCCACTCACAAAAACCTCTGACACATTTGGCAGAATCCCATCCAAACAGTCTGATCTACGCTCCAAACCCACACAGTGTCTTCAGGTCAGTCACACAACCAGTCAAAAATAATAACACAATTATACACTATGGGTCAAAAAGCAAAAAGTGGACGCTTTGGGACGTTCTGTATTTGGGTTTAAATGGTATACTGGTTCCACCTACTGGCAAATTGATGCATGTACATCATAAGCAGCGCAACATGAGAATTTACAATAAAAAAAATGGGTTGCTTACCCAATGATAAGCTTTATGTATATTAGTCCTGAACCTCACAATAGTTTACGATATTATGTTTAAGAAGACTCCCTCACACGGGATTGACTGTAAAAAAAATTTTGTAGGCACTTTAATGTCATCACCATTGTTCCTGTAAAATGGCTCATTAGATACAGATGAGTTTCCAAACCTCAGTCATCCATCGAGAAAGCACATTAAATAAATAGCTGCCAGTCATCCATGTGCAAAAGATTCATTTTCCTTTCGATTCTGTCTTTGATGCATCAGCCGTGATTGGTTTAGAGAGGGTAAAGCTGTTTTCAAGGCCACATTTGGTCTCTCCCCCCCTCCTGTTTAACCCTAAACTGGACATTTAAGATCAGCCGACAGAAAGAGCTCTCTGGAATCCCAAATAAAGGCTTTAATAAGAATCATATCAACAAGCAGTGAGCTGTTTCTGATTAAGTGACTCAGAGTATGCAATCCATTTCAAATGAGATCTGGACTAAGAGAGAAAGTGAGCAGAGTAAACGATCTAACCAGTTTTAACTACAAACAGAAAACAGCTGAATAATTATCTGTCTTTGACTATCAGCTTTACTGGGATTTTGTACCCAAATTTTCTAGCATGAGGAAAAAATGCCAGTGGCTGCTTTAATTATGCTGCTATTTTTAAACAAGAAGTATCTACAAAATCACCCCTATTGGTTACCATGGCGATGTGTTATTTATCTTAGTAGGTAAATAACTACAACGCTGATAATTACTCAAACCAATAAAATCTGTTTAAACTAAGCAGAAATAAAACACGTTGCTGCTAAACACTGCCCCCTAGTGGTGCATTGAAAACCAACAACGAACTCCCATTCGTTTTTCTTTAAAGAAAGAAACATGTCTGGTTAGTGAGTGTAAATGCGCCTCTCTTCACACTGCGTGCAGTATAGTCCTTTAACCATTACCGATCTAATGGCAGCTGATCCGGTCAATTCAAGACCTTAGAGTCAAAGCTATTCTATGCCCCCTCTTACCAGATCTTTCCCATCTGCTTGGTGAGATTCATTAAAAGCCCTCCAGTGCACCCAACTCCTCATTAACTTCACGTACGTCTACTTCAGCAGGCCGCCAGTCTTGCTGCCCACACCCAACATCAGCACAAGAGTTTCTGCTTTAGAAAGGTTAGCAGCAAAGTAGTTTAACCTGCCTGTCAGATAAGAGCCACAGAACAAAAATGTTTCTATGATGCCAAGAAGTCTGCACCTGCAGGGTGTTTTTTAAACTAGTCAGATATGTTTGTAGGCTCTGTAGAACTGATTGACCTCTGCATAACCAGCGGCAAGAAGAGATGTCCTGTTTTAAGGTGCGTAACTGGTGGCAGCAGCATGGTGTCCAAGCTCTGACCTCAGAAGCTGATGACATAGGGAGCAAAAACAGCCTGTGTCCTGTATGGGAGCAGTGTTCCTGGCTGAAGCCCATTTCTGTTCTAGGAGTTCTTGAAGTGAAGCAAAAGAGAAGAGCAACACCTGTGGTAACATTGAAACAAATACACACACACACAGCTTTACGCCCACTTCCAAAGTACGAGCCTAGCCCAGCCTACAGACATGTTGCCACATGGTCTGGTTATGCTTGACTGAAAGCTGCCTATGAGGATGATAACCACAGTATCTATTACACCACAGTCTCTGTTATGATGTTTTTTTCTTGTGAGATATTTAAAAGTGTTGGAAAAGTATGCCAGTCAGTCAGACACCACTAAACTACTGGTGACAGTGTACACTAATCAATGTAATTAAATTCAGTGCTATTGTTATTAACAATGGTTACCCAAAATAAATAGACCATTCCTCATAGAGCACATTTTCTTCTCTGCCTGAGCATTCAAAGCCTCGTTAACCCATTCACATGGGCACTTTTTTCTAGTTCCTTTTGGCTGACATTCACATTTAAATGAAGCCCTTTGGGGGCATTTCAGCGTTCAGTATCTTGCCCTAAGACACTTTGGCACATAGACTGGCGCAGCCAGGGATTGAACCAGCAACCATTCCTATTACTAGATGGTCTGCTCTGCTTCGTGAGCCACAGCCAAGATGCTTAATCCTTTAAAATGAAGACCCTACATTATTAGAGAGAAAGCCTCAATGGTCAGAATACCCCTATGATGAGCAAGGAAGAGGCTTCCAGCAGAACCAGGTTCAGGGAGGGGCAGACATCTGCTGTAACTAACAGCTGAGAGAAAACAGAAGACAGAAAAGAGTAGTAGCTTATCAACATTAAGAGAACACAACTATCCACTTTGTGAAATATACACTACTACTTGTGAAATTTTATAAAAGATTAAGTGATACCAGCCAAGGAAAGAATATAGAATAAATAAATAAATAATGGACCCGGGATTGAGCCTTGCGGAGCCCCACGGGTTAGAGAAGCAGTGGCAGAAAAGAACTTGCTCTCCCTAAGAGAAAAAGTCCTGTCAGATAAACATAAGGCAAAGCAGTCCAATGTAGAGCCAATGATACGAGCCAAAGATGTAAGCCTTTTCAGTAAAATATTATGGTAAGCATTATCAAAGGTTACACTGAGGTCAAGTAAAATGAATACAGAACCATTTCCTGCATCAGAAGCCATTAAAAGATCGTTGATCCTTAAATAACAGATATGATCAGATATGATCTGTGCAGTTTCTGTGTGCCTGTGCTTTCTTAAACGTTAGCTATATCCACACTGGTATCATATCCCACACAACACACATTTAGTTTGGTGGGGTCTGTTTACCTGTAGAGAATAAAGATCTGCATCTAATTTAATGGCGGTCCCTTCAAAGTTGGAACTTTCATTTCAAGCAAAAATGCCAATCTCACTGTGGTGCTAAAAGAACAGTCAGGGAACTGTTAGCAGCATTACTAGACCAAATAGATCGGTCAGTTCTGGATTTCTTCTTTAATTTTGGTATTTTAGTTTGCTCAGATATTGGTTTCTGATTCTCTCGGTTAGGGATGCCAAACTCTTTTTACACTGTGAGCCATATACATCCCACTTTGTTCTTAAGAAACTTCCCCTTCTGATGACATTGAGATATTTTAATATAAAAAAGAAGTGTAATTTCAGCAATACATCTCATTTTTTCTACATGAAAAAAATGTTGCTTTGGTCTAAAACTTTACGAAATAAATCTGTTCTGTTAGCTCATTGCACAGAATGCCCTGCAATCATAAAATAAATGCTTTTTGTTAACTGAGAGAATGTTGTTTTATGGTAAACCCACTGCAAAAATTAGAGATTTGTCCTCAATGTCCATCTATTACCTATTTACTTTGGTATAGTATGAATGATCATGCAGGAGGTCTTTATCAGTAGGAAAAGCTGTAACACTTGTGAAAATGCAGTCAAGTCTAAAATGTATGCCCCCCTTCACATTTTCAAAACCGTCCAGCAGGCCCAAGATTGTAGTGCTTTTCAGGCTGATTCTGGCCCCCGGGACTTATGTTTAACACCCCTGCTCTTTGGTTTCCCAAACCTGTCAGTAAGTGTCCCTTTCAGGCCAAGCACTGTAGTTGTAGCAACTAAATATTTGTGAAACTGCATATGTTTTCATCATGTGCAGTTGATAGTGGAATTTCATTCAAACTGCTTTGACTTGTTGTCTTCAAGTATATGTATCTTGTTTTACTTTAACAAATCCTTATCTGCAATTAACACCTCCATAAAACTCAGAGCACAGATAATACAATGTGTTATGAAGAAAATAGCACGTGTCTGCTGCTGTGCTTTGAATTTACACTAGTTTTAGAACATTGCTAAACCTACAATCATCTAGTTCAAGATCTCTGCACACCTCAGTGGGCGACTAGTCCAGGGAAAAGTTACACAAAACAGTTAAATATACTGCTCAAAAACTGAAAGGAACACTTTGAAATCACATCAGATCTTGATGGAAATGACCGACCTACAGAGGACTGAAAATCAAAGTGAAAAAATGACACGGCAGGTTAGTCAGTTTTGCAGAAAGTTCATTGCAGCTAGTCAAAATGGTACGCGGCCCCCATGTCCTTGTATGCGTGCCTTACAAAATCAGGGCATGTGTTGATGCCCTGGGAGATCTCCTCTCAGATCTGGACCAGGGCATCTCTGAGCTGGACAGTCTGAGATGCCAGATGATTCTATTGGATTTAGGTCAGGTGAGCATGGGTGCCAGTCAGTAGTATCCTCACCTTCATCTTCCAGGAACTGCCTGCATACCCTCACCACATGAGGCTAATCACTGAACCCAGGGCTCACTACACCAGTGTACCAATACCTAATGGCAGTCAAGATGCTGCTGCATATTCTTCTGGTTCTGGAGGCTATTTTGTAGGGCTGTGGCTATGAACTTTCCATTCCTCCTTCCACAAAGGAGCAGATACAGGCTGATGGATTGCGGACCTTCTATCGCCCTGTCCAGCTCCCTAGAGTAACTGTGTGTCTCCTGGAATCTCCTCCATGCTCTTGAAACTGTGCTGTGAAACACAGCAGAACTTATGGTAATGGCAGGTATTGATGTGCCATCCTGAAGGAGATGGACTATCTGTGCAACCTCTGCAAGTTCAGGTATCGTCTCAGGCTACCAGTAGTGATACTGAGCCTATCCAAATGCAAAACTACTGGGGAAAAAAGTTAGAAAAGATAAAGAGGGAATAATATCATTGGTCTCCACCGGTAACCTCATTCCTGTTTGTTGAATTTCATGAACATCATAACAGCAGATTAACTGATTAACACTCTCTCTTACTTCACTGACCAGATCAATAATCTGCAAAGTTAACTGACTCAATGCTATACTCTGATTAAAACGTGTTCCTTTTGCAATCGTGAAATATTGTTGTTAGTTAGACTTGTTTGCTACTTGCTACTTTGAAGGCTATAATGTTAAAATGCTTTAAGAGATGCTTTGTCAAAAAATGTAGTAATGATCAGTAAATCGATGCAAGTACTGGTAAGTTAAAAAGAAAAAAACAAAACAAAACAAAGAAACACCTAGATCTGGTAGGCAAGCTGCTTTTTATATAAATACACATCTGATTAAGAATGAAATGTTCTTGCTTTGGAGATGCGATTCCAAACCACAAAAACTGCCCAAGACCTCCACTGAACATGACAAACAGACCAAAATGTTGACTGAGCTCCCTTAAACCCCACTCCAATCAATCCGTTGCAGGAACAAGCATCCTACGTTCATTCCCACGGAAGTCCCACTCTGCTGTCCCAAAGGACCCAAAGGAGCAACCACCAAACATGGTTCCTGACACCACAGCGCACCTCCAGCCCGATCAGAGACATTCAACGTGCGTGGAGGTAGTTTACACAACGTCGAGGTAGTTGTTTTTAATGTTGCGGCTGAATTGTGTAAAGTTGGTCACCTGAGTTTCTGTAAAAACGTCTCTGTTCTATGGCAGTGACCACTAGATGGCACTGTTCACCACTATATTGAAATAAGAGGCCGCTGGAAAAATCCTGTTTGGGAAAATCCAGCAGCTGCAGGGTCAGTTTTGCCACTTTTGTGTGACAATATATATATTTTTTTTTTAAAAAAATGACTTTTCTGTCTAGTCAGAGATATTCTTCTTTTTGATATGTGACTGCAGATGCTTGTTTGCTTTTGCTGTGTTGCCAAGAAGGAGCCCACTTCAGAAAGACCAGGATGACTCAGTCGGCCACTCTCCCATTGTGTTTTCCTCACACTGACTCTCACGCTCACTTACACAGAAATGATGAAGATTGTGAAAGGGTTTGTTGTGCAACTGCAGCCAGGTCATTCATTTTTCTCTGCAGTGTGATAGCAGATTCTTTACTCTGCATAAATTACATTTAGGTTACGTGAGAACAGGTTTTATTTCATTAAGGGCCAAGAGAAAGAAAAGAGTGTGCTGTCATGTGTTTAAAATGACAAACGGTGACGTGAGAGGAAAAAGCTTTTCTCATATCTTGTATTAAGATACAAGGTGTGACTGCACGTGACAATCAAAGGTCACGTGATGCCGGGGTCCTAATAAGGTGCTCCTACAGATGTGTAATCTGTAGGATGCTGCATTTGATTCGTGACCAAAAACCATGCAGAGAAAGAAGAGTAAGGGCACAAGTGCGGCAGCCCGAGTCTGCTTTGTGTTTGTGTGACGAGGCAGCTCTGTGTCAATCTGATCTGTTTACCGCACTCTAAAAATACCACTTTGTTGCATTTCCACAGACTCGGGCCCAGTCGTTTCATTTGTTTATATGGCGTCTTGAGATGTTGGCAACCCTGGATGACCACATGGAAAGGAGCAGCCTCAGGATGCAAAAGATTTTCAGCTGCCTTCCACGGGCAAGACACGGCTGTGAAACACGTGAAATGAAGCAACGTTCAAACCAAGACTGGTCTGAAGCAGTGATCATTCCCCCCTCTGATCTTAGACTAATAATGTGTTTCTCCCTCCATGTTACATCTGTTTCATTCAGAGCGTTAACAAGAATCCCGCTTCTCTTATAATTTAATATAATATACGGTGGTAGCAAGTGCCTACATATGCACACGCGTGTGCTTTTAAAGGCATTTTACTTTCCTGGATTTTCTCTTATACTGAGCGCCGCTACATTTTTCATTTTTACTGCATTTATTTAAAAGCTGTGTTTACTTTAAACCCGTGACTTTATAAACAAAACAACTAGTAAAATAAGAAGTATTATTTTAAATTTAACTACTTAACAGGATATAAATAAACTTCATATCATCCTCTTGAAATATTTATAGTATGTTGATATTGAAGCAGTGCGCTTAAAATCCAGTAAAATACAAAAGGTGCTCACAGGACTGTTATACGTTACATTAAATGTTATGAATTATACATTTTTCTGTTTATGTCTTGACTTAAGATTTAGATCTGTGATCCAAATGTTATATTATATATTTTAAATAACTGTAATCCCTTTACTTCAAATAAGTAAAAGCTCTGTAATTACGACTACATAACCGAACAGAAACCAGTAAAATGGTTACTAAACAACAACAATAACAGAAAAAAATCGGATCCTCTCTCAAGTGTACACCTTTAAGCAGAACATTAAAATAAAGGCAATTATTGATTTTTTTTAAACTAAGATTCTAAACAAACATTATAGGGTTGTTTACTGTATGTTACTGAATATTCGCTGGAAACTATTTTAGAGAATAACAGAAATTCATAGCCTGACAGTTAGTGCAGGAAAATGCACTGAGATCCAAAGTAGTTATGCAACAAATGAATAGATGCTTAATAATAAGCATCCAAACTTTAAGGTAAAGTAGAAATATTACCATGAAATTGACCTAATTTATCAAAAATACTCAATGTGCAGCAGTATCTACCTTGTCCGTATTTGTAGACCACGTGCGCTATTATGTATTGGCGCTTAACACATAGGTGACACTTTATGATGTAATCTAAATAGGTTTAACAATTATAGTAAATAAAAAGCAAAAGTAAAGAATCAGAAATTTGGCCAAGCACATGTCAGGCTGACCAAATAATCCAAGAACTTTCTAAAAGGGCCTAAAATACAGCTCTGTTTAATTAGACTATGTGTCTTTGCTCCATGCAAGCTCAAGATCAGCTCGTTTGAACTCAAGTGAATCGAAAATGTGATGGATACACGCGCAGGGAAAGACTGACGGAATTTAGCCTAAAATATATATCAGCTTTATTGAAACATTTTACAGGACAAAACAAAAAGAAAAAATGGTAAAAGGATTATACAATAAGTGCAAGATTCGTTGCAGTTCATGAAAGCCTAAAGCGTTGTGTGTGTAATAAGATACAGTTACATGGAGTATAATTGGTTTGCACGTGTTACAAGAGCAAACGCATCGAAAGTCGTGTTTCTGAAACTTCTCTTGAAGAAGAAAGCTTGTCAGGGTTCATATAGGCGAAGTGGTACTTCTAAAGGCCTCTGGAGTTTCTTCATTCATGTTTTCTTCAATGCATAGTTCAAGTCCAGCAGAATTAACAATAATAAAGATATTTGGCTGCATAGGAGGCAAACATGTGAGTGCGGACTCCACCATCCATGCTAGCACGAATCCTTCAAAAATTACAAAAAAGACAAATAGACCAAAAAAAAAAAAAAGATCTGCGTGTTTGTTCAGATGTGGCTGTGATGCCTCTCTTGTTTTGAAGTCCGCAGTGACAGGAGAGCTCACATCACGCAGGGTTTGATGTCCTGACAGACGCTCTGGGGGTGGTGGTGGTGGTGGTGGTGATAGTAGGATCCGCCGGCCGAGGGGTGGAAGGAGGAGATGCCGTTAAAGTTCAACACAAAATCTTTCCTGTCGCAGACCGAGGAATGGCTCTGATAGCGCGGAATCCCCACTGTGGAGAGGCAGAGAGGAAAGGTTTTGAAATAAAGGAACACATTTCTGATCACTGTCAGGAAATTAACGGTGGCATTAAAATATTCTAAAAGAAAGAAAAAAACACAACAGCTGAACTTGAAATAAAACATACGCTCTTGTCATATATCTAAAATCAGTATTTACTTTGATTCTACATTTTAAATTAGAACTTTTGAATGCAGAACATGAGCCATTCCTCTTTTAAACAGTGCTGTTGATACTTTTGTGTGGCTTTAAAATCAGCACAATTGTTGATGGCGTAAACGGTCCTTCTATTGTATTTATAAAAATAAAGTGTTTACGCTTAAATTTTCAGTTGCCATAAAAATCTAATATTTCTTAACACAAGTAAAAAAAAAACCGAATTCTTTAATCATAATATTTTTCTTTTTGCAAGCCTCCCTGTTGGCTCACAGCGCAGCCACACATCCGTTCTTTTCAGTTTCTTTGGCTTCTTTAGCTTTCTTATATGGATGCTTTCAGTTTTCTACCCAGTTACATTTTATCATTATTTTTTGAAAATGCTGCGTTATTTCAGGCAGATTCAGTGGCCATCGTCTGTGTCTGTGAGCGAGGCTCTGTTTCCAGAAACAGAAAACTAAAAGTGGAGACTGCGGCTCCGTCAAGGTCATAAGGACTCCAGATGTGATCGTGTTTTTCAGGGGGGAAGACAGCAGGCTTTATCCTCCGGGCCACAGCTCGCTGCCCTGCGCCCGTTTTCATAGACAGCACACACACACACACACACACACACACACACACACACACACACACACACACACACACACACACACACACACACACACACACACACACACACACACACACGCCTCTTTGACTGACAGTACTGTTAGCGAGTCTGCTGTGTACAGTCCAGCACGTCTATCCTCCGAGCAGGCTCAATTAGAACGCTGCGTAAAGTTTAACAAGGCCTTCCGTCTCTTGTGGATACGCCGTGGTTGAAATCCACCGCCAGTGTGGTCCGACCTGCACAGTCTTTGTTTGGTTAACCTCTGGGACCCCTTTCGGGCTCCAGCATGGGTTTTACTCGCCTCGGTTAGATCCCCAGATTTTCGTAAAGCCTGGCTGTGTTCTGCTAAAGTAAATGAGGTTGAACTGGGAGGTGACTTGAGAGCGCAAAATAGTTGTTTTTCTTAATCTAATAATTCGCCGAAATATCCCGTGACATGTTATAAACATGTGACTTTATGGAAATTATACAAACTGTGGATGAAATGACGCATTTTCTGATTGTTAATGAAGTTACATACACAGCAAGAAATGTCACTATATTTACTAAAATACCACAAAGCGCTGACTGGCTTTGTGATTCAGCCAATAATCGATGCATCTTTGCTGTTTAACAAAATTAATGAAAACATTTGTTCTTATTTTGCAACTAGTGTGTTCGGGTTACATTTTGAGGCAAATGATGCGGGAAAAAAAGTCTGCAAACAGATTAAAAAGAATAATGGTAAATTCTCTCTGCGTGTGTTTTTAATCGCTTTGCACAGATATGAATTTCCTTCTAAGAATCTTTTTCATCTTTAAATACAGGACAATCATCTATATATATATATATATATATATATATATATATATATATATATATATATATATAATTTCTGTGTAGTCTACAATTTCATAATTACACGTTACAGTTATCAACACGGGCCTCTGCAGAAGAAAGACCCACTCATTTAGAGTGTTGCGTTTTAAATGTGCTTATATCATGCAGATAAAACTTAGATGCAGTGAAAATTGTTATTATTATTATTGTTTTTTGGGGGGAGGGGGGGGGATCCCAGAGATTTTAATCCGGATTCATCTACCCCTCTGTAAGCCTCGAGTTATTCTGTGGTACCTGAAATATCAGTGGAGTGGCTGTCCCTGCCATTCTGGTGAAGATAACTCTGCTCCAGGGAGTAAGGCGACATGCCGGAGTGTAAACCAGAGGATGCTGGGCTGCTGGAGGCTAGAGGCTGTTGTTTGATGTAGGGGGAGCCGCCGGAGGACGCCCAGTGTGCGGATGTACTGGCGTACGGGGAATGGCCGTCCAGCGCGCTGGCCATGGCTGGAGAGGACGGTACAGGACTGCTGCTGCTATCCTGCCCATATTCCCCGTTAGGAGGAACAGGACAACTCGCCATGTATGTGGAGCCGGGACTCGGGGACATGTGAGGTACGTGGTGCCCGCCGCTCAGCCCGTCGTACCCCCCGGCCATTGAATTGCTCATCATGTCCAAGTTGTAGCTGTTACTGTGACAAGCGAGGGTGGCCGATGGACCCTGGAAATCAAAACTCTGTGGAAGAATTGAGGTGCCGAAGCCTATGCCATTCATCATCCGATACATGGGCTTCAGAGCTTGACATTTTCTTCTGAAGCCTCTGGGTCTGCGCCGAAATGAGCCTTCCTCGAACATGAACTCACTGCCTGGATCGATCGTCCAGTAGTGGCCTTTCCCCGGCCTGCCCAGCCCTTTTGGCAGCTTGATGAAGCACTCGTTAAGCGATAGATTATGCCGGACAGAGTTCTTCCAGCCCTGGTACGAACCCCTGAAGAATGGGAAGCGAGCCTGGAGAAACTGATAGATTTCACTGAGTGTCAGCCGCTTGGTGGGCGAGCTCTGTATTGCCATAACGATGAGAGCGATGTAGGAGTACGGCGGCTTTTCCGGTCGCCTTAAACCGGAGCTCGTCTTCTTTCCCTTGACGCCATTAGAAGAACTTTCTGTGGCGGCTTGTGGGCTCAGCATAGCGGGATGCAGGACGCCGGACGCCGGGCTGGATCTCAGAGGAGGCGGAGGTTCCAGCTGCTGCTGAGGGGTCTCGGTCGTCATGTCAGCTCTGACGTACAACTGGCGTAGAGAGAAGAGAGGGGAGGGAGAAAAGACGACCTGGAGGTGTTTCGGGGGAGAAATGTGCTGGCTCCCAGCGGTCAGTGTCCTTGCAAGTGAGCGTTACACCGCCAGTGGTCCTCAGAATCCCAGCGCAAAATGGAGTGAAATCTGTCTCCAGTTACGCACGACTCTCCTGTTACGCACGGTGCTCCTTTGACGCATGCAGAACGCACGGCTGGTACGCACTGACAGAGAGGAAGAGGAAGAGAGAGTGGGGGGAGGCGGTTATCCACTGGAGACTAAGTGTCCAGAGTTGTAGCTAGACATAAGGACTCCACGGGGTGTCACAGCAGCGCTAAGTGGCGCTGTGTGACGCGCCGGGTGGCCATCGACCGCCTATAATAATCCCTCAAGTGCAGGAAACACGAAAACCCTTGGACTTATTGCGCGCAACAGTCCAGCCAAACAAAGTCCGACCACCTATCATTGCATAAATCTTTCTTCCCTCTGCTCGAGCCCCCCGCCTCTTCCCCCGACCCTTTCTCCTCATCCGCACTCTGCCCCTGCAATTCTCCCTGAAATCAGTGTCGAATAGTCCCCCCCCCCCACACACACACACACCACCCCCCTCACCCGCCCCCATGCCAAGTCCATTTACCGTGCAGCAGCCTTAAAGCCTCTCATTCTCTCCTCTCCTTCGTCTTGTTTCTTCCCCTCCCACCACCTCTCTCCAAGTTCGGACTACACGCAATTAAGCCATCTATCAAACCTCCCCCAGACACTCCAATCAACAACGCCACACGCCAGCCGCACAAGTTTAAAAACGAGCTATCCCCCCGCCTCTGCTCCTCCATATATGAAGCAGTGATTTCGTCCCAATGTGCCACAGAGCATAAATTTCCTCTGACAAGAATAAACCACCGCAATATGTGCAAAATGTCCAGCTTGCATCTGAAACCGCGATGCCCAAAACATTCACACGGGCCCTTACATGATGTCCCCCGGCAGATAATACCCAAGCACATCAGTGTGAAACACCGACAGAAAAAAAGGCCACATTGCGTTATTTGTATTATTTCGCTCATAATTTCCTCCCAAACTGGTCCAGAGGATAACAAAAACAAACTGTCGCGGTGCCGGGCTGGGGAGAGGAGTGTGAGAGATGGAGAGGTGGTGGTCTTTACCGTGCGTGTGTGTAAGCGGGGGGTTGCTCTGAGTAAATGACTTTGACATGAGTGGAAGCAGGCTTTTTCCATCAAGCCCGGCCCTGGATACCACACACAGCGCGCCAGTGTCAGCTTACCGCCCCGGGCCAGAGTCGGTCCCATGGGCCCCACGTTCATTAGACAGAGAAAAGCGAAATTAGGCGAGCGGGCGTCGACAGTTTCCTCCCCTATGGAGACATCACACACAGATTTGTCCAACATGATGGAGTTATATATCCCATAAAGGTAATATCAACATCCGTGCTGCGACAGAGCGGAGAATATTGGGCTTTGAAGAACAAAAAAAAAAGAAAAAGGTTTTACTTCTGGAGCTTTTAGGTTGAATTGTATGATTGTAAATCTCCCCCCTTTCTAATTTTTTTCAGTCACGTATTTGTAATATTTCAGTGTAAATTTCAGCCGACTTCAACTACTCCCCTCATTTCCACAGAACCTCGCACAAAGGGAGAAAAATAAAGCCCCACGCAATCAAACTTATAAATATCCATGTTTTCGCCTCTTTTTAATTTCCCGCTCAAGTGTGTCTGTGCACGTGTGTGCCTAAGGGCCCTTTAAAGTTTAGATATAGCCTGGAGGATATAAGCAAACAATAACCAGACACACTAACCTTTGCACTTTGCAGAACAAAGGATGTGCGGATAAAATCGTTTTCCACTGCAGTTTCGAGGACCTAAACGGCCCCAGAAATTTCCTGCGACATCAAAACTTATGACCCCTGCCGAGATCAGGATGCTTTTGCTTGGAGAGGGAATCTTTGTTCTGGGAGCGCTTTGAAGACAGCGATCCGGTTGCTTTTTTACGCGTTGATCTTATAGAGCTTCTAATTTGGTCTTCTGGAATATAAAGCTATCAGCTGCCAGCGCACAAACGAGATGTGTTTCTGTTTTTGTAGCACGGCCACGACTGGAGGCTGATATGAAGTCACTGCGGACATAATAAGGCCGTGTGTTTGTTTGCATGTTTGGACGAAGATATATGATTATCCCACAGAAAATATCAGACAGGGTTAAGAAACGGGCCTGCTCTGACCTCAGGTAACTTACAGGCCTCCTTTTTTCTTTTTGTTTTCTTTCTTTCTTTATTAAAGGATAAAATCAATTATCCTGCTTCTCAACACAATTTAGAAAAATTTATTATTTTGGACGAACATTTTGTACTTTCATTACTGATTTTATTTGTTAACTAATATAACCGAACAACTTTAAAAAGAAAGCTTATTTCCGAATGTCACGCAAAGGCAGTGTTCACGTGTGTAACAGTTAGCTCTGTCTTGGTTGTTTTGTATGCTCCTTGTTTGTGCAACAGGCCTGAAGTAAACAATATTCATCAAGTGAAACAATAACAAATACAGATTTCAGGTCTCTCTCTCTCTCTTTTAAAGGTAATCTAATATTCTTTTGGCTTCTCGGCTTTTCTCCTGCCTCTCCGCCTGCGTTTCCTGTGGCGGTGCCGGGAGCTTTGGAGCTGGCTCTCCGGGACTCTAGGAGGTCAGGCGCGGTTCAGTTTGCCCGAGTGACAGACTGTTTGGACTTCCTAACATTGTGCCTGCCTTATAGTTTTGTTTCATAACACCGCGGCACCCCCCCCCCCCCCTTCCCCCCACTCCCACAGTTCTCCCTACAGAATGCGTGATGGGTGCAGAGAAGAGACGAAGGCTGAAGTGAAAAAGCAGAGAGCGTTTTCAGCCTAAGGTATGCGCCTTGGTGTCGAAGTTATTAAAAATGTAAGGGTGCTGAGATGACTGGGGCCACGTGACAGGCTCTGAGAGCGACAGGTGTGCTGTTCCGGTGTTTCACCTGCAGGTTGCAGCATTGTCCATAGAAACAGGAACGAATCTCACCTGTCACCTGTCTCAGCTGCTGAGTGAGCCCTGTAAACACACACCTGCCCCCGTACTGCCAGCTCAGTACAGGGGCCACGAGCATATGAGCTACTGCACGGCTAACTTAGACTATACACTTAACTATATAAAATATTTTATTTTATTTATGTTGTATTTATTTGTTTGTTAGTTCGTTTATTCCTCAAGATGCACGTAACAAAAATAGCTACGTGAGATATTCAGGTTTTTTTCTTGAGTACAGTCAAAGTAACTTACATTTAAGAAATTCCAAAACTCTTATCACTTTATAATTTGGTTGCCCTGAACATCTCTAAAATAGAATTGATCCACTATGTTGTTTTTTCTACCCCACAATGAAATGTTGCAGTTTTGCTATCTAAAGAAAGTTTAGTGCACTACAGTCTTCAATAAATCACTGACACTAGGAACTCTTATATTGTGAAATGTGTCACCAGGCTTTGTGTCAGAACTGTGTATCTTTACTTACAGCTACAGTTAAACACAGCAGAGTGTGTAAACCGAAAACCGAAACTTTCTGTTTTGTATTTGATGGTACAACAAACAGATAAACCCAGAATGACAGAGTGAGAGAAAAAAATAAATCAGTTGGATTTTTATTTCTGAACAACTAGTGCTAATCAAGAAAACAAAAAATATTATTACAGCTTAATTTGAGACACTTTTACTGAGTTTGGGCTAAAAGCGTCGACGGACTGATCAATTATTTTGTCTGAGCTCACGCGTGATTTTTTTTTTTTGTGATCAACACCTCGTTAGGAAACCCGCGGCCCCGAGTCTCTGGGTCCATTTCAGGACCGAGGAGAGCAAGTATAGGCTCCTGCATGGGGACACGGACAACAAACAGCCCGCGTGTTTTTAAAGATCCTGATATGCGTGTAAATCTCAATGTGGTCACAGAACATAAATCATAAATGGCCTTTTGTAGATGGAACAAAACAATTAATTGAAGAAAAATAAATAAATAAATAAATAAATAAAAAGCATAATTCTCCTTCTGTTGTTCGGTTTAGTTATTTATGGATTTGTTTGTTTGCTGAACTTTTATGCAGTGTAAATAATACCAGTAGATTATTTTAAACGTTGTTTCATTGAGCCGTGTTGCTCGTTTATGGGAAACTTAAGATGGCTATTACAAATAAAATAAGTACAGAAAAGTAGGCTTTTTAAAAAGGTCTTTTATTTTGATACTTTCTTGTGGGTGGAAAATAAAACCCTTCTTGATTAGGGTTGAAGTCTGTCTGTGAGGCAGATCTGGCACATTTGTTTGCAATGTAATGTGAGACGTTATGTTGTTACATGACAAACTCCTCACCGCTGCGGAGGTATTTTCTTCCATTTGGACTGAGTACAATAAATAAAGTAAATGGAAAATAATACGAATAAGCACCATCATCACAAAAGCATTTCATATGTAACATTTATTAACGATGGCTGACTTCTATTTTGCCATTTTACTAAGTAAATACTCGCTAATATTTACAAGTTTGGATAAACGTGTCGCACTAAACGCGACATCGTCCAAAGAGCCTGAAGGCACCAGACTCAACATAACCTTTGATTGTAAATATTTTATATAATTATATATCTTTTGACTTTGGTAATTTTTGTAATTATGGTTTCATTTTCAAACGAAAATAAGACCAACTTATTTTCCTTTTTGGCTCTAACAAGAGAAACCACAACAAATACCTACAGCAGGTGTGAGGCCCTCCCTCTCCCTCCACCGCATATTCATGCACCTGCTTCTGATCTAACAGCTGCCTTCCCCCCTTTCATGTCAGCAGTGAATAACTCAGTGAACACCAGGGTCCCATTGTTTCACGTGTTTTGTTTATTCATAAAAAATAACAGGCATGCACCAATCAATCAATCAATCAATCAATCAAACAATCAATCTCAGGAAAACGGCACATTTTTCCATGCGTTTCTTAGTGCAGCCACGTGATTCCTAACGCAGCCCAGTCAATAATATTATACAATATTTATACAGCAGGTCATACAAAACATGAAAATATAAATAAAGTGATACTTTTAACAGTTTTGACGTGGCACTTTGCTGCCGTCCTACAGTAGAAATGACCAATGAACCATAGATACGAATATGAATACTCTCTCTCTCTCTCTCTCTCTCTCTCTCTCTCTCTCTCTCTCACACACACACACACACACACACACACACACACACACACACACACACACACAGTGGAATGTCCTACAATGACTCTAATGATTTGCTTAGTCAGCACACAGTTATATCTAGATTAACAACTCGGCATGTTTGTTTTATTTTTCTTTGACTGAAGCTACAGTAGTCATGATGAGACACACCGACTCTCACACAGTAAAACAGTTGAAGCACTGAAAGCTGAGAGTGCCCACCAAAGTGCACACTGTGGATGAGAACACACAAGTCCTGACAGCTCTCTGGATGTCTCACGACAGCAAGGATTCTATATGAAAGCCTCGCACTTTGCTGGGCATCTTGAATGTGGCCTCAGGTGCAGCGGTGCCCGATGCTGTGTGCTGGAGGTATGTGGGTGCATCTCTGCCGGGCTCTGTGCCGCTGTACGCCGCCTCTGACATGTAAGTGTGCTGTGCCGGATAGTTCAGATTATAGGGCAGTACGTGGGCCACTGGGGACCAGTACAGCCGGGGGCCGGGCTGCTCCACGCACGACCTCTCCTCCCTTCTTTTGAAAGGTGTGCCGAGGATGCTGTCGATGGCGAACGGGCTGGAGAACTTGGCCCCCACTCTCTCTTCCGGGGCCGGGAGGCGGGTGTCCTCGCTGAGGATGTCCGGGCTTTCCTGCTCCTTGAGGGGCCTTTTGGAGATGCGCTTCCTCCTGCGGCGGAACACCCCATCAGCGAAGGTGTACTCGCTGTGTGGGTTGAGCATCCAGTAGTTGTCCTTGCCCCAGGGCCTGGACGGGTCCCGCAGGACTTTGAGGAAGCAGTCGTTGAGCGACAGGTTATGGCGCACGGAGTTCCTCCAGCCGGTATAGCTGCCACGGAAAAACGGGAACTTCTTCATCAGGTAGTCATTGATCTCTGCCAGAGTGAGGCGGCCGCTGCTGGACTCTCGGATGGCCATGGCGATCAGGGCGATGTAGGAGTAAGGGGGCTTAGGTCTGCGGGTGTAGGGCTTCCCTTTGCCGCCATCGCTGCTCTGTGTGACAGGTGCCGGGCTGTTGGCTACGCAGTCTCCGTCCGAACCCAGCTCGTCTCCGGACAGGGGAGAAGGGACTCCCGCCTCTGCGTCAATGCACAACTCCAGCGGCTTCTGCGCGTAGTGATGCGCGGAGAAAACTTCAAGTTTCATTTCCCCAAAAAAGGATAACCGTCTCCTCTCGGTAACCTTGCCGTGTGAATGGTCTCCTAGGTTGGACTCTTGTCTCAGCTCAGAAGCGCAGCAGGTGTACGAGTCCTGACAGCAAAAATGTGCCTGAGTGTTTGTTGTGTGTTGTAAAGGCTCGTGTGGAGCGCTGGAGGCACCCTGAGCCTCAGTCTGGGGCAGCAGAACACAGATCTGTCTCCGGAGACACGCTTGTCTTGTTATAATATAACGCCTGGGAAAGGGACGGCCCACAGGCGGGGTTTCCAACTCGAATCCATTGAAGCGACTGAAGTAATATAGTATATGTATGTTTACAATTGGACGTTACCATGCCACACCAGGGAAGAAGAAGAAAAAAAAAAACAGGGAGGATAAGTGAGGCGAGGCAGGGCAGGTATGACAAATATAATTAGCTTCAAACGCAACTATCTGTGAATAGCTCGTTATTTCTAGTTACGAGTTGCTTTTTATGGATTCAGTCAAAGTGCAATCAAATAAAGGCGAATAATACAATAATTCCTTCCTCTTACTTCTTTTTAAAATAACTTCAGCCCATTAAGGTTATGAAATTAAACACGTTTTTGAAATCAATAAAAAAACTTTGACAATTTTACGCACAACAGCAAATCCTTCTTGAAGTGTTGAATGCCTTGGCTTTTACACAGAAAAAAAGAAGACAGCGCAGAAAAACACTAGACAGATTAAAAAAGGTGACACGAGAGTTGATAGAGAAAAATGCTGTTGGCTGCTTTTCACTTGAACCTCTCATACCCATCCGCCGGCGCTCCGGCGGAACGAGGAAGTAACGCGAAGGCTAAACTGAAATAAAAGCGATAGATTTTGGAGGAGTTCCAATTAACGCACGCTGGGTGACGTGTAAGTCGCCACACGCGAGAAGACAGAAAGAATTCATAGAAAATTCGCAAAGATTGCCCGGGGAGTTCAGAGTAGAGAACCATTGCACCTGCATGCATGGAAACACCTGAGCGAAGAGCAGAAAAAAATACACTTACTTCTGTGTCTGAACATGTGATGTAAATGAGCGAGAGCGAGGTATCCACTGTCTCCGAAACTCCAGAACCCTAATTTACTGGAAATACATCACGTTCTTGGATAATTATATTACACGCAGCATTTCCTTTAGTATAAGGAGTATAAGGAGACCGCGGCACTGACTGCATATCTGTACAAATAGATGTGCACTTCCATTAGAGCACTCAGACACCTGGGCCTTGCTGCTTTAACTTGCTGTGCGGCAAGCTAAAGCAAACAGTTGAAATAAATTTTATTCTATTTCAACAACATAAAACAATTGCATAAAACAAAGCGTTTAAGTTTGTAAGGTAGATAAATTATTATGCAAAGATGGATTTGAAGAGAATTTAAGAACATCAGGCTTTTTTGTACTTTGTCAGTGTTGCAGTACAGGTTTGGTGACAGAATATAATAACTAGTTAATATCTGAGCTATAAATCACAGCTCCAGTCGAGAGCTTGTCAATCAGTTACAGAATGGAGTTTACTTAAAACCTACTGGAGCAGGTTTTAAGTAAACTGACGCCCCTGACACCTGTAAACCGAATATGTTAGTGGCACTAACTCTTTTCCTGCCAGCGCCTCCGCCATGTGACGATGCAGAGAGCAGCTGGAGTTAACATGAGTTATGAGCCTTGCCTCAGGCCAGTTAAACTGTCTACTCTGGCACTCCTGTTCCTTTGTGCCTGCTCGGACTTTCCGGGGCCCCCAACAACACAGAGCAGGTTCAGCTTCATTTACCCTAATGCATGTGTGCGTGTTTACATAGTTCTGTTGAAAATGTTTCTATTGGTAGTTCCTAGTGAAACATATAAGATAGGGTCACTATAAACTACCTACTGCCTTCCAGACAGCAGAGAGCACTGAGATACCAATCTGTGTTTGACACCTTGAACAGTTTGTGAGTCTACAGTACATGTTTTTATGTTATCACATAATTATCACGTTGGGTATACATAACAGGCATGATTAACGATATGACCCTGAACTGTTTGTGTATATATGTTTGAGAGAACGTGGAAGGTATGCAAATCAACTATATGAACATGCACTTTGAAGCCTGTCTGTTTTTCCAGTTGTGTTATGACAAGCCCGATGGCAGCTTGTTTCTTGAAAACACAGTTTCTGTTGTTTCATTTCTTTGTCAAATTCAAGGTCCGCTTGCCTGCTTTTTAAGAGGGCAGGCTCCTACGCACCTGTAAGGGTTGTACATGGCATCATTTCAGAGGTGCTGGTTGTTGATTATCTGAGAGCCCAAACTTTCTGACAGCCCTATAAAAATACAATATATTGCACACAAAAATCACATTTCATTATACATTCTAAACAAATCTTCACAGCTAAATGTTAAATGGGTTGCCATGTCATTTCTATCAGAACCCTCTCTGCCACATTTTACATTTTTCCTCGCCCACTTCCACTGAATGTTTTTAAAGGTTTCTCTTGATCGATAATTTCTTTCAGAGGAAAATCTGCTAATACTTTGATCTCATCTAAGTGCACTTTAACCAAAGCATTGAAGTCAGACCGGACATGTTTATATTAAAGTAATAAATGCTGAAATAGATGCTGTACACTCTTAGAAATATGACCATTGTTTACAGTTAATCTAAAAAATATACAAACTCCAAATCTGATTATTAGGACTCTAGGTAACCACACCTACCAGCCACTTATCAGGTACACCCTGCTAAAGACACCTTTTGTCTTCAGAATTAAATGAATTCTTCATGGCAGAGAATCAGAAAGGTGCTGAAAATGGTCCTCAGACATTTTAGCCTATATTGACGTGATAGCATCACAAAGCTGCTGTAAATGTGTTGGCTGAACACCCATAATGTGAATCTTCCCTTCCATCACGTCCCATAAGTGCTCGACTGGATTGAAATCTAGTAAATGTGGAGGCCATTTGAATACAGTGAACTTATGATCTGAGCTTTGTGATGTGGTGTGTTCTTAGCCGTCCTTTGTGACAGGAAAGGAACATCAGAGAAACCAAAGGTTGTCACATACAAATTTACATTCTGGAAACAGCTTTCTTCTCTCTCCGGGAATTCGGGGAGCAGCTGGTGAGCTGAAATTGTTTTTTTGCTGAAACTCAGGAGGCTGACTGCTGAGAGCCTAAATCCAGAGCTGAGGAAATCAGCGGCATGTGCGCTATCATTAACGCCGTCGCTGCACAACAAACCTGTGAGGCGCAAAGGGAATTTTACACTGCTTGGCTGGTGGTAGTTGTGCCTGCATGATTTTTTTTTCTTTTTCTTTGCAGGAGTGAGATGAGGCTGTATACGATTTCAGGTACTCTGCCAAGGCAGCTACACACACCTGTGCCAAAGTGATGTGGTGTGAAAGGAAGCACACCTGTTCTCAGTTTTTTTGTGCGTGTTTTATTCTTTACATGGCAATTTGAAATCACAAGTGGAAAGACTGTTTACCCAAAGGGATCAATAAGGTATCACATTATCATTTCACTCTGCACATTTGGATTAAGGTGGAATTCAAACCTTCAAATCGCTTGAGAAGGTCAGGCTCTTCTTTCACCTTTAGGCCATAATGAAAGATGATATATTTAATGCATTAAACTGCTTTAACTGCATTGTCAAATCAGCAGAGTCAACTCTGCCCCCTGTTAGGCTAAAGAGATGCGTTATGCTTATATAACCTGTTAACAAGTCTCTTCTAAAATTGGCAACTTGATGGTTTGGCTCACCTGTTGAGAATTAGCGTGTCTTCTTTGAGCAGCAGAACTCTTTTAAGTGCTGACACGAGTGGCATTCCAGTTATGTAAATTGACTGGGTGAATCCCTCACAGCTCCAAAAATAGCCCCACCTCTGCAGCGGTCGGCGCTCACACGCTAACCCTTGTCTGCAAGTCTTCGGATGACTTCTTACCTGTATCTCATCTTTGTTGTCTTTCTTCTCTGTGAGTGAAGGATGGCCAGCCCCCATGTCTTTGTATAAACAAAGTGTGAGCTGTGTGCGTGTGTGTGTTTTTATGTGTGTGTGTGAGCAGGGTAGAGAGGAACGGCAACAAGAGGCCCTGCGTGGCTGAGATTCCCGAGATTCCCTGCAGCAGATATAGTCTGACAGAGGCCGCCGATAGTAGACATGCTTCACTGGGGCGCACAGGTAGGTACAACAATGTGTCAGCTTCGCAGCCAACTCAAAGATCAGACATTCCACATAAGCTCTACTCATTCCTGCAGTCTGCTCGATAGGCACCAGCTCAGGGGCGTGTGTGTACTGGGGTGTTTGTTTGACTGCAGCTGTTTGTCCTCTCAGGTGTGTGGGTGTGGGAGATTGCGCATGTGCTGTGGCAAAAAGCAAGAGCAAGATGCATACGTTCCATCTAGTTTATTCTTCAAGCGGTGATTACTGTAATTACCCTACGATGTGGCCTTCTAAGCGTTTGCTGCCTGCTTTGTTGTGCTTCTGTAGAATCAAACCTTTGTGTTTTGGAAGATAAATTGGTAGGGGGGGCGTTCAGCCCATGTAATCAGAGGCACACCTGAGCACTTATCAGTGACAAACAAAGTTCCCATGAAGCTGTTTTCATACATAACCCAGGAACTTTCCACACTGAATGCACTCCGGGAACTGCTGCATGTAGCATCAAAAATGTATCCGTGACACCTGATAGGCAAATAAACAGACACGAAAACATGCAGTGACTCACAGTTTTCATAAGCACGGTCTGATGTGCATAAATCTGTGCAGCATGTGTGTCAGCGATTAATAAATGAAATCAGATATATGTATAAAAAAAAGAAAAAGAAAAAAGCAGCATATCTTGGAGTCAGTTGGCAGCTGCGGGTTGCTATTTTGGGTTTTCCTGCATTCTTACTTAAGGTGTGCACACCCTTGCCAGACCAAGAGAGAGAAAGAGAGAGAAAATAGATACATATAAATAAACAGAGCCAACAAAGGTATAATTAAAGTAATTAAAGAAAGAGGTGAAGCACAGGTGAAGCACAGGTGAAACGCAGCCTGGCACTGGTAGCACCTAAAAGTCATGCAAAGTCATGTGACTCAGTCCCCTGTAACACCCCCCCAACCCAACCCAGTTACTGTCTTGATATGCGAACACATTTTTGACACCCACAATATCTTAGTGCAGTAATTCTGAACTGCTATTTATTCTTTTGTTTTATGTTTTGCATCATAGTAGAGTCATTTCAAATAGCCCGTGTGTTTATTTGGGTGGTCCAAGTGTGTCATTAGCAAAACAGCTTCTTTGTTTCACCACCTCCTGCTCCAGATGTTCCCCTCAGATTGGTGCAAATGACACCGATTGGCTCACAGGTTCCTCTGGCTAGCAAAAGAACCAAGTGCATGTCTTGGTGTAAGTGTCCATATAGAACATGAACACTACAGAACCTCAGCGATTTCATGTGGTCAACTCAAATGACCTTATGGTAAGCATCTATACATTTTTGATTATATCATTGCTCTAATGCTCGGCCCAAATTAATAGCAGATTAACAAAACAGCTCCTTTTGTGACCTGATCCCATGATATAATTTATCCTATAGTTTATATAAATCTGAAGAATGGTAAATGCGCTGGTTCATATGTACAGCTTTTCTACACAAGCCTTATAAGTTTTCAACATACCTTAAACACCCATTCGCATACAAGCCTCCTTTTCTTTCTAAGTGCTTACTAATTTTCACATACACAATGCCTCAAAGAGCAGCTTGGGGACTGGAGCATGCAGGTTGGAGCAGTTAGGATCAAGCCACCAACCTTTTAGTTTTTAGAGGCCCTTCTTTACCTCCTGAGCCACAGCCACCCCACTCAGCTAGAGAGTGTTGCTATGGTAAACAATTTAAATCATAAAGCTGTCAATCAGAAGAAAACCTTGTTTTCAAAACTTGGTGCTAGTTAACAGTTAGAAGTACTTGGCTAGGTTTAGGAAAAGGTCATGGTTCAGATTAAAACACAACGTGACCTGGAGAGCTTATGACCACACATCTGTATGTGACAGACCCGGCTCATCACCGCAACCAATTTGCAACCAAAGCCTGCACCATCACTAGAACACTTCCAGTAAGTAAGTAGACGCTGATATCAGATGGTAGTTGGCCATCTCCAAAAATTCAAAACATACCCCCTCAAGAGAACAGCAGACCAAAGTGAACTTCTTAGTCCTGCCGGTAAAATGTTACTGTTAGGGCTTGTCTGTCAATGAACCTCAGCCATGCGGGCCACACGGGCTTCATACCTCCTGCCATATCTGCCGCTATCGTCCATTTCAACTCTTCACACGCTAGAGTCCCCTCATAAGCTGAGGTAGAAGGCATGGTGGGGGCTATAGAGAGCTGGAGGGTAGGGGATGGTGGGGTGGGGGAGAAAAAGGAGCAATGATTGATCTCAGCCATAGACACCTTGCTTTATCACTGCAGCTGATAGGACCTAATTCCATTCAACTGCGCTGTAGGCTGTTTGGTGTAAGCATAAACACGGGGCCAAATCAGTACCTGTGCTGCTCTGTTTACCTGGCAGCCGTTCAGCTTTTTTCTGTCTAAACTTGAAATAGGATCCAAACACTCTACTCACGCATAGTGGTTTGCACGAGATGCTTTGCCTGCCTCTCAACCTACCACGAGGCTCGGCAGCTCTATTTCTGCACTGTCTGAACCTTAACCGCCCCTCTTATTTCTCTGATTGAGAGGTGGAACATCTCGCTCGAGGGCTTTAACTGCAAACACGGCGCTGAATTTGAGCAGTTACTAAGGAATTATCCCGTAGTTAACCCCAACAAACACCTCGCTGATTGATAACATTAGCGTGTGGGTTGTAAAACGAACTACTCCAAGCCTATATTTGTCTTTTTCTTTTTTTCTTTTTACCTTTTACTGGTTAGTCAGCAAATCTCTTTGTATTTTTATTAAAAGTATTTCTTAAGGGTCTTATGTATTCGTTAGAAAACATACAAAATGCAGTTTTTAAGAAAAGCCTGTACTTAATTGCAGGTTAGATTAGCTGTCATTCAAGTGTTTTAATACTAATTTGGCACTAAATATTTTTTATATATACAGATGTTGATTTTAAGTTTAAACAGACATACTGTGATGAACTCGGTGTCCATAAAAGATACATTTCAAAAGTATCAAAAGAAAACCATGTTTATCGCATAACACAAGACACTATTAACTAATATGATGGAAAATTTAGGATCCAGTGTTTTGTGGGATTCACATCATAATACTAAAAATCAGTGCTGTCATCCATCTGTTTTATACAATAAAAAAATACTACTCTGAGTTTATATATGCAACCAACTTTGAATGCTAAGAAAGACTTTGATTTTCAGTGAACCAAGAAGCAATTCAAGGTGTGGTTCAGTATCTGTCTGTGTTTCCAAGGAGCACACAAAGGCAAAGTCATGCTAAAACATTTTAGTTTCAAAACTTCTTCTAGCTAATAGCGTCCACACTATTTTGGTGCTTATGGTGCCTCTAAAAGTGAGACCAGTTCAAACACTTTAGGATTGTATTTAAGAGTATCGAATTCCCAACTAGACCTTATTAGTCACCATTGTGTTCTTCACATATTAGTGTATACATTGAGCATAAAATATCTATGTAGCCACCATAACTTCACTGACTGGTTTTGTCTCCACATTTGATTCAGCAGGAACATGCTGATGTTGTGAAGTGACCACATTTGGATGTGCACTGGTAACGTAATAGCTAATGATGGCTAACCCCATTAGCAAGCTGTATTGATAAACTGTAGGGTTGGAAAATACAGCTCTACCAATTATTGCTAAGTAACAGATAAGAAAACACTAGAATTTCTTTCCCTCAGCAACTGAACTCAGTACTTTATAGAGTACCTGTCAACGCATCTTCAGGTAATTAATTCGTTGGTTGTGTTATTTAATATGCAGGTTTACATTGTAACATTTTCACAGTGGCTGCACTGAGATGTCTTGACAACATGCAATGTATGGTAAACAGATAGATTATGCAAGTTATGTCTGAAACGTCTGAAACCAAGAATCATCTATTGTTACTATTTAATATTATAATTTGCAAAAACTGTGGCAGTGACATCAACATCACAGACGTTATCTGAGCACAACCGAGGCAAGTAGAGTTGGTGAAATATTGTTAATACATTTTTTTAAAAAGAGTATTTGGTGAGTGAAGTTTTTTTTAATTTAGTTCTTCAAAATGAGTAAATTACAGAAAATGGGACCTTTGGATAGTTGTACTGAATTCCAGTGTGTGGGAAAAAAAAGGCAACAACAGCACAATTGAGACTGGATCAGTGAATTAGTAAAGGTAAAAGCTAACGTACAGCTATCAGATTCACTTTTCAGCACACCTGACATCAAGTAAAGTAGACTTCTAATCTAAGCCTAGTAGCAGTGTAGTATTTAAAAAAATAAAAACTATTCAAAGAGGTCATAATTGTTGAGTGGTCATTATTGGAAGTGTGGTTTTTGGTATTTTATGTTGCCTTTATTTTCCCCTAAGGCTGCTACTTGGATTATTCCCACCTATCAAAAAATAAATAAACAGTGAAGGAAGATGTTAACCTTGACAAGAGAGAATAACTGGATAACAAATTATGGGCATTGTTGACCATGGTGTCCAACCCAGCAGCAGCTTTTCTTGTTATTGTTAATCTGCACCATCATATTACTGCTGCCTTATATGTGGGGGATAGAGGTCATGGTCATGGTCATGGTCATGTCCAGCTTATTCCCACAGTCCGAAAACATGCAGTTAGTGGGGTTAGGTTTACTGGTTATTCTGACCATAATCACGACTCGTTCTCAGTCTCTCTGTGTTAGCCACGTGACAGACTGGCGACTTGCCCATGGTGCTCCTTGCCTCTCGTCCTATGGTACCTGGGAATGGCTCCAGTGTTTCTTATCAACCAAGGAAAGAATTCTACTGTCGCCCACTTTCCTTCTTTTTAAGACTTTACCAGACTGTTGATTTGGCATCTCATAAAACGATCATTCTGACAGGTTTATTTTGCTTTTTCAAGCTCATGATGGCCTCCTGCACTTGAATCCACATTGCTTTAAGCTTCTTTTTGAGGATTCCAGTGAAAAGCTGCAAAATGCAAGTCCAGCATGTGGAATCATCTCCAGGTGTCACATCTGCTAATTTGTCAGGACATGATAAAGGAACAGACCTCATCTGGCCACGAAACTGCTTGTTAGTCATTTACCTTTGAGTTTCTGGACACACATGGACTTAGAACAAATATGGCTGCAATTCCTGTAATGGCTATAATTTTGATAAACCCCTTAAATTAACATCAGAATCTAAATCACATATTCATTACTGAATGAAAAACCCATCGTGGAGGCAGTCTGAGCACAGTTTAAAGCCATCGGTCATTTTCATACATCATAATGATATAGATTTAGATTTTTAATATTGAAATTAAATAAAATGAAATTCTTAACAATTTCAACTTAGATTTTTTTCTTTTGGTCTGATGTTCACTCTGCCATTTGGGCTAACCTTTGATGGGAGGAGAAGAAATTCTGGACTTATACTTTTTTATTAACTCAAATGTTAAATGCAGAGGGTTTTTTTTCTTTCCTAATCTCCGTACACGGCTCATTGCAAGGGCAATTAGAAACCTGCGCTCCCGTGCAGATGTTACTGTTTGTAGAATGTGCTATTAGATATTGATCTGGTGATAATTTGTAAATGAATACTATTAAGGATAGGAAGTTTGCTGACAAAAAAGCCTAATCACCTCCAGCTGGCCCAGGTCTTGTAATATATCCTGCCTCCGCTCCAACATTGATCCATGGGAGTAAACAGCAGCAGTCTCACTGCAAGATACAGAACTTATCTGGTGGTTAAACATACCTGATAATGTAAGAGGAGAATGTGTATAAAAGTGTGACATAAATATTATTTTGTAGAGAGCAGATTATGTTGATGAACTTTTATTTTATATTGCAAAAACAATCCTTTGCCTTGTGTTTGTTCTATCAACAAATCAAATGAAAAAAACAACAACACAGTGGATTTATCCTACTGAAAAGGAAGGTGATGTCTGAGGTATAGATTACTCCATGCTATCATTATAAGGACCCCAGTATTTTAGAAGTGTAACTATTTCACTTAAAAAAAAAAAAAAGTTCAGTAAGATCTGCTCGTAATCAATAATCAGAGATCCAGCCTGCAGTCTTTTTTGTAAATGGCCATATTATTTGTTAGCTGACGCATCAGTTTTGTGTTATGTGTTATACAATACCAAATACTGATCACATTTCTTACTTCATTTAATCTCTTTAATGTTTCTGTAGATGACAATACAAAAGATAAAATGCTCACAGCCTTATCCGTGCTATGTTGAAGGTGAAACAATTAATTAGTGGTCAGTGTCAATCTTTTTGAGTTCATTGTGTTGTTTTTGCATAATCCTCTTACTCTTGTTTAAGTAGTAAATGGGTCTGGCCTGGATGTATTAAGTCTAAGATGTGTTACCTACAACTTCATGGGCAGTTATGGGTAAACTGCATGATAACCAGAGTGTGATTCTATCCTGATGCCTCTCACTCAATTGACCTTCAGCTGTGCCACAGCCAGAGTCTAACACAGGAAAATACTCCAGTTTAAGTGCTGATATGAGAGTATTACCAGTTCACAAAGGGGTTAGAGAGAGTAAAAATAGAATCATGTGTCAGTGAATGATGCACACCTCTCTTAAAGTCAAGTTCCACCATCTGCAATTATGCTAAAAAAAAGAAGAAAAGCATCATTGCTGCACTGTGAAGCTGGGTCATGTTGAGAGCTGTGTCTCTGCCACACCACTCTAATTGAACTTTCTCTTTAAGGCGTTGTGAGAAAACAGGCGGTAACTATTTATACAGCTACACACCTGACCAGGCATCTATCCAAACAAAAGGTCTTGAACCCAGCCCTTGCGTGCCTATCCAACCCAGACATCTGATTAATTATAGTGTGGCCGTTAAGGCAAAGAAAAACTAGCTGATGAAAAGTCAGCGAGTCTGCAGGCTCAACCTGCCCAAACAGCATCATGCGTGTTAGCCTGTAAAAGCCTCCGTACTGCCTCCCTCCCCCGCCGCTCCGTGTCGTTCCTCCCACACACCCCCTGCCCCCCACCCATCCTACTGCCTCCCTCCTCTGCTCGGGGCCCATTCGTGCAGACGAGGTAAAACATCTCTCTCGCCGTGTCAGAGCCCCGCAGGTGGGGCCCGCGTTCTCAGGTAGATAATATCACTGTTACTATAGACCGTGTTTGGGTTAGCTCGAAAACACTCTTCACGGCAGGAGCAAAACAAAGTGCTCTGCAGTGCGTGATAACAGTCGGAGCTGCTCCCTACAAATTAACCTGTGGAAACACTTTGGCCTCGCACGAAACTCATACGCATAATACCTGCTCCTCCTACCGGCATTGAAGAAAAAAAAATCAAAGTTTACACAATCTTCCTCTAGGATCATGGAATAATTTTGTAAGATTTTAGGAGATTTAAGAGAGTTCTCTTATATGTAATCCACCAAAGGACTAATGCTAATCCAAAACAGTGAAATAAGCCTGTAATGTCCTTGTGGTTACGTTATAGGACTGAGCTGCCTTATGTCCAGATTGAAAGCATTGCCCCGGTTGGACAAGTCTCTCTGTTTCTAATCTGCATACTGCCTGTGCAGTAGACTCTATAAATCGACTTTCTTTAAACAAAAGCGGCATGAATAGCTCGAATGTGCTCTGGGCCAGAAGCTGGGATGGCTTCCATAAACAGATCACCCAGGTGGTCCATGTGTGAGAGAGGGAAAGGAGCTTTGGCTGAGAGGCCTGCTGCTGCAATCACAACCCCGCATCTTCTTATTTCGCTAACTTGCCGTCTGTGTCTCGGCAAAGTCTGAATATCAAGTCCGATTCATTTGCAGCTGCTGGTAACAAAACAATATACATTTCATCTTTGATGTGTGGACTGCGTGGTGTCAGCAGCAGTGCCCCTGTCACTTTTCAAAGTTTCGGGTCCCTGCAGCTGTTGCCTTTTCTAGAGCCAGTAGCAGTTTTTCAATGTAAAACACCTACCTTTGTTTCGTCTTCAGGAAAATGTTTTTTGTATCTCTATATTTCTGCTTAATCTGATCACTCATAGAAAGTCCTGTACTTTTGGTAAAAAATTAAAGGTACAATGAGTCTCTGGGGACACCTAGAAAAATAAAAGACCACAGAGAAGAGGGATGTCGTGAAGACGAACATGCTCACGGTTGGTGAAAATGGAGGCAGATGATCCACCGTGATGACCCCTAAAAGAAGAAGATAACTCTTTTACTTGAGTCTTTGTCTACATTGTCTACTTCGCAATTCAGAGTGGGAATAAATAATCCAATATCACTGTCATCTCTGGTTTTATCACACCCTAAAACCAGTGTTGGGTAAGTTACTTTAAATTAGTAACCTAGTTACATTACTAGTTACTTCTATCAAAAGTAACTCAGTTACTTCAAGTTACTCGTTACTTTCAGAGTAACTAGTTACTAGGGAAAGTAACTTTGGTTTTACCCAGAATTCTCTTGTTAATGTGTTGCTTCCGTAACTGGATACCCAGCAAGATTGCCAGTCTTCTAGCTTGCTTACTTGCCACAAGTGCACTGTGCCACCTACCAATAGAAAGGAAAAAATAATGTGCACATTTCCACGAGAGAAATCCCACGCCTGATTCTATCCTAGCCTGCTTTTTACATCCAACACAAAAACTGCAGTCGTGGTGCTTTCGATTGTACTCAGAAATCGGAAATTCTGCCTTCTGAATAGGAAGATGTAGGTAACACCAGACTGCAGATGAGCTGCATACAGGGCTGGACTGGGACAAAAAAAATCATCCCGGGCGTTTTGACTAGAGACCGGCCCACCATTATAGGAAAAATCATAAAGCCTTTGAATGAAAATAAACGCTGTTGTGACAGTGATGTACACTGTTCTGATGGTATATATGTATCAATCTATCAATTGTTTGTTGTAAGACTCAGATAATTATTTTTTTAAAAGTGAGACATTTTAAATGAGAATAAGAAAGTATTTCCTTGTGCCCCCCTTTCCCTTTTAATGCCCTACATGGACCCCTGGCAACACTTTGCTAGACCCGCCCCTGCACAGTTACCAGCTGTCAGCTACTTAGAAAAGGATCCTGGTGTTATTTGTCTCTCAGAAACAGTTCATAACTTCCCTTCAACTCATTCATGTCACCTAAAAGGTAAACCTGTTTCTCCATCACAGCTCTGATGATCCAGTAAGGACATCTCCTGGTTTCATCTTCATGTTTCCCTCTCACCACATAACCAAACCGATATCATAACCAGCAGGTTTACAGCTGTGGCTCCAGCAAACATCAGCTGATACTAGAAATTAATATTAAATAAATTCTAACAACAGCTGATCAAGCGTAAACGTGCTGCTGTTGTTTACCGCGACATCCGCTGGTTTCCTCTTTCTGGCGCAAAGTGGGCGATAAATAAACAAGAGAGAAAAGCCGATCAGCTGATCATTGATCAGTTTCATGATTGAAGTAGAAACAGGAGAGGGAGGGTGAGAGGATGAGAGAAGAAGAGGCAGCTGTGCAGCGTAAACACAGAATAACTTTGTGTCTTTTACATTGTAGCTGAAACACAAACTGTTCCTTTTCACCTCAATACGAAACGCGTGATATTTTCTCTGAATAAGAGACGATTCCGTTTTTTACGGGACGGTTGGCAACTCTAATAATTAACCTTATGAACAAAATAAAGTTCAACATCAGTAACATAGCACCACCCAGCTGTATAGAAACTCCGTCATGCTAGCTAGCACGCAGTACGAAAAAGTCAGCATAACAAAAATAAACTCCACCTAAACTTGGTTCATATCTGACCCAGATGGACTGCAGGTTATAACTTACCTGAAGATCAGTTCACCTGACACTCTCGGACCAGCGGCCGCTTCGGGTCTCTCCTCTTGCCTCCCTTTTCCTTCATCCACCTGCTGACTTCCACCACTTGCTAATGTTATTGAATCTGTGGAAGCTCCGCGATAGCCACCTCACGAAGTAACGAATAACGAGCCTCTCTAAATCCCAGTAACGAGTAACGCGTTCCCGGTTTTGGCATAATAACTAGTTACCGTGCTCGTTACCACAATAATAACGTAGTTACTGTAACGCGTTACTTAATAACGCGTTAGTCCCAACACTGCCTAAAACACACAACAGTAACTGCCACACAAGACAAATACTATAGGGGTTTTTGGCCTGAAGTGCATGTTTGTTTGTTTTTCTTAAACTTAACACGATCCATTACCTCTAAATGCTCATTTCTCAATCATTGTGCCTGAATATGGCACTGCGCTTGTTCTCAGTGGCTCACGATTTACCAGATGGAAAAATACATTCCTTACACCTACACACGTCACATGACAAGTGTATTTCTCATTTTTAAGGTGGGTGAGGGTTCGCTCCAACAATAGCATACACCTCACTGCTTTATGCAATGGTTAGGTAGCATTTTACATAACTCGCCTTGCGTTTTTTTTTTCTTTTTCTTTTCTAATCACAGGTTGAGCATGTTACCTGGACTGAGATTGTCCCTGACTTCCGTCGTCCCATCAGCCCCTATCTTATCACACTGACCTGAGTTATTGTAAGGAACAGTTGTGCACGGCGATAGTTTATGTACAGGGAGTGTGACAGATCATTCATCACATGCAGACTGGTCATTCAAACCAACATGTCCAAACATACTTGTGCCATTAGCGGCTCACTCATGTTTGTCTGAAAAAAGGATTAGTGTGAAATATGAGGAAACAGTGACTGACAGTATGGGACTCTGAGGGTAACCCAGGTAGTGTTTCACAATGGTAAATAGTGTCAGGTAATAGCTGTGAGTCACTGTTGAGAGTATACTATCGCGTGTGTGTTAAGCAGTTGAGGTTAGGTCTGTGTGTGTGTGTGGGTATGTGTGTGTGTGTGTGTAGGTGCTATTAAAAACTGGCTCTCGTGTAATGTTGTTATGACAGATATCAATAGCACAGGGATCACCAGATACAGGGGGTTCCCTCCAGTCAAAAACAAAGCTAATTTTAAGTTCCTTGCTTTTACAGTATTTAGTCTTTGCCTATAATCCTGGGTAAGTGAATCAGGTCTGACATTACTCACATGGGTTTAGATACAAGGTAACAAGTACATGTTTGTCTGTGTCTTAAGCTCTGCAGAAGTTTCTGTTGTTTTTATTCTACATGCTAGTGCTCTGACTGCAGCTCTAAAAATAACACAAAGCCCGTAATTATGGTTTTAACTTAAAGCCCCCACCCATTCCTTCTCCACTCCCTCCCATTCTCTTGCTTAGCACCTGTGCTGATATATGGTGTGTGTGCGTCTGTGTGTATTTTCCGGATGATTTATTGCATTACTGCTGTCAGATTTTGCACAGGAATGCAGTCTATGATGTCAGTGAGAATTGATTCGATGGTGTAACAAACCCAGTGACTTTATAGAAACACTGACGATGACATGAAAGTCTGGGTCCTCAATAATAGCGATTAGTCTATTTATAGTGCCACTTTTTTTTTTTAAATGTGAGGCGTGGCACTGAGGATTAAATAGCCACCTCATGGAGTTCTTCTAACTTGTGCCTCAGGCCACGTTGACAATAAATGAGACTATGCCATAAAGTCACAAATGCACATTTATTTTGCTCGAGTGTGCCATAATGTTCACTTTGGCAGAACTAAGGATAAAGCATGGAACGTAGTCTTGGATATACAGATTACAGTGTTGTGCAAAGGTTTTTTTGTGCATTAGGAAACAGGTCTAGTGATTGATTGAAACAAGCATGCAGAAATATATATAGGAGCACATAGTGTATAAGGTAAACAGATTTCCGAAATCTACTTGAACGCCAATAGTTTTTATGACCGCCTTTGTTCTTCAACGCAGCCTGAACTCTCTCAGGAAAGCTTACTTGTATTTTCTTTAAATAGTCTTCAGGAATAATTCTCAAGGCTTCTTAAAGGACACAAGGAATCTGTTGCCAGTCAGATGTTTTCCAGATGGTACAGCAATGTGGATGGTGTTTGGTGAATCTGACTCTTCTGCATTTACATTCATAAATTCATCAATCCACCTGAACCAAAAAATTCAAATTTCATCACTCCATAAGACCTGTTACCATTGATTGCCACACTTTAGTCTAGTTCTTGTGTAATTTTAGCACACATCCACTTTTCTCCCTATTTATCTTTGTTAAAAATGGCTTCTTGTCAGCCAGTCTTCCAGTGAGACCATTTGTGATGAGACTTCAGAGAACAGTAGAAGAAGTAAAGAGCCAGATGAATCTCTCAGGTCAATGTATGACTTCTGTTTCTTAAAGATGTGACTTTTAGACACTGTTCATCTGCTGTAGAAAGTTTCAGGCGTGTCACTTCGTCTTTTGTCCTCCAGTTTCCTTCAAATTCACTAAGGACATACTGCACACCATGCCGAGATGCAAGATTTTCAGCTAATGGCTCTTTAGAAATCACCATGTTGGTGCAAAAATACTATTTTATGCCTGTCAAACTGTTATGTTAGGGATTTTTCATTGATTTTGTTAAAGAAATTGGAACAAATTGTGAGGTACAAGGACTGGACTGAAAACATAAAGGCAGCAGAGGGTCCTGTCCTCCTCCCATCACTCCCAACCAGTCTTGCCAGATGGCCGCCTCTCCCTGATCCTGGTTATGATGGAGGTTTCTTCCTGTTAAAAACGAATTTTTCCTTCCCACTGTTGCTAAAACACCTGGTTATAAGGGGTCATCTGATTGTTGGGCATTTTTCAGTTTTTTGTCTGTGGTATTGTATGGCTCTTAGCCCACAATGCCATCACAACTGGCGCTATATAAATAAAACTGAATTCAATTGAAGTGCACTACAAGGTGTTTGATTTTACACACCTGTGCAAAGGGACCGAAAATACCATAATTCAGAAATGAAGAGGTCTGGCACAATACTTTTTTCTATATGTTATAAATATGGTGAGCTTCTTCTGGGTAATTCAAAGCATTGCCAGCTCGGTTGGTCTATGTTCATATTACATCAATCTGCAGTACACAGTTTATGTCCACTGCCAAAATGATGCACTGATGAGTTTAATTTGCCTTGACTATACTGTCAACACATTGCATCTTCTCCCATTTCTAAAGTCGTGATTTGTAATTGCATAGGTTTCCAAATAGTGTACAATGAGTGATAATTATTATTGCAATATGCAGCTACACATAAAGTTATGAATGGCTTCTTGATTTACTGTATCATGACTTCATATGGTAAAAAGATTCCTTTCAAAAATATATGTCAGTGGGAGTCATATTCCATTCAAGTAGTTGCTGAATGGTGGGAATTAATACAGCATTATTCAATGGCCCTGATGGACAGGGACAGGTTAATAAGGAGGAAAATGAATCATTTTGTTGTGTGGTGCAAACCTCAACTGACCAGCGGTGCTTTAGCTGTGAGCTAATGTTATTATGCTGCCAAGCTGACTAAAACTTTATATTTTGATTTATTTATTATTCTGATTTTATACTGCTGCTTACCTTTTCATGTTTTACATCTTTAGAAGGTCATATGATTATGCAGCTGTGGTTCAGGAGGTAGACAGGGTTGAGTAGTCTAGTAATAAATACTAGAAGAATACTACAAGATTTAGAAGGTTTATACACTGTTAGTAAATCTGTAAAGCTGTACTTAAAAGTTCATTTTTAAGCACATGAAATCCCAATCTGACTGGAAATTCAAGTTCAACAAAACTTTTTGTTCACATTATTCTATAAGAACTTTACATAATGTAATAAAACATTGATATTTGTCTCCATTAACAATTAAGTTTGGATGACATATGTATTTAAATGTTTTCGAATACATCATTTGTAACATGCCTCTGTCATTCCAGACTTCCTCATGGTATGTGTCCCTTTGATCAGAGATTGTCAACTGTGATACCAACTTAGAGATGTAACTTCAAAAAAAAAAAAGAAGAAGAAGAAAGCTAAAAATGTACTTTGGCTCCACTGTTTTCCTCAGAGCTATGTACTTTACAAGCAATCTGCACCAGAGATGTAACAACAATGTTATCACATTTCTTCTTCTCACCTCCTCTGCACATTCAGTAGAGCAGCTCCACCACAGCGGCTGGCTGCCTGCTATCAGTCTCCTCATCGCTGCACCGTTTCTGTTGTTGCTTGATTATCAAGCATGCGACAATATCATGCCAGCGTATGCGGGCATCTTCTGTCAGTTCAGAGAGCTGGCACGCTCGGCGAGGCGCGTGACGTCAAAGAGGCGGGGCTGTAGATCTGATCTGACCATGTGGCGCAACTACAGCATAGTACATGACAATACAGTATTCCGAACAATCAGTCATATACCAGTTCTGAGCTTCAAACAAGCTTCTGCCAGCCAAAAATGTGTTTGTGCAATCTCCACATTGAAAACACTCAACTGTATTTTTGTTCCGGACCGTTTTCACAACAAACTCATCAAGAAATATTCTGCTTCACCTTTATCCTGTTTACATTTTATTGTATCTTTATGAGGCCACATGTCGAGGCTCAGGCGGTAGACGGGGTAGTCTGCTAAAAGATTAGTGATTCAATTCCTGGCCCCCCTAACTGCAACTGCTATATCAGTACCAGCCCACTTACTATTTACCATTTACTGTTTGATGAATGACTAAATATTATCTACATCCCATCTGTGGATCATAAACAGCATATACCCACAGTGCATCAGGCCTGCGCTGATGATATATGGACACATATTGGGACCCTTGAACATGAAGGTTGAGTTTAACACAGACGTTGATGATTGCAGCACAAATTTTAAGTAGGTGGTGAAATCAATATGTACTAATTTGTGTTGAAAACAGGATTTCCAATGATCCATGAGGGCTGAAAGCAGTGTATTGTTGCACAAGGTGTTAGAGCCGTTAGAGTCAAATTTAAATCTGGTGTAGTTTTGGGTTTTGTAGGTGCAGTATTTAAACACGGAAGTAATAATGGTAATAAATATTCATGAGTACTTAACCATGAATATGTCAGTGCGCCCCAGGGCGGCTGTGGCTACAATGTAGCTTGCCATCACCAGTGTGTGAATGTGTGTGTGAATGGGTGGATGACTGAACGTGTAAAGCATTTTGGGGTCCTTAGGGACCAAGTAAAGCGCTATACAAATACAGGACATTTACCATTTAACCAGTTAACCCCCTTAGGTGATCAGTGATGACACTAACCTAACCCTCACTCTAACCCTAAGCAATCAGAATATGTCTTTTTTTAAATGATTAAATGTTCTTCCAAGTTTTGGTAGTTAGCGAACAAATACAAGGATCATGCAGTTTATTTGAAAGAGTTGCCAGGAGAAAGCCTCTTCTGTTTCAAAAGAACATTGCAAAGATAAATTGTGGTGCAAAGTTACATCTGAACAGACCAAAATTTATGGAACATTGTCCTTTGGACAGACAAAAACAAAGAGGAGCTATACAGCACAATGTCACATTTAGCAAAAATCCAAACACAGCACGTCAGCACAAACACTTTATACCAGCTGTCAAGCACAGTGGTGAAGGGGTGGTAATTTGGGCTGTTTTGCAGCTACAAGACCTGCGTGCCTTGCAGTCATTGATTTGAACTCCCCTGTATACCACAGAGTCAAAAGTGAGGCCATCTGTCCAACGGCTAAAGCTTGGCAGAAACGTGGTCATGCGACGAGACAGAGATCAAATCCTCAGTGGTTGAAAAAGACAAGAATGAAGATGTTACAAGATGTTGCAAGATGTTGCAACAGCGCAGTCAAAATTCAGAACACAACCCAAATGAAATACTCTTGAGGGATCTAAAGGGAAATGCGCATAGATGAAAGCCCACAAACCTCAATGACCTGAAGGAACACTGTAGAGAAGTGTGTGCCATAAATTCCTCCACAAGATCTGAAGTCATACAGAAAACCAAAACGTGGCTCTACAAACTAACTAGGGCTGTACCTAGTTTATAACAGGACAGCATATAGTCCTTTGAGAACTTTCTTTTCCACATGACTGTATATGGCAAAAACTGCACATCCCATCCTAACCCCAGATGGTGACCGAGCAGATGTTAGGATATTTAATCTGTCTTGTATTTTTAAGAGATTTTGTTGTGCAGGCAAAAATGTCTTATTATCAAGACAGCCCTTGAGCTCCTTCATCATGGGATTTCTTTTGGTGTTTCATGAAGCAAACAAACAACCAAATAAAAACTCACACCAAAAGCTTTCATATCTGCTGTCTATTCTAGCTAAAACAGGTGCTACAGATGAGCTGAGACCTCAGATCATGCCAGAATTATCTTATCATCTTTTGCCACTATAAAGCAGATTAAATTCATTAAAATTAAATTGAAATTCATTCATTTTTGGAATTAACTAATGCTACTGACTCACTGACTTGGAGGAGTACACATCATCAGTGTCCAGCTATATCAACAAGTGCACCGATGACGTCACTGTCTCCAAGATCATCATCTCACGACCCAACCAGAAACCGTGGATTACTGCAGAAGTGCGTGCACTTCTAAGGACCCGAGACTCTGCCTTCAAAGAGGGAGATAAGGTGGCGCTTAGAAGAGCGAGGGCTGAACTTTCTCGGGCCATCAGAGAGGCGAAGCGCGCACACGCCCAGAGAATCCACAACCACTTTAAGGACAGCGGCGACACACGACGCATGTGGCAGGGCTTACAAGCCATCGCTAACTACAGGACGACACCACCTGCCTGTGACAGTGACGGCTCCCTCCCAGATGTGCTTAACAACTTCTATGCTCGGTTCGACAGGCAGAACGACGTGGCGGCGAGGAAGACCACCCCTCCTCCGAACGACCAGGTCCTGTGTCTCACTACAGCTGAGGTGAGGAAAACTCTACGCAGAGTCAATCCACGTAAAGCTGCTGGACCAGACAACATCCCAGGCAGAGTGCTCAGAGAATGTGCTGATCAGCTGGCAAATGTTCTCACCGACATCTTCAACATCTCTCTGAGCAGTGCCGTTGTCCCCACGTGCTTCAAGGCCACCACCATCGTCCCCGTGCCCAAGAAGTCTTCTGTGTCCTGTCTCAATGACTACCGCCCTATCACACTTACACCCACCATCATGAAGTGCTTCGAACGGCTCGTCATGAGACACATCAAGACCCTGCTGCCCCCCTCACTGGACCCAATGCAATTTGCATACCGCCATAACCGCTCAACGGACGACGCCATCTCCACTGCACTCCATCTTGCCCTGACACACTTGGACAAGAAGGACTCACACGTCCGAATGCTGTACATAGATTTCAGCTCAGCATTTAACACGATCATCCCCCAACAACTGATCGGAAAGCTGAGCCTGTTAGGCCTGAACACCTCCCTCTGCAACTGGATCCTGGACTTTCTGACCGGAAGGCCTCAGTCAGTACGGATCGGGAACTGCACCTCCAGCACCACCACACTGAGCACTGGGGCCCCACAAGGCTGTGTGCTCAGTCCTCTGCTGTTCACACTGCTGACTCATGACTGTGTAGCAACACACAGTTCAAATCACATCATTGAATTCGCTGATGACACGACCGTGGTGGGTCTCATTAGCAAGAACGACGAGTCAGCGTACAGAGAGGAAGTGCAGAGACTAACGGACTGGTGTAAGGACAACAACCTGTCTCTGAATGTTGACAAGACAAAAGAGATGGTTGTTGACTTTAGGAGGACACGAGGCGACCACTCACCGCTGAGCATCAACGGCTCCTCTGTGGAGATCGTTGACAGCACCAAATTCCTGGGTGTACACCTGGAGAAGGACCTCGGCTGGTCCCTCAACACCAGCTCCCTGCACAAGAAAGCCCAACAGCGTCTCTTCTTTCTGAGAAGACTGAGAAAGGCCCGGCTTCCACCACCGATCCTGACCACCTTCTATAGAGGAACTATTGAGAGCATCCTGAGCGGCTGCATCACTGTCTGGTTTGGGAGCTGTGCCATATCAGACCGCAAGACCCTACAGCGGATAGTGGGAACAGCAGAGAAGATCATCGGGGTCTCTCTACCCTCTATTGAGGACATCTACACCACACGCTGCATTCGCAAAGCCACCAGCATTGTGGCTGATCGGACACACCCCTCTCACACACTCTTTACACTCCTGCCATCTGGAAAAAGGTACCGAAGCATTCGGGCACGCACATCCAGACTGTGCAACAGCTTTTTTCCACAAGCCATCCGTCTCCTCAGCAAAAAGGGACTGACTGATAAACACGCACACACACACATACACTAACATTATCACTCAGCTTAACTCAAATACCTCAAAACATTGAGACTGGACTGACTAACCAACACAAAGCGCAAACACACTGACCTACACCACCAAACCATCGCACACACCAACCTGTAAATGCTCTTTTGTACAATATTATTACTAGATATATTATATATATATATTTTTTTTGCACTAACTTGTCTTGTAGCACCTTGGTTCCTGGAGGAACGTTGTTTCGCCTCACTGTGTATTTTTAAACTGTATATGGTTGAAGTGACAATAAAGTTGAACTTGAACTTGAACTTGTACTGTGCAATCTGTTACTGTTGCCATTTCACTGACATTTGAGAATTAATGGAATCCCGTGTAAGACAAAATGTCAGGGTGAGGAATGTGGTGGTGAAAGGGCACAAAAAATATGTTTGCTATGTCATTTGGAAAACAAAGAGATAAACATGCTACAGTATTTCTCTAGTAAAGAGCAAATACATTCTCGACGCAGTACACAGGTGCGTGAGAATTTCTTACACTTGATTTAATGAGCTGTTCTCTTGGATCAGATAAGTCTTATCAGATCTGTGCTTGAATTGTTCTGTATAAACATCCAAGATAATCTGAGTGTGTGTGCACGTTTGTGCATGCCTGTGTGTCTGTGTCCGCATATTAGAGTGTAGAATAGGTGGTTGCATGTTTATATAGGACAGATCTAAGAACTAAGATCAGGTTTTAAACTAAACAGGGCAGTAAATTTAAACTGGCAGATTGCTGCTGTGGGGCAACGGAGACTGTGATTGACAGTCTCTCCAAATTCACCTGAGCGTGTGTCCCAGGTGTGAGCACTCACTCAGTTCATCAGCACGGCCTCGGTCAGGTGCATACCCCATGTAGTGGAACCCTATCTCTATGCATCACAGTATACAGATCATGTTTTAATCCTGTAGGGATTTGTGCAAAAACAGCACATCAAAAATCTCTGTCTTTTCATGCAGCATCTGAATTCAAGGACCACCTGGTTTCTCCTAAGCCTGGTCTTTGCTTCAGGTCTGTCTTTATTAAAAACAAACAACATCAGCAAATTCACATTATCGTGTCAATTTCCATGTGTCACTGTCTTAACTATCTTGCTAATATCCGACTATGGAAGAATTATGAAGTTTATTTAAACTGGATTAAACAAGGATTAAAAGAGCTGTAGCCATCAAGAGTCATCAAGTCATTGGACTGGACCTCTTATGATGTGTGTGTGTAATAGATGCCTTTTGATTTTTTTAGTGAATTATTGTACTAATATTATGACTTGCTTTGTAAGAAAAAACTTCCAAAACGTCCTTTTTAAGAAACAGTCTAGTTTGACTATCATTTGGTTGGCTTCTAAGATTGTCTTGTCTTGTGTTGCTGTTTGGTAAATTTGTCTTATCTTATTTATTTCCTAATTTGTGAAGCACTTTGATCGACATTGTTGTTTTTAAATGTGCTATATAAATACATTTTGATTTGATTTTGATTTTTTTAATTCAAATAGCTTAAGTTCATCTAACATTTTCTTCCATTTGAGTTACTTCAACTTATTATTTTCGATCAACTTCAGCTATTTTGCATAGTAAGTGCCTAATACCTAAAAATATCATTGAATTTTACTTATTCAATTTAATTACATGGCAATCGTCTTTGGAAGGTTTTGATGCCTTGTGTCAATTTGACCCCAAACATAAAAGCTGTAAGTCTTTATTCTCATATAATTTAGATTCTTAGAAATCAAAATGTAGTTGTTGACCAGTTTTTGCACTTACATCGTGCACAAAGTTTAACAAATAGTTTTCATTGTGTTTTTAGCCACTGAAGACTCTTTGAAAGTCCAGAAATAATAGGTGGCTCTCAGTTATGTGCAATACTGCAGATTTTGGTATGGATAGAATCAAGTACATATAGGGCCAGTATTGACGATACCAGTATCAATACTGATACTTTTATTCTATAAAAGCAGCTTATGTAGGGGAGGGCAGTGTATCATGATTTATGACATGAATCATCAGACATTTGCAAACACATTTTAACGACCACTAAATGAAAATGCTTTTTATGCATTTTGAAAAAAAATAATAATTTCACATATTTCAGTCAGGTACATACTGAACTTAGATAGGATAGAAACAAAGTATCAAATGTGTCACACTAGTATTGATCCAATACCAATACTAGCGTTGTTATCAATGCTTTCGATATTTGAATCGATCTACCCACCTCTAATGGCTCTGCATTCATCACTGTTGAACGTTGCCAACATTGTTTGTATCAAAGTAAATATTCAAATGTTCTTTAAATTTTTCTTTTTTCCAAACCACTTTAGTGAAATTTCAAAAAAGCAATTCTCCTTTAGTGGCAGCTAACAGCTAATAAGCTAATAGCTAATAAGCTAACACAGCCACTTTCTGGTTTGCTAACCGACCTAGTTCTCCACAGTAGCTGAGACAGACTGCTAAATTTTTAAACCATAGACAGTGTTATTCTAAAGTATTTGATTTTTTTTTCTTTTACAGTTTTAAGGTAAAGGAGTTAAAGAACATTTTAGAACTGATGAAAATGGCCAGGAGTAGTTAGGTAAGCGACACGAGCTGGTTAAACCAAAGAGAAGTCATCATAGCAAAGATGCTGGCAGGTCAAACCTTGAAGTAACCCTTACACTTTGCTGTATTGTCAACTTGCTCTTTTTCAGTAAAGGTGTACTACACCATCAACGATGTTCATGCAGAGCATGTCCAAGACATTCTACGCCAAATTTGACAGCTGTCTTATTCAACTAATAACTTTATTTAAATATAAGGCTGGTGGTTTAAGTATGTCAGCAAAGGTTTTGGCTGAAATTTAAAACTTTCACAATTGTTACGTCCCATCTGCGAGTGGCCAGGCCATAACACAAGGGAGATCCATCCTCGTTAGACTACAAGCAGCACATCACACAACTGATTGCATTTAATAATGATTTATTTACAATGAGTTGATTCCTAAGGTGATTTGACACAAAAAGAAGAACTCATTACAACTTCAGGGTGGACCTAATGCCAAAACAACAAACAAAAAGGGAGCCTATCTCGGGGATTTAACAAACTTACCTACTGAACAGAGTTAAACCAAAAGATAACAACTTACCTCCCCAACTAAGAAAAACAGGAGAAAACTATAATGAAGCAAAAAGGCAGTCCACCCCTACATACTCCAGTATAAAGCAAGTAACATCAAACAAGTAACAGTAGCTGAGCTGCGCAGAGGATCAATCCACCGGTGAGCGAAGGCTGCGTCATCAAATACATTGTCTCCATGTTGTTAGCCAATCCGCATGAACTGTCCCCTGGATCCACCAATGACGGAAAGGCGCCTGCACACTTAAATCTGCATATGATACAACATTATGACAGCAGTTGTAACACAATGGAAAGAAATTTAACATGAACCTCAAAGTGAGGTTTTGAATTCTAGCATTAGTTCACTTTGTTTTCTTATTCCTCTTCTTCTTCTGCCTTTCAGCTCAGTCTTCAACAAACTTTGTCCACACTATCCCTCCTCTTTATATTTACATTTTACAACTTGAGATTGAGACTCAGAGTCTGAATCACTGCATCAGAGCCAATTATCATGTTTTTCATGTTTTTTTTGCTTTTGTTGTATTAAAAAGTTAATGTTTTAACAACTGGACTACAAGAAATTTTTGATGGTCATTGTTTTGAATATGAATGTTAACCAAACATTATTATGTTAGTGGTGGAAGCCAAGAAAATACTGTCCAACTAAAGAAATGCACTTCAGCTGTTAAATTCAGCAGTACTCAATTCGATTAGGCAATCAGTTGCTTTATTTTTTCATGTTTTGTGCGACATGTCTTTGAGTTTTCAAAGCTAATGTTTGACTATTGTTTAATTAAAAAGGATTACAAAAGTGGACAACAAATATTGAGTTTTGCTAAACTGTAAAAAAAAAGGTTAAAGGTTAGAAAAAAGATAATATGCAAGAAAAGTCAAACAATTAGATGACCCTTTAAGAGCATGCTCTTGGTGAGAGTTGGAAGGAAAAACTCCCTTTTGACAGGAAGAAACCTCCAGCAGGGGGTTCAGATAGGACCAGCCATCTGCCGCAACTGGTTCAGGGTGAGGGAAAGGTAGACAGAACCAAAGACACTATGAAAGACTAAAAGACACTGACTAAAAATAACTAAATGCCAAAATGATGTATAAACACAGAAGAAGAAGAGTTGAAGAAGAAAAACTCAGTGCATTACGGGGAGCCCACTGCTGCGAGGCCTATTGCAGCATAAATAAGGGAAGATTCAGGGTCACCTGATCCAGCCCTAACTGTATGCTTTATCAAAAAGAGAAGTTTTAAGCCTAATCTTAAAGGTAGACATAGCATCTCTCTCCCAAATCTAGAGCCAGAGCTGATTTCACAGAGGAGAGGCCTGAAAGCTGAAGGCGCTGCCTCTCATTCTAATGTTAAATACACTAGGAACCACAAGTAAACCAGCAGTTGAGAACATAGTGCTTTATTCAGGTGACTTAGAACTATCAGGTCTTTGAGATAAGATTATTCAAACCTTGTAAGTGAGGCAAGAGATAGTATGTAATAACTGAGTAATAACAAAACTGTAACTGATGCGTGATTGCTCAGTTTAGTACAGCATTACATTACTGCTTTACAGAACAATGTAATATGAGGACAATGTAATGTGTTACACCCAACACTGCACATGGCATGTGATAAACAAGCTAATAAAAAAAAACATTCTTCCACATCAGGCGATCTTTGTTGACACTCAGTGTTACAGAACATTTGAGTTTATAATTTGTTTAATTTTCAAATTCTGATCAAGAGAGGACCAATACGAATCTTCACAGCAACACTGTGTTGATCGTTGCGTTCTCCCTTTTAAACTTAAACCACCTCAGTCTGACAAGGTTTCCATCTAGTAACTACATTCACAAACCAGATGAGATGTGTAAGCATGAGGCTCCTAACTGGTTCCATTAATTGAAAATACCAGGAAAAAGAAAATGTTGCCTTTTACAAGCTGAGAAAAGCAATGTCCTTATCAACTGTTACTGGGGGAAAAGCTACATCAGCATTCAGCTGAAGCGCCTGAGCAGTGTTTCAGAGCCATGTCTCTGCATGCGTAGGATGATGGATCTCCTGCCCCACTACAGTTGCCATGTCCACATACAAACATCACACCAGTATTTCCTGCCTCCTCTTTGCGTATGTAGGCTCAGGCTGGTATGCAGAGTGAGACATTCCTTTGTATAATGTTGGTTCGGAGGGTGAAAACCAAACTACAAAGTGACGCACGACACTCAGTGACTCACCTGCTCGGCTGGTTGATGTTATTGTTTTCTTTTAAGGCAGATATGTTCCAAAGACAGTCAAGTATGGAAGGCTGAACACGCCTCAGTTATCATCAGTCACTTAAAATATGTAAAATAAAAATACTCTCCAGCAAGATGGCTTTCAGACGGTTAAACAGTTGCTTGTATTTATAACTGTTCAATAACTCGTCATTAAGCTTAACATCAGAAGGGTGCTTAAGCAAATGCTGTTGGTTATTTTCCCACATTGTGTGTCTGTGTGTGTGTGTGTGTGTGGTGGGGGGGTCCTCAAAAGGAAGATTATCTCATCTCGATTAAGAAAACTGGGGAACACCTGCCAAAATACTAGTTACATTAGTACATACCAAAAAGAGAGCAAAAGAGAGAGGGAGTGTGTGTGTGTGTGTGTGTGTGTGTGTGTGTGTGTGTGTGTGTGTGTGTGTGTGTGTGTGTGTGTGTGTGTGTGTGTGTGTGTGTGTGTGTTTTCTTGTCTGCCAAAGTGATAAGCAGATCAGATAAGCTGCATGTAAGCATAGTCATGGCGGTGGAAGGCGAGTCGCACGCCATGGGCTCTTCATATCTCAAACACATTCACTTTACCTGAATTTATTTTATTTATATGCATGCATATGTTGCTGCAGGATTGTGAGCATCCTTTACATAAGAACACGTATACCCCATGTTTGTGTGTGCCGGCATGGGGTGTCTAGCATGAGAAACGCAGCAGGAGTTTTGGTCTGTCGCTCGGCAAAGTGAAGGAGGGGGAGCAAGGGGGAGGCCAAGCTGTGATAACAAACTCCATTTACTTCAGAAATAACAACACAGCACTTAGAGTGAAACACGGTCTCTCTTCCTCTGAGAGCCACTGATCTGCCCGTCAAAGAACTTAGACTCATTTACTGTCATTAGCTGTTACGTCACAGGAAGGAGTCCTGGCTCTGCTTCAGAATGGATCACTTATCATCTTATTTGCACTTTGTACACAAGGACACACCTGCACATGCATGCATAGACCCAGAAAATTAAAAAAAAAAGAAAGTATTCTATCTTTAAGAGTATATTGAGAAGTATTTTGAACTGTTTCACTTTTTCAGCTATATCCATTAAATAACCCCAGGACACCCAGCCCAATGTCACTCCTGGGGCATCAGTTAAGGCCATTTTTGTCAGAAGCATCTGGGATCAGGATCCTTTGGCTTCAGCAAAGTCATTCTGCTGCCTAGTCTCACATCACATCCTGCCATCCTGGATTTATTCATATAAACATTGTGACTGAAAAGAGGACAGTAGATGTGAAGGGCCTCATGAGAAGTCTCCCAGCAGCTTGAGCATATAGCAACAGGATAAACCTTATCAAACTTTATCAAAGATTTATATAATAATTATAATAAAAACTGCAATTAATCTGTATTCCAGAATATGGTTCAAAAAGTTGTTGTTTTTTTCCTACCATACATTTGCTACTTTTGAAAAAGTTGATGAAAACATGATCTGCTAGGATTACACATTTTAGTCTTGGTTTCTTCAAGGGCAGTGGCAGGACAATGCCTATCTTTCTCTATTCATAAATTTCCTATGGATTTCTAGTAAAAAGCAACACTTTGGGTGTGTTTATAAGTGACACGAACAATTCTCATTTGAAAAAGTCAGAATTTCATGTTGTTTTCTTAGCAGAGTACTCCGAGTGTAAGGGCCTTGAACAAAAACTTCTGTACTGTAGCAGAGGCGTATCAATTTCCCATAAGTTTCCAGCCATATTTAGATCACCCCTCAGAAGAAGAGGTATAAAGATTAGAGATGATTTAAGTTTTGTGTACTAGTGATTAAAGGCACTAGCCTGGACTAGCCACAACCTTTGCCCTAGTAAAAATTACTGTCAGGCTGCAGAAAAGCTTTGTTATGCCCTCCAGGTTTGGCATCTATAAAAAACCAAACTCACCATGAACTGTCGTTGGCAATTTAGTATTAAATTATGTGGTTTTCAAATTAGATATATTAGCCGATATATTTGTCTGTGAAGGTTCTCAGTCATCCAGGTCATCGTAGTCAAAGGAGCTTGCAAAGAAAAGCGTCTGGACTTCTTTAAGTTACTTGAAGACGTTTCACCTCTCATCCGAGAAGCTTCTTCAGTTCTAAGGTCAAATAGTGGGGAGTCCCAGATTTAAACCTAGTGGGAGTTTCCCCCCACAGAGGGACAAAAGGACCCCCTGATGATCCTCTAATCGCCTGAGCCAAGGTGTGAAACTGGGTGTGGGTCCCAATCAGCCAGAGTTTCAGGTGAGCTCATTGTGAAACCTGGCCCCACCTTAACATGTGATTTCCTGAGGTCAGATGGCCCAGGATGTGAGGAGAGCGTTAAGGCGTCTGGGGAGGGAACTCAAAACTGGATTATAGATGGCAGAGAGTTGGTGTCGTAAACCACCGCCTCTGTTCAAAGATGGTCGCTCACAGTGGACATAGATGGCTTCTTTCACTCCTCTGTCAAACCATCTGTCCTCTCTGTCCAAAATGTGAACATTGGCATCCTCGAAAGAGTGTCCTTTATCCTTAAGATGCAGATGGACTGCTGAGTCTTGTCCTGTGGAGGTGGCTCTTCTGTGTTGTGCCATGCGCTTGTGAAGTGGCTCCCCACCATTTGACCTTAGAACTGAAGAAGCTTCTCGGATGAGAGGTGAAACGTCTTCAAGTAACTTAAAGAAGTCCAGACGCTTTTCTTTTCAAGCTCCTTTGACTAGCCGATACATTCAAAACTGATTTTGTGAAATAATTAACACAAATTGCTTTCACTGCTTATACCTTATATACCTGGTATATATGTTTAAGTCCTAGGGGATCATTGCTTGAATGCTTTTCTATGGACACTGCCAAGCACAAACAAACAAACAAGTAAACAAAACAAAACAAAAAAAACAACAAAGATTTGGAGTGCCTTAGCAATTTGGTTTGGTTCAACTGGCGAGTTTCATTTGTTATTTCCGATATTAGCAGCCACAAACTGAATGCACAAAGGGCAGAAATGAAAAATTGTGTTGTTATTAAGTTACAGTATACTCTAATTAAAAAACACTTTTTTTTTTTTGCTTCACTCCTGCTTTTGGTTCTCTCTTTCCCATTTTGACCAGTGACAGAATGGCACGGACATCATAAAGCAAACAAGCATACCATTACAGGTCAGCTGCAGTTTAGAGGTCAGCAGTCAGTAAGAGCAATGATGTTGTCATTGTAATTATGACTAGGGGTGCAACGATATTCGTATCGATATTGAACCGTTCGATACAGTGCTTTCGGTTCGGTACGCATATGTATCGAACAATACAACATTTGTAATTTATTTTATCAACTTTCCTTCTGACGATGCTGTCTGTGTTGAGCGCTCAGTGAATCTGCGTTCGACTACTCCGCCTAGGCTGCACTGTCGAGCGCAGATCCACTGAGTGCTCCACACAGACAGCATCATCAGAAGGAAGAGCGCAGGGCAAGCTAGCGAGACAGAAGTTAAGCTCTCCTTGCAACATGGACCTCCCCCACCCTCATTCAGATCTGGCGTTTAGAATTATTTTGGTTTTCATGTGACGTATGACCCTGAAGGTAAGCGCGTCATGGACTAAAGTAAAACAGTATGTTGGATGTGCCACGCGATGCTTAATTACATGGGTGGGAGCTAGTGTGTTAGCGCAGTTAGCTCGTTAACGTGTTGGCCGTCTAGCCCCATGCACGGGGCGATCAGGGGTAGCTCGTTAACGGAGATTTGCCGTGTTGTGGCGTTAAGGTCATTTCAATGAGATTAACCTGAAAGCACTAGTGGGAACACAACGAATATGACTGCACATTTACGCCGACATCATCCTAGTGCAAAGACAAAAACAACAAGCAAGCATGCTACAAACTTTACCCGAGTCATTTAGACAGCCGTTAGCACATGATTCTCCTTATGGGGACCTGATATGTTTAATATGCTGCTGAGAATATAGTCCAGAAGAAGCGGATAGTATAGCTTTTATTTTGGAAAGAGCCATTTCTCTGTAATAAACTCTTTTCCAAAGATGAGTGATTCCTCAATCAGATACAGGGCTCGCAAAATCGCTAGCCCGACGTCCTGGGGCTAGCGATTTTTCCAGTCGGGTGCCAAAATCTATCTCTGCCCTGCCCGTCGGGCTATTGTAGGAAGGAAAAATATATGTCAGTGCTTTTGCATTCTTTCGGAAATGTAGCTGGGTAATTATGTCATTGGCATCGGTGAGCCACTGTCAATATGTGACATATTGAAATCGCGTTTGAATTTGCGCTTGTTTTTTTGCTTTCACTTTGCAATCGCGCGAACTGTGTATAGAGAGCGACAGCACTGATCTGTGAGTGATGATAATTTGTGCACCAATTCCTCTGACATTGTCTTATTAATCGTTAGCTTACTACGCAAACATGACAAGTGAAATCTCCCGAAGCAAGCTTAAACATGTGAGAGGTTGATCGCGCAGAGAATCGCTGAGCGTTATGTGAGTGCCTGTGTAAAAGCAGCAGGACATATATTTTAGTTCTGCTGAGCCAAATAAGACAGGTCAGGGTGAAGAAGTGACAGCCAAAGAAAAGCTTACCACAAAACGGAGAAGTTATGACAAATCAGACTATAAGGCAAAAAGAAAGTGCAGCTTTATGGTTTCATGGACAAAAGAATTTCTGTGGCTGCAATATGACGAGCTAAATAACCAGGGCTGCACATAAGTGGTCAGCAGGTGCGCATTCGCTGTCAAAATAAAAAACGCGCACAAGGGTTAGGGTTAAATTTAAAAACTGTACTTTTGAGTTAAAATATATATTTATAATTTTAATAAATGACAAATTAAAAAGGCATGAACATTTTTTTTGTATCGAAAAAATATCGAACCGTGACACCAAAGTATCGAACTGAACCGAACCGTGAATTTTGTGTATCGTTGCACCCCTAATTATGACAGAAGATCAAATTGTTTAAACCTTTAAATCTGACTCTGGCATGTTGGGATCACTAGTTATTTTTCACCCCAGCGATGACAGCAGCTGTTCAAACCAATCAGAGAATGAACGTTAGTCAAGTGAAAAAAACTAAAATAAACATTAAAAATGATTGTTATTACTATTATTGATCCCCTGCTGAGTATGATGGATCAGCCTAAAACTACACAGGAGCTTATTAATGATCTGAAGGCAAAGGAGTCCACAGTCACCAAGAACATTGTTGGTAACACACTAGTATGATTGAAATCTTGCAGTGCCCACAAGGTGCAAGGAAATCTGTGGAGGGAGCTGGAGCTTCGACTTGACTCAAAATGAAACTACCATAAAAATGAGAGACTGTTGATTTCTTTGAAAGTGAGCAAACTTCCAAATTCAGCTGGAAGTTGAAATATTTGTTTCCTCCACTGTAAAACTGCATGTACAGAATCACCTGTCAATCCTGATAGAAAGTTTTCAGACTCGTTCGCCTTTTTTGCTGTTTCAGAATTCCCCAGCGGTTTTGAATTCCCTGAGTGCCACGTCTCTCTCTCTCACAACGCTTTAAGTCGCCTGAATGAGGTAATTCTGAGCAGTGATATTACAGGTAAACACGAGTGAGTTCTTGGAACCCATTCATCAGTCATAACTCTGTCACTCTGGCCGATATAGACTGTATGCTCTCTCTCTCCCAGCAGGGCAGCCAACGTGTTCGTGATTTTCTACACGTAATGTTGGACAAGCACCCTGGTTAAACGGGCAGTAATAAAAGACAAGCAGAGGAGAATAAAAACGAGAAGGGCTTTGCAGATACAGCTAAATGCTAAAAAGTTTCAATTCATGTTGTTTGAGTAAGTGTATTTATGTAATACATGTAACCCAGAATCACACCTGAATTGGCAATAATCATTGTATATAAAACTGAAATGCTGATATCATGTTAATATAATATGCTACCTTTATTCAAGGCAGGTAAACTTTTCCAGGCTTGCAAGTTGACTGTGTGCTCATGTGGGACACAGATTACAGTCAATCAATTCATCATATTTCTGTGCACAAAGTCAAGCAAGCAAGTGTTGTATGCTGTACACCTGAGATAGGATGATGAATACCTATTTAGACTCCTTCAGCTGCTATGCGATCTGCAGTAGCAGCCTTTTATTTAGATGTCGCCGAAGAGCTGAACCCTCTAGCCTGTCTGGTGTATTTACACGGTCTGTCAGGTCTTGAGAGACAGAAATCTTTGGAGGCATTCCTTCGCATTCCTTCCAAAGAGTGTCTGTTGGGAGTGGAGGTTAATAACATAGGTGACTATGGCTGTGGTATGTGTCTATCCATATGCAAGCAGGTTGATAATAATATTGCTCAATCAGCTGTGCAAATGCTCACAGATATATTGGGGTGGGATGAACACACACCTCAGTGTACACTCCTATCATCAGTGTCAACTTTCATTATGATTTACATTCCATACAAATGCCTCATGCCTTTTCTAGTTTGAGAATTTCTTTGTGTTTCACAGCCTTCAGTGAAGACTTGTAGCAAAGTTTCTGAAAATTAACTTCTATGTTATTTTGGTTATAGCAATAAACTATAAATGGTTGCTTTGAAGACACTGCGACCACTTGGGGTCATTTGTCCTCTTTGAAACAGAAATAAGGCGGGTTGGTCAGACCGATTACTGATTACTATTACATGTAATCTGTGAAAATATGGTGATATGGTGAATAATAGGGCCCCATGTTATCTTGAAGACCTCATAGTACCATAGTATCACCTCAATAGAGCACCTTGCTCTCAGACTGCTGGTATACTTGTAGTTCCTAGGATATTTATAACTAGAATGGGAGGCAGAGCCTGCAGCATTCAGGCCCCCTTTCCGTGGAATTAACTCCCTCTCTGGATTCAGGACACAGACACCTTCTCTAATTCTAAGAACAGGCTTAAATTTTCCTTTTTTGATAAGGCATATAGTTAGGGCTGGATCAGGTTGTAAAATGTTTGTATTGTGATTGTAAATCCAACAAGAGACAGTGGTTGAAAATTAGTGATAGCTACAGGTGCATTACATCAGCTTCAAGTTCTATACTTGGACTATGTTAAACTGTACGGTCCCATTTAAATAAATAAAGAATAAAGGTGATCCTGAATCCTCCCTTAGTTATGCTGCTGCTATGCTTAGTCATGCTGCTGGGGGATTCCCATGATGCACACGATGAGTGTTTCTTCTTCACTCACCTTTTTCACTCACTATGTGTTTATAGATCTCTTTGCATTTAGTCAATAGTTATTATTAATCACTGGCTCTCTTCCACAGCGTGTTCCCTCACCCTGAGCCTGTTACGTTAGATGGCCGCTCCAACCTAAACCTGATTTTGCTGGAAGTTTGTTCCAGTTATAAGGGATTTTTTTTCTTTCCACTGTCACCAAGTAAGTGCTCGTAGGGGGCTGTCTAATTGTTGGAGTTTTCTTTGTATTATTTTAGTGTCTCTTCCTTACTGTATAATGCTCCTTGAGGCAACTATTGATTTGAATTGACAATAGCAAATCTTTTCCTGTCTACAAACTGTACACAGGAATTCACATTAAACAGAAATGTACTACTTACATTCCGAGTTCAGCCAAAACCTACAGATTTAAAACGGAAATTCTTCAAAATGACACTCAGCACTCAGCAATATTCGTATCATGTAGGATTATAAACAGATTTAACCGGCTGGCAACCAGTTGAGTCAAATGCCCTAATGCAAAAAGACAAATCACTGACAAGTTGTGCCACAACTGACTGGAGAATGTCTGAGACTTATTACGGTCAGTTGGAGCGCAATTCTTTTCCTCCTACCAGCTCCACAATTTAGCATCAGCTTCAGCAAAGGCCTGATCTTCACTGTGACAGCTATTTGCATGGCAGACTTAGAAACTGTGACTGATTTACCAGGCTGTGTAAAGTTAAGAGATCAGGTGGGTTAGGAGGAGCAAGCAATCCTATATAAAGCACCTTGAGGTGACTTGTGATTCATCACTATATAAATAAAGTTGAATTGAATTAAATTGAACTGAAGCAAATGGATTAATCTTTGCAAGTGTCCCGTTAACTCTGGTGCAAGATCCAACATTTTATAAAACACACTGACATAACGTCTGATCTGTTTGTTTCTTCCATGAACTCATGCTTGAACAATGTCATTTAGATCTATGCTTCCTGACAAGCGTTTTTTAAAAGGCTAGTTACAGATGTCTAATGCTTCCAAGAGCATAAAACAACGTAAAGTATAATAGAACACTTGAGTTTCATTGGCTTTTAATCATTTCTGTTGTTTTTTGGAAATGGAAGACCCAAAGCCAAGCTTGTAGCTCTGATCCGCATCCATTAACATCTCCAACACACAGTGGTACAGTACTTTCTGTTGACATTTGTCCATTCTCTGACATGAATGTAATTCCTGTTTTTGTGACCGTCCTCAGTGTCGCTGAGAATGCGCTGACATCCATGAGGTCATCTGTTGACATTGCTTAGCCTCACAGTCATGTCAGATGCTGCCTGGAGTGTCATTGTCTTTAAGGAACCACAGTGACCCGAATGAACCTTGACTGCTTACTGGATGAATGACACCAGCAGTAGGCAGCAATCAAGCACACAAATCAGCTAAACAAGCCCACAGATAAATGCCTTTAAAAGTACCTTTGTAGACACACAAACACACACACTCAAGCTGGAGCATGACAGGTCTGCATCGCCAGGTTGTTTGGCTATAACCTATCACTATTTGCAGACCTGTAAACAATATTTTGAACTCAGGACATGAATGGAGAAGCTGTTTTCTTTTAAAGCTTCACATTTTCAATGCATGTTTAACTAACAGCAAAATATGCTGAGAAACACACACACACACATAGAAGGGAAAAAAGGAACAGCCAGATACACACACACACAGTTTGTATGCAAAGACTAGAACAGTGCTGAAATGACTCTACCCTACACAGATTACCTCTCATCTCTGTCAATGGAAGGTTTTCCCCTCTGATATCGGGGACCTTCTTTTGGGCTTTTAAGTAAACTAATCTTTGGGCAAATACCACAGGCTGTTTCTGATGTTGGCACATAATAGGAAGTCTTAATATATCTGAATGAGAGCAAACAGACTGAACAAGAGGCTCACTGGAAGTTTGGGATCAAAGCTTTGGGGCACAAAGGCAGAGATTTAGCATGTTAAAGTGATCGTCACTCTTTCACAGCCAAGTATTGTCTCTGTGTTTCTCTCCTCAAGTTCTCTGAATTCCTGCTCTGTGTAAAACGCTTATTGTTATCCGTGGGTTTTACCACCGCAAACCGTGTTCCTAAACATCTCTACTCTGCCTTTCAGGCTCCCCTCTATTGAAGTAAAGATTAAAAAACGAGAGAGCCGGGGAACATCAAACAGGCTAACGTTGTCAGTTCACATTTTGCTGTTCAGTTATTGTCAGCAGACTTGACCGAGTGTGCAGTGAATCCAAGCAGCTTGCAAAACACCTCTTTTCTGTGGTTGCGTTTTAAGTGGTTGTGGCCCCAGTTGCCATGTATACTGGGTGTGCTCCAGGTGTATTTGTACAAGATGCAGAGTTTCTGTGTGCACAGGCAGGTTCTCTCCTCATCTCAGCTTCATTTTTAGTCATAAAACTGTCTGATGATTTTTGGCGCTGGCGAGCCCTCAGCTTGTCGGCAGCAATCCCGATGCAAAGTGGAGGCCTTGCGCAACACCGGGGTTGAAATTATTTTGTTTCCAAGGCACCAGCCTTGCAGTTATCACAGCCCACATTTAACAAACAGGTTTCATTGTTGCGAGAGGGCCAATCTGTACGAGCCCTGTGGTTAATTTGATTTAGTTCGATCCATTCGAGGCTATTACACATCGCTTCCATCTGATCATATCTGATAACCGCCTGCGCTGCAGATTGTCCGTTCATTTATCTTTAGAAATCTCTCCCTCTACCTCCCTGTCACAGCATGTGGGAGGAATAAACCACTGTGATGTTTGTACAGCACACCTGTGCAAAGCAGGTCACACATTACCAGCTTATCTGAGTCACCGACCTGACTGACTGGTCACATTTATACATGATCCAAGTTTTTTTGAACTCATGGATCCAATTAGATAGCCAAAGGATTTCTTAAAAAAAAGCACATATACAGTCATTTTTGAGTTCTTTTAACTCACATCATAGCTTTCTCTCCTGGTATCTCCGGTGCTTTCCAAACAACAACAAAAACAAAACAAAAAACTGAGCTGATTTCAGCATATTAGCCAGTCACACCCTGAAGCAACACAGTGAAAAGGATTTGTGCATCTCTGAAAAACAGGGAATCATGTCATCCAGCACAATGTACTCATAAAAAACAACACTTTGTCCCCTTTCACAGTGGAACCTCTGAATTATTTCTGAGCCTTTTTTCCTTCCAGGCTGGACCCTTGTGTTTTCTCTTTCTTCTAATTTGTATTTCTTCTTCGACATCATCCCTCTCCCTTTACTTTTCAGCAGGTTTCTCCAGCTCAGGAGCTGCTTTGTGGCAGATGGTTGTCCTCCCAGAGTCTTGTGACTCTGATCTCAGGATGGATTTAAACAAAGTTACGTGTACTTTTTTATTATTATTGAGACATAAACTGATCGCTTGTTTATAATTCTGACTGATTTCTTTCCTTCTTTTTTTTAACCATAAAAATAATTATATAATAATAACAATTTCAATACAGGTGATGAATTAAATATATCCAGCTTGCTAAAAAAACTATTCCTGCAAAAAAAGAAAACATATAAAGACCTGAAATAAAAACAAAGATTTTGCATATGAATTGTTCTTTCCCACCTCTTTCTTTATGAAACATCCGTTATTTCTATTTTAGCAGTTCTTTTAAACAGGGCCCGGGATTTTATTAAAAGACTGGCTTTTGTTTTCTTTTGATGGGATTAACTTTTGTGTTACCTTTCCTCCACATCTCCAACTGAGCTTTTAAACTCTTTTGTGTCCCCACCTGCATCTCAGAGTTTTCACCAGAGCTTGGCAGAGCTGATAGTGCTTCCTGGCACACAAGAACGTGTTATTTTTCTAAGGTCATGTTAAAGGATGCAGGGTAAAGTATGATGAAGCTGTGGCTGTTGCAGCATGCCAGGGAAGGTCATGAACCATGACTGAAATATTTTAGTCTGTTTCACCTGTCTGTTATTATGTGCGTATCACCCTGTGTTATTCCTGCTTGTCAAACAACAGACATCCATCCAGAGCAACAGAAACTAAAAGCCCTTTTGAACTTTTTCAAGAACCTGGGTTAAATTTGTGTCTTTCTGCTGCAGAGTGTTAAAGCAAACAACAAAAGGAAAGCCCCAAGCAAAGCCATCAGGAATAATTATCCCAAATTATCCCATAACAGCTTCTGACAATGGCTCAAGTACTGTATACACTAGATATAAAAGATTGACCTGGCCTGACTTGATATCCCCCATTAGTTTCTGGACTCCACATTTTTAAGCTTTTGATGCTTTCGCTGTCAATTTTGTTTTTTCGGAGCCAAATCAGACGTTATTTAGGTAAGAGGGTGGAATGCTAAGTCATCAGCTAATGCTAACTAGCTTGGTTAGCAAGCTAGATTCTTAAGCCATTACAAGTTAGAGGCACAGACACAAGATATCTGCTAGTTAGTGTTAAAAAATACCAGAATGTTACTGACCAAAGCTGAAACAACAACCCAATTTCATGGGCTGTTTTGTATATTTTGCATATAATTACATTAAAAATTGTCCAAAAGGCATTAGCACCGCAAATGCAGTAGAAAAGTCAAGTTCAGTGACCAGAATAAATGGTGACAGGGTCTAGCAGACTAAATCTGCCACCACAGCTTTGTTATAAAAACAGAAATCATCTAGTCAAGTCAAGTCAGCTTTATTTATATAGCACATTTAAAAGTGCCGGCCAAAGTGCTGAACAGTGGAACAATGTAACCAAATAAAAGAAAGAATTAAGATAAATGAGGCAAAACGATTACACAACATCCAGACATCTGTTTTTTGTAAATAATAATAATAATAGATTGTTCGTTCCTGTAAACGTGTGTTTTTTTTTTATGCGATTGTAGCATGTCGCTTTACAAGGATTGACTCAATTTTTGAGTCAGGCTCAAGCGGCAACTCCAAGAATTGCAGTTTGTAGCCGTTTCCGTGTTGGCTTCAGTCCCAAAGGTGGCTTCATGGTCTGAAGGAAGTGAGAGATATGCAGTAGCTTTAATGGGTCTGTTTGGCATATAACAAGAGGTTTCGTGGAGACAGTTTTGTATTCAAGCCACACCCAAATTGTACTGAAGTAAATTAAATTTGGTTGCTCTTTCACTGACATCTTTCGAGCTAAGAAAGAAAAAGTACAGGCCATAGCATTGTTTGAGACATGCTGCATGATTTAGCAAGATTTTGTCTTCGTTTTATAGTTTTCAGAAATTTTATTTGCCAGTTTAAGTGTAGAGTTAATGGAAACAGTCCCTTGGGACAGGCAGAACAAGTGGTCAAACAGGTTCAAAACAAGTTCCAAGTTTACTTTACAGTTCTTATTAAATCAGTTATTTGGAAAAGAAAACAAAACCAAATGTACACAAGAACCACTACACAAACTTGTGACTCCTTTGTAAACAACCATTACATGCTGTGGAGCTACTTTCACTTCCGTGTCATAGGTGTGAGCGCAGTCAGTTTTAACCTGTAGTGACAGTGTTAGCTAAATGAATCTACATTTTGAACTGCATTTTCGGTTTTACTGCCTTTATGCTTTTGTTTCTTCTTCTAATGAACTCATCTGATTATGCGTACAAGAAGAAACCAGTATGATGAAATAGGATCCAAGCTGTGAAAAAGAGAAGTCATAAAGTCACTTTTGGAAAGTCATTAATAGAACCAACACACTAGTCAAAACAATTAAAAGGCCTCCATATATGGAAAGTGAAGGAAACTTCCTGTGTTGCGAAACCAAGGAGTTTGTTTGTATCTGTTTTTTTTAATTTCAGGTAAATAACTGATGATTCATTTTCCTGAGCATTCATTTCCTTGCCTACCTGTGGCTTCAGGTTGCCACCTCTAATCGGCATGTTGCCCTCTGTTTGCACCTGAGCTGCCAGGTTACATCAGACAGACAAACACACGCATTCACATTGGCAAGAGTGCGCCTCAGCTGGCATCCAGAGATGGGTTACGGCTTGCCTGTGTTTTATAGTTGCATTTATTTACCACGGAATACTCCAAGTTTCACCCTGATGTGCAGTGAGCACTCTCCCAGGGGTTCACAAAGGGTTTAGCCAACCTGCGACTACAAATGTATAAGCATGCATGCGTCTGTGTGTGTGTTTACTAGCCCTGGCGTTTCTGAGTGTGTGTTTGCACGTATAAACAGGTGAGCCACAGAGTGATTATGCTGTCAACTGCTGCTGAGTCATTCACATCTACACCAAGTTAATTAGAGATGGCAGAACATACCTGGGTTTTCACACACACATAAATGGACACGTACATACACGTATGCAACCGCGTAAAGCACAAAAAAATTACAGTAAGGGAACAAGACAATAGATAAAAATAAACTTGCGTGCCATCGGTTGGTGTACACTGAACACGTTGATAATGTTTGACATTGTCAGCCAAGGTACACGTGTATGCACACCTGTATGCATTACATGTTTGGGTGTTACTTTTTCCAAGGAAAGCCCTATGATTTCTCAGTCAAACATGCTTCTGAGTAATGCATCAGGTTTCTGAGAAATAAAATAGTTTATTGTGCCACTATGTGAAGCTATATATGAAATAAAAACCAATTTTTACATGCGTAATTGGCTCTTAGAGTTTAACTTCAAACTTAGAAAGTCTTGAAGTTTTCTTAAGTTCTAAGAACACATGCTTTGAGACTGGTTGGCGACTGTTCCACAGGTCATGAAGGAAAATGCGTATTTCCAAACTGGTTGTAAGTAGTTGCTGGAGGTTGATAGACGTCATTGTGAAATTCACGCGAGCCATGAGAGCTGTCAGTGTCCACTGGCAAACTTTGTTCACTATGAAAACGCGTATATTCTGCAAATGTTGGTAAATGTTTCTTGAGGTTGCTGGCAGTTGCTAGCATGAATTCGACCACATACAGTGCTGCACCAAAAACCTTCTTGCGATTGCTATAGATGTACTAGGTTGCCACAGTTTCCAGTAGTTTAAATAGAAGACATCAACTTTTCTGCAAACATAATATCACCAGACAGAAATAGTTAAAAGTGCCATGAAAACTGGAAACGGACACCATTCACCTTCAAAATAATAAAATAAATAAATGTAGTGCTATCAGCGTTAATCTTATTAAAGTGACGTTAATGCCAATTAACGCAGCAAATCTCCATTAGCGCGTTAGCGCCGTGCAGCCCCATGCATGAGGTGATCCATGCTAACTCACTAACAGAGATTTGCCGTTTTAATGTGGTTATGGCGTTAACGTCATTTTAACAAGATTAACGCTGAAGGCACTAAATAAATGATCATTTGAATAAATACATGCATAAATGCAGAGTCTTTGCAGACAAGTCTCCGTCTCCTATAAAAAAAATACTGCATCAATTTTCTACTGACCAAAGAATTAACAAGGTTGTTTCTGGTGCAGCACTTTCTTCGTGCCTGATTTTACCTAGCAACAAATAGCAATCACTTGCCTAACACTTGAGGACTACATATTTTTCCCTACTATTTGGCAACTGCCAGGGTGTTGCTGCTGCCCGTTTGACTTGGGCTTTAGTAAGGGAAATGTTTAAAAAGACAGGACCCAAAATATATTTAGCACATTTTAATGCAAAACATGAGGCTTTGCAAAAGTCGGTGTTCTAGGACACATGAAAGTCTCCCAGTTATTTTTAACTTTCTGGAGCCCTCAAGCAAACTTGTCTGGCTGAATATAGCTGACATGAATAGTCAAAATAATAATAATAAAAACCCTTCCCTGTAGTTTTTAAAACACGTTTGTCTGTCTGGCAGAAGTGAGGCATTTGGGATATTTTTGGAGGTGGATCAATCTCTATCTGGTGCTGTAGTGAATGTGAAGCAGCATGACACTGTGTGGGACTGAGTAAAAAACAAACAACAGTGTGTGTGCTCATGGTGTGGCTTACTGATGTGAGTTTAATAGTTTTTTGAACACACGCTCCGTTGCCCAGAGGAAAAAGAAATGTTTGCTCTAGATACACGTAGTACGTTATTAACAGGACCAATTCTTTCTTTATTTTTTATATTTTTATAGAACTTATAAAAGACAACAGAAGTACCTGATGCCCCCAGCCTTATTCTTGAATGTTACTTTTCAGTAGGACTTTATAATACAAGCCTGTTACTTATGGTGTCATTTCCCAAACTCTTTCAAAATTTAGGATGCAATTTTCAGTAACTAAAAATGTGTACAGTAAAACAGTCTTTTTTGTCTTTGTTCCAGTAATGGTAATTAGATGACAAGGTTTCCAGTTTCCAGAGAGGAAGACCTAAACAACATATTGTATTGTTATCATTGCAAAATAATCTCCTTTGAGCACCCACAACACCCTGTGGTCATTTTGTCACAGACACCAAGTCACACCTATGAGAATTATGCCAGGACAACAGCCATTCATGTCTGAGTTTCATCTGGCCTTTATAAATATACGGTGACTCTTTTCTCAAAGGTGATCATTAAATTTGAGCTGGTTGCCAAAAATAGACACACGCAGGCAAGCCTCGCTTCCTAAAAATGGGACATAGCATATAGCCGAGGTTATATTTTAACCGATGTCAGTTTTGTTTTTCCACAGTTTTCGTCAATGACCTTTTTTCTGATAAAAGCAAGAGGATAACTAAATAAAAAACTGATGAACCAGGACAAAACCTATGATATACTGACACTTTTGAAAACAAATAAAAACATTCTGGAAAGATGAGATCCAATCAGAACTAATTTGGTTGTGTAGAGAGCCGGAAGGTGTTTGGAAGTTATCCAATCAGAAGTAATCTCCTTGAGCAGAAAGGTTAGGCAACTCGCTCCCACATTTGATATCAAGTTAAAATAAGATGCTTTGCAAACCATATGCAGCAACTCTCACTGGTAAAATCTTTTACACTTTATATTTTAGTCAAGTGTGTAGACTTAGATTTAGTCTATGATAATCTTAAAATGCTTAGACTGAAACTGAAGTGAAACTAAATTTTCTGTCAAACTTCACACTGATTTTAATCATTTCTTATAGCACATATGATTTTCTACATTTAAACAAAAAAATTGATAATTGCATCCTAATGCCTTCTCACATGTGCTATTACAGCAATTTTCATATAGCTCAATGCTCTGTTATTGATAACGAGTGAAGAGATTGTAATGTTATTTGAAACATGAAACCTTCCTGGACTTTCCTGGTTGCCTACAACAGCATATGGACTGATTTGTATGTGAAGTCTTTCCATGAAAACAAAAGGATATGACATTTATGTTTCCTCATCTCAGTGCCTCTTGTTCGCTGCTAACGGCGAGCAGTTAGCCCAAGTATGTGTGAAAAGGAGGTGAACTGCCATTTACGCCTATATAGCAGTTTTCTAATCTTACTGTAGATTACAAATCATATTAAATCATACATTGTTGCAGCACTTTATTCACCTCACATCCATGGCCAATTTAGAATCAAAAATTAAGCTAACATAAATGGTGGAGCAATGCCACAGTGACCAGAGAAAACGCCACACAGAAGTAGGGTTCAAATCAGGAACCTTCTTGCTGTGAGGCAACAGTGCTAACCACTCTACCTCTCCACTACCCATCAAAACATTGGCTTATTGTTTTCAAATTACTCTATCAGTAACATTACAAACTGTTGCCGCATTGATGTAGTGTAGCTATAGTGCAGCTAGGTTGCTAACTGTAGCTGTCACCAGCTAGTGTGATTAATAATTTTTAAATCTATTATGTCAGACTGTATTTATGATCAACATTAACAGTAACAGCCAAGGACAAAACAGTAGCAGTTATCCCTAGCTTTACCTTGGCTGCACAGAACGAATGAAGTGGGGTGGAGGAGGAGGCAGATTGCACAAATGAGTCTGAGAGGCAAAATGACAGAAGAGCAGTAAGATTTAACTTTTTCTCCCTTGGACGCCTTCTTTGGACACTAATCCTTGTTTCTCTTTAATAAACTGAGTGGTTTCTATCACATTTGGGGCCTTTCAGAACAAATTGTATCAGATGAGGGTTGATCTCTCCCTATACAGCTTACTGGGACTTCCCTTGGAAAGACCTGGAATATGTTCTAATGATCATAAAACCACATAGATATATATTGAGATGTCAAAACTTGTCACTAGTGGAAACAGGAAAGGTTGTCAAATGTAATTTTTATGGACAGAATTAAAACACATACTACCAAACATCCAGGAATGCAAGCAGATGAGCGACTACATATCTTCCTAACATGCATGTTTCATCACTTGAAAATGTTAAGCATGAACGCAATCAAAAGTATGCAGACTGCAAGTCACCTAATGGTGTCATTAATGACGTTTTTACTCTGTGCTGCATGCATATTGGAAAGCATGTGTCAGAGACTTGAAATTTGCTTGTGTTGTGTATTCAGAGTGAATATAAAGTGCTTTTGGTCAAAGAAACATATATTGTCCACAGGAGAAGCCTTATTACATAGTTTAAGCTGCAGTTCTGTAACAGCATGTAAAGAGATAACAATAAAAATATGGACTCTGTAGATTTGCAGAAGTGTCAGTGCCTTGTTTTTATCACTTCCAGATTGAAAAACTAAAAAGAATAAAATGCTCAAAATTAAAAGTATTAGTCTTAAAATATTAAAAGGTCCATATAACATAGTTGAGGTCTGTTCAGCCATCTTTGTGTGTGTGTGTGTGTGTGTGTGTGTGTGTGTGTGTGTGTGTGTGTGTGTGTGTGTGTGTGTGTGTGTGTGTGTGTGTGTGTTATGCTGCATGGTATGATACATTGGAGAAACCCTTTTAGAGAGTTCTGAAGGTTTTCTGAGCTGATGACTGACTGGCATAATAACCCAGAGGAAATTTATAATGCCTGGATTTTCAATTGTAAACTAAAGAAAGGTGAACCTCTGTTTCACATTTCACTCGTTCAATTACAAGATGCATTTTTCATAACTCCTTGTCTTAGGTTTTCCCTGGGTGTGGATGGAAATACAGAGAACAGTCCACCCAAAATGTAAACAGCAGTTTCTCATTTCTTTGCCTTAATTTCAATGTAAACCAAACCAATCGCTCCCCCTGCTCGCGCTCAAACCACCAAACTTGATGGTTTCTTGGTGTTCCTTGCCCCAGGCCACCCATTTGGCATGTTGTACCACACTGTGTGGCTCTGTCTGTAGGTCCCGGAAGAAAAGCAGAGACACACAAAAAGCAACGAAATGTGTTTGCTTCTTCACATGTCAGGTTCCCTTGTGAAAAGCAGACTCTATTGATCTGGTTATAATTTTTGCATCCAACTCTGACAAAACAAGAGGTCTGGAGTGATATTCAGTTTCAATGCCTCTTTGTAGTGTTTGTAACGGAAAATTAATGCATCACTGAATTCAGCTCTTTTGTAACAAAGGAACAATTTCTTATGTTGAGCTCTCACTCGGTAGTTGTTGTAGGTGAATGAACAAACTGACAAAACTAATGGTTGTTTTCTACAGTAAACTGAGGGTCAAGAGTGTATTTACCGTAACTATGATATTCTAATTAATGGAATATGGATCGTCTCTAAATAATGCAGATAAGATAATACTGTGAATAATTATGTAATCAGTCTATTGCATGTTTTTGTACAATTATAGTTACAAGGTCTCTTGCGAATTCACTCACACATTATATGGACAAAAGTACAGGTCGACCTGAACAGGAGCTGTTCAGTTATGAAAACCCATGAAGCTCCTGGGACAGAGTTTTTGTGCTGATGTTAATGCCATAAGAGGTTTGGAATACTGGAGATACTGAGTGAGCAGAGTGTTGACACAATGTCTCTCAGCACTCTGCAACCCCACTGTGTAAACTTACATGCTCTGCCACTTGTTTTCCAAATGCTTCCACTTTGCATTAACCCCACTCACAGCTGATTGTGGAATATGTAGGTGGGAAGAACTTTCACAAGGCGACTTGTTCTATTATAGCACTAAGATCAATTTAATTTGTTCTTTAGAATGAGCCATTCTTCCACAAATGTTTATAAAGCCAGGGTGCATGAGAGGGTGCTTGATTTTGTACACCTGTGGCAATGGGACAGAAAACACATGAAATAAAAAATTAAGAGGTATGTTTTTAATTTAATGGATTTGAATTTAATTAGCGCAAAAAAAAAAAATTCTGTAAATATATTGATAGTAGCTTTATCGTGATTTTTTTAAATGTATTTTTTGCTTTAGTGAAAATCTGATACTGTGACGTGCTCTGTACAGTGTGACCCCAGTTTGACTCCCATTACAATTAGCAATCAATCAATGTATTTTTATAATAATGTAACTATATCACACCACTTTAAAATTGCATCTCTCACCAATATAGCTTAATACGTGGCTACAATATATTATGTTAGCAAAAAAAAAAAAAAGGTAAATAATTCAGTTTATATCACTGCTAATCGCTTGGAATCAGAAATATTTCTCCATCAGCGCCTGCAAACCTTCCTCTTTACAAAGCTTACTGACATTTAGTTTCATTCACTTATTCATTAAAGTGAAAATCATGTGATGATTTTACTGTGACAATGTGAAAGTTGTAAAAGTAGTGACTTGTAATGAACCAACGACCCTCCGCTGCAGGGTTTATTGTGGGCTTCCACGCTTCCCTGATATACAAATCAACTGTACTTCACCTGCTTAGCCTAAAAGGCTGACAGGCACAGTTAGAAGCGAGCTTGTGACCACAGTGACGCATTTACAGTGCCTGACAATAGGACAGAAAGCCACTTTCAATGAGTCACTTAGAATATATTTTTAAAAAGTTGTTTTGGATTAGTTTACAAGTTTGCCGCATCAACATAAAACGCGATATGTTATAGTGTTTGGTCCTCAACTTTTTTTTCCCACTCAAGCAGCCAAATTTTAATGATGCAGTAAAGAACGCTTGAACTTTTGAAATAAATTTAGGGTTTGATTTATTTACAGCCGGTGTAATCCAGTCTAGCAGAGCAAGAAAGATTGATTGAATTTATTGTACTCCTACTTATCAGCTGTGCTTTGATTTCTCTACAAAGCTCCAAACAACAGGCATCAGATTTCTCTTGACATGACATAAGGCCAAGATGTGGACTATTACATAAACATTCATAAATTATGGTTCTAATGAAGGGTCTGAAATCTACAGAATAATCCAGAGCATTTTGGGAAAGTGCTACACTGATTAATTTTCTCGTGTTTAAAGCTGCAGTGTTTATTACCACTTTTGTGTCCTCTGCAGTGGACATGAAACAGATGATAATTAACAAGCTTTATTATGCCTTAACTGCTACTACAATTTGTATTTGCCCACATATATAGATAATAGGATCAATACAAGATGAGAAATCATGCTCTTGTAAAAAATGTAGAATAAACATGGATGTCTGCACTGACATTCAGGCATATTTGATCAACTAAACTCAAATACAAACTGCCACCGGATTAGACAGCTATTAAACAATCAACTTGCGATAGCATGAACCTTTTTATCAGCTTGTTGAGTAACCTGTTCCCCTACTGTGCGTGTTGCCACTGTGCTGGCCCGGGCCTGCAGGTCATCTGTTTCTTAGTCAACACTGATAGCGCACTGACAAGGCCAAAACCTGCCCCTGGGCTTGTTAATAAATTTGTAATGGGAGTCAAACTGCAGAGGATTGACAGCATAAATCCTGGCCTTCTGATAAGACTGTAGTGAAACTGGTGCTGATTTCGGGTTTATGGAGAATAATATAGTAATAATGAGTGTCAAATTTCAACACACATATTCAGTGACTTATTTATAATTTGTGCCATTATTTCCTTTACTAAAATTGTGTTAAAAAGTGGATGTGAACTATAGCATTAAACAAGTAAAATATTTAAATGTGTCATAATTTAATTTTCATTTGCATAAAAGAGAGAGAGAACCTGAGAACACGATTTACAGTAAAACCTGTACGGACACAATAGTCAAAATATATGTCAACATTATCGATTACAGTTGATTAATGGTTTTAATGCCTATGTGTAAATGAATTAACTTGAGGGCACACATGACAAAGTTCACTTTATCAAAATATGTGATATTACAATACAGCAGTGTTCAACTTGTGCTGCCAAAAGTGCCAAAGCACACACAAAAAAAGGCCAGGTCATGTGTCGTGGTTGAAAATGTTGCATATTTTGTAACACAACTTGGCAATAATGGAAGTTTGGGTGTGATGGTGATTTCACTGTCCCCTTGAATTTGATCCTTATCAGAACAATGGAAACATGTTCATAGAATCATACTTGGTTTTACAGTTTGTTTGTTTTTCATTTTCAGTTTTTATTATGCAACACTTAGTTTTGTACAGCGAGCAAAAATGTTAAGCACAGGTTTTCGGTGGGCAAACATTCATGCAAAAACCACAAAGTGGTTTATGTGATGATAACAGGTGGACTGACATATTTACTCATTTTGCAACATTAATAGGTTGGCTAATGATTAAGTTCAAGTCGCTTCAACAAGCTTGATTAAATCAGGGTGTGTTTGAAGTCTAATACAAATTGTATGAGGTGCAGTTCTCTTCAGTTACGTTCCCTTATGTAAAGTACTGGTGTGAACTGTATATCATTCTTCAACTGAATCACCGTGATTTATTTAGAACTGAAAAGCAACATTTAATCCTGTCTATAAAGGACATAATTGCAGTTGAATCATTTGTTTTCAGATTATGATAAAATCCCACATTAAGCCTTAAGAACGTTTCATCTGACAATGGTTTCCTCTAACGGTTGCAAAAGTGGCGTACTTGTGCGTGTATGTCAGCTTAGCAGGCTAATTAAATTATCATGCAAGGCCACAAATATGTAAACAAAACAACCTGAGCAACAGAGCAACGTGGCAATACACAGTCACATCCAGACATTAGCAACAAGACAAACAGTGGAATTATTATTCAAGCAAACTCCTCTCGCTGGAACCTGCTCTTACCTCACTACCTGCTTGAAATGTGCAACCACCTCAACTGTTCCAGGTTTCCTTCTGAGCCTGCAGCTGTTGGCTCGGAAAGTATATTTAGGCCTGAAGTAATCCTTTCTGATGGAGTTTGCAGCCACTGACTGTTTTCATCTCTTTTTGCAGGAACATTCAACCATGTAGGCTCCTAAGAGTTCCAACAACTGAATCACTGTCTATCATGTTGAATTGCCTTTTTCAAGTATCCCCAAGTGTTATTTACTTTTATTTGTAAAATGGTAAGGGTTAAAATACCAGGGCTGTTTGCATTTTATGGAGTGTGTGGATTTTTAGCCCTCTTTCTAAGCTGTTATCATACTAAAAGCCATGAGTCAAATAGGTCTTCAGCCAGATATTTGACTAACACATGTTTTTCAAACATTTGTCTCTTCTTGCTGTTGTCTTGGAGGTGGATTAATGAAGCTGGGATACTCCCAGGTTTCACAATGCCTGGCTAGATAATGGATATGAGTGCCTATTAGCAGAAGAAGAAAACACATTGTTAACATCCAGCTGCGGCCAATTTTTATGAGTCATCAAACTCTTTGGAAGACTCAGGAGCTCAACACAAACACAGGCAGTTGATTAATTGTTCGAGTAGTTGCACATACTCATAATGTACACTCCATATGTTGGCCTGAATCTGCCTGTGACAAGCTGACAGACTGACTGCACTTAGACGTTTTGGGCTACTGTAAGGTTGGTGGTTGGAGAAGAGTGGAATACATTTTTCACAAGGAAAGTGAACTGTGTTAGGCTCCTCTGGAATTGCATATGAATGTATGAAGATGGTAGAAAATGATTAGCTGCTTAAATGCAGTATTTTAAAGACACGTTTTTATGTTCTGGCTTTTAGGACATGTTGACCTAAACATTTTGGTTTTAACAGCCTTAGCTGAGTTGTTTTAGTTGTTTTTATTGACTTTTTTTTTCCTTCTATATTTTTCTGCATCATTGTTGTGCATTTTATTTATGTTAGTGGGATTTTACATTGTTAATCACTTTGTGCAGCACGGACTGTTGGAAATGTGCTATCTAAATAAACTTGACCTTGACCAAACTTGACCTTAATGCACAATAATCTCATTTTTCATTGCTAATTGCACCTTTTTTATTTAATCTTCATGACAGATGCCAAGGAGTGACACATTAAAAGAACAGTCTTGATAAATTAGTAATGTACTGCATGGTACAGTTAATTAGCTACTATTTTATCATTGTCTGTGGGATAAAGGCAGGTTGACTGCGATTAAGACTGTGTCAACCAAATATCCACGCTGCTTTGAAGAAAGGCTCATTGCTGCAGAATTATTTAAGACTGCTCAGCTGGCTCATGCATTTGCATCCAAAGGAGGACACATTGAGCACTTGTGAACACTGTAAGTTTTATATTTAGGACTTTATATATGTATTTTAACATTTACTGCAAGCTTTTATGTAAAAAAAAATACAAACATAGCCTTTTTGAAATCAGATGATTCTCTTTGATGAACCCTGTACTTATACTGTAAAGCATGGCTGCATGCAGAACTCTGCAATGTGTACTCATGACGGTGAAAATGATGGACGGTACAGTGTTTGCTATCTTGGCCATATAAGGGAAAGGGAGCGTCCACCGAACAGTAGCTACCAAGTTAGTAGCAAATTATTACAGACATTGCACGTGTTTACCATTGTTGATTATTTTGTTTATTCAAATATAACAAGTTGCACATGTCTCCAAACTACAGTAGCTAGCATAATAGCTAATGTATTTTTATTGACCATTTAAGCAAATTTGCAAGTGCAATCCACACACCTGGTAGAGCTCAATCTGGCAGTGAAATGAGAAAATAAGCAATTCATTGTGGACACTGGAGGCTGTGCCTCTTTTTTTTTAAAGAGAAGGCACCTCTGCTTGTCAACAGGTCATGGAGGTCATGACTGCAAGCTAGTGCATATGGAAATAAACAATTTTACATGTTACTGGTGTTTTATGATGATCGAAAGGAATTTACATGTTGGAATCAGAAGCTGGGCAAATTTTTAAAAACTACACCAAACCAACAAAGGGAAGTGGTTTTCAAACACTGATAAACAAGTCTTCAAATGTTATTAATTTTTTGAACACAGACGAAGATAAAAATAAGAAGAGACAAGCTTTTTTTTTTAAACTTTGGATCATGTTAAAGAAGCTGCAACTTAATATCAACAAGACGCTTCCAATATACGTATTTAAAATATACACTGCAAATATCCGCCTTTGTTGTTGGAGCACAAAAATGTTCTCAGTCATTAACAGAAGGATGAAAGTTTAATGATCCCCGTGGGGAAACTGGGAGAATCATATTTTAAATATGAAAGGATGTTTTCCTGACTTCATGAGGACACATGAAGGCAACAGCAACAAAGGGCAAAGTTTCCAGCCTTTGTTATTTTAATGTAGCTCTGCTGTGTGGAATTGGTTTGGAGTTTGAGAACAAATATCACTCCTTGTCACCGCTGTTGTCTGTTTCTCCTCTCGCTGCTCTTTCACCGAGGACTTCTGTTTATGCAGAGGCAGCGGTGCTGCTTCATCTGCCCCTTCACAAAGGAGAGCAGCTCATGTCGTTCTCTATGTTAATGGCGCTCTCTTTGTGTGTGTGCTGCGTATGTTGATAACTCCCAGCTTTAATCCAAGCCTGTGTCTTGGGAGTGGAACATTCCCGGTGGCATGCATGCAAGGATTAGCCACAAGGGTCGCTGTAACAGAGCCTAATCTACAGCAGGCCTGTTCTTCAGTGACTATCTGCTCTGAATACGTCTGTATAGTGAACACAATAAAGGTGCTAGACATCAGCTTTCTGCATATGCTTGGCATTATTACATCTCACAATAAGAGGCAGGTTTCTGAGTGGCATGCAGCTTGTCATGCATTCCCAGAACTAGCATGTATTTGTGTCTCTCTCCTTCCGCTGAACATGTTCAGGTGTTTTCGGGGCTGTTGAAAAGTGAGATATCAAATACGAAGGCTGTTTATCTGGGCTAACAAACCTTACGTGACTAGATTCGGTGACATAATGCAATAACATTCACAAATAGCTAAGGTCAGGCCTCTTGTATTAGCAGCAACAGATAGGCCTGAGTAATGACTGCAGATACACTTCATATGAGCCGTGGGTGTTACCTCAAGCCTTTGTTTAGCCAGTCACTCAAGCACTTTCCAGTTAAGTGGAGGTTGGTTTTGGTGTTCTGATCCCCCACACCAACCCCCCTGTTTCCCTTCTTGGCCGACGGACCCTGGACCAGACGTTCGCAACTCCCCTGTCCTGCAGGTGAACCATAAGAGGTGCTCTTGTATGAGGGTGTTTAACTTTGTCGACATATTAGGCGTGTCTGAGGGCATCTGGAGTGTGAAAAGCTCAGACTGACAGACGAAGAAAGACAACACAAGACAAGAAAACAAGCTGCTCCAGTACTGGTTTAACTCATGGTTCAGTGGGTTCAGCCTTTGGCCCCAGGCCCTTGTGTGCAGAGAGCTGTGGAGGTCAAAAGAGCAAAGAGGACAGAAACGTGTAGGTCAGGAATAAAAACATCCAAATAAGAAACATTCTGTTAATGTGCTGAGTCATTAGCCTAATCAGTAATAGAAGAGGTGCTCAGTTCAACTTTTCAAGGAAAAACTAACATTTTACAGCAGAAAAACACTCACAGTGGTGTTCAGCTATTTCTTTTTCAGTTGAAATAGAAATACTTAATTACCAGGCTTAACCTGAAGATTTTTATTTTATGGCTCTTTTATGGCAATTATTTTAATTTCCTGCACATGTACCCTTCTACATTTCCTCAACAAGTGCAGCAAATGGTTAATTGTCAGATTCCTATATTATTTATACAACTTGATATCAGATTATGAAATATGCTGGACATTTAATAACTCAGTTGTAAAATCGCTTGATTTGAGTTTAAATGGAATAATATCAATCTAAAGACCCTATTTGAAGTTTGCCTTCATTTTTATCTGAAATATATTTTTACTGAACTCCCCCCCCAAAATAAATAAATAAATAAATAAATAAATAAATAACAGTGTATGAGTAAATTTTCCACAGTTGAAAGTTGGGAAAAACATTTCACATACAGCTAGACCTATAAACATATCCCATATTTTTTGGTAGTTTCTGCTGTTGTGAGTTTTTTTCAAAACCACGGCCATATGAGTGTGTACACATACACTCACACGCATTTAAATTGAATGTAATGAGTGTAAGTCAGGGGCATAAACTGGTGGGGCACTGGACACATTGACCACATTTTCCCAGTGCAGATTACATGGTAGTCATGTATCAGACCATGCAAATCATAATACTTAATCTTAAAGATACATTCCATCTCTATTGCTGCATCTTTCATGGATGCATTGACATCCACTTTACTGATTAACACCTACTAAAGTACATGAAACAGCCATTTCCTGCTACATTAAGTGGACCCATTTTTATCATGTTGCACACACACTCACACACACAGACAAAATTAACACTGCACACCTTTTATAAATACATTTCCTGATAATATTCTTGTGCTTTATCGTTAAGCTCCATATTCAATATGGTCCCAAAGTAAAAGCAAAAGAATATTATCAGAAAATGTATTTCTTAGAAAAGGATTTCCATTTTCAGCATTTGCTAATGTGACGGTCACTATTTAATGTCCCTTATTTTAGAAATACCAATAAAATTAAAAACAAGTACTATGACAGTGTAAACTGTAGCACCTCTGTTACACAAAAAGTTGATATCTTTAAGTGATTTTGATTGCACTGGATGGAGTAATGAAAAAAAGTAAACGAGATGGGGAAAATGATAGCATTAGTATATTAATAATAGGGGTGCAACGATATTCGTATCGATATTGAACCGTTCGATACAGTGCTTTCGGTTCGGTACACATATGTATCGAACACAACATTTGTAATTTATTTTATCAACTTTCCTTCTGACGATGCTGTCTGTGTGGAGCGCTCAGTGAATCTGCGTTCGACTACTCCGCCTAGGCTGCACTGTCGAGCGTATCCACTGAGCGCTCAACACAGACAGCATCATCAGAAGGAAGAGCGCAGGGCAAGCTAGCAAGACAGAAGTTAAGCTCTCTTTGCAACATGGCAAATTGACCCTCCCTCACCCTCATTCAGATCTGGCGTTTGGAATTATTTTGGTTTTCATGTGACGTATGACCCTGAAGGTAAGTGCGTCATGGACTAAAGTAAAACAGTATGTTGGATGTGCCACGCGATGCTTAATTACATGGGTGGGAACTAGTGTGTTAGTGCAGTTAGCTCGTTAACGTGTTGGCCGTCTAGCCCCATGCACGGGGCGATCAGGGGTAGCTCGTTAACGGAGATTTGCCGTGTTGTGGCGTTAAGGTCATTTCAATGAGATTAACCTGAAAGCACTAGTGGGAACACAACGAATATGACTGCACATTAACACGGACATCATCCTAGTGCAAAGACAAGTGGAAGCAGACAAAAACGACAAGCATGCATGCTACAAACTTTACCCGAGTCATTTAGACAGCCGTTAGCACATGATTCTCCTTATGGGGACCTGATATGTTTAATATGCTGCTGAGAATATAGTCCAGAAGAAGCGTATAGTATAGCTTTTATTTTGGAAAGAGCCATTTCTCTGTAATAAACTCTCTTTTCCAAAGATGAGTGATTCCTCAATCAGATACAGGGCTCGCAATATCGCTAGCCCGACGTCCAGGGGCTAGCGATTTTTCCAGTCGGGTACCAAAATCTATCTCTTCCCTGCCCGTCAGGCTATTGTAGGAAGGAAAAATATATGTCAATGCTTTTGCATTAACGGCTGAAATTAACGGCAACATTTTTCCACATTTAGCTCAAAACAAGTCATTTTTTACAACATTTAGTAAAATATTTGTAACTTTTCATATTTAAAACAGAATTTTAAATGTTAAATCTAAATGTTAAATATTCAATCTAAATGTTAAATCTAAATGTTATATTTAAATCTAAATTTTAAATCTAAATATTATATTTAAATCTAAATCTAAATGTTAAATCTAAATGTTAAATCCATCCATCCATTCACTTCCGCTTATCCTTTTCAGGGTCGCGGGGGGTGCTGGAGCCTATCCCAGCTGTCATAGGGCGAGAGGCGGGGTACACCCTGGACAGGTCGCTAAATGTTAAATCTATTATATTTAAATCTAAATGTTAAATCTAAATATTATATTTAAATCTAAATCTAAATGTTAAATCTAAATGCTAAATGTTAAATCTAAATGTTTAGGCTAACATGCAAATTTATTGCACGGATCAGCGGAAATACCAAAATAAAAGCTTTCCGAAAACCTCCGGTGCAAAAGTGTGCCGGTAGTGGTCAGACACGTTCTCACTCCCAAAGCGTAATAATTTTCGCTAGGTGACAAATTGTCAACATTTTATGCTTTCGGGTACCCAACACGTTCCTAAATTACGGCAACGGAAAACAGGAGAGCACATGAGAACCGTTTGGACTCAATCTACACATTCGTTCATTTTCTAAAAATCTTTGGAAAACACTATTTTACGTCATTTAACTGCCAGTAAAGGTTAGGAATAAGGTTATAGTTAGATAAGGTTAGGTTTAGGGCTGGAACACATGGCTGGAACGTCTATTATGGCGGGACCGTCATTCCACTGGAATTCAGCCATAACCCGACCATGAGAAAGCACGTCCGGCGATTTAGCTGAAAACATCGGAAGATCCGTTTTGTCGGCCATCCAAAGGTTTAGCAGTAGTGCACTCTTAGCAGCTGCAGTCTCCACTTCACAATCGCTGCAGCACATGTCCAGCAAAATCGCTGGACATGCTCGTAGGCAAGAAGTGAAGCAGCACATGGCGGGGAGAAGCGAGGATGAGAACAGACACAATTTTGCACCGGAGTTTTTCGGGAAGCTTTTATTTTGGTATTTCCGTTGATCCGTACAATACATTTGCATATTAGCCTAAACATTTAGGTTTAACATTTAACATTTAGCATTTAGATTTAACATTTAATATTTAGATTTAACTTTTAACATTTAGATTTAACATTTAACATTTAGATTTAAATATAATATTTAGATTTAATATTTAACATTTAGATTTAAATATAATATTTAGATTTAATATTTAACATTTAGATTTAAATATAATATTTAGATTTAATATTTAACATTTAGATTTAATATTTAACATTTGATGAAAAGTTACAAATATTTTACTAAATGTTGTAAAAAATTACTCGAAAAAACATGTTTTTGTAAGGTTTTGAGCTAAATGTGGAAAAATGTTGCCGTTAATTTCAGCATGTTTAACTTTACAAACGGCGCCCCATAATGCGTCGCCAGGTGTTTCATCGGATTTGAGGTGTTACCTCCTTTGACAGTATCACAGTATCACCTTAAAGCACTTGTTGCTGCTGAGTTTGCATATTTTGCTGTGAAGTACAGCCAGACTTTCGACTGCTTCGCCTTGGGCATTTTTAATCTGTAGCTCTGCTCTAAAAGAACGTACGTACCTGGACCCGCCTACTATCCTCGGAAACGTAAAATGATTGGCTAGAATTCAAAGTGTATGACATCTCAGGAAAAAAAAGCACCGAAATGTGCGCTGCTTTTTGGTCTGGTTACTACCCGTACCCATCCCTACTTAATATATTATCATGCTTTTTACAACTACATGAATGTAGTTTGTAAAGAAAAAATTATGATTCATTACTATTACTGAAGGTTACTCACCATACCAATACCAACTAGAATTTTAAATCTTAATATAAAATGAGTAACAGTAGGTGGACATTAGGTAAGATCTCGTATAGAAAACTAATTGCGCGTATATAAAACAGGCCCGCGGCTCCGAACCATAGTAAAGGGACCTCTGGCTAATACGCCGGTTCGTGTCGGGCTCGTAGCTGAAAACTAGCTTTACTTTGTTGTCTGGGTCAATTTTGCTAGCAAGAGACAGAGAGAGGCTTTGAAAGGCTGCTTAAACAGAACTTACGAAAACAGGAACACAGTGTACAGTCGAGTCTTAATATTTACTTACAACTGGGCTCGTCAGGCACTCTTTTTGGCTGCAGTGGTTATTATTATATTTACATGCTTCCAGCTCCCGTTTCTGGTTGGTGACAACTCGTACTTTTCTTTTTGCTCCCTCCCTCTCAGACACATAACGGCAGTCCGTTCTCCCTGCAGCACGGACTACACTGCCCATGAAGCTACATTCTTTAGAGCGATGCCTGTAACACTCTGCCTGTAACACTCTGCCTATTGCCTTCATATATGATATTTTTTTAATAATATTTTTTTTTAAATATTTCTTCTCGTCATTATGCAAGTAGGGGTGACATGGGCCGCCACAGGCATTAGGGCCTCTTAATGCGTGTTTTGTTTTGGTTTCCACCGGTGTGGAATTACCAGAAATAGAGAGGGCATAGCCTAACACTAGGATCCCCTTTGTTTTATAAGAAAAATGTTCGTTTCTTACAGGTAGTAAGAAAATAAACTACACCTACACGGGTATTTTTGAAAACGCAGCTGTTTCGTCCACATGTAAACGGTGTTTGGAATCACCGAAAACGGAGATTTTTAAAAACTCCTTCTTTGCGTTTATGTGTGGACGAGGAATACAGAGTTCATTACGCAACGTTAAAGTTATGTGCATTTTTTCACGTCACGCTGTGCGCCACATTATTGTTTACATGAGATGAGTTGCAGAATGGCAGATATTCAGATTAAAAGTATTTTGTCTCTATCTTCAGGTTTTACACGCTTACATATACACACGCAGTTACTGTCCCTCCATTTAGAAAGGCAGAGGCGTCATGGTGTAATAATATTCAACATTGCTATCAATACATTTTTCAAAAAATGCCTCTCTGTGCAAAATGGGTTTAAAAACATAAATAACGGTGGGATACTGTTTGTCCGTGATTTGAACCGAGGGAACAAATTGTGGCAGGATCAGCCTGATATCATATGTATCCTGCTGTAACTTTACTGTATAAAGAGCTAACATCTCCAAAATGTCAGAAGTAGTTAGTCATTACAACAAGTGTTTGTAAAGTAAAAATCAAGAATGTGGGATACTGTTTGTCCGTGATTTAAACAGCCCAGCGCTGCTCCCGATGAAGGTAAAACCAATTCTGCAGTGGAGACCTACCTTGGCACTTGTGCAGGTGAAACCAAAGGGAAGATATGCTTCACCATATTTTCTAGTCTTTGACTTAGAATGAAGTTGGTTTGGAAACATATTCAGCGATGCTTCATCTCCTGCTTTGCGTTTGTGTGGGCGCCCCGTGCTAGACTGCGTAGGTCCACTACCAAGAACAAAGTCGGGAAACCAATATTTACTCACCATTATGTGTGCTGCTACACGTTTCCCTGAGGCTATTCCACTGCACAAAATTCAAGGTCGGTTGTGAGAGCCCTTACTAAGTTGCCTAAAGTCATCCAAACAGATCAAGGTTCTAACTTTCAGTCTAAGTTATTCAACGTCGCTTCTAGCAAGCATGGTGAGCTCCAGGGGCTCTGAGTGGGCTCTGCCAAACCATGTTGTAGCAGGTACTCAGATTCTTGCTTCATCAACAAACGCTTGGTGGGATTTACGCGATAAGGGTGTTGTTTGATGGGCTTTGCATTTTGAACATCAATGTCATGTTTTAGCATGGTAGTCCATGTTGGCACATCGCCAAATAAACAGGGGTACTCATGGACCAAATTAGCTACGTCTTCTTGTTGCTCGGAAGACAGGTGATCAAGCTGACTCCGGAATGATTTTAACGCTTCAGAGTTAGGCAAGCGGGGCTTAGAACAACTAGAGTAGTTTAGTTTTAAACCATCAGCCTCGCCTATGCTTTCTACCTCTGAGTGACTGAAGACGGCCACAGGAGCACAGCTCCCAGTGGGTTTTGGTTGGGGTCGGGAGTGGTATAACTTTAACATGTTTATATGGAAAACACGGGTTTTGCGTCTTCGATTCGGCGTGCTGATTAAGTAATCAGTTTCTCCTACTCCGCTGCTCTAAAGCTCCTTGGGATTCTGGGTGATAGGCAGAAGACACAACCTGTTTGGTTTGTAGGTTTTTAGCTTGTTTTTTTTGTTGTTTTTTTTCCCTTTTCATACCGCGCCCCCCTGCAACGGCTCTGCGCCCCCCCCCCCGGGGGCGGGCCCCACACTTTGGGAAGGTCTGGCCAAACATATGAAACAGGAAAAGCCCGCCGTGCAATCCATTTATTTCAACAAAGTAACTGTATTCTGAATACCAGCTTTTTAAACGGTAACTGTAACAGAATGCAGTTGCTCATATTTTGTATTTTAAATACATAACACTGGTACATGTATTCCGTTTCTCCCCAACACTGAGTGGAGTATAGAGAATAAAGTGGTTGTGTAGTGTAATAAAGACAAGGCAAATGTGCTAAAAATGGCAACATTCGTGATGAGAACAGACATGTAATGTACTTGCAGTGTCTTTCTGCTGCTGTCTCTCCTGCTGAAAATTGAGCCAGGGAGGAAAACAAAGAGGCAAAAAAGCTGGAGGGCAGGGACGGAGTAAAAATGACTAGTGAGGTTTTCGACACCTCTATAGCAGCTGGCTCTGCCAGTCACGCCATCCTGCGTGGGTACACTGACATCCATTACTTCACCTGCCCTGTGGTTACCCGGCTAGAGACCAAAACACACACGCACAGTTTCAGTTTTAACTATGCAATGCCCTATTTAGAGCCACCATTTGTTGGTTGAAATTCCAAAAGAGTTGTCTTGATTTCATGCAAGAGGTCTGTGGATGTAAATCATGCTTAATTATTGCTTCCATTATAGATGTTCTGCTGTTGTGCTCTGTCTTCCATAAATAAAACATTAATGCCAGCATTCGGGAAGCTTAGGATGATGCAGACCAGGGTATTAACATTCTTAAAATTCTTCAGCAAATTTACAAAGATTCAGTTGAATTGTATATATGACATGTGAGCAGTCACTCCAATAACTTCTTGAACTTTTATATTAATAATGTTGTTTTGTTTTTTGCCTTCTTCACAGTTCTTTAGCTCCTAATAAAGTCCTCCTCAAAAATCCTATAGAAACTATCTAATTTTAGTATTTTTGAAGTTCTATATTTAAATCCATTTCAGCAATGTTTTTATAGAATTATCAGCAATTGGTTGCATAAATTGCCCTTGTCCTCCATTATTGTATTACTTATGTAGGCAGAACGTGTCATTTGTTTTACACAACTCTAACTATAAGTTATCAATTAATGCTAAGTACCTTAGTTAGCAGATTTTATCAACTGAATATATGTGTGTAGACCCTGCACAGCCTAATAGTTTAATTTAAAAATGATTTGTAAAACTGTTGCCTTAAAAATTCCCCCAAACACTATAAAAACAATTGTTAGCAGAGATCATAAGTGAGATGATGATTAATGCCAAATGCCACTCAAAATAAGCATGCTTTTTATTATGTATAACTTTAGGCCTTAAATGTGAACATATCAGTTATAGCAAAAGTCCCTAATGAGGGCAAAAATTAACTGTAGACATAAAGGCTGTGGAGCTTAAGCTTATCATTAAGCTCCACATTCATATGGTCCCAAATGGCTTTATTCCTGCTATAAAGTAGGACTCTGGGTATTCATTCACTTTTGGAGCCAGCCTGTTGTTGTCATTAAAGAAACTTTTTGGCACAAAGGCATTTATTTTCCAGGTTGCTGCTAGGTCAAAATACACTGTTAGATACACACCCAAGGATATAACATCCCTTTTTATGTCATGAAAGAAAGTGGCAGAGGATAGAAGTGATTAGTTCTCAGATAGTCGCCTGGGGACATAAGCCAGTTACACTATGTACAGACACAGATACTCTCAGGAGACATTAGCAACAAAGGCAGCTTGATAACGTGACAGTTACACAGTCCGGTTTCTGGTGGACTTCTGAGGTGCCTGTTACATGCATTATTGTCCACTTAGTTATATAAATCATTTACATCACATAAGAAACTGTACATCTGTGATTGTGCAATGTTATCCATATTGTGGCATTACAAATACACTGGCTTACCATCCGCTGATCGGTCAGTATCACAGTTTCTTTTGTCCTCAGATCAGCAACGTAAACACAACTTATTTTATGGTATAATTACAAATATTAAGATGTTTTATTTTATCTTGCAATATAAAGTGGCTCGAGGTGACTATTGATGTGAATTGGTGCTATATAAATAAATAATTGTAAATGTATGTATAATAATAAATAGAATTGTATTAAATTAAGAGGTGTTGGACCATTTTTATAAACCAAGCTGACTTATTTAATTGGCCTTTTTGTACTCTGTTTCCCAAAATATTCACTTTACATGTGGAATCTGAGATTTTTATCTGTCATAAATAGTTTCAGAGCTTATATTTGTCAAAAGTTAATGCGAGGAAGATGTTATATTTACCTGAGGTAATTTATATTTGACAGTATCGGTGTGTTGTTTACAACAGAGTATTATGGCCAAATAATATTGTTAATCATTCTGAGAATAAAGTCGAAATGTGGAGATTACCGTTTTTGTTTCAAGTCAAACTGCCATGTTTGCTATACCCTCTATCTACAAAATGCATTGTGTAGATGAGTTACTGAAATAATTTCATCAGCTGCCTTGTGATACAACATACATCCTCTTTATTGCGCAATGGCGTAACCATCGATAACCTTGAATCTGTCCATTACCAGACATTTCATTTTGTACAGATCCCACTCTTCCAAGTTTGTGTGTTCTTCCCTCTGACCAGATCCACACCATGTGTTAAAAGTTTATGTGGTGAAAGAGAAATCATTTCCTTCCTCATTACTAAAACCGATTCTGAACTACGGTTTGGTTAACTCAGAGGGTTTAACAGCCACGTCACTTTTTTTCTTAAAACAATCTCCACATTTTGACTTTTCCCTCAAAATAGAATTAAGACTTTATTCTCGAAATTTTGATTTGATCAATAATATATTTTTTTCTTAACATGGCCCCTCCTTCGTAGTTCTTAGACATCTTCCTGTCATCAGTGACCCAATTGGTTGACGATTAATTTGTAGGACTGTGGAAGTGTAGCCATAACTACTCCCTAAAGCTTTTTTGTTGTTAAAAATTCAGGGTTAATGAATTAGTTTATTATTCATCTTTATATTATGTATTATAATTTGTATTTGCATCATTTAGTGCACAAATGTTTTATATTTGTACTGAAACTTCTGGGAAAATATTCCCAAAGGGATGATGTAAGAGTGTTGAGGGACTTTTCCAATGTCTAAGATGCAAGAATCAAGATTTTTGCAAGATTTTTTTTCCAGACTTAAAATGAGGTTAAAAACAATACCTATAAATAAATATTTTTCTCTCATAAAGACATTAATTATAGTCTAAGCAAATCTTAAACTACAATACATAAAAGTGGATTTCAACTTATTTCAATGCTGTTCTTTAAATTATCTGTACATATTAAGCCATTCATCAACTGTAAAATCAAATTGAAAAATAAAGGATGATTAAAAATACGTTCAGTTCCCAGGTGCTTCTACTTGATTGTCAGCATGTGTTCATTAAAGCTTTTTCTAAACCATGAATATAATTGCATGTACGGGAACTTTGTGTTTGCTGCTTGTTTCTAAGTGAATTTTTTCCCCTTGTGTTTACACTAGGTAGCGTGACTGCAGCTTACACAAGTGTTCTGACTGTAAACTGAGGTCATCTTCTGTATTTAAGAACCTGGGTCCCCGCCAGGAATTCGGCAATACCCGTGGATAACGGTGTTTAGTGCCATTAGCACAGGGTGTGTCTGCATGCTGTCCAATTTTGTGCTTTGTGCAATTGACTAAGTGTTCACATTAACTTAAACAAGATGACAGCTTTATGGTTGTTGAATTGAGATTAAAAATATCAATGCAGTGTTTCCAGCAACTGGGAAATACTTGTGAGGAGATGTTCCAAAGGTCGCGTTTTCATGCTATGTCACGAATAACTGAACAAAATTTGAAAAGCTCGAAAGAAATGTGTGTTGAAAGAGTCCGATAGTAGTAGTAGTAGGTCTGTTTTATTTAGGATTTAGTGTCAGATTACTCAAGTTTCCACCAGTTTTTTACAACAATGAGGAAAATAGTTTACATCTGAGCATATTTCGAGAGAACAATGGCAGATAAGCTCCAGACCTGTGTTTTTTCTTGTTTCTAGGTGTGAACAGCTCCTCGTATCAAGAATCAGAACTGTTTGAATAAGATATAGTGAGTCCATTACCAACTCAGGTGTGTAACCATTAGAAACTAAGACCTCAAGTCAACTTGTACACCTGTTCTGATATGTAGCTCATAGATTTACCTTGTCAGATCCTCACACAAAGCTTGAGACATACAAATGGCATTCTTATCAGCATGTGAAATGACAGCCATTATTGCCAGAAGCAGGTGATACAGACTTTTTAATGCAGGCGGTGTTCTTTTAATAACCTTTGACCCTTAGTAATTACAGTTTCTTTATTTCCTTGTTACTCTACGAGTGTACCAGCTATTTAGATTTCTTCTTTTTCAACAGGCTGGCACAATACGATATAAGATTGCTTTAAAAACACAGTGACTTTTTTATGTAATACCTGCGTGCTTGTCGTCTCTACTCAGGCTAAAATAATTTTAAGGTTCTTTCACTTTCATCAGGTAATTACCCCGACATGATATATCATCAATCACTCGTGCATCCCATTAACTGTTAACCTATTCCCAGGTGAACTTTTACATGACAGTTGGCCATGATTACTCATTTGTATATGATGCACACAAGCACACTATTAATGTCAGACGTAGGCTATCAGCTAGAGCCATCTCACCTGTAGATTCAAATGCTCGTGTAACGGCTCATTTCAACTTGCAACAGCTATCACCTGCCATCAGAAGACCACACAGAGCAGGTCACAACTTTTCAGCCATGTTTAACACAACGCTGTTATGTTTCTATGGAAGGCTGATGAAATAATAATGTGTGCTTGGATCATATTAAAAGTTTGGGAGAAGGGATTTCTGAGATATGCATATGTAACAGCTAAAGAGGAACTGTGTCACAAAGGAGAACAATGGATAGTTGCAGGAGATGAAATTAAAGGGAAGTGCTTGCATCAAGGCTATTAGAGCTAACCAAAAAAACCTCTGACTTTAGGAAAAATGAAATGACAGTTAGCTTAAATAATATTGGAAAATATGAGGTGAAATGATAGAAATGGGAAATATTCATGATATTTCTCATCAGAAGGTTTATATATTTTATGATGGAATTTTTTTTTTATGGCTGAGAGTAAAAATGCTTTCACAAATTTTATTTGTATTATTAGACCTTTTCCGAACTTTTCCCGTGCTTGCCCTTAAAAAGTACTCACCATTTCACACTTTCATATTCATAAACATCAACACCAAATTTAATAAAAATGAAAAGTAACCATTTTCAAACAATACAAACTGACAGTGGAAGCAATCAATAGTTTGACTAGAAAAAATAAAATTAAAACCAATTAAAAACACAAAACTGTAATTGATACTAATACTACTAGTTTGGGCGTGCTGCTAAATGCTGCAGGTTTGCACGTATTGTATTAAGAGACAACAGCATTGCTGAGTGTGCCTGTGCATGCTTGTATGAGCCACTGTATTGGAATGCTGGCCCAGGGCACTCAGCAGCTCAGAGCTTTAACTTCTGTAAACAAACTAATGGCAGAAGACTGAAGGACCACACAGCCTCTCCAGTGAAACACTAACTGCAGCCTGCAGTCCCACACTGCTGCTGCTCCAAGAGACAGAGGAAGCACAGAAACTAGTGTTTTAACAGATTTACATTACTGAAGGAGGGCCTTGAGTACTGGCTTGAAATATTATCTCAGTTCAGTATTTGTTATATCAATGCAATGATATAACAAATAGTGAATTCTTCCTTTCTACACTAAAGGGACAAGTGGAATCCTCAAATTGCTTTACGCTCTCATCCAACAACAAGTGTCCCCTCTTAGAGCTTCAACATACTCTGTGCAAGCATGATAACAAGTGCAAAAGTGCCTGTTGTATCTGCTGGTCTGAGCATAACCCAGGGTACTCCCATAAGTGAACGGTGCTTGTATAAAGGGCTGAAACGTTACATTGCTGGTGTCCCCCATCTCCACACACATTTGTTACTGTTTGAAACTTCTGCACTCTTTGATGTTTAAATTGTGATGATACAATTATATAAGTATATATGCAGAGTCAATTCTTTTATGACAGTTGCGTCTGGGGGAAATGGTCTTTCAGCTAGTGTGTTTCACACAATCAGCAATTCTCACTCGGATTCTGGCTCAGATGCCAGAATTACCTCATCAGTCCTGGTGTTGGTCCTGAAGGCTTGAGCCAAACAGAAGTCAGCTGCATCTTGTTGTTTCACACTACGTTATATGATTGCTATTTGCAATGTTAAGCCTGGAGCTCATGCTTGAGATGATTCATTGTATAACACAGCAATGGACCAAAAAAAATAATGTTTGTTTTATGTTAGACTGTGCTCATGTTCGTTTCCAAAGATAATTAGGGCATGTGCTATAACTGCAATGTCCACTGTTTTATTCCTGCCGCTCTTTCTGTCTGTATCTTCACAAATGCTGTCCAAGACACAATAATAATGGATTGGATTTATATAGCGCTTTTCAAGGCACCCAAAGCGCTTTACAGTGCCACTATTCATTCACTCTCACACACTGGTGGAGGCAAGCTACGGTTGTAGCCACAGCTGCCCTGGGGCAGACTGCCATATCGTGCCTCTGGACAACACCAGTAGGCGGTAGGGTAAAGTGTCTTGCCCAAGGACACAACGACCAGGACAGAGAGCCCGGGGATCGAACCGGCGATCTTCCAGTTACAGATGCGCTTCACAACCCCCTGAGCCACAGTCGCCCACAAATAATGCCAGAAGTTATAGCAGTTATAATATAAAACACACTGACACATACATGATAAAAACAGTAAAAACTGGAAAATCACTCGAACTGTTTTTAAACCAGTTTTAATCCTTTTTACTAAGTATTCTAAAATGGTCAGAAACAACAAGAAAATTACATGAATTCTTCTTAAATTGCATTAATTGCAAAAGACAGACAAACTCTCGTTATTGTACTTATTGTGCAGTATTTATGTTTGTATTATAATATCATATTTATTTATATACACACACAATTTTTTTTTATCCTTCCAGCTCGGGTCCTCTACCAGAGTTCTGTGCAGCATCTTTGCTGTTCCTAGGATTGCATTCTTCTGGACAGAGAACTCGGATACTATTTCTGGGATCTGCTGGAGCCACTCACCCAGTTTGGGGGGGGTCACTGCCCCGAGTGCTCCAATATTGGAGGTCACCATCAGAGCGCTCAGGTCAGTGACACCCCAAGATGGGCGAGCCCTTCCTGTTTTCTTATTTTTTTAATGTTTGTCACACTTAAATGTTTCAGGTCATCAAACAAATTTAAATATTACACAAAGAACACAGATTGCAAAAATAAACACAAAATGCAGTTTCTAAGTGAATGTGTTTATTATTAAGGGGAAAAAGATTTTTTTTAAATCCAAACCTACATGGCCATGTGTGATTTCCCCCTAAATCTAAGAACTGGCTGGGCCACCCTTAGCAGCAGCAACTGTAGTCAAACATTTGCAATAACTGGCAATGGGTCTTTTACGGCTCTGTGGAGGAACTTTTGGCCCACTTATTTTTGTAGAATTGTTGTAATTCAGCCACATTGAAGCGTTTTCAAGCATGAACCACCTTTTTAAGGTCATGCCACAGCATCTCAATTGGATTCAGGTAAGGACTTTGACCAGGCTACTCAAAAGTCTTCAGTTTCTTTTTCATAATTGACTTAGAGGTAGACTTGCTAGTGTGTTTTGGATCATTGACCTGCTACAAAACCCAAGTCCACATCTTGAAGCCATGAAGAGATGGCCAGACAGGCAGTAAAACAGCCCCAGATCATCACACTATCACCAACCTATTTTACTGTTGGTATGATGTTCCTGTGTTACTTTTACACAAGATGTTATGGGACCCACACCTTCCAGAAGGTTCAGCTTTTGTCTCGTCAGTCCACAGAGGACTGAAAAAAGTCTTGGGGATCATCTAAGGGTGGGCCATCTATATGGATACACCGTAATAAAATTGGAATGGTTGGCGATATTAAAGTCCTGTTTGTGGCACATTAGTATATGTTAAGGGGCAAACTCCTCCAGATGGGTGGTGACCATGGTGGCCATTTAGAAGTCGGCCATCTTGGATACAACTTTTGTTTTTTCAATAGGAAGAGGGCCATGTGACACATCAAACTTATGTCACAAGAAAAACAATGGTGTGCTTGGTTTCAACATAACTTTATTCTTTCATGAGAATTACTTTGTTTCTCATTTTTTTTCTGAATTTCCTTGGATCACTGCATGATGTCTGGCTTTTGAGGATCTTTTGGTCCATTCACTTTGTCAGGCAGGTCCTGTTTAAGTGATTTCCTGATTGAGAACAGGTGTGACGGTAATCAGGCCTGGGTGCAGCTAAAGAAATTGAGCTCAGCTTTCCACAGATGATATACACTGCAGTTAATTTATGTTATAAAGGGTGGGATGGTTGGGTTGAATATTATAAAAAAAAATAGTAAACACCTTTATCTATCTATCTATCTATCTATCTATCTATCTATCTATCTATCTATCTATCTATCTATCTATCTATCTATCTATCTATCTATCTATCTATCTATCTATGTAAAGGCTGAGTTTGTGATTTTCTTTATTTTATACACCAACTGTAATGGCAAATGGTAAATAAAGCAAATAAAGCAGATAACGCAGTGACCATTGGAACCAATCCTCATGTAATTCAGAACAGAGAATAATTTTTTGATGTTTTTTTAAATACGTTTTTATTCCCATCATTACTTCAAGAGGAACAACATGTTGAAGCCGTTCCTACTTTCTGTACTGTACACAACACTGAACTGCAGTACAGAAGACAGAGTAAGCTGTCTTTTGTTGCCAAGGCAACAGAAATAGGAAAATGAACTGTATGTTGCAGTGAAATGACAACGTGTAAAGTGACAAGTTTTCTTTCTTTTTTTAATATTGATGTTGCTTTAATTTCAGCTGTTTATAAGTCATTATATCAGTATAATAGGGAGAATTTTGGAGATACGAATACCAGATCGCTAACTTAATCCTATCAATAATGCTTATCTGGCACTATTTATGACTTTATTAAACTTTATTCTACTTTGCTCTTTGATGATGTGAAGGGTATTCTGATCACAGGTCAATCAGCAGCCCACTGAGGTGTCTGCATGCCTCAATCCTGTCTTTGTTTGACTGCCTGATAACAATCCAACTGTCAGCTCATTATGAGCTAAAACAGGTTGGATGAGATGTTAAACACCTAAGAAACCTCCCTGTTTGCTCACCTCGTGCGCTGCCGTAACATAATGATGGCCAGCCTTTGGGTGTTGAAAGAACAGAACAAAGCTCTGCGTCACTGTGTGTAGGCTTGTGTAAAATGAATAGCCTAAATTATACAAATCTAAGGAATTCTCTGCAGCAGGACATGGGTATTTGTGCTCTCCCTATTTTGAGTGCCAATGAGCATGTGTTTGTGTGAATAAGTGTTAAAACAAGGGTATTATCTTCTGGCTGTGAACCCATGATGGATGTATACTGTGAAAATTGCTCATCTATAATGATATTCTGATGGTTGCACTTATGAAACATATTAACCAACATTAAAGCATTGCACTCCATTTCCTGCTGCCTGAAGGAACTCTAAAGGTGCGCTGTGTGAGCGTGGAAGGTAATTAAATGTGGAGTGGGAGTTCCTGGAATTACTTTTTTTTTGTCCTCATTACAGTTAGCAACAATTTAATGTAACTTATAATGTAACTTCCCAGCATTACCATGTAATTCTTCCTTTTAATAAGTATATTGAATATGTGTATGTAAAATGTCCCTGTTTAGCATAAAATACAACAAGGGAGAAACAACTGAAGATTTTAAAGGGGGAGAACTTCACTATTATACCTAATAGTGAAGTTTATACTAACCTTGTGTAACCTTGTAACCTTGTGAAGTTTATGTCACACACCATTATATCTGCTCCTTTTGTTATTATTATCATTATTTACAAGAATGGATTGCTTATTAGAGGCTCTGCTTGAAAACCCCTCAAATTTAGAATTTATCTGAGGTTTGATATTAATGTGCATATTGTTTTGGGTCTGAAACGTGGCAACTGGCACGCTGGAGAGATTATATCTCTCAGCTGGCCTGGGAACGCCTTGGTGTTTCCCCAGACAAGCTGGAGGTGTTGGTCGGGAAAAGACAGGTCTGGGATTCTCTCCTTAGGGTGCCACCACCACGACCCGGCTTCGGATAGGAAATCGATGGATGGATGGATGGATGGATGGATGGACAGACGGACAGATGGATGGATGGATGGAATTTGGTATGTCCATGTAATGTCCCAAGATCTGCAAAAACGCCTCTTGGGGTCATACCCTAAACCCAACATGTTCCCAACATTTTTTAATTTAAGATGCACTTTTCCTGGTATCCTCAACATTTTCATGCTTTCATACTTTCACAAGTATGACTCCTTGAGTCTCCGTGATATATAACAGCATGACAGTGTGTTCTTCTACACCTCCTACTGGGCACAGGATGTGATAAGGAAATAGTTTATGCAATAGCCAAATTAGAATTCAGGGCTTAGGATGTCTCATTGAAGAAATTTTCAACTGCAGCACACCCTGATGTGCAAACATGACCGCTGCTTGCAACTTTAATTTTTTAATTTAATTATTGTTTCATCCATTTAAGCTCAAAATGGCACACAGTGAAATTTGAGAAATTAAGACTTCCCTCAAATGCATTAAACCTGAAGCATCAAACGTTTTTTGAAAATGTAAGGAGTGATAAGTACAGATATTTGTGTAAATCTCTTTTCTGTAAATCTACAGAAGTACACCAACAAAGTAATCGTTCTTTATTACTGCCCATCTCCGGCTCTAACTGATGTTAATAATATAATTAGAAGGCGGGGTGGCAAACAGGCTGACAAGACTGTGAACCTGTTTGTGTCCCACATCACGCACTGTTTAGTTTTTGTTTTGCTTTTTGTTCCTTTTTCTTTCTCTAGTTTGTTACAGTCTAATGATCATTGTCACTACTTATGATTGTGGTTCTACTTAGAATATGACAGGTTCACAGGGAGACCAAGTCTCAGTATTGTCACCACATTTGCATCACAGGACCGACATTAAAATAAACTTAACTGCTGTTTGTTAACAGCTTAAGCAACTATCAATCAACCATTTATTAACAGTACTTACAAAGTGAGCCTTTCCGTTGGTCACTTGTGTGAAAAAGCTGTTTTCAGTGAATTTTATTGGCTTCCTCAGTAGATTACGATTAAGTAAAGTATAAATACTGTAGATGCCCAAACAGTGCACATACCGTAAAATGTTTTTTGTTGTTCATCAGCTAGAACATTAGTGTTGCTGATGTGTTTGCAGCATAACTGAACAGGGAGCAGTTTTACTCTTAACAACGAAGCATAATTTATTTAAAAAATGTTTGGTATTGGTGGAGTTTTAAGTAAAGCTTTGCACGCATGACTTAAACGTGTAATGGAGCATTTGTTTTTGGACATATTTCTTCTTCTACATGAATAAAAGACTTAATAACTGACAACGTGCATGCAAGACAAGCAGCCGCTAACAATAGCCTTCTTGCTGTTAATTTCATACTTAGCCGAGCGCTAATCCTTAGAAGAACCTGTTTATCAGTTCACTGAACAAGGTGTTTTTCTGGCTGCAGAGCTTGTCAGAGGAGATTAGTTTAGAGAGCAAGAGAGATCCCCAGCTGTTGTGACTTGTCTTATTATGCAACAGGGCCGGTGATTCCGTCCCTATTCTACGGCTAAAAAGAAAAAAGGAGGAAGAATTTATTTCATTCAACAGTTTCTATATAGGGCGTATTAGCATTTGGGCGTGAGGTTTCAACCTGTCCATCAATTAAGGTTGGGCTCTAAATTAAAAACTTGGTAAACAAGACTATAAATAATATTTGCTTTTGTTTCCTGATCTGATTGTTAATGCCTGCGTTAATCATGCATCTTGATTAAAAGCATTTCAAAATTGCATTCCTCGCGTGCATGTGCCCTTTTGTCCTGTGAATCATCATTACTTTGCAGATTTGTATTCTTGTTTTCATCAGGTAATCTAACATCTGTTGTGGGATTTACAAAGTTATCTCAGGAGGGCAACCTCCTCTCAAAAGCACTGCTGCTGACGCACTGTTTACTGACGTGCAGACGCTCTTTGTTCACGCACATAGTGTGAAAGGATTCAGGCTGAATGGAAGCCAGATCAGCTCAGTTATTCAGTTATTGCCACAATGTCACATCAGGGCAGATAATCTTACCAGATTTGTTTGTAGCTCCGATTTACTTCACAGACGTCATTTGCATCCTCCCACTTCTTTAATCAAACACCAGCCTGCATATCTCCCACATGGTCCGTGAATGCCTTATTTACCCTCTACCTGTGATGAATTCACTTAAGTGTCCAATTTCTCTTCCCAGTTAACTGTTTCCACATTTACTTCCACCCTGACAAGAACAAATAAATGCAGGGCATTTGTGGGCCTGCTTGTCCAGTGTCAAACACAGGAAAGTGCTCCTCTATTAATCCTCTTTGTTTTCAGCTTCTATTGTATTTGAACTCATAGTTCCATCCTGTCATTTATGTTCCATATGTGTCTGTTTTTATTTTTCTTTGTCCATGTCTTTGAAGTATTTCAACTCACAGGACAAAATTGAAGATGTACTTCATTTTATTCTAACTAATTCCTTGATGGGTATTTAACCACTAGCAGCTATGGAGTAATACTCTATGGAGTATTCTTGCTTTGCCTGCTTTCTACACATCCATGAGCACGTACACATAAGTTTGAATCCACATCCTGCCACCAGTTATTAACTGAGAGCTAAGGAGCCAGGAGAGGCAGTGAAGAAGACAACAGCAAGCTAGCAAAAATGTGAATAAATAATGTATTTTTGAAACTACAAAAAAAATTGATTTAGAAAGAAGGAAACATTTTCAACACTGATCTAACTTTCTGAGATCTGGGAATGCGGCGGCATTTCTACAACAAAATTCATTGTTTTAAAAACACAAGCAGTCAGCAATAAACTGAAACTTGTTGCTCTTTGTCTGAGTTAATTATTTGGATTTGATGCCACGATCATCTGTTATTAACAACCATCACATCCAAAGTGTATTTATAAACCACTTCATCTCTCTGTGTTATTTCTCAGTTTTTTGTGCCATGCCTTCCTCCTCTTGCTGCCACACTACAAAGTCAATATTCTGTCTTGGCTTTCATTTAGACAGCCTTATCCCTATAGTATGCATCCCGTAACAAAGACCCGACAATCCATACGTTTCATTTGTCAATGCATTCTACTGGCCACAGTGGATGCATGAAGTATCCCACAAATAAGTTAAGTCACTTCAGAAACAAATGATCAAACTATTATGATTATGTTTTAAAAGTTTAAAAAGTACCTAAGATGAGTAAATGATCATCATCCGTACACTAATAACATTATGATTGTTGAAACTTTTGTAGCTACTAGTCTAAAGTCCAGTGTTTCATTAACCCATTCATCCCCCCCACTGGCTCACCTGAAGTTTACCTGATTCCGAGCTGGCTGCTTTTGCTCCTTGCTTCGCTTCAGAGCAATTACTATTGTAAGTATTGTGTTAATGTAGCTAATAAAAACGATAGCCAACACACAAAAAAATAAACTAAGGCTGCAATCCTAGAACAATGCAACTGGCACTTAAAACCTTTTCCCATCAGTACTTTCTCATTATGAAGACACATTAGTGTCTTGGTGATTCAAGTCTAAACAACATAATCCCATTAAGTAATTATTTTTTGATCACGCAAGCAGTGATTGACATGGATGCTTTAACACTGCATTGCACATGTGAAAAAAGGATCCAGAAGGCCAAATACACACACGCAAACAGCAGATTGCTCGAGGCTGTGGGTCCGGTATCTGACAGGTTGTGGGAGGATCAAAGTTCAGATTTTGAATGCACTGTGAAGGGAAAGAACAGAAAGAATAGAGGGAGTCAGGGAAGAGTAGATAGAGAGACAAAGCATTGATAAAGCCTCATCAGGATTTATACTAGCAGGAAATGAGGAGGTTTACAGAACAGCGTGGGCGAGAATGCGACTGAGTTTAGCAGAGGAGAGGCAAGACAGATGAAAATAAGATATTGTAATAATAGAGGAGAGTTTGGACTATATTAACTCATACTGAGGTGGAAAACTGAGGTCCCCTACGCCCACCCTCCAACTACCCCCTTGCTCGCCTCCCTGTTCTTCATGGGAAGGAAAGCAGGATGTCTTTCATCCAGTTCAGCCAAAGGATCAAAGCCAAAAGGCTAGTCTGCTGAAACTGACCTCAATTTGCACTGCTGCACACTCCGCACTCTCCAACATACACAATCCTATAGCTCTCATTATATCCGCAACACCACCTCCCGCTGAACTACATACATGCTATTTCCCTTCCTGTATGCCACAGCACCTTATCCACTTAACACAGGAAATCTCTCAGTCCCTCCAATCCAATAATAGTACAATTTATAGCTGCCGCATTATCACTACGAAATATTACCTCCAGTAGCTATTTATGCAGTTTTTTACCATATATAACCTGTTACAAACTCTGATTATCAGATACGTGCTGTGCTAACATATAACTTGCATCTGTGGTGGTTAAACAACCTGTTCACAATAGCGTCACCCTGCTGCAGACGTCAAAGCGCAGCCTGTGTTTAGCTTCCTCTGTGTCTTCTTTCTCACTGTTTTCACTACAAACAGCCACTCTACTTCAACTACACACACACACACACACACACACACACACACACACACACACACACACACAATTTGTGTACAGGTATGCATAGACTCTCAAATGTATACATTTATACAACCAAATAAGTCAGAAATCTTTTCCTGTTGCGGATTAAAATTAGGTAAAGTTTGAAGATTGAATCACATGTTAATTTATTCATTTATTTTACTGTTTTTTAAACGTTCTTTATTTTTTTCTTCAACTGTACATATGCATATTTATAAACTGTTCATCCTGAAAACAAAATGATGGCACTTGTAAACTTTATATATATATTGACATTACATTGCATGCAAAAAATCTCCCTGAATTATTATTTAATGTCGAGTGGACAGCAGTTGTTCTCATACAGCAGTTTAAGAACGACATTCAGTAATGAGTGACTGTTTGAGACTTTGTTGACACTACATCAAAGGTGGCTCTTAGCTTTGTGTAACTATTCCACTGTTTAACTATATTTTCTTTTTACATCTGTTTTAAAGTTATTTTCATTTCATTGTGCCTGATTTATTATTATTTATCATTTCTTTTCCCATTTTTTACCCTTTATTCTACCACCCTCTATCTCGAGAACAGACTTTATTTTTCCATCCAGTTGAAATCGCTTTTTGTTCCTTTAACTGAATTTTTGAAAGGAAAATACTGATGTTGTTATAGATTGCTGTATTGAATACTATTAAAAATAGAATTAAATCGGTTATTTTGATATTAAAAATGGTCAATTTGTGAATTGTCAAATTTTGCTCCATAAATATTTCTTGATTTAAACAGATAGTTTTCAGATAGCTTTACTGAATCATTTGAATGAACAGCTTCTTACAGCTGTTTAACTTTTAACATCTGAAAGAGGTTCTTCATGAAACTAATATAATTGTGCTATATTATGGCTTAGGTACCAATAAAAACAGTTTCTATATATCATTGAATTCAGAAGGAATGTAGAACATAGAAAACATTTTTGCTAGAATTTTATTTTAAATATTCAACGCTGCTGTTACTTAATGTTTTCATTTTGTTCACACCTAAATTTATTCTAACTGTAATCTAAGGCAGTTGTGTTGCTTTATATGTTTATACAGACAGGTTGGTAACACTGCAGTCACTGTTCTTATACCTCACAACAAAGCTTTTCTCGCATTTGTCCACCTTCACTTCTTTCTGAAGGAGCTCCCCAGTGATGAGGCCAAGTTCTGAAATGACATTCTTGGGCGCCCCCTACTGAGTTGCAGCTGCATTTTTTTTCTCTGCATAAAATATATGAAACGCACAGATAGAGGAAAAATCTTGAGGTCACAATGAAGCAGCCCGCCAAGCCCTGGATGCTCACTGTCGTTGATTTAGCAGCGGAAATGAAGACATGTTATGAAATCATAGTTATGTGAGCCAACATGCTACACAATAAGTCCAGTTAATATTCACTGAGGCCAATGCAGTTCGTCCTCAGGGTGTTAAGACTTTACAGAAGGATCCATGGGATAGAAAGCCCATGTGTGGCATTAGAGGGCTCATTCAAGTTAAAACCCCCTCTTCCTTTCACATAGGGGAGCATAAGATTTAAGTTTATTCTCAGCGTTTTCTCCTGCGGTATTTTTAATCCACTATGCGTCCTTTAATTGCCTAATTTCTTTAATATCTTGAAGTAGGTCCCATACTGCTCCAAATACTCTCTGGAATTATTGACGTGCTCAGTTCTTTATGTTTTACAACATTTTTAAAAATCTTTCATGCTGTCAGTATTTCAAATTTGGGTCACTTATTAATTTACACTGGTTTTTACTAGAGGAAATACACTTGCAGGTCTCCTTTTTTCCCCAAAAGAAGGTTTAAAAATATCTAAAACGATACAGTAAAACACATGTTGATGCTTAAACTGAACAAGGTTGAGTGAGAATATTTAAGTCTTTAAAAAGAAATGCTTTGCAATAAGATATCATTTTACATTTGAATTAATAGCTACAATAAAAAGGATAAAAAGATGGCAGCATTAAACTGTATAAATATTCAAATTAAAACATCTGACCTACAACAGCAGAAAGCAGAGCTTGAGCACATGACATCAGCCTGCTAACTGTATGATTTTTTAGAATGTCCTCTTGATTGCAATTGGCATTGGCCCATCCTGCACACAAATAACCCCAAGCTGTAACCAAGTCCACCTGTTCGTAAACACAAACAGTTATGAACGCACTCCAGCCAGTCACATCTCATCAGAAACAGAACACACAGTGCAGCATGCATCGACGGCTTCAGCTTGCCCCCGTGGATGAAAGCTGTTTCCCCTCAGCGCTGTGATGCTCATACGAGGGGCCGGTGTACAACAGTAAAAAAACAAAAAACAAAAAAAAACAACCAAAAGAGGTGGTATTACACAACAAACTATTTGTGAAGTAAATGTTTCTAATTTGTTTTTACCATCCATGAGGATTTTTAATTTTATTCTTGTAGGCTCCCCCTAGTTCTCAGAGCTGATCTGGGCTGTGCCCCCAGAGACACAGTAGCCTGTTGTCTGGCCTGGGGGGAAGGGGGGGTTGAAGGAGCGTTGTTATGAGAAGGCAAGGAACATGTTATGTTAACCTGGGTGGTAAAAGCCCAAGCATATTTGGGAAAATGCGCCTTTATACCTTCTCACACCCATCGTTTTCGGCCAAATTCCCCCGTAGTCTTTATGTCTTGGTTCCAAATTACTAAAACTAATATTCTCTGACTTTCCTCTTATGGTATTTAGCCATAGCTATCCTGCAATCATATTTAATTTGGTAGCTAATGACAAAATCATCAGAAATTTATTTCCAAAGAAACAATTGCCCTGCATGGATAGTGACAAGGTCTTGCTGAGGAAATGTACCCCAAGCCTATCAGTGAACGTTTCTGAACTCATCACAAATGTCTTTAATAACATAATAACATTCATAACATTAACAGGGCCAAAAGTAGAGTGCCCACTAGTGATGACCCGTTTAAGGTGATGGAACAGAAATCATTAGCTGTGCAGTCATTGACAGTGTTGAGCAGTGTGTCAGCACTCAGACTGAAAGGCTCTCTGTTCCCCTCAAATCTCATTTTTGTATTGTGTTCATCTGGATGCTTTTCCAAGCTAAGCCTGGCACAGGCCTGGATTTCCGGAGACCAAAATGTGAGCCCAGGGAACTGGACTCCTTCAGAAAAAGGGGGGGAGATAGAGCACCACTCAGAAGCCAAACAAACCCAGAAATCAGAAGTTTATTTAAAATCCCCTGTCTTATATTAACAGCGGTGCTACAGGCTAGTGATTAGCCACACATGGGTCAGGGGTTCCAAAACCTCACTTAATTTCCTTTGGAATACATATTTTATGTTTATTTTGAGATCCATAATACGGGCACGGGTTGGACTCATATATGCTCATTAAAAACATATTATTGGTATTTAACCCTTGTATGGTGTTCGGGTCTGTGAGACCCGTGTTCAGTTTTTTTCAAAAGAAAAATTAAACAATTAATTATTTTTTCACGTGTAAATGTGTTGTGTCTTTCCACTCACTCCACTTGATTATAACTGATTTATTTATAACATTTTATATAAAAGAAAAACGAGAAGCACATTAATTCATAAATGTGATCTAACAAAGGTAAAGGGAAAAAATTAACCATGTTTGCTGTTCATATGTCTTGTAATTGGGATGAAGTAAACATCTGTTGAGTAATTTAACATAAAATTGTTTGATAGTGTTAATTTGGAAAGCCAAAACTCTAGCGGGTCCACCAGACCCATGAACACTGGCTGAGTAACAAAAATACGAACACCACACAAGGGTTAATGCTATGAAACAGACTAAAAAGTAGCTTTGGGACAGATAGAAGACTTTTTTGTTTGTTCAGTTGTTTTTTTTAGGAAGCAAATGGAATTGCATGTACTGTAGATACTATACCATAGTATAGTATCTACAGTATAGTAGCACAGGTTATTGTAATGTCAGCACCAAGCATATGATCTCTGCAGTAATCTTTGACATTGAGGGATTCACACTTGTTTGATGTCATACAGTTTAAATGCCCTGCGCAGGAAGGAAGTGCTCACCCACTGGCCGTCTGTTCCATCTTCAGGAGCTCTATGGGAGGGCGGGAGGATTTCAGTGCAATATTTACAGTGACCTTTTCCTCTCACTGGCCAGGGGCCCATGGGAAAAAACTGGAGAAGACAAACAATGAACAATAGGGTTCGGGGATGAGCAATGGTGCCAGCGCAGCATGTGCCATTGCGAGATGTAGATTACAGAAGGTTAGGGGGTCAAAGCAAGGATGAGGGCACCAAACCCTCAGGAGCACACCTGCTCAGAAAGCCTGCACTATTTAAAAACGCAACATGCAATCACATGTTCCTCACTAAATAAATCATTTTGAATGGAGAGTATATTTCTTTGGCACTTTGGGATATAGATGAGAAGATCAATACGACTGATATATTCCCAGATGGGAAACAGCTAGTCTGACATCTGAGCCAGACTAGCTGTTTCCCCGCTCTTTCCAGTTGTTATGCTGGGCACACACCACCACATGCTGGCATGACCTTCATCTTTAACAGACAGACAGGACAGTGGTCTTCTCATTTTATCACTGAGAAGCAAAAGTTTATTCCCCAAGATTGTGAAATATTCCTTCAACTAAACATTTGGTGCAAAATTGTGAGTATATTAATATACGTATTAATTAATATGTACAAATGCACAACATTTATATTACAAAACATATATAATATCTGTTCAATAACACAATAAAATAAAATATGTGATATATACTGCCACTTATTTCTGTATTCAGCGGGTGATATGTGTGATATACTGCCAGTGTAGTCATTCATTGGCAAAGAATGTACCACTGAGACTGAGATCAAAATCTTCCACCATCATTGCTTTAAGTAGATGTTTATGTAGACAAACAGCCTCTGTGTTACATCAGCATCTGTGCAAACTCCCCAGTCACAGTTTGATCCCTCAATTATCAGATTAGTCAGTCTAATTGGACAATATGCTTTCCCTGGGGATTGGGCCTTGCCTTATCACAGAAATTATTTCTGCCCTGCACAATTTGGTGAGATAAATGTAATGCCATCAGTGTTCTAGTGTGTGCCTGGGTGGTCTCTGTTGCATTTCTAATGATGCTGCGCCTTTCCCAGAACAAGTGGAAATACCTCAATGATGCACCGTGAAAAGAGAGATGAGGAAAGGAGCAAAGCTCCCAATGGGCTTCAAAATTCTCACACAATGGACAACCAACACTTCAGAAGAGCAGGCTGGTTTTATTGCTGCATGGAGACTTAGATCCACCCTGGATACATGATTACATTAAAACCTTGGTCAGCAAAATTTTGTGTGTGTGTGTGTGTGTGTGTGTGTGTGTGTGTGTGTGTGTGTGTGTGTGTGTGTGTGTGTGTGTGTGTGTGTGTGTGCATGTAATATAACTGCCTTAAGTTTTCACAGGTAATTAGGATATCTGCTGAGAGACTAAAGTGGCTTCTATAAAGATTTTAATAAATCTGTATGATCACGCTGTTTTCTTACATTTATCCTTTATCGGTTCGTTTATCGATTTTATTTATATAGCACATTTAATTACAACAGCAACGTTGACCAAAGTGCTGTACAGAAATTCAAAATAACTAGTACCAAAGAACTTTATTTATTTATTCATTTAATTTTAACATTTAAAAGGCCTGAAGTGTATAAAACAAAACATTAAACTTACTATGTTACAGAAGCTTGTTTGAAGTTATGGAGATCGCTGAGTTAAACACATTTATAGTCAAAAATATAAATGTGCATTTACAAAGTGATTCGTTTTATTTTGAAGGCTGCATGAAAAACGGAAGACCGGAAATAGTTAAATGATACAGGAAACACCGCAGAAGGCAAGCGACTGTAAGTTAAATATTTCCATTTATATCTTCTACTTTTTCTACCCCAAATAGCTTGCTATAATTGCCATGTCCTTTTGAAATCTAAGCCCTTTTTATGGTCATGACGAACGAGAATGACAGCCTCTAACTCCAATATCATTCTAGCGTAACAAATCCGGTTAATGGCAAACGCTAGCATAAGCTAACTGCAGCTGTCAAATTTCTCAGTAAAGCTTGTATTCTTTTCTGTAACAAAACGAAAGAGCTATTTAATTATTGCAGCAGTTGGCTTTAACGTGTCTGACGAAAAAGAAACTGGGAAATGGCTTATTTGTGTCATTCTGCAGTGTTAGCGACATTACGATTAGCTGTACCAAACTCCGTTAAAATTTCTGTTTTATTAAAGTAAATTTGGTGTTGCGTTGTGTATGTAGCGATACACGTAGTGATGAAACTTCTTACTAGTAATCATTGACTTCTGGTAAATTCGGGAAGGTGATACTACGTTAATAGCGATAAAAATCATCTTCTTGTCTTGCTTAGCTGTGACCCCTCCTTTGTTTTGTTTACTTTTCGATTAGTGCTGAATAACAGCTGGGTTGTTCATAAAGCAGATGTATTATTAAAACGAAAACCTATGTGATGTTGAAAGCACTAAATTGGCACTTCATTTACCAGATGCTGTAATCCACAGCGCTATATTCAACGGGTGCTATTCTCTGCAAATATAGAAATGCTTCATGAAGATTTCATTCAGAAACCTCCTTCTTTCATACGTCGACCCCACCTTGCAACTAATCTCTTGGGTTTTTGTTTTATAAATAAATACATAAAATCTGCAGTAGTGACTCATCGGCAGGTGGTATGATTACTCCTAATTGCCTTTGAAGTAGTAAGAAGTGATTGCTAGTGTGATAAAATTACACTTAAAAACACCTTAGTGGCACTTGGAGTACAAAAAAGAAAAAACGTGGAGAGTGAAAATAAGAAAAAAAGAAATAAAGTGATCACACTCAGTTACCTCATGTGACAGAGAAAGGCACTGACTGGAAAACAAACTGATAAGACTAAACATTGGTATATTTCAAATTAGGTAACTTGACTTGTTTTTGAGAATTAATTTGGTATGAGTGTTACGTTTTCTCAGAATGCTCATTCAGTTCATGTGAGAATCATATTCCCTCATTGCCCCTGCATGAATGGCACACTTATCTTGGATGGTTATGAGGTATAATTACATGGTAATGTGGCGCATCAAAGATAATCACTTCTTGTGGTTGAAGCTACTGTTAGTTCTGATTTAGGTCAGTGCACCTGTGAGGCTTTTCTGTCTAGTTAATGATTATTTATTATTGATTTGTGTACTCATTACAGCTTTTATATTTGAGAAGGTGAAATCAGTGAATTTTTGTTTGTTTCCTGAAATAGACCACAAACACACTAATTCTCGCTGAGTGGATTGTAAGATGAACTGATTTAAGTGGTTGTATTATGAAAGCACATCTTGAATTTCAACAGCTAATCAATTGCAACAATTTGACCCTTAACAGGAAAACACATTGTTTTACTACAAGGCTGTAGTGCTGAAAATTCTCAACACTCGGGTCTGAATCAGTGCAGGATGTAACTGACCTACGATATGTTTAGTGTTTATTCCTAATGCTGCTCGTCTGTCACACTTCAGTTGCACTACAAAGTGAAAAATCACGTTGTTCAGAATCACTTTTCTCATTCGCCTCAAGAATCCTTAGCATAATGCTGCCTCAATGATGAGCATTGCTTCTTTTTGTTTTCTAAATATTCTAACCAGTCTGTGTTAGTCAAAGATCAAGAAAGTGCATTTCAACATTTCAAGCTGTGGCTGCACATACAATCACTCCTAGTATATGTAAACAGTGAGATACAACTTAATATACATAAAGACCTCCCAGATATTATGTAAACGCTCATTAAGTTTAGTGTTTTCAGACAGAACATAGTTTAAGCCTCTGTAATCCTTTTTCTTGTGTGCTTTTTAATGTTGTTACACATACTTTCTTTAAATAGCTCTATCCCAGGGAAGCAGTTCTTTACGATGTGTGTTAGTTTAACTGATTGATTGTATGAAAGAGTGAATGAGAGCAAGTTGATTGACAAGTCAACAGCAGACTGGTGCCGTGTCATAGAAATAAGATGTCGATCATTCGAGTTGAGGTCCAGGGTAGCAATTGTACAGTTAGAGCCTACAGAGCTCTGTGTATCACTTCTCTTTCTTTAGTCCAGAGTCAGCATTGGTGACAGGGGAAGGTGGGGGGTGGCTACACTGATCCATTTCCTGTCCCCTCCTGGGGCTCTAATTGAAAAATTTGGGTGGCCCTGTTGTTTGTTTTGGTGGAATGTGGTAGGCTGCGTTTTTTCTTTTTTTTCTTTTTCTCTTTAGAATTTCCTGAGTGACGCTGCTCCGTAGACCTCGGGGTGAATCAAGTGATGGGGGCTGGGCTAGACTTTGTTTGTAGTGGCACTTTTTGCTTACCCCTTTTTGCTTTCTGCCCCACCTGGCATTACCCAGCCTACACACAGAGCTTGCTGGGCCACTGGTCTTCACTCTGGGGTTTCTGTGACCTTGTCAGATCTAGACAGGCAATGGGGCTGTGGCCCCGTGAAAACAAACATGACATAAGTTCTGTCAACTCTTTTTTTTTTTTAATAATTTTTTTTACGCATTTTAATACAAAATGAATAGGTCAATGATTATTTGTTAGCTTGGTAATCAATTTTGTTGCCTGCAACTAGAGCTGGGAGATATGAGATTTTTTTCATATCACGATATGTTTTTTTCCTTTCAGGCAATAACGATATCTATCACGATATAAGCCAAATAACTATATTTGTAAGATTTAAATGTGCCGTTGCTCACAAGTAAAATGTGAAATAATCAGCAGCTTGTTTTTATTTAAATATTTATTTCCCATAATAAGTTCAACAGGGTAGATGTACTTAAGGAACATGAGACTTTTTCAGATAAATAAAGGCAAATATTGCAAACTACACAAAAGGCAGCCGCTAAAGCGTTTAAGTTTCAAAATAGAACAAATGAAACAGACTAAATTGTCAATTCCACTTAGAAACAAAATATTAATTCTAAAAATAAATCTTAGTTTGTTTTACAGAAGAACAGACAAAATTGACTAACTTTTGTCAATATCAAATAAACTGAGAACTAAAAGGAAATTCTCAATCTGTCCTTGTTGTATAGCTTAGCTTTTCAAACAGTTTTAACAGTTACTTTAGTCTGACAAAAGCCGAATGACGAATTAGCGCTTCCAGTCAGAGACCGAGGCTACGTCCACACGTACACGGGTATTTTTGAAAACGGAGATTTTCCGTTTTCGTTTTAAAAAATAATCCCGTCCGCACATAAAGGCAGAAATGAAGGAAAACGCTGCTATGAACATGCCAAAGCAACAGGTGGCACTAGATTCCTAACCGTGCAGAAATGTTGGCCAATCAGAAGTCTAGAAGCCTCGGTGGGAAAAAGTAAACAAAGCTGGGGCATAGAAGCAGAACCGAGTCGTATGTGTGGAGGGACTAACTGTGTGTATATGTAAGCATTTAAACACTGCAGAGAGTAGAATTAACAGTAACAGTATTGTAGAAATTCATTTCACCGAAACAATAACGTGGCGCACAGTGTGACGTCAAAAAATGCGCACACCTTTGACGCTGCGTGCAAACGCATAGAAAAATCTGCGTTTTCAAAAATACCCGGGTACGTGTGGACGTAGCGCATGCACCAGTTTATTGTATTTCCAGACTTGCTTTCGGCACAATTTACAGTGCACGCTACTCTGTTTTTTGTCAGACTTGAAATAGCCGAAATACCTTCACACTACGGAACTTCTATGGCTCTTCCGTTCGACAATCTCTCCGGCATTGGAACCATCATCTGTTTTCTCTTCGGTAACCTTCGGTCACGCTCGGTTGATTTTTCTAGTTGGCACACTCATTTCCTCCATTACCCGGGCGGTACGGTGGCTGGCTGCTTCCCAAACAAATACACATGTGCGGCTTGGCACTTGTGCTGTACGTAACAAGTCACGTGACGTGACGCTGCGGCTGTGATTGGTTCGGCTCTGCTCTACATAATTTGGATTGGCTGTTCTTTTTTTTTTTCTTTTTTTCTTTTTAAGAGGACAAGAGCAGCGAGGTCTATCGCGATAGTTTAATTTTTCTATCGAGAAAAAGTTATATCGCGATACATATCGTTATCGTTCTATCGCCCAGCTCTACCTGCAACTTTTTATTTGGACTTTAATATATATTAGCTCTATGCTGATTGTTTGAGATTTTAATTTATTTTAGACTGAAATGATATAAACTCTTCTTAAACATCATATGAGACTGCAACAGAGGTGAGTAACATTATTCTCTAGAAGGCAGATAAAATCCCAAAGGCTCTCTTATTGGAGAAGTGAACTGAAACCTGTTTACAGGTTACAATTGTATCATAAAAAACCCAAACACTCAACAATGTATGAACATTTAAATGACCTAAAATCATGCCAGTTGTCTGACATGTACACCAACACAAATCACAGATGAAACACTGGAATCACGTCATTCAGACTCGCTGCCGTCATTCACCTCAAGATTGCTTGCTATATTGCTGCTTTGTTGATTTGTTTATTTTATGAGGTTTATTTTACCTCTTTCTTTTTTTTTTAAACTAGTACCAGCAGTCACCAAGTGTAGTAAAAGTAAAGTAAAATAAATGTTAGCTGCCCTGTATAATTGGTCAGTTTGGGGGTTTGTTTTGTTTGTTTGTTTTGTTTTTTGACAATACACTCCCCAGCTATTCTGACAAACGGGGTAAAACGTTTAATGTGAGTTATGATTTGGCGAAAAATATAACTTATTATTATTATTATTAGTAGTATTAGATTAGCTGCATGATTTTATAAAATGAAGTCTTCCATCAGTATTCACAATATAATAGAGAAATATATATTCAGTTAAACATGGATTATCATCACAACATCATTTGCCCTAAATTCAAATACAAGAATGATGACTCAAAAATAGGAAATTGGTTTTAAAGAGTAAATATTGCATTTTTGGGACAAAACATTAGACTTATTTTATTTATTACATTAAATGAAATGCTACTATTTTGGGGAAAAATACCCTAAATTGCACTCTTTGAAAATTGCTTAAGTGGATTTTGTTTTTAATCATGAATTGGCTTTGAAATCAAGTAATTGTTCAGCGTTGTTCTGTGGTACTAAAATAAATATTTGGGTTGTTTATAAGACAAAATATAGGTTTAAAACTTGAGCATAGGGAAATAGTGATAGACGTATATCAATATTCATATGCTAGACCAGGGATGTCAAACATAAGACCTGGGGGGAAGAATCCGGCAAAGACTCCAGTCCCACCCGCTGGACGGCTTTGGGAAATATGATGGAGGGAGTAAATTTGTGGACTTTTAACTATATTTGTATAATTTTTACAGCTTTTCCTGCTGATAATGACTTCCCCACAGCCATTCATAGTACACCAAAGTAGTCAAATAATAAACAAGTAAATGGCAAAAAAGTTCATGTTTTTCACTGTGTACAGAGATTTCAGTCTAAAAAGTATTCTTTATAAATACACTTTTACTGTAATTTTACACATTTTCATGTAGAAAAACTGAGGTGTGCTGTTGCAATTGCACTTCTCTATCTTATGTTAACCTATCTCAGGGATTAAATGTTCAGTTAGACATCTGTACACTGACAAAAAGGGTAGTTTCACTCATCTAGCCCATTTAAGATCAAAATGTGTGGGGCAGTCTGTTGTCCTCGAGGTAAAAATGAGTTTGACTGTATCCCTGTGCTAGACAGACCGAGTGTAAATTCAACACAATATTGGCAGCTTTGTGAAGCATTAGACATAGTAAATGACTTGATGGTGTAAACCTTAATAATTAATTACATGCCCACCAAAGTGTTTTAGTGTAAGCAGCGGTCTTTGTATAACTCCTGGTAGTATATGAGTGGATGTTTCTCACGCTGGTGATGTGTTGTTTTTAAATGTGAAAAAGCTGGGGCAGCAGTGTTATAACCTGGCTTATGAAGGTTCAAACTGCTCAGTTTCGCCTTGTCATTGGGCAGAGCCGCCTGTCTCCAGCCTGTTAATCCTCTGAAAACATTGTCTTGCATTTGCAGGCCTATACTTCATGTTTGTGTTTATTAGTACAGGATTTTTATATGGGAAATTGGGGACTCTGCTTCATTAGGCATAACTTAGTAAAGCACTTGAGACTGACAAACAAATAAACAGATAGCCCTAAAGATAACAGACCCTGTAGGCAGACATCATGATGCTTGGCCAGTGAACCAGAAGCACACATCTGATCATTTTCTCTCCTCCTCTGTCACGGAAAAGTCTCCGTAAGGGCTGAGACTGGCTGCTCGCAGTAGAAGTGCTGACTCATTATCAAAATGACTGGTCAGTAGTTCCAGCATTTGTTGGAATTTGGTCCCTTTCTGGCTTTGAGCTGCATGGCCATATCTACACCTTAGAGGTATGCAGTAGCCTGGGTGTGAGCAAACACCGAGGAGGTTTTTTTCAGACTCCACCCAGGCTGTGTGATCAGGCCAGTCATCTCAAGCTGGGTGATGTTTGGCCGGCTCTGTGCATTCAGGGGAGTGGGGGGGGAGAATCTTTGATGGAATCTGGTGTTTGGGTTACGTTAGATACACAGCGTGAAATGGTGAATGTGTGTCTGGAAGAGGTACCGAGCCACTAGAACAGCCTGTTAGATTTTCTAATGATTGGGGGGGGGGGCTTTGAGTGTGATGAGCTGTCTAAATGGGTCCCTTTGTGCCCACTAAACCTATCACACTCTTCCTTTGACACACACATTCACACACCAATCACTGCCATATGTGGATCACCTTTAAATACTCAGTAGCTAATTATCTGCGGTATAAACGCTGTAGTCATGACATGTGTTCATATGCCTGGTCAGATACCATAGATGGTCACCCATGGTAGACATAACTGTTCTGCCATATATCAATAGCAGTTATGTCTAAAGCCTAAGATTTTGGGGGGCATTTCCTGGAAGACTATTGGGAGTACATTGATTCCATTTTCACCAAAGACAAAAAAATTGGAGAGAAATGTTTGGGGTCTGATATGGAGCTAATCATTTAAATTAAAAACTCATCATATTCAGCTATTATTTGGTTTCCTTTATCTAGTGGTTGTATTTCAATTCATAATAATAAAATAATGAAAATGTCTGGGATGGACTCATATATCGGCCTCGTTTAGTGATATTGGCATATCTTCAAATAATTTTTTTGGGTACTGGTACCGGATATCCCCTCCAAATTATTTTTAATATCTATATTAGCCCAGAATTTTGCAGTCATTTGTAAAAATGTTCATACCAGTCATTCAGACGTGAATTAGATGGTTTTACATTCATTTGTTTGTGTAAACCAGTACCACCAGTGAAAAATCCAAATATCACAGAAAAGCTACAAATCCTCACATGTCTGTTTTCTGTTTTATATTTGCCTTAAAACAACTTCCTGTTTTTTACCTGTATTGTTTATTTGTGTGTGTGTGTGTGTGTGTGTGTGTGTATATATATATATATATATATATATATATATATATATATATATATATATATATACACATCATTTACAGGTTAAGCTGATTTGTAGTTGGTCATTTTTTTATGTTTTAATTGAACACAATAAAAACAGACAATGGAGCACTTAACAAAAAACTGAAGTACAGTGAAACTATGTCAGTTGAGAAATTCTTCTGTTTTTCGAGTCTGTCAGACTGATTCTTTACATTTTGAGCTCATTACAGCTACACATCAGTTCTAAGGTTCTAGTGACATCAGATGATGGTTTATGAATCCATTTTAATGGATTCTTTTTTTCCTAGTACCTTATTTGAAGTAACAGTAAAGTGTAGTCAACATGAGTTGGACTGTTTATGCTTTTAACTGTAATTATGTTAAAACCAGAAACATTCTGCAACAATATTCTTTTATATAATTCTTTAACTGTTATACATTTGATCATAATATATAATAAACCCGATTTAATCCTGTTTGAAAAATACTGGAAATAGTAACATACTTGCTGGTAGCCTGTTGATTTAATGCATCAGATCAGAACGTGCACTCAATAAAAAATATCCACATCAAATGTTCAATTTATATGCAAGACATTCCATTGGGATTCTAAAATGTATATCTTTTCTGGGGTTTTTTGTTGTTGTTTTTTGTTGGATCAAAAAATGTTACAATGAAATGGTTTTATCTGACAAAACTATTTTAGAGATTTAATGGAAAGTCTTTCATTTGTGTCTGCATTTTCCAGCGCTGAGCCAAGGAAGGGTGGTCACTTGTTAGTGGTTCTGCAAAAAGATCCTAAACCTTGAAGTTCCACAGCTTCCATACAGATTAGAGCCAACCCTGCTGTTTGTTAGTGAGCCTCCAAGGAAAACAAACCTGCCTTTTAAGTACTAGAGAGAGAAGGGTTGGAGTTGGTGGTATTGAAGGCGGGGAGGAGGTCATGGTTGGAGGAGACTTGAGCAGGACGAAAGAGGCTAAATCTGTTAATGTATCATCATTGTTTGTTGGCCTCACTTGTTAGAATTAAGTGGGGTATCATCTTAAGGATCTTAATGCCCCCTAGAGGCTGATACCTCTGCAAGTCTTGCAGAAAATGTTGCCTGCCTCATAAGTTTCCAGTTGGAGATTAAGATTTTGTTTTTCTTTTCATGCTACTTTAAGGAAAATCCATTCACAGTGAAGCCTCTGCCTGTATGAAGTTATAGTTTCTATTACCTTGTTTGCAGTTTATTTGTAGTGGTGCATGACATGAGACTTGTGCAGAGGTCTCCGTAGTTTCTGTGTGACTCTGTGCATCGCATGTGTGTGCGTGCACGCTGCTGTTATAGAGAGGGGTCTGGGCAGTGTTCCCGTGTCCATGCACAGCCCCCAGAGTAAAGTAAACACAGCGGCTCTTTTCTCATCCAAGCCGTCAGCAGGCTCTCCCCAGGCCCGCGCCAGAGACCACACACCCAGACCACACACACACATGCACGCACGCACACACACACACACACACACACACACACGAGCTGCATGGACCTCTTTGCAGATCCTTCCACACACTTGCATACGCAGAGACCACACAACACCAGCTCGGGCCCCTCGCACGCAACCTAGCTGAGCTGTCATTCTGCCCAGTGTGTGTGTGTGTGTGTGTGTGTGTGTGTGTGTGTGGGGCCAGGCTATCTGTGTGTTTGTGCACGTGTATTTCCAAGATTAGTGGGGAAAGGATAGAAACACTCCTGAATGCAAAATTAGAATTATAGAAAATAAAGAGCTCTGTCCTCTGCACCCTTGCTGCTCCCACTCTAAACATGTGGGATTGATGATGGATATACCAAGCTCTTGTTTTAGACCTGTTAACCTCTTATCATCTGCATGTCACACCCATAGCCCCTCCATTTCCTCTGACAAGCACAGGGCAGCAGCAACAACATGAGGTAAATCCCGCTGGAGGTTTTATGTTAACTGTTCGATGTCAGGGTAATTGGGGACAGGGGCTGTAGTGTGCATGTGTGTGTGTGTGTGTCAGTGGGGTGAGATGAGGTTGCTTTGTGCTCCTGTATTTTTGCTTTTTCATGAGCCATTTTTTAAATATAGTTTCCTTAAACTCTAGTGCTACATGTCCAATATTCAGCAACTGTTGAGTTGTGAGGTGCATGTGATTAGTTCTGCTTTGATGCGTCTCAACCGTAATTGCTGCTACAGAATATGTATAGACATTAATTTAGGTTAGTGATTATTATTATTATTATTATTATTATTATTATTATTATTATTACAGGAAGTTTCACAACTTTTTAATGCTACATGGGCATTTTCCTGAGTTGGCACAGAATATTTTGCTGTTCAATATAGGACTGTCACCATGTCAGATTTTTACTCTTAAGTTATTGTGTTTGAAAAAGTAAAAGTGCTTGGATGTTGCAAAACGGTCATTACTTTACTAAACCTCATCAATTATACATTTATTAACAATGATTGATAATAATAAATAATATTAAGAATGTTATCATATGTGCATTACTGACACTGGCTATCATCAGTACACACATGAAGCACATGTTGAAAGAAAGGTTTATTTGCACTCACCATGTCAAATCAAAAGCTATTGTGAATGTAGATATAACTAATGATAATTGATAAATATGTCTTTAGTTGAATTAAATTCAACTAAATGAATAATAAAATTAAGTTAGTTGAATTTTATTATGTAATCTTTTAAAAGAAAGCAACTTGATTGGGTATCTTCAGCATACATATCAATAGCATATTATTATTATTTTAGGATGGTTTTAGATTTTCAGATTTGAATAAAGAAGTTTGCACACTTTAGATTTAGTTAACTAAATAATTTCATGTAAAAGATAAAGAATTTTCTATTGTTATTCACCCCTCCAGTCATAACCATAAATAAATATCTAATCTTGTTCAATAAGATATTAATAATAATACCTAAAAAAAAAATAAAAATTGTTTTCACAAAAAACTCAAAAGCACAGAATTATTGTGACATTAATAATGCTGTGAGTCAGACTGATCTATAACTGGTTATTGTGTCTCAACTATTTTGCATATTAATGAGAACTTTAAATACAAGTGAAAAAAAGTTTGTGAGAGTCTGTAACCTGTACAAAAGCATACAAAAAGAACAGTTAAATTAAGATAAGCACAAGCTGCACCCATAAATGTAGTTTATGGTTCCTGATGTAGGGTCTCTGCCTTTTTTGGCCCCGTGCCAGGATTATGTGTGAATATTTATTCGTGTTTTTATTATTAGTATTATTATTATTAAATTTAACTTATCTTATTATCTTGCTATTCTTGATAAACTGAGGTGAAAAAAAATCAGCTTTAAAACTTTAAAGAAGTTAGAAATGGGATTAAAAAACAGGCAGATGTTATTTTATGTAGGCTAACAGAATAAAGTAAATGCTGGAAGTGGGAAATCATCATCTTGTGTCTAACAACTAATAGTTAGCGTTATAGTCATAGATAGAGTTAAATTATTTGAGTGCAGTATTAAATCCTAGCGAATCCCAGCCCACTGCCCCTTGGTGTTTCAGGGCTAACAACTTTTCTGTTGGAAACCTTGTGTCATATGTGGAGCCTGCTGCAGGTGTTGAAAGTTTCACTTTTTTGTTGTAGTCTTTATAACAAGCAGAGTAACCAAATGTTGTGCTCTGTCGATTTTTATTTCCTTGACTTTAAGAGCCTCTGTTCATTCTTGGAAGTCTAACTTGTACACCTACAACTAATTATTGGCCATATAACTGTGCAAAGGGTTACCAGCATGAACACACTGAAGGTCCAGTCCGTGTGAACTCCTGAATTGTTTGTGGAGAACGTGTTTTGGCTGCCGAGCAAAAGGGCGGAAGCCTTTCTCAAGCTGTTTCAGAGAGTCTTGACTGGTCAGCCTTTTTGAGACCTGGCAGTAATTTATTAGCAAACATCTGTGCTGCTGAAATACATCCTTTCATATTTTTTTTCCGTCATTTGGAACCTTTCCTTGTCTTCCTTTACTCAGGCCCAACATGAACTGATTTGCATGGGTGCTCCTTCTTTGGTGCCATAATCTGTTCAGCATTGTGTGGGCTTATGTGGAATGATTGGGGAGGCCAGGTTTATTTATCCTGTTCTGTGAGGTTTACATTCTTCCTTTCCTCCCTGCTCTCTGTCTGCTCCTTCATTCTTGGCTAGCGTCTCTATTTTTCCTATTATCTGAGAGATAACTGCTGCAATGCATACATTGTTTGGAGAAGTTCAGGGTGGAAAATGAACCCTAGCTGCCAGCCAAAATGTTACTCATATTTTGCCAACTCTAGTCAGTACTAAATAACATAATATTGAGCTGCCTGGAAATTTAGTAAGAAATGTTTGGGGAATTTCAGAAAAAAAAAAAGCTTACATTTTTTGTTATTAGGATAATGTTTTTACATTCATTTGCTATGGTTCTATGTTGACATACAAAGATGTTTTTCTTCCCCTGATCTTCAGATTCATGCTGGGAATGCTTGTACACTGCAGTCGTTTGACAATACTTTGCCCAGTCGTGGGGCAGTAATTATTTTGTATTATAAATGGTAAATATTTTCAGTCAGTTTAAATCAATATGTTATGCTTTAAATATGTCAAAATGATAGCGGATTGCTTTTACTGTACATTACAAGCTGACAAGCTTTAAATGGTTTTTATGATGAATAAACAGTGGTTAAAAAAAACAGAAAGGTGTCAGACTAACAGTAGAAAATCAGGCAAAAAAAATCACGTTTTTACTTTAACACTGTTTTCGTTTGAACTAATTAACTGATTGTCCAAACCTCTGTTTAATGTTCGGTCTGTAGGCTGCTTCATTGATTTTTACACAGATTGCTCTGTCAGTGTGCAGCGTTCCGTGTTACTGACCTCATTCTGTTGTGTATGCCTCGCTTTCTTTTGCCATGTCCAGGTGCTGATTGACCCAGATTACCTGTTCACCTCAGGTCACCATGTCTCGAGCCCGGCAGCCCCCGCTCGTCACGGGCATATCGCCCAAAGAAGGTGCAGCCTGGACCAAAGTCACGATCCGTGGAGAGAACCTGGGCACGGGCCCAGCCGACCTCATCGGTAATCCATTTTCTAACCGCATAGCTAACCACACTGTCTGTCCTGTACTGTGTAACATAAATGTCTGTTACACAGTATTGATATTTTTATGGGGAGTGACATCCATATTTAACTTGGTCCTGTTTTGCATGCGAATTATCCATATTTCTTTTGTTTTTTTTCCATACTCAAATGTGCACATATGTATTTCTACAAATGAATATAATACAGAAATATACAGTTTATCAACATTTTTAGATCTGTACACAGAACTGTCTACACAAGATATCAACACATTAACTAATTAATTAACAGGAATGAAAATAAAACTATAAATAATGAATGATGACTTATTTTCATATGTTTATTTACTATTTGTATTACTATGTGGTTCACTGAGAGAAAGTTGCTGGTTTGAATATTTTGTAATTGTCACTTGCATTCGCTTCTTTTATTGATGTGGCCCCAATCCCTATTTTTAAAGCAGCTGCTGTAGAGTTTTTTTTTTCATTATTTAGTATGTAAAACAGGAACTATACCTGGTTTTTTTTTCTGCTCTGGAATAAGAAATTCATGACCAGTTCACAACAGTTTCATAAGTTTAGCACAGAGCTGTTTAAACTTTACTCATTTAATCCCCAAATATGCAATCAATATTGTATCAAATTTTTAACACATGTGAGTAACACTCAACTGTTAATTTCTGACAAATATTGAAAGCATTGAAAAATATGGAAAAATAGAAGTCTTTCCAAAAGTAGACCAACACTGTTCATAAAGTCCTTAAAATATAATACCTACTTTCATTTTTGTTGCAGTTGTAATCACAGTTTCTTGTACTGTAAATTCTTTATACATTTAGAATGACCTTTACTTTTTTCACACAAACACACATATGGAAATTCTCCATTAAAAAAGTCCAAATTCGCCAGATAAACTTTGACTTTTGACTTTTGTTTTGCTTTTTGTGTGACTGATTACTCTCAAAAAACATTTTGCTGCGATCACTTTACAAATCTAGCATACACTAATGTGAAAATTAGTTTTCACGTTATTTTTCATTAAACAAAAAACATAATTCCACAGCTATACAGGTGGGCTACCACCATCTTGTTGTCATCACACTGATATCCTACTTCTGTGATTTTACTGGAGGTGAGGAAAGGAGGGGGCAGTCCAGAAGACTCACACACTTGGCAAGCCGTGAACTGGCCAGTGATAGAGGTCTATTTCTAACCATGAATGCCCCAGGGCCTGGAATTATACAATTAGATATGCACAAATGTGTGTGAGTGCTTATGTATTCAAACAAAGTGGCCAGTAGAGAACAGAGGCAGGAAATGGGGCTCTAATGGGCATATTATTCACGGTTTTATGGGCTATTTGTTGATCGGCTCTTGTGGGCTTTTGTAACGTTTGATTATACACACGTGAAGCTTTCTGAATCCCCTCAGCTGGAAATATCAAACTAATCCTTGTGTATTCCTTCTAGTGCCTAAATAGTATTAGTTAGGGGTTTTAAAAAAGGATGACAGATGCAGGGGCATAGTGCACATTGTGAAAGTAATGAGCCACTTAGCACTGAAGTGGCACTCATTAGCTTAAAGGAGCTGAGTGAGAGGAAGGAAGATCAAGGCCACCCACACCCATCGCAACCCCAACTTGAACTTTGACCCCGGGTGACTAAACTCGCTGATAGACGTCAGAGCTGCCTAAAGTGAGCTCCTCTTGTTTTAGATTGTGTGTCTGCGTGTGCTGCAGTTTGTTTGTTTGCACTGTCACTGCATGTCTGTATCTTTCACTCCTTCCACCTTTTCCCTCTCCCTTCCATCTCAGGCCTGTCCATCTGCGGTCACAACTGTCTGCTGACAGCCGAGTGGATGTCGGCCAGCAAAATAGTGTGCCGCGTGGGACCTGCCAAAGACGACAAAGGAGAGATCATCGTCACCACCAAGTCCGGAGGTCTCGGCACCTCTACGGTCTCTTTTAAACTAATAAGGCCAGAGAGGATTGGTAAGATTGAGATATCACCCTCATGGCATTTGTTATGTGCTAGCCTGGACAAAAGGAGCTGATGCAAGTTTAAACAAGGGCTACAGCTAATGATTATTTACATTAGTTTAGCATTAAATTCTCTTTATTCATTGTGTTTCTCTTCTTGTATATAAAATGTTATAAGATATTCAACATTTGGGTTATTTAGCCACAAATGGCACGCTAAAGCATTTGAGTAAAGCAAAAAACAACCTTAAATGGAGAAAAATGAGTGACCTGAGGGAGAGGACATTAAAAAATAGCCATAACTGAAAAAAACATAATAATAATTTTGATAAAACAATTAATGATTTTTAAGAAAAAGAATAGGACTAACTGGGCATGTGTGATTCTCTAAAGCCAGCCACACATCAGTGATGTTTTTTAGATGAACTCACATTGTTTATTTAACTTGAAACATTCTGACCAGAAACTGATGAAAAGGCACAGGCACGTGTGATTGGCTGAAGTCGACCACACATCAGCGATGTTGCTCAAATGTGCAGACTGTGTTTATTCTTTTGGCTGTAAAGTTGGCATTAGCGTTTAACTAAGGCCGGCCATGTTCGTCAGTTTTTCATACCCCAAAAGAATGTATGTTTTCAACACATGCTTTGTGCCATGTATATGTTGCATGTTTTTAGTGAAGTTGCAAAGTTTTGAGTCACTATAAATTCCTTGACAAGAGCCTCCAAGTGTACTGTGTAATTAATTAGGTCAGGTACTGTATCTTCAGAGTACAGTGGTCAGAATTTGTACTAAATTTAAGTTAAAATAATTTACAACAGAAAAATAAATGCATATTTGTCGTGCATTTGCATGTTTGAGTCACTGTCTGTGTGTGTGTGAGTACATCTGTAGTATGGAGGATATCTCGGTCACAGCGTCTCGCCTGTCCTGTCCGCAGGTATCCTAGATCAGTCTGCAGTATGGGTGGATGAATTAACCTTCAGGACAGACCGCAACAAAGGAATCTCTCCGCTGTCACTGCGCCCCAGCAACCCCCTGGGCATCGACATAGACAAGTATGAACCAAGAGCGTACAAATACACACGCAGAAAAATGGCTCGGCACAATCCCACCTCCATAAACACAAGTGCTCCAGCCATTGAGTCATGGTTTACATCCCTAAACAGAAACAAACTCTCCCCATATGCCAGCGTTTGAAATATTATGCCAGCACAGCAATGGCTGAACAGCCTCTAACCGCTCACACAGGCAGTGGAAACACAATAATTGTGTATAAAGCAGACAGGATGGCGATAAAGAGATAAAAGCTAAGGCAGCAAACCCGCACATTTGTAGAGCGCCTGAGAGCAGCGAACATGCTGCTGCCTCCCACGTGCCTGGCAGGGAATACACAAGTTGTAATGTATAGTTTGTGTTGTCATGTTCTGGCATTTCTAGCTTAGTGTTTGTTTGGTTTAGGGGCCGGGGGCAAGTGACCGCTCATGGTCAGGAGCAAGACCCCCATAAACAGGCTGTAGCATTCACTTGCTCCTAGGGATGCATTAAGCAGGCACTATGTGAAGCATACAAGAGTCTCTTTGATTTTAATATACAAACACGCTATCGCTATCTGTGTCCCAGCAGTTGCTCTTAATTTGTGACACAAAGGCACTCAGAAGGTAGAGATGTTTTTGTTCATCATAAAGCATCACCCTGTTGTCTGTCTGGTCTGTGTGTTTGTGTACATTTTTGTGTAGTGACGTCCCTGGAAGGTTACTCAGCTGGGCTGTTTGCACCAGCTGTTCATAACGTAATGCTTGGACTAGTTAAAACTTCCAAGTGTTTGAACAACTTCAGACAGATTGAGCATTAAATGGTTACACTCACTGAATATTAACTGTTTGTTATGTGTGCTGTATTTCCTACCAGGGGTACAATGCTTGGGTAATACCTGTTAATATCCAAGCTTATAAAAAGCTACCTGTGGAGCATTACAAAGACCAGTAAATTAGGGGTTCACCAGCTTTGTTGACTGAGCATCTTGTCAACATATTGTCAAATATAACATTTAGTGTTGTCAGTGGTGATATTTCAAGGTTTACTAACAAAGTTGGCCCTAGCTAAATGTTCAAAGGCAACTTGATGAGGAGCTGAAAAACTGCTTGTTTAGTGTTTGCTTGCCACAAAAGATGGAGAAGTTACAAAGACAAAATAAAAGAAAATGGTGTCGGCATCTGTATGTGGTCAGATTCCTGCATACTTAAATATTAGCATTAATAGCAGAAGTAAATTTTATCATTACAGGATGAGCACGGTTTATCACAAGTTGAAGCCAGAGCTGCTGCAATCCATGCTCCGAGTGGAATCAAGCAGGCTAGGAAGTAATTCAGTTTTATGTAGATGCCATGCCCGTTCACAGCAAAAGTCCTCTCTTTATGAGAGATAAAATTTCCCAAGCCATCATACAGGCCCCCAATGAGCAATGGATGGTGCGAAGGGAAAAACCCAGATTTACAGGAAGAAGGCTCCAGCTGAACTAATAAAAGAGGTGCATATAAGGACAGCAAACATGACAAAACATCAACTACAGCAGAGAATAGGAAAAAATTACAAGACATGCAAAAGAGGCATGTATATTAGATTTAAATAGGTGCATAATGATAGCAACACTGGTGTGTGTGTGTGTGTGTGTGTGTGTGTGTGTGTGTGTGTGTGTGTGTGTGTGTGTGCGCGCGCGTGTGTGTGTGTGTGTGTGTGTGTGTGTGTGTGTGTGTGTGTGTGCGCGTGCGTGCGTGCGAGTACGTCACGGAGTGTGTTCTTTTACATGGATTTTGTGTTTCTGTTACTTAAATGCTGCACTGTTTATGTGGGTTTTGTACATATGTGTGACTGCAGAGTGGGTGGTGGTGGTGGTGGTGGTGGGGAGGGGTTTAGTTTGTGTAGGCCACAGGTCATTAGTAAAGATCAAGCTTCCTTAATGAGTACTGGGTCCTCCAGGGGGAACCAGGCGTCACACACTGCACTTCCCACGCCAAGCTCTCCCAGCCACAGTACATCCCCGCCAGATACTGCCCCCTGCTGGAGAACTTGATCTCCCACACGTCACTTTTAAAAATGACTTCAATTGTTTTACGAAAGTCTGCTCACACACAGTTTACTATAAAAACATTTATACGGGTATTTTCTTTATTTTAATTCCACCACAGTTTTTACTCTGTTCTTTTGTTTTATTTAACTGTCGAGTTTTATCGTCATCTTTTTTCTCTCGGTCTTCTTTCAGAGGCAAAATCACACCTAAAGATTTGGAGCTGACATTTCCAGGAATGAGTGCAGACTTCACCAGTGAGAACTTCTCTGCGACCTGGTACCTCATAGAAAACCATGCAGGCTCCAGGTACACAAGCTCCTACTTTGTCACTCATGTTAAGCTACCATCTCTCATAACTAACAATATGAAAGAGGAAAGGAAAATAGAAAAACAAGCAGTAAAATATCTCTACCTTTCACAGAGGTCCACCAAAAATTGAAGCTCATATTTTCTTTAACTCAGTTACTTCGACACAAGACAGGAGCTTACAGCGTAATACATAAGGTGCATCAGTAAAACTCACACTAATACTGGTATAAGAGCAAACTCAAGGCTCGTATATCATTTTCAGCAACTGCTGCTGGTTTGTTGTGCCTCTTTGACTGAACTCATCCAATATTACTCCTTGCCAGTAGGTGTGATTAGTGCTGCTATGATCTTATGACTTTACTAACTACTGACCTGGATAAAATAATCAGAGGGCCACACATTACTAACACTAGTATGTTAACAGCTAATTTAAAAGATGGTTGCAGGTTACAAGGAAAAATATAACATTCCAGTGTAACAATCTGATCATTATGAATGAATTGAGTTAAGTAGCAGTTCAGGCTGGATTTAGGTTGTCTGCAGGCTAGTCCCAGACGCCATCATGTTTGACAATTAGCTGAAACAATTCAAATATTCCTGTATAAATCAGTGCAGTAATAAATATCTGATAGTCAGATGATAATAATCATAATTTGTCACCATATAGTGCAATCTAAGGGATGGCAATGAATAAACTGAAAAATGTACACATGGGCTGAATCTGAAGTCATTCACTATTTACTATATAGTCAGTTTTGTTAAATAAGTTTAATGTACTGTTTATCACAAAATTGCATAACTGTCTTTTCTCTTACTGATCATAACCTGTTACGTTCTAATTGTGTGACAGTAACAACATAATTATTATAGAGAAAATTACCTAAGAAGATGCAAAAGTGGGGTGGGTTGTTTGTTTTTAATTTTACAGATGAGATCACCACAGAGTAATTTACATAAATAGGTAGTAGCCAGTAATAAATGATTTTGTTTTGTGCCATTGAAATGAGGTTATATTTTCTTCACTAAGTTTCTATATGAAGACAGGGCAGCCTGCTGACCCAAAAGGCTGTCAGGGCAGAGAAGAGGAGAGTTATTTTGGACTCTCCTGGCTTCCTCTCCCCCTGCTTAGCCTTCCAGTAACCCAGACCCCGGGATTCAGCATTAGCAGGGGCCTCTGTTTGGACCTCACTGGGTGACTGTTTCTTCCTGTGGAGGAAACCTCACCGAGGAGACTGACACACAGACACACGCACTCAAAGTGCCCCCAGATGTGCGTGTGTCTCTGCGCATACAGAAACACACGCACAAAGTTTCAAAAATATGACTGTATGTTTTGGGCTGTTGGTTGCACAAAACCTTCATGGTTTATGTCTTTATTTAAAAAAAATGGAAAGTAATCATTAGTTGTAGCTTTGATATACTGACAGTGTCATTTTGTTGTTTTCACAGCTTCGATCAGTTGAAGATTGCAGCCAGTAATCTGAAGAAGCAGGCTACTAAGAAGAACGAGGGGAGTCTGGCCTATGTGAAAGGAGGCCTCAGTACATTCTTTGAGGCTCAGGACGCTCTGTCAGGTGAGGGAATTAACACATTTTTGTGTGCTGTGGAAGTGCCCCAAATGATGTCTGATTAATACACTACATTACAAATCATCACTCTTCACTCTCCTCTTAGAAAATGGCTCTTGATTTTTGGAAGAGTGTGTCTTTGGATTTTTTTTCCCCCCGCATGCGGTTTAGCAGCAGTTGATTAAAGAGGCTCATTTGGATGCCGCGTGAAAGCCCTCTACTTGGCACTGAAGTTGCACTGGCCAACCACAACACAGTTAATTCACCTCCATCAAAATGAGATCAGCTCTCACCTGTCACACAGTCTCTCGCTTCACTCTGAAAAGTCGACGTAAACACACACACACACACATGCACACACTCACTGACCTCTGCATGCAAAAAAGATTTCAAGGTAGCAGAGACCGACGGCTGTCGCTCTGCCAGGTACCTCAAATCGATTGTTCACTTCATCATTCATACTTTTGTCTGTTTACCCTTTGCTCCCGCCTTAGCTGCTCAGTTACTTCCCCTTACTATTTATATGTACACTTTTCTGCCTCCATCATTATTATTATTGCTTTCCGTATGTTTGTGCCGCGGTTGGAAGAGAGGCAATGTTTTCATTGTTAGCGGCTGAATCTAAATAAACGGAGCAGCCCAACACAATGCACGCCAGAGTATTAGGACTGATAGTGCCGATAACAGACCCAATATGACCAATGGCAACAATGCGCAGTCATTCTCACGTTCAGACTGAGCGTGCCTACTGTGTGCCCACTGCACCAATGGGGAAATGTACAGTTTCCAGGGGTTGAAGGGAAGCAGTGCTCCATGGATGGACTCATGTGACCTGTGACTCACAAGCACATACTATTGTGATGTTTTCTGGCTTGTGTGAATTTTCTGAGATGGATATAAGGCAGCACCTACCAAAGACTTTGTGTCAACTGTATAGAAAATTAATTTACGTGGAGCCAACAGAGAATTCAGGATGACTAAGTTCCCCTAAACATTCTTCAGATGTCTTAAATGGACCTTTAAAATCTTAAATGCTTGTAGTATAGTCACATTACCACATGAATTTCCAGCACACAATACCTTTCTAAAACAGAAATAGAAGAATCTCTTTATTGTCATTGTATGACATTACGGGTGGTGCTCCTGGGTGGTGCATCAAAACACATTTAGATTTCCCAGTAGGACTGTGTTGTTAAGCTCGTACTTCATAGGTTGACTAACTCTTTCTGGCTTTTTGCTTATAAACAGACTTAACAGTTGGCTGACAGGATAGATTAGCCAATTAAATGATTGTAGCCAGAAAATTAACCCCCAAAATACTAAAATCCGTCATGATTTGGTTTAGTGGGTATCAATAGGCCTCTGAACTTGTTTGCCACCTGCTTGCTAATCTGTAGAAATGAGAAGCATCACTCTTAATGACAAATGTCTTGAGATTAACAGTTACTTTTGTTGGTTAAAGTTTTGAAATGCTGAGTAAGGAAATTGCTCTGTGTGCCAGCCAATGATATTTCTGTTCTTTGATATTTCTATGACTCCCCCAAAAATGTCACAAGTTCAATTTAAAAAGTGCTTTTAATAAGATTTAAATTTGACTTGGCGGTGATCTTTGGGCACCCCGGGATTAGCACGGGGCTGTCTTCATCTCCAGAGAACTGAAGACGGCTCAATATTTCAGCTCACCCGACGGTACGCAACATGGCCAACCATTTCATTGCATGCAGACACACCAAGAAACTAATTGCTGAATGTAGTGGAGCATTTCTAAGCTAACAGAAGGTCACAGGTATGTGACTGCGGGAGTATGTCTGTGAATGTAGTATATATAGTGTTACATAATCAGATGGCATGAAATTTGTCTTCAAATTACTACTAATGGTGTTTTTGATCTTCCTAATGTGTAAACTAGCAGTTTTTGGTTTTTGTCATATTAACTTTCTTCCAGTTGACTAAAGAACCTTTTTTTTTATTAAAGAAATTCAACGTCTGTGTAGATTTTTCAAGCTTTGCTTAGAGATATTTCTTTATGTTCAAGCTGTGTGACCACTGATTTTCAAAAGACATTTTTAGTGAACTAAGAACAGAAACTGTCTCATGTTTGAAGAGGAATTATGACTAAAAATTCATTTTTCAACTTCCTGAATCGTGTCTGCTCACTATGACTCATTGCAGGCCTGCAGCATCCTTTTTATGCCAAAATTTGGCTTTCAGTCATAAAAAATGAAGTGGAGGCCCAAAACGGATGGCTCAAGTGGAGCTATTTTGTACATTATGTATGGTCAGCCAAACCAACATACCAGCCAGCATGCTGCTTTTGAGCCTGCCAGCTATACTGCCAGACCTCGTTAACACAGCTGTCAGAGCAACTGTGAATCCTTTCTTTGTCTCTCTTCGATGTTTGGCAGCTCTCTGCAGTTCTGAATTGGTCCAAATGAACCTCATCTGAAAAGTGTCCATTAGAATTAGAAAAAAATTAACAGTGAATAGAAAAACTTAACAGGGCACTTATGTGTTCTCGTAGTTCAGAATGTGCTGCATTAGAAGTTGCTGAATGCTTCCAAGCCTCTTCGTCACCATTACAACATTCTCGTCTCCTCTCGTGTTTATTTTCAGTTCTGCTTGCATGTGAGATTTTTATTGATGACTTTAATAGGCGACGTCTGGAGCTTTTTCTTCTTCTTCAATGTAAGTGTACTGCTGCCGACAAGGTGGAAACAACAGAGAGGAGCCAAATGTAGGAAAAGAAATGAGGCAGCTAGAAAATGTTTAGAACAAACAGCAGGATTCTGACTTGAACATCTGTGGACTTTCTGCCTCTCCCTCTCTTCTTCTTGTCCAAAATAATTGCCTCTTAATTGCTCTCCAGTACAGCTAAGCTTCTCCAGCACAAATGGCAAAATAAAATCTCATATCACCTTATCTAATTTAGACTTTGGCAAATCAAGAAACAAGGTTACCCAGCAGAAAACGAGCTGAGAAGAACATCTAAATAGTGATGACAATAAGTGAAAGCTGAAAAGTAGTCCTGTTAGCTTGTTGAAAACAAAATGTTTCTTTAAACTTTACTTTGAATAAACGTCCTCCTTCACACCTCTGCAGACTAATCAGACAAGCAGCCGGTTCAACTCCAGAACCTTTTTGTTATGAAGCAGCTGTGCTGCACACTGCACCACCGTGCTGCACTAGCATATTGCAAGAGTGCATGTTCACTGCACAAAGGAGCTTAAGAAAAAGCTCACCAACACATAACAAGACCGAGCACCGACAGAAATCTAATGTAAATAAAATGTATATAAATAGATTAAACATGTTTTTAATTTCCATTCGGTAATACTAATTTGTGAAGTCACAACCAAATAAAGTGTCAGTCAGATGCTGTTTAAAAAAACAGATTCATGTTTGCACTTTTGAAACAAAGGCCTTTGAACACCAGCCCTGAGTAGACGTAGGATTAGGTTAATAGGGTATCAGACACAAAGTCATGCTTAACTTTGTCAAGTGTGCTAGTTACCAAGTACAAAGGTAGAAATCTTACGTTCTGTAAAGGGAAATTTTCAGTGCCTCTGAAAAAGGCTTTAGCAGCTTCAAAGGTAAATATCTTCCTCACTTAATGAGGAATAAAGATTTTCTGTTTCTTGTCAGAGGGTCAGAAATGACCAGAAATTGCATGGATTCCTGTAACATAAGCTAACAGTCTAATTGCTTTTACTATACTTGGTGATCAAGCTTACTGCCAGATATACTCAGCCCTGCCAGTCCTGATGTTGGAGGCCACTTGAGTTGGAATGCTGCAAATGTACATTTTTAAGCAGCTCTAAACCCTTGTAAATTTGTATGTTTCAAATTCCTTGACATGTATGAGCTCTGTTTTATAGTTAAGGTAGTGTTTTGTGTTGGTGTTATTTTTATGCTGCTGAAGAAACCCTGTTCACTTGTACATGTTTGTTTGTTTTTTGGGGTTTTTTTCTATACCACCAAATTTCTGTGGATTACAAAGTATTTTGTTTATGTTTAGAAAGGAATTGTTTAGCAGTTTTAAAAAAACAAACAACAAAAGAAACCCACTGCTTGTGAACCAGCACACACATGGATGGGGTTTGGCTGTAGTGAACATTTGGTCATGGAGCCTCGGTGACAAATGTGACCAAGCCATCAGCCAGACGCACACAGTCAGCCAGTTTGTCTGCGTGCTTCTGGGACGCAGACAAACTGGCTGATTGACTGACTGACAGTCTGTCAGGGACTGGGGTTGTTGCCACTAAAATGTTGAAATTTGTGGTTTTTCATTGTTGTGTGAAAAGGAAGTCTCCCATTGACGCAGGAAGCGGAATAGCTACCGTGTTCCAAAAATGCACGATTCCCAGGGCCTATTCCCCGAGTCCCCATCCCCTGCTGGAGTCAAAACATTGCCGACTTTAGAAACCAGGGACACTGTATTTTTATTCTTATTCTTTTTTTGCCTCGACGGTTCCAGGAAGTTAAGCAGGAGCTGCAGCTCTTCCTCAGGTCCTGGCTCGTGTGTTATCCGGACCCTGACCTAATGTTTAGGTTAGCTGTGACGTCATGAGATCTTCAGTGTGCGACACATGCAGAGGACACGCAAACTGGCAGTAGGGCAAGGAGGAGTGTGGAGACGTGAAGCAGCCTTGAGTGTATGCGTGTGTCTTCTTTTGTGTTTAGTCCTATTAATTCAGCCATCTCCCGTATACACTCCCACGTCTCTGAGCTTTTGACCAAACCGGCATCTGGCCTCATTTTCTGCTGCTCAAGAGCAAGAGGCCAGTGACGTCCATACGGATTAGGCAATGGCATGTTTGAACTGGGTGTTTTTAGGAATACCTCGGTCTCTGCCTTGAGGCTTCTGTCTGTCAGAACGGACCCATATATTTATTTTCAGAACGCTCCCCCTTCACTTTGCCTCCCGCTCCCTCTGCTGTCAAGCTCTGCTAACAGCCAGCATCAGAACAACAGAGGGAGGACAGAAATGAAGAGAAGGAAATGGAGAGGTGTACTGTCCTTTTTTGCCATCCGTTTCTATCTTGTCTTCATTCTTTAGGTGTCTGCTTGTCGCCTATTTGAGTTGCTTCACAAGTGCGTATTAGAAAGTCTTCTAAACCCTCTCCAACTCCCTTCTACTCTGTCAATAAACCCACACTGCAGCTCTCACCACCCAGCTGCCCACTTCTTTATTTATATACTGGGGTAGCCCCGCTGCCTTCTCTCCCTATTTTTTTTTCTCCTTTTCTCCCCTCGTTCCTTTAAAAAAAAAAAAAAAATTCCCTCTCCCGCGTAAAGCTCTTCTTGCTAAGTGATTGATACAAACCATCAGAGAGTTCCTGCTCCCCACCACGCTCCCAGTACAGTCATTTTTAGTATACAGACCTCAAGCTGTGCTCTTCCCAAAATTGGAAACATTTTAAGATTCACATTACCTCCAGGTCAAAGGGCTCCAAATGTCCCAAGACCACCACACTTTGTTGTTGATGGCTTTGGTTAGGTGAATTGATCCAATACAGTTGTTCGCTGGGACAAGGTCAGGTCCTTGTTGCGTGGGAACAACCATGGGGGTGTGTGGCTTCAGTAACAGCATCTGTGGGTGGAGAACCAAGGCAGTTATCTGCCATCTACCACGGGGGTAGGGCATGTTTATTTGTTTTACCTTTGGTTCCTGAAATTGAAAATGTTCCCGGGGATTGGTTACTCTGCAGCGTTGGGAACGTAAAACCAGTCTTACATTTCTCACCCCTCTATGCTTTAAGTTATGATTTTTAAATTTTGTGAAATAAGCTAATAGTGATTTATTTATTTATTGCAGCTATCCACCAGAAGCTGGAATCTGATGGCACAGAGAAAGTGGAGGGATCAATGACTCAGCGGCTAGAAAACATCCTCAACAGTAAGTGTTCAATCAGTGTGCAGACGAAAACCCCACAAGATGCTTTTTCAGGGGGTGTTTTAATTTAGAAATCTTAATAATACAATAAAAGTTCCAGAATTTGACAACATCTCAGTGACACGGGGCTTTGGTAATACTGCCCAGGAATAACCTACATTAAAAAAGAGAATGAGTATGCGACGAGCCAGCGCAGTGCTGTAGATCACCCACCTTCAGCATCCAGGAGTTGTCGCTGACTCTGATGCACTGTGCCGTCAGACCAAACACGTCTACATTGTTTCACCGTTGCAGATTGTTCTGTTTTTAGCGTGCAGATCCTGCGTGTGCGTGCACGTGTGTCCGCCATTTCATGTCACACATGATAATGGGACTGCTCTAATGGAGGGTCAAGAAGCTGGTCCTTTCCCCTTTTCTAGTATAAATAAACCTCGTAGCCGGACATAGCTTTCATCCCAGACTTGAGGGCCCATGGCCCAGTGGGTCCAGTCTATCGTTCACCCCCAAAAACCAAGAGATTCAAACTGCCGTAGGCGCCAGTCAGACTATCACGAAATAGTCTTGTGAAATGTCACAGCTAAGATTGGTGAGGGAAAAATGTTAGATGTTCCCCTGTTTGGTCTCGTGCTGTTTTTCCTTCAGGGATTTTGTTTTGCGGGTGGAGTTTTGTTTTGATTAGAAGAATTCGGGTTTTTTTTCTATTTGACGGCACATCCAAGGCCACCCACGAAGTAAGTCAGCTGTGCAAAGGTCCCACCAAGCAGCCTGACTAAGAGATAGCCGTCACTTTCTCCTTAGCAGCTCAGTCTCTGCTCCTGCTCCTCTCTCTGTGTCAAATAACATCCAGAGCGGGAAGAAAACCAGAGACCAGCAATAAGAGGGAAATGTGGTATCAGCATTTATTTATATAGGATCCTAGTTTCTCATTTTCTCCAGCCTCCTTCACTCTCTCTCACTCTTTCTCACTTCGTCTTTCTTGTAGGAGCGAGCAATACTGCCGATACTCTCTTCCAGGAGGTCTTGGGCCGGAAAGACAAAGCTGACTCCACACGCAATGCACTCAACGTCCTGCAGCGTTTCAAGTTTCTCTTCAACCTGCCACTCAATATTGAACGGAATATTCAGAAGGTACTTAACCCTGTTTTCAGGTGTTAATGGGCACATTTTAACCTAAACCGCAATCATTTCCTAAACCAAGTACTCTTTAGTTCTTAAACCTAACTAGTGAGAAAGAAAAGGTAAAAAGCCTGTGTGGACAATGTGAAACAGCAAAACAAGTGCAAACAATACACAGCTCTAAACAGGACGTGAACCATCCTCTGGATGATAACCCACCTTTACTCAGTTTGTCTGCCCTCAGCACCAACTTTTGTTTTTTGTTCAGTTATGGATTAGATGAACATCTGTTTTGTATTGTGCACCTGAAAACTTTGGCCAATGTTTAGGACTGGTTATTTGTTATACCATTCATTTAATCCTGTTTCAGTTAATGTAACTATCAAAACGTAACAGTCTTGTGACCTATTATTGTTTAGTTGGTGGAAAAATAAAAACTAATGCCCCCCATGAGATGCGCTACCTCATTTCACTTCACTTAAGCTATTTCCTCAGATGCAGCCCTCATCGGCTGAGCTGGATGTGGAAACACAAGCGCCTGACTTAATGTATGCCATAGCAACATCATCACCACAAACTCTTCTAAAACCCTACAGCGTAACCTAACGTGCACCTCTCTAGAAATGTTACTACACGTTGGGTCCAGGCAGTGCACAGCTATTGGGATTAGCCTGTTCACCAACATCAATTCTTCCTGTGCATTTCCATCTGCATTTTTTTTTCGTATATCAGTGAGAGAAGCACAATCACCATCTCAATTTAAAAAACTCAATATTAACAAAATGTGGGGGCTAACAAATGTTAGCATATTCCTCGAGGGAGATTGCTGAAACTATCAGAATATATGTGAGGAGATGTACACAAGCACAGGCGTGAATGCTGCCAATGACACAGTGCACTCACATGGGTTACATCATAGGCACACTATGAGGATTCGTCGGGCCGTAGTTGAATCATACATTAAATGATCTTAAAGCTGCCAGCTGTCAGCACATCTGGAGATAGAGAAGGTGAATATCAGGAGAAGTCGCAGGAAGCCAGTGGGCTGAAGATTTTTCTCTCTTAGCCTCTAATCAGGCAGTTCCTATTTCTAAAACAAACAGAGTACTTGGCACAGTGATGCAGTGGTTAGAATTGTCACCTCACAGCACTCACACTCTGTGGAGTTTCCATGTTCTTCCTGTGCCTGGATTTGGATTGGATTTGGTGTGGATGTGACAAGAATAAAGCAGGGAATAGCATAAAGTGCTGTAATAATGTGTGAGTAAATGCTGCTTGTAGAATAAAGAGCTTTGAATGATTAGTAAGAGTAGAAACGGTGCTTCATTTTCACTAGTAAGTGTGGGACTACAGCACACTGCGCCCTGCTGTTTTCTAAATGAAAGAAAGGACAGTTTGGGACATTGTCCTGGTTTGGTTCTCTCGAAAAGTTTGAGTTGAGTTTCTGTGGAAATGTCTGTAGTAGGCAGCACATAAGCATATAAATATGTAGAGCAAAACAATGGCTCTTCAACCGTTGAAGCCACATAATGGCACAAAGTACACAATTTTTTTCCCTCTACTTCCTGATTTCCATTTTTTTGTATAAGCAAAGGTTTTAATTAAAGCAGTTTTGATCTTTACAAATGTTTATTATTATTATTATTATTATTATTATTGGGGTGTATAGGTGTCCAAATCTGATTTATAAACTCTCCACAGGCTTTAACATGCAGCTTAAATGATTGTCAACCAGAGGGTGGAGCTAGAGAGGCTTAAATGCAAAGTGTGTCTCATGATTGATGAGTTAAAAAACTGTACATTATGAAATGAACTATTTTTTCTTTCCAGGGAGATTACGATGTTGTGATCAATGACTATGAGAAAGCAAAGTCTCTCTTTGGCAATACTGAGGTCCCTGTTTTCCAAAAAGGTAAACTGCTTTAACTTCAACAATTGCATGAAGATCATGGCTTTTTCTAAACTGATTGTTATGGTGATTACCAATGTTTTGACTCCACTTTTCTGCAGTGTACGCTGAGGTTGAGACGAGGATTGGAGCTCTACGGAGTCTCTTGTTGGAGAAACTGCTGCAAACTCCGTCTACGCTTCACGACCAAAAAAGATACATCAGGTCTCTTTACAATTCTATGACCCTGTTCAAGTTTGGATATTTTTCTTTACACGTCTACTCTGTCAGCATCCAGCAGAAAGTCATGACAAGTCCCTCCACTCCCTTTGGTTTCTTTGATGTCTGCTTGTGTCATCGTTTACCAGAACTTCAACCTCCTCCCCCCTCCCTCTTTCTTTTTTTTCCCCTCTCACTTTCCTCAGTTCACCAGTCATATTTCTGTTGTCTGGCTCTCTTATTTCTGCTTCTATTTTTCTCTCCCCCTGTCTTTCTTTTCCTTCTTTTTTTCCACTTCATCCATCTGTCCATTCATACTTGTGGTTTCTGCCTATTTATTATTGTGAAGACCAACCTGTCAGGATCACAGAGACCAGCTCTCAACCACATGGCAAATGGCAACATCTTTCATCCTGGTACATTAGGCACAGCTCTGAACGCCCACTCAGCTCCTGTTTACTCTTCACGTGGAGAGAGAGTGTGTGTGTGTGTGTGTGTGTGTGTGTGTGTGTGTGTGTGTGTGTGTGTGTGTGTGTGTGTGTGTGTGCACGCGCGCTTGTTTTGTTCTTGTTCCTCAAACTTTTGAAAGATAAACTGTAATGAGAAACAAATGAACGGCTGGTTTTTAGAGTGACAGCAGAGGGGGTCAGGCCACAGCTTTCGGGGTGAATCATCTGATGTCTTAACTTTAAAGAGCCTAGCTATTCAAACCCCCCTTTGTTTTAATAGAGGATGATAAGAACACATGTTGGTCAGTCAGTCAGTCTCTCAGAATAAAATTGTAGTCCACACACACACACACACACACACACACACACACACACACACATATGTATATATATATATATATATATATATATATATGTATATATATATATATATATATATATATATATGTATATACACACACATACATACATACATACATACAGTGGGGCAAAAAAGTATTTAGTCAGCCACCGATTGTGCAAGTTCCCCCACCTAAAATGATGACAGAGGTCAGTAATTTGCACCAGAGGTACACTTCAGCTGTGAGAGACAGAATGTGAAAAAAAAATCCATGAATCCACATGGTAGGATTTGTAAAGAATTTATTAGTAAATTAGGGTGGAAAATAAGTATTTGGTCACCTCAAACAAGGAAAATCTCTGGCTCTCACAGACCTGTAACGTCTTCTGTAAGAAGCTTTTCTGTCCCCCACTCGTTACCTGTATGAATGGCACCTGTTTGAACTCATCATCTGTATAAAAGAGACCTGTCCACAGCCTCAAACAGTCAGACTCCAAACTCCGCCATGGCCAAGACCAAAGAGCTTTCGAAGGACACCAGGAAAAGTATTGTAGACCTGCACCAGACTGGGAAGAGTGAATCTACAATAGGCAAGCAGCTTGGTGTGAAAAAAATCAACATCACTGCTCTCGAGAAGATCTGCATGGAGGAATGGGCCAAAATACCAGCTACTGTGTGTGCAAACCTGGTAAAGACCTATAGTAAACGTTTGACCTCTGTTATTGCCAACAAAGGTTATGTTACAAAGTATCGAGTTGTATTTTTGTTATTGACCAAATACTTATTTTCCACCCTGATTTACGAATAAATTCTTTACAAATCCTACCATGTGGATTCATGGATTTTTTTTTTCACATTCTGTCTCTCACAGTTGAAGTGTACCTCTGGTGCAAATTACTGACCTCTGTCATCATTTTAGGTGGGGCAACTTGCACAATCGGTGGCTGACTAAATACTTTTTTGCCCCACTGTGTGTGTGTGTGTGTCTATATATATATGTCTATATATATATATATATATATATATATATACATATATATATACATATATATATATATATATGTATATATGTATATATACATATATATATATATATATATATACATATATATATATACATATATATATACATATATATATATATATATATATGTATATATATATATATGTGTATATATATATATATATATATACATATATATATACATATATATATATATATATATAGCAGCTGGATAGCGTAGTGGTTAGACTACACGCCTTTGGAACAGAGGATCGCAAGTTCGATTCCTGCCTGGGGCGTCTGTATCCAGTAAGGGTCCTAAGGCTAGACCCCCTATGCTAAGCAAGCCTACCGCAGACATGAGCGAGACAGATAAATATGAAGGCATGCCGGCTCGGACGTCGCCCGGATCAACAAGGTCCGCGTCAGGTGTTGAGGAACCAGGGCACCCTGACGAAAAGTGGGCTACTGGAACAAGAAGGCATCGGTGGGCAAGGGACGAAAACAGGGCGTTGTTGGAATGCTACTACGCAAGTAACCCCGGCGGAAGGGGCTACATGAATAGGATGAGGGACCTATGGATTCTTCGATACCCAACATCCACAATGACGGCGAAACAACTAGTAGCTCAGTGTTCCAACATTCGAAAGAAGGGACTGCTCTCACAGCTAGAGATTGACGAGGTACAACACAAATGCTACGGCAAGGAGGAGTCAGGACGCCAGGTCAGGGGGGAGATATCATCACCCCCACCCGAGATTGGGTACATAGCCCCAAGTGTGATAGGAGAAGGATCGTTGAGTGCGAGAGGAACTGACCTGAAAAATAGGATCATGGCCAAGCTTGAAACCTGGATCCCCCGTAGCCGGTTACCAAGATTACGTGAAGTACCCTCAGAAGGTCTGCTAGATGATGTTAATGCAGCACTACGGGCAATACCTACAACCACGATTACCGACACTAACAAGCTGATCTACAATACGGCAGCAGTGATCAGTGAGATGCTTGGCTACAAGTTGAACAGCCACAAGGGGCAGTACCCTCCATGGAGAAGGAGGCTAGAGGGCAAGATCAAAGTAGCACGGAGAGAGGTTAGCCAACTAACGGAGTTGCAGAAAGGTGCGACGAATAAGGTGCCTAAGAAATACAGCAAGCTGTCCATACCTGAGGCCTTGGAAACTGCCAAGCAAAGACTCACAGCCTTGGCCAGCCGCTTGAGGAGGTACACCAGAGAGATAGAAGGCAGGAGAATAAACCAGCTGTTCTCCACAGAACCAGCAAAGGTGTACTCTCAGTGGCAAGGGAACAATAAGAGAACAGCACCACCAAGGCTGGAGACGGAGCAATACTGGAAGAGCATATGGGAGAAGGGTGCAAGATGCTAGCAGGCAAGGCATACATGGAACGCCATAACCAAGTGGCCGGCATAGTGTACAGGAACATCTGTGCCGAGTATAACCTAGAAGTCCCGAGGTCAAAATGGGAGATGCCCCCAAGGGTGGTGGAGAATGACCGAGCTAAGATCCTGTGGGACTTCCAGATACAGACGGACAAAATGGTGGTGGCTAACCAACCGGACATAGTGGTGGTAGACAAACAGAAGAAGACGGCCGTAGTGATCGATGTAGCGGTTCCGAATGACAGCAATATCAGGAAGAAGGAACACGAGAAGCTGGAGAAATACCAAGGGCTCAGAGAAGAGCTCGAGAGGATGTGGAGGGTGAAGGTAACGGTGGTCCCCGTGGTAATCGGAGCACTAGGTGCAGTGACTCCGAAGCTAGGCGAGTGGCTCCAGCAGATCCCGGGAACAACATCGGAGATCTCTGTCCAGAAGAGCGCAGTCCTGGGAACAGCTAAGATACTGCGCAGGACCCTCAAGCTCCCAGGCCTCTGGTAGAGGACCCGAGCTTGAAGGATAAACCGCCCGCAGGGGCGTGCTGGGTGTTTTTTTATATATATATATATATATATATATATATATATACATACATATATATGTATATACACATAATGTATATATATGCGTGCTTATGCTCATCTCATTTTCATTCCTGGACTCTGGACTGGACCAGAGTTGCTCTGCATGATTCAGAGTTCAAAATGTTCCTCAATTATCTTATACTGAGCCTTTGCCCAGCCTCTCAGGTCATCCTGTCTTTGAAACAAGCTTGTTTTTGCTTCTGATGCGGTGCCTCATGTCAAGAGAAGGTTTGTACATTAGGTGGGCGGGGCTTTGTGTTAACAGCCAGACCTCTACTCTTATTGATGTCACATAGAATCAAGAAATGAAGCATTTAGAGCAGAGGACTGAGCTTTTGTCTCTGAGGGATTACTGAGTGTCATTATCTTGACACTTGGACCGTGTTTAATATGAGCATCCACCATCCAGGAAAATCTAAATTGCATATCATAAAAAAATATTTTTTATAAATGTCATGATGGCGTCATTGTGAATTTTTTTTTATTCTGATAGTCGAGAAGTAAAAAACGGATAATGTGACAGTCATATCTTATGCTTAGTGCTTCAAACAGCGTTTCATTTAAATGCAACTTTCCCTTTCTTCCTGCTTGGTGAGGAGTTTGTGGTGGAATTTATTTTTTTTTAAAGAATTGTGATTTGAATTAGCCGTCCTCTACGCTTTATGCAAAAAGACAAAGTGCAGTAAAACCTAATGGGGATTTTAGGCTGACATTAGTGGGCTGTCCTGCCCCGACTTGAGCCAGAGCTTTTATTGTTTTTGGCCACTCTTTATTGTCTGACCTTTGATTTGTCACCCATTTAAGTGTGGATTTTAATTTTGTTGATCTTTTTGTCCCATCTCATCTTCCATCTCCCTGTCCCACGCTTTCGTAGGTACCTGTCTGACCTACACGCTCCAGGAGATCCAGCATGGCAGTGCATCTACGCTCAGCACAAGTGGATCCTGCAGCTGATGCAGAACTGCAGAGATGAGTTCATCAGTGGCCAGAGAGGTGACTAAAAATGCACATTTGTCTGAGTTGATTCGTTTTGCACATGTAGTGAAAAGCCCCTATTTAGCATTTCCAATCAGGCAGCCGGTGGATGTCGTGAGCTGAGGGAAGAGAGCAGTGTCTCAGTCGTTCCAGAGCTCTGCCTACATTCCCTGCTCCTTCGCCGGCCTCCTTCACCCCAGCCTGTGCTGCTTGCTTGAGGCCTGTGTGTTTATTTTTTCATGAATGTATGAATAAGATGAAAGTGATGGAGCACTGGCTTTGGATTTAGGTTTCAGCGCTTGACATGTTACTGCACACACACAAACCCGCTTTCTCACTCACACACACAGCTTCACAGATGGATTGGAACAATTAACCCCAATTAAGCTGTTCCTCTGTTAAATCAGCCAGCAGAAAAATGTGGATCTGAAACCGTCCACTCAGGAAGACCAGTGATTTGCCAGCATGCGTGCACACTCACACTGAGGCACCCGCACAAATCCATTGTGGGGTGGGTGGCTGCTTCACATAGCACAGCTGGAACATAAACATGTCTAATGCTAAAAGTAACAGTGGTTTCCGGGGCTCAGGCTTGATGGATCTGGGGATTGGTTCGTTCCCCACTTCTCCACATTTAAATTTCATCTTGATGATTATGTCAGGGATGGCCCCTTTTACTTCACACTTACATTCCACTGCAGAGCAACATGTGGTGGAGAGGGAGTCTGAAATCTCATCCAACCCAACTGTGCAGAAAATTGCTAGTTTGCAAAAAACAAAAAAGAGCACAGAAACACACATGCTGGCATGGACATGTATGTTAACTTATTGATAAAGTCCTCATACCTCAAAGCATCACATCAATTGTCAGTGTGTCAGTGTCAATTTTTAAAAACCAGGTTGTAAACAAGCTTCTTAGTGATGTTAGTGAAGTTGGGCCTTTTAATATTGAGGTCTGTAGGATGGCTTGCTTATTGAACCAGCCTCAAGTGGTGATTCCAGGAACTGCATTTTTGGAGCCGAACTTTGAGAGTGATGTCTGTTCTTGAGGTAACATCATTTAAGATACCCGTCTGCCTCTGAGAGGACAGTAGTTACAGTCAGCATGCGACCAAAATGACCTACATTTAACTGTGCAGTCTTCTCATAGATGTGCACAGTTCTGTTGAGAGTTGGTTGAGAGCCTCCTGCAAACCCAACTTTTTGTCCAACCTGCATTCTTTAAATCCATTTTTACGTTGCCTAGAAAAGACTTGCATGTTTGCTTGTTCCTAGTCCACTGCAAATGGAATCAGTGAAATGACAGGCAGCACTTGTGTGCGATCAGTTAGGGTTTGTATTTTTTGGGGAACAGATTTATATTGAAGATTTTGAAATCCCACTGACACCCAGTGTAACAACCTTTGATAAGGTGGGGGTTCATTTGGTCACAGTATCACCTGCAATCCAGACTGTGGCTGCTGAATGCCTAACACCTTACAAGCCCGGGGATATATTGAGGCTTGGTTAGGGTGCCAGCAAAGCACACGGTCCAAACAAGTGGAAAGCCAAGAGCGCCACTACTGTGAAAAAACACTCCGTTGTGTTTAAACAAATTACCCATGCTGTCATTCTTCTGGTGAGCACAGTGTTCACACAGACATGCTGAAAGGTACACGCAATCTTTCCTGTTTTTCTCCCTGCTCTTGTTCTTTGTTACAGCTGTCTCCTGTCTTCTCTGTTGTCACACAGCGCCCCTCTTCCCCTCACATACACCTCTGGCAGATATTCAGCATCTCTGGTCTCCTCTGCTCACTTCTGGCCCAAGTGTGAAACCCGTGCCTCCACCCAGGCAATGCTTCAGCAGCCATCATTATAAAAACCACATCCACTGCATTCCCCCAGCTTCACTCTTCCTCTCCTTCCTTCCCACCCTTACCCTTCCTTCTGTATAGGACCCCCCCCCCTCAATGGTACCTCACAGCTACCCACTCTTCTGGTGGCCTCCTCTTCCCTTCATATAGATGCATTCACTAGCTTTTTTTATGCTATTGTCAGCATCACACATGGCAGAGATTATTCCGCTGTAAGCATCAGGCATATTTGCAGTAACTGGTGTCATTTTCTCTTTCAACTGTTGTTCCTAGTCAGGAATATAAGGCCAGAGGTCGTTCTGGTGTAGTCACGATTCCATTAATTACCCTATAAAATGCCTTAAATGTAAAATAAAACCATCCATCTTTGTTAGAAACAAAGGCCTGAAAGCTGAAGTTTTTTTGTGAGGGAGCATAGCAAGTTGCTTCCGTATGTCTAAACACTCCCATCGTGCCCCAGTGTTGCAATCTGACTCTGCCCGATCCAATTAGAAGCTGCAGTATTTTTATTTCTCGAGCGGCACTTCTTCTGCCAATGTCAACACAATTAACAGGAGTTTTTTTTCCCTCTGGAAAAATAGGTTTTCAGTGAGTAGTTAGTGGGAATTCACTGTTCAGACACTCTGACGGTGTGTTTGGGATTTTATGCTGCAGAAATGCTGCTGTAAGAGCAATGCCGTGATAATACTGGTTAACGTCTGACAGGTGTTTGCGTGGTCGTATTGACTGATTGATTCATTAGGGAACTTTTTTACTTGTATTCAGAAATTTTGTGATGTACATAAAGCCTGGAATTTCAAAACTTTAAGTCACAGATTATTAATAATAGTGATTTTATTGTAAGTCCCATCTTTACTTTTCCTGACAAGATGTCCCGTTGTCTGTGCGCACATAAAATCTGGGTGAAACACTGGGGCGTTTTTCAAGAGAAGTGTGGTGAAGCTTTTGTATTCTGTAGCGTGGGAATAAGGTTTGTGTCCTCTTAGACAGAAAGCAGGTATGTGTGCGTGTGGTCAAGGTCAGTGACCCCTCTGGAAGAGGAACCCATCCAGCCTGCAGAGAAGCCCCAGACACGATGAGGAAGTGTGTATAGATGACACACATTGTCTCAGTTTATTCAACACGCATACACAGAGGCTTCTATAGTTTCCCCCTGTAAATTTGAGCAAGAAGCAGTGCAGCAGCATAGTAAGTCCTTTGAACGTACAGAGCAGCAAAACACATGCAGTCCTCAGAATGCAAGTGCTTGTCCATTCTGAGGATTCGGCGGCCACCTGGGTCAACAGCAGCTCTCATCCCTGTAAAAAGACAGGAAAACTTCAGAGAGACAGAGCCTGTATTGCACCATATGGTGTGTGTGTGCGCGCGTGTGTCTGTCTGTGTGTATTTGCGATATAAGAAAGCCTCGTCTGTTTACAGATAGTCTGACTCAAATGAGAATTTCCTTACATTTTCTGGCCTGGATGGGTGTGTTGTGTGCACAGCCACCTCAACCACAATTTTCTCCTCTGCTTGGGGATTTCTCAATTCTTGCTTACACACTACATTCAACATTGTGACTCACCAGTACGCTTTTCTGTGTATGTGAGTGTGTGTGAGAGACACATGTTTTGGAAATGTGGCTCATCAGTCTCCATTGATTTAGACAAACTGGTGTGGGCGTAGTGCAGCGTTGCACGAACCTGTCCTTAAAGTTTCATTTTCATTGTAGCAATTTTGATCTTCTTAGCACCGCAGTCTTTCACTTTCATTCCTTTTTGCCACCCCTTGTTCTGTTATCATTAAGTTATCTCACAGATTCAATTTGCTAACGTTGTCTCACATGCAGCGATAGGAGTGTGTGGTTGCAGAACTTTCTCATTCATTACCGCTGCATAGCTCCCTGTTGCCATCTAGAGGAGCTCTTAAGAATCAGATGTGACAGAGCACATTGTGGCCAGCGTAAACCCACTTCACCCCAGCACTCGCAAAGACCACTGCTCTGTTTCCCCACCGTGAAAACAAGGGGACATTCTCTCCGCTGAGATGGATCAGAACACAAATAAAGAAAGTAGGGAGGGATTGTTTTGTGTGAAAGCCCGTTAAGCTTATTGAGGAATGTGGAATTATGAAAATGTGATTATTTAATATGTGGAGTATGTGTTTCTTTTCCCTTCAAGCTCATTTCTCATCCCTCCCCACTTTCGTTATGTCTCTCAGTGGGTGCGGGAGCTCTGGACCCAGAGGGGGATACCCGTCCACCAGCCCTCGGAAGGCTCAGCCACACCGCGTCTCTGAAGAGAGGGGGCAGTCTCCGAACGCCACGATCCAGCAGTGAGTAGTGCAGCACTTCACAGATTCGCCCACACACTGAGTTCTAAGGGGGGCTTCCCTGTCTGCGCTAAACTCTGTACACACGTACGTTTGTTTGTTTGTGTGTGTGTGTAACACTTTTGGTCGTGTACAGTGTTTAGGGGAATCTTGCATCACACTGTACGGTAAAGGCACAAATAAAAAAAACAAAGATCTTAAGCTTTATGTGCCAGGAATTAAACCATTCTGATATGTGAATATTGGAACTGCACAGTCATTATGCCAATATCCTCTATCATGTCATCTGTGTGTCCTTTTTTTCTAGATTGGCACTTTGAGACCCCGCAGCAGGTGCAGTTTGTGGAGAAGCTTTCAGATGTTGTGATCGGTCAGCTGCCCAATTTCTGGAAGCTTTGGATCTCCTACGTTAATGGAAGTCTTTTTAGCGAGGTGAATACTCACCAAGTAGACAGAAATCCTGCATACAGCATGTTTTTATAGCAACAGTGGTCACTTTGCCACACAAGATAATCCAGAGATGAACGTGGCCCTGTGGAGCTGTAGCCCAAAAATGTAAATCTTTGTTTGTGGTCATTTCCATTATTTTTGTAAATATAGGGGTTCAAGGCAGTGATTGTCATTTGGAGGGTCAAGATTAGAAGTGAGTCAGAATATCTCAAGTCAGAGGGGCAAGGAAAGTCACAGCACCACAAACCTCTCCATGTCGTGCTGCATTTTGATTTCACACATCACACAACCAGCTGCTTTATAATGCACAAATTATAATCTTCAAAAGTGTGGTTAAAGTGTAGTGAAAGCAAAAATAAAATTGTGTTTTTGTTGAAATTGTGTGGAAAGGAGTGCCATCAAGGGACCGTGCCCTGTCGAAAATCTTTAACCAGTAGATCGATACGCGTGCTAACACCACATTATGGACAACATCTGCAAAAGAATGAAAGGGACATTAGTTTTGTCACATAATCAATACAACAATTGAAATAAATGACAATAAAAACTGGTATAATAAATAAATTGCTATAAATTTAGCTCAATAGTTCAGCTTTGTTTCACTCATATTCATTGAGGATTATCTCATGAAATTCCTTTGGTGAGTTAGGTATTTAATTTGGGATTAAGAGAAGGGGAATGATTTTCCATGAGTCAACTCAGGTTAATGAGCTTCTACTGATAGGCCAAAACGAATGGTGTTCTTAGTAATACACAAATGTCTCCGTGAACAAGAATATTTCCCATGAAAACTTTAGGCTAGGCTAATAAAAGCTTTTTTTAGAAACTCAGTTTTTTCGAAATCCTCTGCAGGTTTACATTCCATATCTGTGTTTTTCAGGGTTTCCATTTAAGAGAAATTATTTGATTATTCTCAAGAAAAGTTGAATGAATGTCATTTGCATTATCATAGTTTGCTCTAATGCAGGCACAGAAAGCAACATAAAATCTATTTTCCGTCAGTAATCTGGACTTCTCAGAGGTGACTAAGTATTTGTGTCTTCCCCTACAGACTGGAGAGAAATCTGGGCAAGTGGAAAAATCCAAGAAGAATGCCAGACAGAGACAGAATGACTTTAAAGTATGAGGATTTCTAACTCCAGTTTACTCTAATGTTAATTTGAGATAATGTTTTTTAAAGACACATTCTGCAGTACATACTGTATGTTGTCTGTTTTGTAGAAAATGATTGAAGAGCTGACCAGTCGGCTCGTGAAGCTCATTCGGGGTGCTCTCTTACCCGCCACCTTGCCGCAAGGGGAGCTGAGTCTTTATGGAGGCTGGGAGAGCAAGACAGAGTTGGCTGGATCATGGCTTACACAAATCATACACACTGTCAGGTCCTCACACTTTGGCTGTAATTAATTTGCTTACATGTTTGGTTAAATGGAGGCATTTGGGAGCCACATGCTTACCTTGCCTTTAATAACAGACCTCTGTTCTCTGGCGTTTCTCATCCAGGGGTTGTCATGAGGCTCTGTCTGCTATGGAGATCCCAAATGATTTGCTGCAGGTGATCCAGGATCTTCTGCTGGATTTGAGAGTTCACTGTCTCATGGTGACTCTGGTGCACACAACAGAAGGTGAGAGAGCTCTCAGTAATGGACAAAATATTTTCATCAAGATCTTCATTTTAATTGACTCCAAGTTACCAAACAGTTTATTTTGTTTTCAATGTTCAGTGTGGCAGGATCATAAAAACTAAAAGCAGCTTTTGCTGTGTCAATGCAATCTTCATGTGACAGAGCCAGTCTTTGGACTGAGCCCATTATTGTCCTGAACACCCATCTAGTACATAAATAATGTACAATGGCTTCCTAATGAGAGCCTTCTCATCCAGTTATCCAAAATATCACATTTTTCAGGCAGCAAAAAACATCTAACAATTTCATATTATATGAAGTATTGAGAACTAAAATTAGCACCAGTAATAAACCTGGAGGTAGGTAGGTAAACGACATCCAGTTGCTTTAGATTACAGCCAGATAGATGCCTGTAAATCACTCTAGTCCTAGACTGAGAGGAAAACTGCTTCTTTTCTTTGCGGATCCTAGAGAAGCTAACATGCAAGAAAGTTAACATGCAAGAAACCAAGGTTTTGTCAAAGTTTAACAAGATCGGTATGATATTTGAGGCGAAGCTTGGCATCTGCTAGTGTGCTGATGTACAGTGAAACATGAAACACTCACTCTGGAGGGGCTCATAACATCCTTAAAATCTTTATTTCTAGTGTCTACATTTTACCTTGTTTTTCTGGGTTTTTAAAATAAAGATATGTATAGTATTTATTCATGTATGTATTTGTACCTAATTTATTATTGTACATTGAAAGGCTTTTAAATGTGTTGACCGAGTGTGTTAAGAAGACGTTTACTGGAAAGTATGCCTGCTTGTACCAGCTACATGGGGCAAAATATGCCAGGCCCTGCTTACCCTTGCAAATAATGTATTTGTTGGTCTAAGCAAAACAGCATTGGGAATCTTTACCAGTAGAATAAAAAAAAGTTGTCACCATAGACACGTTATTAATCTCCACATGAGAAATAAAAAGCTGTGTCATTCTGAAATCACACTTTGATTATCATCCGTTACTTGTGTAATCCCCTGCTAGACAAGAATGCGAAAGGACATGAACTCAAAACCTGCAGAACACGACAGATTTTTATAAAACCATGTGAATTTGTTAATAAGCGCTTAGTGGTCAGTGTCCTCAAGTGTCACTTTTAGCTAATTCAACTTCCAGGTTAGTAATGGAGAAAGTGTTATGAGACTAAAACCAGACAGGCTGTGTTTCACTTGTGGTTAGGTATGGTCATTTTGAGAAGAGTGACTGTTTTTTTTTCTTAACTCCCCCCACTCACACGCACATTCTCACACACACAAACACACCACACGCACACACCAAATTGTGGTCTGGGAAGAAAGGGTTTGATTTTATATCATGTGGTTTTCCCTCAGAAACCTTTAAATCTGTTCATATTTCCATTACTTACGACCCCTTATGAAAGTCTCCACACTCCACATGTAAACGGCTCTGAGTTCAAAAAACTGTAGCACAGTTTCAAGTGATGGCCCTTTCGATTTGTGCTTTTTATACCCATAGATGTCAACAGGCTTGCTGAAAAGGAAGACTGGTTGGTAGATAATGAGGGAATCACCAGCCTGGTAAGGATTGGTTAATTTATCAAGCAGCACTCTGTGTCTTCATAGAAATCACAGAAAGTTTAATATCTATGTATACTTTCTAGCTGGCAGCGATTCATTGCATTTGTTTAGTCCACTGAGTACTTGTGGGTCTGTTTTAACTAATCTGTGTTGAAGTGTGATGTTATCTAATGTAGCCCATGTTTGTAATCTCTGTTTTTAATGTTTTTGCAGCCTTCACGGTTTGAGCAGTGTATGGTCCAGATGCTGCAGTCACTCAAAGAGCCCCTGGAAATCAAACCCGGAGAAACAAATGTTCGTTCATACCCTGCAAACATCAGAGCTACAGAAGTTTTCACATGATAATCAATAGTCATGAGTTTCTTCATCCATTAAATGAACTTAAATAGCTGACACTGACACGTGACAGTTACTTGTCATCTGTTAGACACAGGCTGTTATGGGGCTGGCATGCCTCCTTTCAATTGCAGTAATTGTCCCTCTGAATGAATGAATGGGAATCCTGCTGTTCCTGGCATTGTCACAAACTTTAGCATCGCTGAGGTGATGTTGAGTTCGATGGCAGCAGCACAGAAAGAAAAAGACTTCTGGATAAGAGCATAAAATCTGTTGTGCCTTTCCAGATGTGCAATGTGTCAGTTCCACTGACTCCTAACGCACACCCATACTATCAGAGGTAGATACCTTTTAAATATGACTGGTTCATCTCCTCTTTAGCTGAGAGGACGCAGCATCAGTGTTCTAATAAAATAATTTCAAATTTTCATTAGTCTGACCTGAGCTTTGTCCCAGAGATGACGGCAGTGTTTCACACAGGCTTCTTCTTTTTGGTCGATGATATTGTAAACTGTTTTCTAAAAGTGTGCCTGAGCCCATGCAGTTATTTTCATTACAGAATCATGCCTGCTTTTACTGCAGCGCCACCTCTGAAACCAAAGTGCACGAGAGTCCAGTACTGATTTTCAGACTTGCCCCTTGTACATAGAGATCGCTCTGTGTTTTTTGGTTTTTGTAAATGATAACACGCAGCGTAGATGATAAGATATTCAGTCTTCATAATTTTACAGTAACAAACACTATTCTGTAGTTGGAGTTGTTTTTGCAGATTGGTGAAACTTTGCCTCTCTAAGACATTTATTATTTTTACCAGCTAACCTAATTAGTTGCAAAATGTTCCTCCAGCTCCTTCTTTAAGTACCACTAACTTTTCAATTTTTTCGTTTCTCCATCCGAACTTTTTTGAGGCATGTTGCTGCCATTGCATTCAAACTAACTAATTGTTTTTCATAAAGTAGTAGAACGTCTCAGGTTAAACATCTGATATGTTTTTGCTGTCTTTTTGTGAAAAATGTAGATTTATGAGATTTGCAAGTCATTGCATTTATTTACATTTTACACAGCATCCAAACTTTTATAGAAGTGGGTTTGTATGAAAAAAGAAAATTCAAATTTTGGTGAATATAAATCAAGCTTAGCCGCATGGTCTCTGTGACCAATGTTAAAAAATTATACTGATATCATCTTTAGTCATGTTTTGAAGACAGCAGTCTTTGTTGCACAATGAGATGGGTTTAAAATTAAGATCCCTGTTGGAATTGTGAAGAAAAGGGATGTAAATAGATTGATGTAGAAAACAAAACAAAAAGAAAAAATTAAATAAAGAAGAAAATGTAGTTAGTTTGTTGTAGCAGAAGAACAAGTAGTGGAGGAATAACTGCTGTGCGTCCTGGCCTCGGTTCAGTGGGTGCTACATTCATCACTCTTCTTGTCCTGCCCTTGTGCATGTCGCACAGTGCAGTAAACTTATAGGAATGAAATTTCACTCTGTGGAGTTGCTTTATGTGATGATCTTTTATTTGAAGCCACGGTACTTCTGTTGCAAACAGAAATGATATCAAAACTTGGATGGTTTTAATTCAGCACTTCGCAAAGTAGTAAAGTATAAACCCTGCTGTTAACAGAAACTATGAAATAACTATCCAGGGTTCAACACAAAGAAATCCTTTATGAATTTTAGAATAAACAGCTTTAGTCACGTCAAGAAAGCATCGTTACCGTTACGTTCTTTTCCACAGGTGTTGCAGTTGGAGCAGGTCCAGGACCAGGCTGCAGAGCTCAGCGTGAGGATCATGAAGGTAAGACGTGTACACTTATTTTCAAGAACATGCATAGGATTTTGTTATGAACAAAGACTGTTTGCATAGGATGGAAGTAGCCACCATGATGTCTACCACTGGTTTTGATTTCCACATTTTGAAGCCTCAGCCTTCATGTGTTTATGTTGTTTATCGAATACAGAAGTGGCCAAATCTGGATGAGAGTCGGGTGTAGTCAGCTACTCCTAGCAAGCATTGTTGGCAAATAAAGAGATACATATAATTAGTGCTAAATAAAAACAATAAAATTCTATAAATGAACTTACTAAAACTTACCTTTGATGATCTGTATCATAAGGCAGGTATATATTTTTAGACAATTCCTTTAAAATGCTTTAAAACGTAGCAACAGCAAAAACGCAACCATCTGGCAGCTACCAGTCACAGAAGGCTTCCTGGCAGCTCTCGCTTTGCGACTACCAGGAGCCTCCACCAAACGGTCAGGAAAGACATCATTTTCCTCTAGTAGTCAGAGGTTGCCAGGGGCGTTGCTAACCAGTCTCTGGGCCTGTTTGACTGAGGCGTACTGTACTTGGATTAGTTGAGGTGGGTCCTAGCAGGCAGCTGTAAGCTACACCTCACTGTCTTGGCTCTCCTGTCAGTCAAAGCAGCCACATCTCTAACTTTTGAACATTTAACACTTGAGCACTTCACATGAATAGAATATAAAAAATAAATCAGCTACTTGTTTAGAAGGAAGAGAATATCCTTTTAATGCTCTAAGTTGGCCATTTTAGCACAGGAGACTCAACTGGCCATTGAGGAACTGCAGTTCATTTTCTGTGTGGAGTTTGCATGTTCTTCCTGTGTCTGTGTGAGTTTTTCTTCAGGTGCCACAGATGGTCCAGAGATGTCCACTTAGTGGGGTTAGGTTAATTGGTGATTTTAATTTGCCCATAGGTGTGAACATGGTGTACAAATGATTGTCTGTGTTAGCCCTGCGACAGATTGGTGACCTGTCCAGGGTCTATCCTGCCTCTTGCCCTGAGGCCCTGTGCACTGATCACCAAAGTCATATATAGACCTGAAAACCTCTGTGTTCTATATTTGTCTTACATCTGTTCAGTCATAGAGCAGCTGCTAAGATTTTATTTGGTCTTTTATTTACTGTGAGGTGAAGATAACCCTACGTGTTGACATGCACACACTGTCCACTTTACTGTTTCAGTGTACCTTAGATCTAAGTCTGTACTAACCTGTTTTGATCACAGAGTAAGATATTAGTGATGCACCTAAAATTGTCTTTTCACATGTCTGATAAATGCGTCTCCATAGGTCTTTGTAAACAGTTTGGAGCAGCTGAGTACTAAGACAGATGGAGACATTAACACATCTCAGTAAGTATTTGGAGGATTTTTTTCTCATCTCTGTGGTTACTGTGCTTCACTTGGACAACATTTTAAAATCTCTCCCATGTGTACAGCAACATTTCAGTGGACCTGTCCGCTCCTGATCGGTTTACTGGCATTCAAGAGGGCTTTACTCCAACATCTGTAAGCACAGTGTTTTTCTTTATTACATTCTTTAAATCGTATGAGGTTTAAACACTCGAAAACGCACATGTGGCAACTGCCAGCGTCACACCAGAGCGTGGGCTCCCTCCTTTACACAACTAGACAAACATGTGTCACTCATTCGAACCACGAAATGTTATCAGTCTGTTTCCTGGTTGTGGACAAGAAGTAGAGACGTCCTTATTTCCTGTAACTTGTTTGAGATGTTAGCAAAGGGGGTTAAGCGCAGGGGAGGACGAAGAGGAGGAAGAAGGGCAGGGCGTAGAGTGCTTCTGGTAAGGGGAAATGGAGCAAGGTGCAGAAGGGGTTTCCCCAGCCTGAATATGCTGCCAGACTTGACTGAGAGCAGATGACCAGAGTTAAGACTAGTGTCAGTCATGATACAAATGGGTGTTTTTGTGAGTTGGCAATCTAGCAACCAGTACATGCAAACTTGGACAGTGCGTCACTGCTATTAACACAAAGACATCAGTTTACTTTAGGCCACTAAGCTTTTGGAGCATGGTTGGTTTGCTTAATTTTGGACTGCAAACTCCTGCCAGTGATGTTGTAGGCATCAGAATGTCATTCTGACAGTGTCTCTGTGCACACGTTTAATTGGCATGCTTTATTGTGTGTTTGTAAGGGTGAATATTAAAAGCATGGGCATTTTAACGAGTGAGAGCTTGTTAAAAGTAGTTTCAGGTTCCTACACTAAGGTAGATTTGTTTTGCAGTTAGGCCAGGCAACCATTCTACCAGACATCAAACACAGGCACTGGACAATATTCACAAAGACATTGTGAGAAAAAGAGCGCTCCAAGCTTCACTGAAACCACAACTTTAAACCAAGGACATATTTTGGAAAGCAAAGCACATTGTGGTTGTAAGAACCTCTCCAGAATTGTACGAGGATTAAAGGTTTGTCATAGGTTTCAGGTTAGGAAGTTTAACCACAGGCTACAGAGCTCAGCCTGATCATCATGGTGGTATGAACGCCACATACACTGTGTATCTTTTGAACATAAATGATGTGGATTGCAGCTGTCATTGGTTAATGATGTCCCCTTGAGTCAGTTGTTGCTGGTTTAGCGTTTTAAACTTTATATCAGGAGAATGGAGTGAATGTCATGATGCTCAAATGCTAGTGTCCCAGCCTAAAGTGTACCCTGCTCACTGGTCCTTGAGCACGCCATAATTTATAAAAATTAACGTCGTGTTGTATTCAGTAAGACTCGAAACTAGCAACTGAGACCCGAAACTCATCAGAAGTGTTTGCTGAGGTCAAAGAGCGAGAAAGGTGAGGACTGTTTTCCAAGAGACGTCTATGCATTGGGGCTGCTTTTTGCAACTAGAGGAGTCGCCCTCTGCTGGCCAATAGAAACAGGCTTGAGGCACTTCTGCATGCACTTTTACATCCAAACATCCAGAATCCAAATCCAGGTCTACAGTCTGTAAATTAAACCTAAGCTGTGACAATGTTGTGTTGTGGCAGTCAAAGCATTCAAGTGTGTGTGTGTGTGTGTGTGTGTGTGTGTGTGTGTGTGTGTGTGTGTGTGTGTGTGTGTGTGTGTGTGTGTGTGTGTAGGAGCAGCGTCTACTGATAATCCTGAGTAACTGCCAGTACCTCGAGAGACACACATTCCTGAACCTGGCCCATCACTTTGAGAAACATAGCTTCACGGGGACAGAGAAGATCACACGGGTCAGTATCAACACTTCTAATCTGCAACTGTGCTTTGAAAAAAAGACTTCACACAAAGGAAGGAGCGCTCAGTGTTGTTGGCGAGAAATGCGTTGCGGTGTCATTAACAACAAAGCTGTCCCCTGGTCTCTTCTAAGCAGAGCGATGACTCTTCTTTAAAAGAAAAATACAACAGAAAAAATAAAGGTCGTGGTCTTGGAAGCTCAGTTCACTGTCACCCTAGTTTTTTTTTTTCTTTCACACGTACACACTCATCCAGCTGCACACAATGACTAATGACTGAATCACAAAGCAAAGAAGCATTCTGTTGGTTTTCCAGTAAAAACAGTTTACAGCCATTTTCTTTGAAATATCATTTTTAAACCGATTCTCATGTGTCATTTATATTTAGATACGTATGGGTGACAGTTTGTCTAGATTGTAATCTTCAAATGTTAAAATAGCTGCAAAAGCAAATCTGAAAAATAAGAATTCCCACACAACACATCTGCCACACAGCTGCCGCCTCATGTAATCATACTGTAAATAGTTAGAAATGCAATAAACTCTCAATGAATTCATGTAAACTTGAGAAGTCACTGATATATGCACAATCTAAATTATTCATGCAGTTCATGAAGGATACAGGATTTCAACATGGACTGCAAAGTAAAATTACTCACAGCTTCCACACTCCATAATAAAGCCTTTAACGCCACAGCCTGCAGTTTAAAACAATAGGCATGGAAATCAGAAACTTCACTGTTATGTGTTGATGTAAAGGAGAATCATGCATCCTGTTACAGCAGGTTTTAAAGTGTTTCTTTTGTTGTGTGACTTTTTAATGTTTTCAAAAGTAAAGCCATGAGATAGGCAACATCACTGGCTATGGTAGTTAAATATTGATGAAGCTCTTGAGATGCTTTTACATCGGTGTTCCTCACTGTTTCAATAAAACATATCCACCACAGAGACAGAGAAAACTTTGAGCAAAAGCCTTGTTGTATTTGTAACGAGTGAGCAACAACTCCAGTGAAGAGTAGCCACAATTCTGAGCACCTATGAGCAGTCTGGATCGGAGAAGGTGAGCATGAATCCTTGAGGAGTAGGTTTCATCTTATTTCAGACTGGAAGTGTGGGTTTGTGAGATAAAATGCTATAAAGCACTGGTTATCTCTGTTTATGGGGAATTTTCTAATGCACATGTAACTTTAGGCGTCTGTATGCATTCAGACCACTGTTAAACTGATGCATACGGCTCACAAGACAACCTTGGCAAGATTGTCATCGTAACTTAAAGTAAAAGGCAACAGGAGACACTGACATCTTCACGTTATCAACGTTTTAGTGTTAATGTTAGAACCTGCTCACAGAGATGGAATCAGGTTTCTCTGCTCGCAGCTCTGAAGCTAAAATTACAGGCATGTCAATAAGCTAACACAGCAAAGATTCAGCTAATCTGTACAACTAAGATAAAAATGCTGCATTAAAATCCAAACAAGTAGTGCGTCATTGCAAAGAACGCTGAGTAAATAGTGTATTATAATATGGATCTCTTGTTATTGTGTTGTGCATGTCTAATGATGTGTGGATTGGGGATAGAGAATCTGTTACCTAGTATCTAATCATTGCAGTAACATCGTGTGTTCTTGACCTGCCAGGTAAGCGTGGACGCAGTACGGGGGCTGGACCGGAAACTCTTTGAAGCCTACATTGAGAGACGAGCTGATCCGATCGCAGGCTCCCTGGAGCCCGGCATCTACGCTGGCTATTTTGATTGGAGAGACTGCCAAACACCTACAGGTACCCAGTTACCCTGCGCTGATAAAACAGAAGGAAATCACCGTCAGCAACCACTAACTGACCCTGGTAGAATCATATTTAAGCCCCTAGCAGGGCTGTGGGATGACAGCTCAGAGTCTCTCGTGTCTAATCTTTGTAGCTGTGGTTCACATGTGTCATGTGTAAAGTACGGCTCTTTGATGACTTACTGTAAACACCACTAACATCATTTAATCAGTCTTCCCAAGGCGCTCATGGCCTTTGTGTCTAGCTGTAGGTGTGCAGCGATATGTGTGTACACTTGAGTTGTAGCTTGACTTTTTTCGCTCACGCAGTGCACCCCAAACCCAGGTGAAACTTGACTGTGAATGTGTGGTCTACCTTAGTACAGGATGTGAAGCAACATGTCAGACTGTGTGAGAGCTGCGCGAGTCGTCTCAGGTGGGCAGCAGTTCATAGCACGGCGCTTAATCTTGATGAAAAGTTGTGAGCGTTGATCTGGTTTGTCGCCTGTGAGTTTGTGTGTTTGGACTACATGTGAAAGAGGAACATTTTGGACAGAAAACCACAGTTCTAGGATATGATACTTTCACTTGGTGCATTTTTTTGTGTGGGATTCAAGTTTGTGTGTGGGGTGCTGCAAAGCATTAAGAATCCGGTTTCAGTACTTTCTTTCTGTTTTTGCCTTTGACTGTTTCACCGTCAACGTAATGTTATATTTTGAAGCTTCCACACAGCACACTAACTCATCTGCCCCTTATCCTCCTCACAGACGAGGGAAATTAAATAATGGAAAACGTTGCACTGGCACAGTGTTAGCTTGGCTAATAATGAATCCTGTTGGCACATTTCTATCAGAAATCCAGATGGACTGTTAATCAAACAGCCACTTGGCTCTGCTGTGGATGGGGCTGTGATCTTAGAGAAACATGGTTTTGCAGTCTTGTTGAGCTGCTACAGGTTCTGGTGAAAACGACTCTGCCCTGAATTTTCAAATAAAGAGAGAAAGATGAGTTTTCAATAGTCTGTTCTGCCAGAGATATAGTGTTAGAATTGCAGATGTTCATCTAAACATGGCCAGAGTTTCAAATAACAAGGTCAACAGTATGTACAAATGCTCAGGCTCACACTGCTGAACATGCTGTCTCACATTTTCTTTTTTTTTTACTGTCGCTCTATATGATGTCAGTGAGAACAGATATCCCAAGCACACAGATGTGGCTGTGAAGCCCCACCCACCTGCTGGTTAAACCTTTTGTTTATGAGGGGCAACCAATCTGAAGAAAGCTGGCATAAATTGAGGGGGAGAAAGCTAAAAGTGGGGTTAAACTGAGGAAACTGTGGCCAAGTATAAGATGTATAGTTAAGATGAAATATACATTTAAGATATAAGAAGCTGTAAATAAACAAAACAGATTCACTTTCCTTTCATGGCTAATTGTTACATGTCTGATGTTTTGCTTTTTATCTGGATCTTTGTTTGTTCACTTTGTGCCTTCTTCTTTCACAGGTGTAAGGAACTACCTGAAGGAGGCTCTGGTCAATATTATTGCAGTTCATGCCGAGGTGCTTGAATGCCTTTAAAACTCATCACTCATTTGTCAGACACTGCTTCTACTAGGTGCTTTTGCCACCTCGTCCCCCATCGTGACGTTTTTTTTCTTTCTTTCTGTGTCAGGTGTTCACAGTCTCGAAGGATCTGGTTCCTCGGGTTTTGTCTAGAATCGTTGAGTCTGTTGCGGATGAAATGTGCCGTCTTATGCAGTGTGTGTCCTTCTTCAGCAAAAACGGAGCCCTACAGGTAGGTACACACTCACACGCACATACCCGCAGTCGCAGAGCAGTTTCTCACTCATAGTAGGACCCTGACTCATAAGTCGACCACCGCACTTGGGGGGAATTACCTGTCATTTTTGATAAAGCCATATTTCAGTTCAAGGTACCATCTGGTGTCAGTTGATGATGATTACATGATTACATCTCCGTTGTTGCCCTTTTTCTGTAAACCCCCATACAGGCTCGACTTGAACTGTGTGCTCTGAGAGATGCTATAGCCACATACCTAAACGCCGACAGCAAGTAAGTGCGACAAATACAGATCCCCACAGTGGCAGAGACAGGAAGTCCCACATATGTGCCCAGTGATTTATGGCTGTGGATGTCACGGACATAAATCTTAGCAGTCACACATCCCTCACTACAATCCCTATTTATGTTAGTTGGAGGGTTTTGGAAAGGAAGTGAAAGTAATCTGGTTCTGTTGTGTGCATGTACTGTGATGTGCGCCTCTGTGTGTGTGTTTGAGTGCGCGTGTATGTTCATGTATGGCAGGTTAGTGTGCCCGCATACACACACAGACCCATCTTGAACTGTGTTTTCTAGTTCTCTATCGTTCATAAATGGGTTCCTTTATGTGACATTTTTAACTAAGCTTCTCATTTTCAGCGCCAGCTTCAAACTGGCTTTGGAGTCTCTGCCTCAGTTACACAGCGGCGCCGATAAGAAGTGAGTCTGATTCCGGTATATGTTACTAATTGGAGGGACTGTGACCTTTTGGCGTTTCCTTTGTGTCTTTGAGATTAATCTTTAATTTTAATATTATCTGCAGGTTACTGGAAGAGCTGCTGAACAAGTTTAAGAGCAGCATGCAGCTCCAGCTCACCTGCTTCCATGCCTCCTCTGTCCAGCCCATCAAGAGATAAATCTCATCCACTCCACCACCCAAAACAGAAGTCTGTGTCTTATCTATTAGCTAATGAACTTTGTCTGTATCTCTTCGGTTATCACTTTTTTGTTTACTCATCACTTTCAATTTCTGCTTTACTCGATTAAACACAAGTGTGTATTCATCTAATCTCGAAGACACTAAATGAGTCGATTTCATTGTTACTGTGCAGGACAGTCCCTGTTACGTTGGGTATGCTAATTATGTACGGCCACTCACGTACTGACAAGTAGTAAGTGAGTGGCTAATGTGCTTGTTTCTAGAAAGTTCAGGAACAGTCTGTCAGTGGGATGTGGAGCTGCAGACTCTGAATGAAATGTGTGTCAAAGTAACAAGATTTTTTTAAATGATGATGATGACAACAAGATGGTTTTCATGTACTGTGCCACCTGTATTGCTCAGTAAGTTAACTAAACATCAGCCTTCAGCTAGAGCTGCAAAATCTCAGTCTGTGAGCTACATGGAACTGGATCAGATCCTGATCCTGTCAGGATTTTTAGGCATGGTTGATAGTTTGTTTTTTGAAAGCATTGTACTGCTTTAATCCTTTTCATGCAGCCTTATTGTCCCATCACATTTCATTGAAATCCAGCATGTTTGTCAGTAAGCTTCATCTGTGGAAACCACACTGATGTAACTGTGAGTCAGTTATATTGATGCTTTTCTTCTAATAAAACACCATCATTGGAATTTACCATCAACTCATTTTTTTCTCACCTCATGAGACATTAATAAAAAAATGCTTCTTTAAGACTGCAGTAAATTCTTTTGTATTACCCTGCCAAAAACCCAGTAATACACGAATGCTTGATTTAACATGTGTTTTAAAGAGGGTGTACTAAACAGCTTTATTTAACTATGTATAAACACAGAACCTGCATGTGGCACCATATACATAGATTCGTACAAGCTAGTGGGATTCAGTGGGTTGTAGAACCACCTTGAGAAGCAAAAACTTGATATTTTCTGTGTAGCTTTATCAGTGTCTCATATCATTTTGGAGGAAATTTGCTGCACTCTTCTTCCTAACATTGCTTCAGTTCATTGATATCTGTTTACGCACAGCACTCTTAAGGTGAAAGCATTACAGTAAGGTTGAGGTCTGGACTTTTGTGTTTCATTGTAACACCATGATTCTTTCCTTTTTCAGTCATTTAGAATACTTTTTGTGCACAGAGTTCTTGGTTGACTCAGTTTCTGCAAGGTACCTGGGTCCTGTGGCTGCAAAGCAAAACAAATCCAAATCAACACCCCTGCACCACTCGGATTTGACAGTTGGTATGAGGTGTTTGGTTTTCACTAAACATGGTGTTGTGCATTATGGCCCAACACCACCACTTTGGTCTCATCTGTCCAACATTTTTCCACAAGTCTTGATGCAATTTTGCAAACCTTTCTTCACAAGCACAAGAACCTCACGTTTAAGCCGTATATTCGGTTTTGTCATAAACGGCAACCAAATACACAGCGACTTAGGTCTGACACAACAGACAATCAGTTATAAAACATTTATTTTGAATTGTCAGAATGATGTCACTCATTGTATAAAAGGAAACAACTTTAACAACTGGTGAAATACATGTCTATATACATCGTGCTTACCTTATGCAAGGGCTAAAATCATGAAATTCATGCAAAGTTTACATGAAAATGTACAAGAGCTTTCATGTCTTTAATTCGTCTGACCAGACTGACCAGTTCCTTTTTTCAACAATGTCTTTATTAGTGTTTTAAGTAATGACAAAATGAGAACAGAAATGCAAGCTACACCTCTACAGATGCATGGACACTAGCAAGTGCGGCAAAAAAGGCTAAACTCACATGTAAATGTTCCTTTAAAAGGTGACCAAGCATGCAGACATGTTTTACAACTGACTTCATAAAAGCTGTTGTAAACTTTGCCCTTTTTTTTCTTTCTAAAAATAGAATAGTCTAAGGAACATTATTCTTTCTTTATTTAATCTTTGTTCTGTGTTTGTAGGAGGTAAAGTAAAATACCCTTACTGGCCACTATATAATGTTTTAAGGTTTCTTAACCAATGCCATGCCTTGTCTGCCGTATTGAATGTGATACAACTACTGGGTGCTAAGGATAAGTTTGTATTCCCCAACTGGTTTGCAGTGGTTCCTGAACGTTGCTGGGTGAAAGTGGTTGCAAAGAAGCTGCGCCACTAAAAAAAACCCTAGCGTTTGCTATTGCTAGCAGATTGCCTGTAGTTGGTCTGCAAACATTTGCTAACTACTAGTTGAGTGGCAGTTTGCTTGCCTTCAAAGTTGTGCCCCAACACAATTAAAAAGGCACAGCTTTTATTTTGAAGGCAAACAGTCTATATTTATTGTTTTTGTTGCACTTTTCACAGTTTAACTACAGCTCAGAGAGCAGCTGGGCAGGGTTTGTCACAAGTCCATCATTTCCATTTAAAAGACAGCTGCAGCAATATGCTAGCAACTTAACTAATCACAAGGGGTCTTTTATGAACTGATTAGGAAATACCCATTTTCCTTTGCAACAGGTGGGTTGTTAGAGAAAACAAATGGGAGTTCGCAGACTGCCATCAATCTCTAGCAACTAACCAGTCAATGAATACTCTGCCTCACCACCCCAACTGGTTGTTGCCAAATGATCAAAGACCAGTCTCTAAGCGTTTGTGACTGGGACCTTATTAGTTTGACCCAACAGTGTCTCCGTGATTGTCCAAAAGTGGTCTGCAAGTTATCACATGGTTAGTTGTCAGACATCTGCAATATCTCCATATCTGCTGTGCAGGATTTTCCCACTCAAACATCTCTAGGGTTTAGAGGGAATGGTTAAAAAAGAGAAAATGTCAATGTCAGAGCTCATTACAACCAAGGAGTGAATGAAGAAGCACATCTCTGAATGCACAACACATTAAACCTTAAAGCAGATGGGCTACAGCAGTGAAGATAACTGAATGCCACACCTGTGGGCTAACAACAGGAAACTAAGGCTACAGTTTGCAGAAGTTTACCAAATTTAGATAACTGAAGATCAGAAAATCATCTCAATTACTTCTGCAACATTCACAGAATTTGTCCTATATAACATCAAACTTGGATCTACTCTATTTTGTATCAGCGGTTTCTTGGTGCACACTGAGCCCCTCAATACTACCTGAGCATTGCTCAAATGCTACAGTCTGCCTGAATGTTGCTGCTTAACATGTCCATGTCTTCTTCTAGCAAGATAACATGCAATGGCACAAAGCATTGAGGCAATTCTGAAGGCTACTGCAAAGTGTCTCTATAGACAGTTCTCTATTCAGAATAAACCTCCACTGAAGTTCTTCAAAGATAACATCAAGCGTTGGAAGGTGCAAAATCTTTCCACTTAATTGTAGGTCTGTGAGAATGAAGGGACTTAACCTTGATTTTAACCTCAAGAGTTCATGCAATATTTTTGTTAAAACCCCCTGAGTAAAAGCTGAAAGTTTGCACATTAATCACATCTTGGTTTTGTCATTTCGATCCACTGTGGTTGGGTATAGAAACAAAATTGTGACAACTATGCTTCTGTAAGACAAGTATTTCTGAATCAGTCGGTATTGATACTCTCAGCTACAATGTAAAACAACTAAAAGCACTGCAAGGGAGGACTTGATTGCAAAAAGCAGCTTGCTGAGCAATTGTTGGCTTGGAGATGAGATTGTAAGGGTGTGACTGATATTTTTGGTCCAAACGTGATGTATGGTGACTGTTCGACTATAGTCGTTAAACTTATCTGCAGTCCAAATGTCACGCTCAGTAGTGGAAATTCTAACGAAGGCACACTTGCAGACAGTTGGTTTGTTTGCACCATGGCTCAGTAGCGGGTTTAGCTATTCATCTCTGGAGTTGCAGCTCACCAGTTCACTCATTCTGTCTGGCATGTCAGCATCTAGCTGTCAGGGAGGAGCATGAACACAGGGTGTATGCAGGGTGGGGACGGAGTGGGCCGTTACTCGGGGCAGCGAGCAGAAGACACAGATCCCAGAGGAAGAGAGCGACAACAGAAAGTGTGGTTCTGTGTGGGTGTAGGGACCTAAGCGAGCAGTTGTGGTAGGTCTAGTCGCCCGGGCAGACACGCCCACAGCTCACATGAGAAAGTTTGACGAGACACAAAGGGTTAACTGAGGACACTGTCGAGATCTGCTGTTGTGTTTTCTAGCAGGAGATGACCCATTAAATTTCAGCTTTTGAATGTACAAACCACACCTGTGCATTTCTGTCTACGTTCATCGACCTCAGACTTTTTCTCTGACTTGGTTTCCCATCTACAAGTAGGGGAAAGCCATAGAGAGCAGGCAAGAGTTGTTTTGATTCTCTGCGTTCTAAACTTAGCACTCTGCCTCCCACGGATTCATTCACAAAATAAGTTCAAAACCCCAAAGCCTTATCCGCTCTCCACCAGCTCTCTGTTTACAGTAACAGAGGTGAGAAAGGGGAGTTTTTTCTCTTTCTTTTTTATTTCTATTCACCAGTATTCTGTTCCATTCTGGAGACAATATGACAAGACCTGCTTTAAAAAAACAACAAAAACATTTTTGATCTGCAGTTTTCTTTGCTGTGAGTGGGTAAATAAAAGGATGGAGAAATTTGACACATCACAGAAAAGTTGTCCCCTCGATTGTACCTGTTTTTAAGACAGATGTTTTACAGCTGAGCTCAAAAGAAGAAAACATTTTATAGAAGTGGCCAAGATTAGTAAGAAGCAGAAAAACACTGGAACAAGACTGGAAAAGCGTGGCATTTAGACATGTCCTACTTTTTGATTTGTTTTTGTTCCAGGTAATAAGATGCTGTAGCTATTGTGATTGACATCATGATGTTGGCCTATGTACTGTACATAATTTTATATATAATGTGATGTGATATTTTAGCCCCACCACAAAACCTTTCACTGATTACAACCTCCATCGATTCTATGTTAGGATGGTGTGTAAAATGTGATGGGAACTTTAGCAGTCTGGACTGTTTTTGCAACAAATGCTGTGCAGAATACATGTAAGTTGTTGTATATATGGTCTTGCTGAAACAGAGATATGTTTGACCGCTAGAGTTTGGACAAAGTTGATCGTGCAACAGGACAATGATCTCAAGCGCACCAGTTAATCTACAACAGAATAGCTGCAAAAGAAAATCAAGGCGTCGCAATGGCTTAAAGGCCAGACCGCCACCTGACTGAAATGCTGTGATGGGACCTGTGCATAAACAAATGCCCGCAAATCCCGATGATGTGTAGTAAAGAAGAGTTTCACAAAATTCCTCCATAATGATTTGAAAGATAACCAACAGTGACTTTGCAATTAACTGATGCATCTTTTGCTGATACATTTTTTAAAAATATTGAAATCAGTTAAAATTGCATCAATTAAACTGAACTATAATATCTTTGGATTTTAGGAGAAAAAAAAAGATGCAATCAAAAAGATTGAGTCCAAAGCCGTGTAATTACCCACCCTGCCCTTCCTGCTGAAAAGGCATTTTGTTTTCAAAGTAAGCTTTCTGAGTTGTTTTTAACCTCAAACTAATGACATCTTCCTTTCTTCCTTGCTCTTCTTCAAAAATATTTTGTGGCAGTTACAGAAATGTTGTTGTTGTGGGGTTTTATGGTTGTTTTCCATGAAAGTGGAAACAGACTGTAATCTATGAGCAGAAACCAGGAAGGCTCTCTCGAGCGCTGCACGGAAAACCAACCTCTTCCTCTCTCTCCGCCCCTCTTGATGTCATCATATTGTTTGTGATAACCAAGTGTTTGATTAACCAGTCACATCCTGCATCTGAACCACATTTCCTGTTCAGACGCTCACGCGTAGTGCTGATGTTACCATAGAGCTCACACAGTTATGAAGAGATCTTGTCACTTGTTACGTTTTTAGTCATTTATTTATTTATTTTTGAAGGAAATGACACTTTAAAAACAACAACAACAACAAATGTTCACTTTAACCCTTTCTCAGATCTGCTATATAACAGTCACATTTAACATCACTATTTGATATAAAATTGAGTTTAAAAAGCTTATCTAAAATCAGCTCCCTGAGTTGCTCTCTCTCTCTCTCACACACACACATACATAAACACAGCCAGGCACAAGACTCCATTCATAATTTACTAAATGATGGTGATAGTGTCTCCTAACAGAAATGTATTTACAAGGAAAAATGTTTTTAAAAATTAACTAAAAAATACAAAAGCTCTTTTGCTTCACTTTCTTGCAGACAGTCAAATGAAGAAGTATGATAACAGACAGTTGAATACAAAAACAACAACATCAAACTGGAGCCAGTAGCTCCTTAGCTAGCAGGGGCTAGCTATGGTTTTGGTTATTAGCTTATATTAGCTTATATTACCTTAGCACAAAGTCTGAAAATTCTTCCATAGTTTTGTCCAGATATAAAATTAGATTCTTGAGTTTAATTTTTTGAAAATTATGGGCCAGATTTACTAAATGTGACAAAATAGCACATGTGCACAATCTCCAAATAGACACCTCATTGGTGTGGTTAGTTTTACAGGTGATTTACAATTGTTGTGCTCTTCTCTGAACATAGCTGCAGTTTCTGCGCTAAATAACATGTTTACTGGTTTTCATTAGAAAGTAACAGAAGGTACATTTGGTAATTTTCAAACTGTTTCTCTTATTTTTTTTCCTAGTCTATAACTAAGCCAAGCTAGGCTAATCTTAGCTAACCAGCTACTAGTTGTTGCCTGGATTGGAGTGGTTTGTGAATGCTAGAGATCTAATATAACTATTGGCATAGAAAGTGATTAGGTTCATTTGCTAATTTTTTTTAAGGCACAAAACTTTCACTCACAGTTTTCTATGATACAATCACCTCAGCTGTCAGTTTCATTTGCATAGTAAGCACATAGACAGTACAAAAATACGACCTCTGGGTCTGAAAAAATGAAGCTAATGCGCCAAGTACCTTAAACTTGCATTCTATCTGAAAGGTACCAGATGGCAATACTTGCGACTGCAAAAAGACTTCCTATTATATCAAAGTCTTTGGGAAAATTGCTTTCTGTCTTGACCTCTGGAAACACTTTCCTGATGTGTTTATGGTCCTAGTCACTTATTTTGGTTCACATTGAATAAAAAACATGAAATTTTTTTAGAAATCTTGATCACTAGGTTTAAAATGGTATGCTCATTGGCTAACAGCTTATAAGTGACAAGTCGTTAGCAAACCAAACTAGCGATAATGAAAATGTTCATCGCGAGGCTTCAAAATGGAACTTTAAAAACCGGTGGATGACATCTCAATCATCTTTAATACTTTAACACCTTCATTTTTAATACTGTCTACGAGTAAGCATCAAAATACTCATTATGCCCAAAAGAATACAAAAAGGGAAGAAATAACACTGCATTTTTGACTTAAGACACACACACACACACACACAGATACAAAAACCATACAGGGCAGATGGTTGCTGACTTAATGTCCATCATTTTTTGTATACCACTGTCCACTTTGTCCACATCTCAGAGTTTTCTTGCCTGTCGTGTAAAATGTCATCGTGACATTTCCAACAGTCACTTAAACCCGCAAAGTTCACTCCTGCAGGCTGCTGCTGTGGTGATGTGTGATGGCCCTCTGGTAGTCCTCGGAGGCATTTATGTGCTCTGTGACTCCTGGATGCTCATAGCTGCGGTAGTAGTGGCTGCCCGGCTGCTGGGCATAGTACAGGAGCTGCCTGGTGAACAGAGGCTCTACCTGCAACACATGAGAGCCAAGGAGGTCAGCAAAATCCATTCAGCATAGCACTATTTATTTATTTATTTATTTATTTTTACCCCCCAAAAAAGTGAAAAAGTAGTTGGTATTTTTGCCAAACTCAATTAAAAAAAGAAAAAATTCAATACACCCTTTCATTTTTCATTTAGGGCAGGGGTGGGAAACTCCAGGCCTCAGGGGCCGGTGTTCTGCAGGTTTGATCCAACACAGCTGATATAAATGACTCAATGGCCTCCTCAATATGTCTTGAAGGTCTCCAGAGGCCTGGTAATGAACTAATCATTTGATTCAGGTGTGTTGACCCAGGGTGATATCTAAAACCTGCAGGACACCGGCCCTTAAGGCCTAGAGTTGGACACCCCTGATTTAGGATGTTAGAGTTTGGGATATATTGAAGCCTTCTGTTGCAGTTCTGTGACACACTCCCAAGCTGTTTGGTTTTTGATAGTTTATTATTTATGGGCGTTTGACTGTTGACAGAGATCCAGGAAGGTTGATTCGCTATTTCAACTTTCCCAGCTTTGTTTTATGAAACCATTTTGAGAAGTCAAACTAGAGAAGGGCAAACCATTCCTAGTTTGGTTAAAGCTCAGCTACGTGGTTAGTTTGATTGAAAGTGTGTCAAAAATCTGTAGCTAAAAGGCACGAACCTTCACTTGGCTCATCCATTTTCACTTTATATAGAAATCAGAGTCTCGGGAGGGTGACAGTGGAACCAGGCTGGCCCTGAATCTCAGTGCGACATATTTAGAAACCAAATTTTGTTATGAAACACTGTCAACGCTATGACTATGAACAAGGTCCTACAGACTTTCAAATCTTAGGTTTAAACTTTCAAATCCTATTTTTCACTTTTCAGCCCATACTTTAAAGTTTCAGCACTCTACTTTGAACCTTTCAAATCTTAGTTTTGATTTTAAGAACACCAGTTCGAACTTATTGTCAGCTTCCCAGTAAATATTAGGCTTCACTGATCCTCATAAACAAAATGAGAAAAAAATGAAAGATCTCTGGATCATAATCAGTGGTTAAACTCGGGGGCAGCAGTCACCTGCACAGTGAGGGTCCTTCTTTGTCTCTGTGGGTCCAGACACTCATCTCCGAAACACAGGAGGACCTGGAAGCGGGACGGCGGCCTTAGCCCGTAGCTCTGAATCTCTGCAAGTAGGCAAAAGGACAAAAATGCATCAGTAACAGCTCTGACACCTAAAACACATCAGAATTGATGATTTCAAGCGAATTTCACTTGAAGTGGTGTGACATTTAGAGTGATTCGAATGGAAAGTCCTGGTCACACCATGTATGCAAATACAATTAGCTGTCACAGCTGGAGCTGCTTAGCATGTGGGCGGGATGATGTGGCTGTGTAGACTTCATGTGACTCTCGGCTTATCATAAAATACTTCTTTAAGAAATTATTCTTGGCTGGCACAGTATGTCATGAAGTGACTTCCAGAAAATCAGCTGAGTAATGAGTCTCAGTTTGTTCTACTGCTAATTACATTTAGTGGATTTAGTTTTGAGTTGAGGTGGAGAGTTCTTGACTGAAATCCAAATTTTAGACCAGTTGGTGTTAGTCTTTCTATGTACAGCAAGGTGCCAGCTGGTATGAGTTCTTAAGTGAATCAATCAGATTAAAACATATCAACCAAGCTCTGTCCAGTACACCATGCTGATGATTAAGATACAGGTCAGGGACTTGGTGAATTAGGCATGGCACCATAGATAGGCCTTCATTTAAAAGAATAGTAACATACTAACCCAAAAAAGTGAGAACGTTTTAGTCTTTCGAGCACAAGTGATTGTTGATCAAAGATCCTGAGCTGATTTGAGTTTGTGTCCTCTCACCTGTGAGGTAGTCCTGCGTGTGGAGCAGTTTACAGGTGACGTCTCTCTCCAGCTTGTTGGGTTTGTCTCCGTACGGCGACGGGCCTCCCTGCCAGTACACCCTGCTCTGGCACAGCCTCCGGGCATAGAGCCCATCTGCTCGCATCCACAGCAACACTCCCCTCTCGAGGCTGGCTGGTGGACTCGGAGGACACTCGTCTGGCCTCCTCTGGGATGATAGGCTGTCAACAGGCAGGGGCACCAACTCATGACCTCCAGGCGTCAGGTAGTGCTTATCTGGGTTGCATGGAGTGATATGGCAGCCATCCGGGCTGGAAGTGGTCACCTCTCTCACCAGAGAGTCCCGGAAATATACGGATACGTGCAGACGGAAGTCTAGAGGAGGACACAGGTAGAAGTTAGCTGAAATTTCTTTTTTTTTAAACTCTTTTATGGACTGTCTTTGTTTTATTTTTAAAAAATGAAGCACGTAAGGTTTTCAATGTTCACCACAGCCCAAAGTCGCAGGGTGCTGCTGTATATTATTATTTCAGCGTTCTACATGCTGCTATGTCTTGTACTTCTATAGGAGCGTTCTGCTGAATCTGACAGCAATCGGCATTTTTTTTGGAAATGGTTTTCTGTGTATTGTTTATATGATCAAAATAAACACAAGCAAGAACGATTTGCATCAGATACAAAATTCCTTCACATGTCACTAAAACTAGACCAAAAAACGAAGCTAGTTTGAACACGCTCGGTCGTCAGCTTTGATTAAAGTTGCGTTCCTTTTTTTCCAGCCTCTAGGGGGCAGAGTAAATATTCAAAATTAGCCGCATGTCTATTGAATCAAGCTACCAGCTTTACCTAAAAATAAATACATTTTAGATTATAGCCACCTCATGAAATTCCACTGATAGCGGCTCTGTAGTTGCTAGATATTTAACTTTATTATTAAATTTGGTGCTGATTTTCTGTCTGCTGTTTGTTATGGACAGTCAGAGTACAGTTAATAAAAATGGCAGCCTGCAGCATGATACAGATCCATACACTAAATGCAAGAACTGAAATTAAACTGCACTGAATAAAGCCAAGGAACAAAGTCTCAGGTGAAATTAGTAGTTTTCTGACTTCTGCACAGCATTACGCAGTTTCAACCTAATTGTACCTTTAAATGCTAAAATCTGTGTCATACTGTGACATTTTCAGCTGTTTTGAGCTTATGTAAATATGCATTTGCTGCTTGTTCTATGTAGATGGATTTTTGCTTTTTTTTAAAAAAATAGGACCTTAAGTTTAATTCTCAGCAGAGGATTCTGGTGAGAGTTCCTGATTTTATAGCGTGAGGGGAAAAAGTGAACTGAAAGTATTCGTGTACCTGAAAGTGCCTCTGCTGATCTGATGCTGGCGTCCAGTGTGAAAGGCGAGGGCTGACTCTCAGCTGGACCATATGAGTAAATTGAGGCTCTTAGCTGGTATCCTGCACACAGAACAAACTATGTAGGCAATGCTAAAACTGATAACAATGCTTTTATTTTGCACGCTAAATAATAAGCCGTGTACCATTTTCCATGGATGAGCCCTGCCACGGCAGGGTGCGGGGCGGACAAGGACACTGAGTGAAGGGCAGCTCGGGCAGAGAGGCCTGCTCCTGACAGTAATCTCTCCAGCCGCATTCTGGACTCGCCATGTACTGTGGCATCTATAGAGAGGAAAGCAGTTAGCTGAGTGCACATCTTTGATCATAAGATACCAACAAACAGTCTTTGCATGATGCTTTTGTAATACATTACTCTTTAGTAGGCTTATAAGGACTTTTTTGCAACTTGTTTTATATGACCATTGCAGAATTCTTTCTTCATCCATAGATTTTTGCTTAAGCTAGTGATAAAATCCTTGCACCATAAACTCTGATTTGTTTTTGCATGAAAAGATAACGCCAACTCGCTGACTCACAAAAATAACTTAAATCAACTTGAGAGGAGAAAGCTGATTTGTTCATTTTGAGTGTGTAGTACTTTAAAAGGATAGGTCACACAGATTAATCAGTGCAGAAAAATCAATTATGGTGAGTAACATCTGAAACTACACCATGTCCGAGAAACTGAGATCTAAGAAATAGACATCACATTACTAAAGTACGGATTTAAAACTAAGCATCTGCAGCCTTTGTAGACGTGTTCCATACTTTATGAAAACAAATGTAAATTATTAAGTAAAGCAGAGCATAACTATACTCTTCATTACCCAGGCAGGAAGTACAGATAACTTTAAATAAACTAGGATAGATAAAGTTAAATGCAACAACATTTAATTTGGTAAATGAGAATTAGCATTTACAGTGTGGCAAAAACATATTTTGCCATAAATTGTGTGCTTTTTTTTTTAATCAGTTGCTGCCAAGAAATCTAAAAAGGACCCAAAAACTCCAGAGTTTCTATCAGCCCCTGAAGTCAGCACAAGTCATAGTTGGGGATGCACATCATTACCCTTCACTTGTGTTTGTAAGGTCATCCATGCATGCACAATATGACACTGTCTGTGTCTTCAACCTCCCTAATTCTCTCTGTCTTACTTTAGTCACGCCCCACTTGTTTCTATGTGCAGGAAAATCACCTGAGTCGGCACAGAGGGGTAGGAGGGATGCATCTGAAAGCTCCCTGGGCTCAGAGGACTGTCCTCCTGTCTGGGCCCTGCATGCGGGAAAGAACATTTTTATTAGAAAAGCGCTCTAGAAAATGTCTGAACACATTTTCTGTCAGTACATTTAGAAAAGTCCACATCGATGCAAGTACTTCAGCATGACTTGAGCTGGTGCTTTGACAGTTTGAGGAGTCAGAGAATTTCCACTTTATGTCTGATACACAACTAATTATCAGATTGTGATCATCTAATAATAATAACTACAATAAAACACATCAGTAAAACCCTTTATCCAGTTTGGTTATTGCCGCTGTAGCCCAATCAGCTTTCAGTATTACTACCAGCTTAATTCATGCTGCAGTAAACTTTTTTCAACGCTTTGTTCGAAGGGGGACTGACTTTTCTTGGCGCCCTCGGGGATGATGCGGTAAACTTTGTAGGGGTCCGAGATGTCCAGCTGGCTCCTGTCCACCAGTTCCTCAAAGTCATTGCTCTTGTTGAGGGCGCAGCGCAGGCGTGTCTTCCATGTCGGCGGGTCGGGTTTGTCGATGCCCTCCCGAAACTTGCCTTTGAACAGCGCCCAGGCCTGCAGACAGGTCCGCGGGGAAATGTTTAGAATACCTCCCTCAAGTTTAGCGCGAGAGAATCACACAGCCTGGCCTCTCCTAACTGCGACTGCACGGCCTGTAGAAGAACATCCTCCCGGTGCTGATAACTAGTTACTAACTCTTCACCAATAATTATAAAATAAAACTTTCGTTTATTTTCGTTAAGTGGCTTCTTTGGAGCACACAGTCATTTTAAAGAAGTTGTTTTGCGTCGCTCTCCCAGTAATGTGTGACTTTTTTTACAGCATGGTTCAAATATTCTTATATGGAAATAATCGCATCCTAATGTATGGAGCGAATTTCATGAAAGACAGCAAAACCCTTTTTTATATAATGCATCAGAGAATATTCAAACGCTACTAAGACGCCTAATCGAGTTAATTATTTTTACACACATCATTAAAAGGCTATAAGAGAGTTTAACAGCTCTAAAGTTTGTAATACTTTAACACATATTGCTGTTGTTTTATTCTGAAAGGCGCAGCTCGCTTGTGGCTGGCGGACCCCGGAGGATGCGGGTCTCTTACCTTAAAAAGCGCGGCATCCTCATCCCGGTTGTAGTCCTGTTTCCCGGCGTGTTTCCACGGTATCCTGAAGATGGTCTTCTCGTCGTTCTCCCAAACCAGACCGGGATATTTCCCGCAGTCCACCTGCTCGATGAGCCACTGGCGCAGCTTGCCGTTGCCGCTGCTGCCGGAGCCTCCGTAATCCACGTCGGGGTTCATCTCTGACCAAAAAGACGCACGGGACAACTCCACTGTCTGCTCCTGTAACGTAGTAATATCACACGCTCTCGTGTTTGTGTGTGTTTTGAAAGTAGGCTTGTGTAGGTTTAGTAAAGAATGATTAAGTTAAGTAAAACTACTAAAGGTTAACCCACTGCGCTCCCACGCAGACTAACTTCACTGTGCGCTTCGCAGGCTGATCGAAGCCGTCTTACCTGTGAAACTTGAAAGCCGTCGAGTTTTGATATCAGTCAGGGTCAGAAAGTCCTCATCATTCCGGCGGGCCCGCTTAAATCCACCCAGCCTATGGTGAGCAGAGGGAGGGCGGAGCCGGGATGCTGAGGAGGGTGCACCTGCTGCTTCTGCTAGGCCCGCCTGCTTCCCTCCTGCGAAGCTTATCAGCGCGCACACAGCGGCCGATCTACAGTAATACACTGGGGAAACCCTGCCGGCGTCAACCCGAAGTGTCACACACCCGCACACGTGGAAAATGATAGGATGGAGACGAAAACAATTCTTTGAAATTATAAAGCTTTACGAAAAGTACTCTAGAGTGGTCCAGAGGTAGAAGCGACGCAGAAAAACATCGGCAGCAGTTTTCCCACTGGAAGATTATTCAGAACAGCTGACATAACGCCTCAGACAGGAACACAATACCACATAAGATTATCATTTGCCGTGTCAGAGCTTTAGGAGGCCTGTTAGGAGAATTCGACAGATGATCAATTCTGTAAAAGCAATGCGGTCCAGGAGTCCGAGAAAACATGGTTTTGAAAAGTTCCCACTCATTTCCCCTCAGTATGATTTTCAAAGTGAGTCTGGCTCCTGTGGCAGTTTTGCAGTGCTGCAATAAATATCCATCACTGCTTTCATTACTTAAGTGAACGCAGTGATGTGAGTATAAGACAGATCTAAAAGTGTGTTAGTTACAAACTAACAACTTTCCCCCCTTATTTGCTTTCAGTTTTTCTGGGATAAGTACAAATACTGATGTGTTGCGTAACCTACAACTGTTTAAGGTACACAGTTTGTATTTTATATGAAATATGAGAGAGAAACGTGCCTAGAGAGTCATTAGTCATTATGCAGCAGACTGGTTCCTGTCAGTCTTATGCTGTCAGCATTAATCAGGAATACACAAACTGTGACATTCTGGGCTGATAACCTGTAGTTATCCTTAAAATTTGTGGATATTTTTAACTTTTTATGTGTTTTTTAATTATTCTTATGAACATATTAAATATTTATGAATAGATTTTATTTTTGTATGTTTTGAACATTTAACTCTTGGGACATGTATGTGATGGAACAGATAAATGTCAGCCTCTGATAATGGCCGTTAACCAGGATACCGATATCAGTCTGATACCTGTACACGCCTATTATTAATATATGAATTTACCATCAGTACTGATGCATGAAGCGACATTATAATGTACATTGTAGAGCTTAAGCTCATCTCAGATCGATGTCTTTAATGCTCTCCTACTCTTAATCTCTCTCTCTAATTCAGAAAAGTAAGTACAATTTTGTTCTAATGTCGTGAAGTAGAAATATAAAACTTTGAAAGTAGAATTATGAAGTGATATTAGATAGGTACAAGTACTTATTTGAAGCTTTACCTACTTATCAGCACGAGAACTGAAAGGAACTCATTATGCAAATGCTTCCCATCAGCGTTATACCATAGTTGATCCTAATCTGTAACCGGTTGCCAGGTTACAGAAATCAGTCGTGTTTTTTTTTTTCTCTGTAGTGTTCATCTTTAAAATGACAACTGTGTGAAAAATGCACATGTGGATGTATGATGCACTTCATCACACGTAATCTCAGTGCTGCTCTACATTTCACATATGGCACTTTTAAACCAACAATATTCAGCCGACAGCTGTAGCTGAACAACTTCTCATGTTGAGATTTTAAATAATTCAAAAATGAGCATATAAAAGTGACCATGCACTGTTATATGTTAAGCCACTTGGGGAGGATTCACGAACACGTTCTAGCTCGTGGACCCCCACTAAAAGCTCTGGGCCCCTTGGTTATTGTAGTTCTGAGTTCCTCTGAGGAGTGGTTTCCACTTTTCAGCTGGTGTCATTTAAATAACTGAAAGAGGCCTGAAGAGGTAGAATTGTGCAATATTTTAAAGGGCAAAGACCTGTGACGCAGAATTTTCTCACCACCAGTTATCTGGTGACCTTTGAGCTGACTGCTACAATGTAGACCACTATATGAAGAAGTCAAAACTAATTCAATTACTGTGCGGTCATAATAATGTCAGAATTTCATCGTCAGCAGAGATACTGTTCTCCACAATATGTGCGATAAACTTCTACTTAAGTCATTTATGACCTTTACCTGGATCTGAATACTGCTTTTATCCAGAAACCAGGTCAAAGATGGATTTTAGTCCCTCGTTTTGTTTCGAAAAGGCTTGAAATAACTAAAAAAAAAAGAAGATTAATACATTCCTTTGTTGCATTATTACAATCTAAATATTTTCACTTGATGAGTTAAATGTCATCTCAATGCATGCATAATTAAACAAAATACGAAATGCAAACTAACATGAAAACGTTAACATAAAAACTCTACATATATAACTGCATTTACACAGACTGTGCACATATTAAACTGCACAAATAACATCAAATGAAAAGTTTACATTTAGGAAGAACAGCACAATAGTTAAAAACAGCACATCTGATTTTTTTTTTTTTTTACTGTAAAATATAAAATAAAGCGTTCTTTAGCTCTCACACGGTCTCAGAAAGTTATAGTCATTTTTCAAGTACAAGACACAGCATAACATAACTGACGGGGGACGGCGGGGTGGGGGGGTGTACAGGAGGAGTATGTGTTCACACTGTGGACTGTATGTACATATATTTCCTTGGTGTCATGCTTGACTGCCCTTGCATGTTGTTTTGACAGTTAGAGGCAAGGACATGACATGACGAAGGGAACTGAAGACGGTGACATAAAATCCCCCCGTCACATGTCTGCTTAGCCACTCCACGCACACGAGACTGAACTTATCATCCTGACACTGAACTTTTTATGAGACAGGTGTTGCTGACGCAGTGCGAGGTCGGGGGCAAAATGATTTTAAAATGTGCACCCGGTCTCTGTGGGATTAAAGGGCCAATCAGAAGCCCGCTGTCCTCTGCTTCTTAAGTTCAGGTGAGAAATGACTGAAGATGCAGAAATGAGTTTCTTTATTTGCTGCTCGTGGCCAGCGCGGGAGTGATGCTGGTTGTTATGGCATCGCTGGTGCTGGATTTCCGGTTTAAAAGGGCCTCGATCTCCTCATCATCACTGAACGTGCTCTTCCCGTACAGCTCCTTCCACCAAGCTCGATACTGCGGGGAGCAGAGTCAAAGACAATGTCTCTGTTTAAGACAGGCACTGGACACGTTTTACATCGGACAGTCACTTAAAACAACACCTCACTGCTGTATAAAATCAGCTTACAGGCTGCTGATTGCCTTACACGCATCACTGCACAGCTTACAGATGAAACGCTGCGTTATGTTATAAATTTGGATTCAAGAGTACATGCCTGCATGAATGAAGCCAAAAGTAATAAAAATCCACAGACATTAAATACAAACAATATTTCTAATTAAAAATGCAATAATTATAATCATAAAAAATAAGTCATGACTCATCCTTTTCTGTTATTTGTGTAATATTTGAGACTGTATGTACTTTTGTACACCTGCATTAGTGAACTGTTGAAGTATCAGGTTAATTACTATTATTATTCATGACTAATGCACTGTTTTGTATATATTTTATATATATTATTTTAATCATTTGAGGGAACTCATCATAGAGGCGGAGCATCTTCAGTTGTGTTTGTAATAGCAGCACTATTCATTCCTAAGTATTCATTACCACCGTTGCCTTTTATTGTTTTTTTGTGTGTGTGATGTGATTAAAGTGCAGACTTTATTTAAGGCTTTTACATTAACTGTTTATGAATTACAAAGCATTTTATACCCAGTCCTCCCTTTTTTCAGAGACTCAAATATAATTTGACACTAATATAATTTAAAGTATAAGGATTTTTTTTTTAAATACCTTTATGAAAAGCCTTTGCAGCTCATGTCTGCCTGAAGTGTAGAGCACACGGATATGACATCTCCCTGGAGATGCTCTGTTAGGTCTCTACTGCCACACCTTCTGCTGCTGGTTATTTGTAGGTCTTTGCCTTCAGTTTTGTATTTAATAACTGAAAAGCGTGCTCGTTACCCATTTGCACTGTGAAGTGAACTCTATCAACAGTCACATCGATATTAACCACCGTTTAAACTGGCAGCCATATGTGATGTGGTATGTTCTGGATCATGAACTGTTCTTTTTCTTCTCCTGGTTTCATCTCTCCAAAGAATTTTTTTCTATGGCTGGGCAAGTTTTTCAGATGTCTAATCTGTTCTTATTGTTCTTGAGTGTAACAAGTGGTTTGAGCAGATTGTTCATTTGGAAGCTCTTAAAGACCTCACATCCACTGAAATCTGCTGCTTTGCTAATTGTCCAATTACTTTTGAGTCTCTGAAAATGGTGTGATGAGTACAAAAATAACTATAGTTTTCAAAGAATTTGTTTTAATCGCCCTGAATCCGAGCTGAAAGTGTCCACTATTTATGTTTAAATACAACTTCATGTACGGCACATTTTAGTGCTATTTGAGGTACTTCACAAAAAAAATTAAAAGACTTTAAAGTGAAACGAGCAACATAACTGCACCAAAATGCAGTGCAGTTTACGGAATGCATGCTAATTTGATTTAGGCTGCTGTGAAACTTAACTGAAAAAGGTGAAGCATAACCAAAAACAGAGCTGAGGTATCAGTCGTAGTAGTAGCAGGGCCCAGTCCCACTGACAAGTTTATGAGAGCTTTTCGGCAGACGTTCTGTGCCCTTTATGCACACTTTCAATAAGTCTGCATTTTTGCTGACTTTGCCCACAGCTCATAGCATCTTGACTTAAACAGGGTTACTGAAAAAAGCAGAAAACAAGCATGTGATGAGCAGCCTCCTAAATGTTCAAAAATGCTACATTTATTACACACCTGATTTAGACTTTTTTTTAAAGACTGCTCACAGTGCACATACAGCAGGGGGAGTAATTATTTGACACTTATTTCACTCAGTGATGTGTAAATCAATTCTACCTTTTTTAAAAAAAATGTGTTGATGTTCTGTCTCGGTCCAAAAATTAGAGACTGTTCGTTTCTTTGTAAGCGAATAAACTAAACCAGCAGGGGATCAGTTATTTCATTGTTTCCCCCACTGTAAGCTGGAGTTTTAGGCACATGTGGCCTGGATCCTTGTCAAGCTGAAGAAGTTTAGATTGAGCACTTTTAAAACTTATCCGAACACATCTGACATCCTTATACACAGATATCATTTTATAATACAGTTCTGCAGCTGTTCTATATTTGTTTTTGGACTGAATACTACAACTGCTCCTTTTCCAATAACTGTCCATGTGGGAAATGCTTTTGGGCCCATGTCATGTGACATGAAGGTCATTCCATGCAGGACAGCAGCAGAGTAATCGTCCAGCAGCTGAATAGGATGAGTAGTCTTCAAACAGCGGCATGCACTGCTCTCGTCACAAAACGGCACCAGCTCTAACAAGAAGAGAGGGTTAAATGGTCCAAGTGGGAGCATAAGGAAAAGTACATGTGAAGCATCTGTTTCTCAGATATGTACTTCTCACACAGGTCCTCATTTAGGAGCTTTACTAACACCCATATAAACCAGACTGGGTTGGCTTTTGAAGGGAGTAGTTCACACTGTTGTATGAAAACGTCAGGTTTTTGTTTTGTTTAGTTTTTTTGCAATTTCTCATAGCCTCCAGCTTTTAGACAAAGAATGCTTTGATGAGCGGTATATTGAGACCAGGCTGTACCTGAACTCACAAATTAAACCCACACACTCATCTGTCCAAATGTATTGCATCTTTTAATCCACATAACCGTTTTCAGCTGTCCCAACATAACTGATTTTTTTTCAATGAATAATCAAAAGTGAAATTAATTATGATGACTCACTTCTGTTAGTTCTGTGTTTTCAAACTCCTCCAGCTGCCGCAGGAAGCCCAGGTTGGGCCCCGCACACGGCCTGACTGACCGAACCGCTGCCAGGGACTCTACCCATCCGTGACCCGTCACCGTCATGATGTAGGCCACCACCAGAGTCACGCTGCGGGACACTCCTGCCATGCTGAGAACACAGGCCTTCACAGCTCAGAGCAAGATAATCACCTCATATTCAGATTCTCTGCTTTAGTGTACAAAGAAGTGAAACCCCTTCTGTCCCAAAGCTGTGGTTAAATGCCTGATTTTGCATGTTTGATATGAGAAAAGATGAAAGGTAATGAAATGTGCAATGAAAGCTTTAACCAAAATTTTTGGCAGACAGCTTCTTTTTGGTGCTAGTGATGTGGTTGAAAATGAGAACGGGGTCGATAAAATATGAGGACCTCCGGTCTGCGATCAAACCCAGAGCAAATTCTCATGATTATGAATAAAAATCTTTTAGATCTTAATGTTGAAACTTTTTACAACATCTCTATGCCAAAATACGTAATATACTCTACCATATATCGTAACTGAATGTTTTTTTTAATATGAACAAGTATCATTTCAGATGACATGTAAAACAGGACTGAGGCGTTCCACTCACCAGTGGACGAGGCAGCCTTCTCCTTTCAGTCGGGATTCATGGATGAACATGATGCTGTCTCTGAAGTACTGAATCCTGGTGAAATGAATCACATTCACAAGATATACAACATAGTGAGGATCATGCCTTTCAACCTTAAAACTGGATTATTATTATTTATTATTATTTACCATAGCTGTACAATTTAGTTTGTAGTCGGTAAAGAGATCATGTGTTTAATTATTTAAACCAACCTTTTTAAAAAAGGATGCATTTGGATAAATTTTCTATTTTGCAAGCTGTAATTCATTTCTTTTATTTATAGAAATGGGGCAAAGAGCTCATACATATATGCAGGTTTTATATATATTCAACATTTATTCAAGTACTCACAGGTTTTGCTTGGAATGGTCAGCTGCGGATATACAAAGGTATGTGATGCCCTGTGAGAGAGGGAGCAGCTTCATTAAAGAAGTGAATACTTTAGTCTCAAAAGTTAACATGATAGGAAAAGGCGAGTGCTCAACTATTGAGCAGGGGTCATTTGTTTGAAAACTGGAACTAAACTCACTTCTTGTTTCTCACTTCCTATGGGACAGCCCCTGAAACCTTGCCCCTCTGGCCCTGCCCATGTGGTAGGTCACGACATAACGATGTTTGCTTGTGTTTGTCTCTGTGCTTGTGTGTGTGTGTGTGCTGTGTTGTGCACCTGGCAGCTGATGGTACATGCAGTGGACAGAAACCACCTCGTCCTGGTATGACTGCACCACTGCAAAAACCCCTGAGCCCTCTGGGACAGACCGAGTCCTGGAAGTGCTCCAGACAGGTGAGATTGCACGCACAGAGCCCCGACAAATGCAGACACATTTATAAATACCAATGAAAGTGCCCATATTAAAGACATGCCTAAGGTTCATGAAGGCTAAATTATTATTTCTGATAGAGAGAGTCAGATTATGCAAACGGTTACCGAGAAGTCCTCATATCTTCACACTATCACTCTTATAGCTCATCATGGCCTTGACTCAGTGGTACTGTTTGTAAAATCATGACTACACTCTAAGTCAAAATATATGAAAATTGTGGATAAATGCAGACATTTATTTACTTTACTTGCAAAAGGAATATTTGGGGCTTGGAATTAGTTGCAAAAGATGACCTTTTATTTTGCAGTATGATAATTAGGTTCATATACAGTAAATGGCACATTTAGAGACTTGGCCAGATGTAAATGCGCAGACCACATCATCGTTGCAAATTCTACCTTCCTCTCTCAGGAACCATCACGCTGTCTTCCAAGAAATCAATCAGTCCGCGGTTTGACTGTTAGGTATGCAAATAACCCATCCCATCTGGCCACTTGGTCTAAAACAGACCTGAGTCATCATTTTTGCCTCAAAACTCAAAAAGTTGCATCACACATGATTTTGTATGTTTTAAAAAAAGCAACTGAATAACTGTCATCACAGTTCAGAATGAGTCCGTAGGGCCAGACTTCACTTCAGGCCCAAAACCTTGTAAAAGTTTTGGTGGTTGACCAGTTTGAGTAGTGATACTGTAATACAAGTTGCTGTTTCTCTTCACTGTTCAATGAAACATGCTAACATGGATGGAGAAAGTGTAGAGAAATCGCTGAGCGCTTTTCATGTTCGCTTTCAACAAGAAAAGATGAAAGTTGTGAAAGCGGACACTGAAGATGGCAAGCGGATTCAAGATTTTCAAGAGACAAGTCCCAGTACGAAGCCGACGGGAGGACGTAATGTATTTAATGGGCTCAGATGAGATCAGGAGACTTAAAGTCAAATCATTCAATCTGTAAATAATTACAGGCTTGTACACATCAAAAGTGTGCATCATTTCATAAACTCTGACTCAAGGTATTGTGTATTTACAGAAAGATACCTCAGAAAAACCTCAAAATCAAACTATTTGTTCAGTAAAACTTACATCTTCACACATATTTTATGCTTCAATCTATCAGCTCCTCACATTCACTAACACACACACAAACACACACAAAAACACCTTTCCTGCTGTTTCATACACAAATTGCCACATCTAAATGCAGCACTGAAAAGCCAGAAACTTTTTTTTGCAAAGTTCCACTTTCAAGACTTTCTGGACCTCAAGCTGCTGAGCTAAAAGCATCTCGTGTGAACAATACTGTGCAACATCCACTAACCTTGGCTTGCATCTGCCTCACAGCTGCATCAACTGAAAACAGCATTCAGATTTTCATATATATACTAGAATCCCACACAATATCGAGGACCCACAGTCAATTAGAAAATTGCTTCTCTGGTGAGAACTGGTGAATTCCAGGTCTTATGACTGAATTTAAAAAAAGAAGACAGAAGACACATGTGACTTTCACACTAATTGAAGTGGTCTCTTTCAATAGCCTTTGATAAAGATCTGATGTTGATAATGAATGATCTGATGATCATTCAGCCTTTAAAAACACAAGGTGACCTCAGAAGATTAGAAATGGAACGATTTATTGCTATTAACTGTGTCTGTATGCAGTGTATCATTTCAAAGCATTTGTTTAAAACTTGTCCTCTCTTTTCATAAACTTGTTAAGGTAATAACTATATTTGAAGCAGCTCTGTAAACATATTAAGGTGGGAAAGAGGCTCTGGGCTGACAACAATATCTCACAGTTTCAGAATGAGTATTAATCAGCAGGGGGACACAGCAACCACAGTCGTGCTCAGAGGAGCTTATGTACTTTATGGTTGGGTTAATGTTGAGGTCAGGGGGTCGTGCAATCTGATGCAAGACATTAAAAAAGGCCTCACCTCCAGAACGGGCGCAGCTGTATCATGGATGGACAGGATGTGGGTGATGTTGTGCTGAGCCAGCAGCTCCCCGTCTCGAGCATCTGTGGAACGCAAAGAAAATCGAGAAATACACGATACACCCTGCATCCAATCACCAATCACACCGTGTGAGCTCCAAACTAAATAAAGCATCTTCTGCCCAACAACAACCCCCCTCCTGAAGTGACTTCCAAGCAAATGTGGCCTTAAGATTTCAAAGTTTTGCTCTGGTTTTGAACTGAAAGAAAAACCGGAAAACCAGTGTTTCTAAAACAGTCCAACAGCTTGGCCCAAAAGCAAGAAACAGTAATTGTTCTAATCAAATTTTGTTCTTTGAAAGGAAGCCAAATGTTTTCTACCTTGGACAGATGTGCCTTGAGCATTTTTTCTCATATGCTTTGCAAGTTTGCAGGATGCTGATTGGGGCCACCTATACAAGAGCAAGATGAGTTTGCACTGAAACCTCCTTAAAGCTAAATTCACTCAATAATTAAATGTTTTGTCATTGGAACTCTTATTAACTGTAGGACACAACCAACCAATTGCATCATACAGTAAGAAAACAGTGTGAGTGGCATCAGTGCACAGAACACTTGCAGAGGAAATACAACCCTAAATCACTGGATGACCGCAGCGTCAATGTTATGCAACAAGTGCTGCAGTGTGTCATGAGATAAATAGTTTAGTTGAGTGTCAGATGCTGATATAACAGTGAAGTGACGAGAGATGATTTTTTGCTTAGGGCTGAGAGGTTCAGCACCACTCAAGGTTTCTAGGTGCTGGCCTAAAACCTGCATCCTCCCATTCAAATCCGTCAGCTTCCTTCATGAAAGATTACGTTTTTCTTTTTTTCCCCCATGGTTAAATATTAGTTCTCAAGGAGAGAAATGTTTCCAAATCTCTTCTGATTTCTAAAGTGCTAAATTTAAGTGTTGTCATCATGGCTACCTTTATTTCTTTTATAAAGTCAGGTTGTTATAAATTCAGAGATCAAGCCTTTAGTAGTGTTGAAGCTGATGAGATTGGGACTAAAGATGTGGGATTAAGCAAAAACATAGAAGATGTGATGAACATTGAAGAAACTAACAGCTTAGTTTAGCAGACTAGCAAAGCTAAGCAGAGTACAGACTAGCTCAGAATAGTAAGAGTAGAACAGCAGTAACGCCTGTAAATATCCAAAAGTGGCATTGATGGAACTTTCGCAGCCAAAAGCTCCAGCTCGCTTTGTATGTGCTAAGTCATGTAGATGAATGAAGATCAAAGGCCTGCTTAAGATTAAAAAGGTGTCACATTTCCTATTTGACAGCAATTCCTTGAACATACTTTATTTCTAAAAAAGAGCTGCCTGCATTTTAAGACGTTTCCTGTGTAGTCATGATTCTTAATGTGTGCAAAGATTAAAAAAAGCAGCCCAACAATTGCATTTGGTGCTTTATGGAAACGTGTGGAATGTAGTTCACACCGAGGGACACCCCCGCGCCATGGGGCATCCCCTCCCACACCACCGCTCAAATATTCACATCAGCGCTCAAAGTAATGTTTCCCCCAGCTGCTGGCAGATTTATACCTACTCAGAGGGTAAAAAACACACTTTTTTTTTGTTAAAATGCAATATTTCAATAGCTCAGCTTTACACTGTGACCTCTCGACTCTATAGAAACTGAGCTCAGTGTAGCATCTCACCACATGCCCCTCCGTATGAGGAACTGAAACAAACTACTACTACATTATCCGGAAAATAAATCAATTTTTTTACACACATGACAAAAGGCACCGCAGCCTACCTTTGATATTTCCAAGATAAAGATCAGGCAGGACCTAAAAACAGTTCAAAATTGTGTAAAATGGAAAATGCAGAAGTTAAAGAAAAAACAAGATCTTGGGGTTGTTGTTTTTGTCTTTTTTAGAAAAATATCATGGCAGGCTCTGAAGGTTTGATTTCCTAGATATCGTTGTTGATACTGTACCTTGTTTATTCCGTTACCCATCTCTGCCAAAGGTGAATAGATAAGCACACTGAATTTAAGAGGAATTTGAAGTCATAACTGGAAAGTGATTCCTTTAGGGAGACGCTTAAAGCAGCAACTTAACTGTCTCTAGTCACTAACTGCTACTCGGTTTAAAGGAACCCTGACAACTTTTTAGTTTAACTCAAACTACCATGAAGACCTCAGCTCGTCCGTCTCCCTGAGTGCCACTTCATTGAGAGCACGTTTTCCTCAGAATGTGACCTTAGCACATGTTTATATTTAGACCATGCGTTGGTCATGGGACCATGGATAGGCACATAGCAACCAGACAAAGATGGTTGAAGGCCAGAACAGATCCGATGGCCCAGCTATCACTATCTGCTGAGCTGTCAGCACCCTGCTAGGAACACCTTTGAATGAAGCTCAAAATCAATTATCTGTGTGTTCCTGCTGTAAATGAGAGGGCAGCTGTCTTAAAACCAAGATTGCAATCAGGATTCTTTCTCTGTGTTTATCCATTCAGATCAAATTCAGTCTCTATTTCTACTAATATCTGTGACAACCTCAAGCCAGTGTTACACGTTTGTGCCCAAGAGTTGCAAACCAGTGTGGCAAAAAAAATCCCCACAATTTTCTGTTTCCTAAAAACAAGTTGTACTTTTCAAATACCCGTTCTAATATTTTCTAATAACAAAGTAGTGCTTTTAAACCTAATTTCGTCTTCGATTTCAGAATTCCCCCATTTATGTCTAATTTTGTGCTTCTCAGTGGACATCCTCTTAATTCTAACTCGCTCTGTTCATTTCCAGTAAATCTGGCTACATCTTCAGTGCATCGCTCTGAGCCGATCGAGGTATTTTTAGCCCGGCTTTGTCTTGTGTTCCTCTGTGTGGTTCAGTGTGTGTGTGTGTGCGTGCGTGCGTGTGTGTGTGTGTGTGGCACAGAGACAGGCAGGGGAGAGTGGAGGCGTTTACAAAAATCTGCCTGCTGCCTGCCTCAGAGAACTAGGTGGAACAGCTCATCGGCACCGAAAACTCAAAACCATTGATAAACAAAACAGCTCACACATTAGAAACCATGATGATACATTAAAAATACACCTTGATCAGAGCTGAGAGAGTGCGCGTCTGTGTGTGTGTGTGTGGGTGGAGGGGGTGGGAGATTGGGTTTCACAATAAAACTGTCTTTTTAACAAGAAGAAGAGGAGTCTTTCGGGTTTGAGGAAGGTTTGCACATCAAGCCATCACTTTATCGAAAGCCGTTTTTGGGCTCCAACTTAATACTTACTTTTTAAATGTACTTAATTATTAGTTTGCTTATTAAATTGCCTCTTAATAGTGAGGAAACACGTTGTTGTGTGTGAAACAGTCTAAAACCTCAAACTATCTCATTTATGGCGAAATAACTGAGAAAATCATCACATTTGAGAAGCTGAAACCACAAGACCTTTGTGTCTTTAGCCACAGGTCTTTGTAGCCACATGCAAGCCTGTCTCTCTGTGGTTGGCTGTGTTGTTGTGCTGGCACACCACTTCAGTTTAATATTGCAACAATTATTCCACGAGTTTCTCTAAAATCCTATACAGACGTGTACAATCACCAGAGGTTGAAACCTACTCATTTTGGTGAATTTGGGACTTGTCCTCTACAGCTACCATGAAGTTTATGGTAGTGGAAATATCTGAGAAATCACAAAATATTCAGCGTCTCTTAAGGATGAATTCCAATAACTTTGGTGCAAAGTTTTCCTCTCCAGAGGGTCAAAGATGTTGCTTCATTCATTCAAGCCAACATCAGATAAGGGGTCTCGTACACGTATTCATATTTCCCTGTCAGTCCATCCCCTGACTTTACCTTGAGGTTGACATTTGACAGATATCTGATTACACACCCATGAAATTGCGTGAAATACTCAAGCTCGCTCAAGGATTAATGTAGGCCTTTCGTTACATAAACAACAGTAGAAAGATGGCAGGAAATGAGGGGGGAGAGAGCAAGAAGGAAATTGATATGCAACAAAGCTTCCCGTGAAAGGAGTGGTTTCAAAGGGCTGTAACATTTCAGATGTCTCACAGGGATTAACCATTCTGAGGTCTTACTGATCCAACACACAGTAAGTTCTGTAATCAAGTAAAAGAGGGTTTTTTGTCATATCACATATAAAATCTGGAATATTTCCATATGTAGTGTAATGTTGATGCTTTATGGTAATTTTTAAGTGTGTCACCTTCCTCAAATAAAGTCCATTAAAAGGTAAAGGATGAAAAAGGAAAGAACGCTTCCTATAAAACAGAAAAGGAAAACCCTATATGAATTCTGAGAGTATATTTTGTCGGGCTTAAAGGCGGGAGTCTTTTTAAAGAAAAGCCTCTTGAAATCTATAAGTGCTTATGAAGACCAACTGTACAAAATAGTGCTGAAACCTTTGGAGCCTTTTAGGGACTGAAGTTAGACATCTGTATCTGTCCACTGTGATTCTTCTGGTATCAAAAATGTCTATGATTATGCTATAACTCATAATTCCCACTCATTTTTTTTTTATATCGTAGGGGTGTTTACGCAGTAGTCCAGAAGGAATTGGGCCCAAAGAAGCTCAAACCCAAAAATGTCAATGTGGTGGAGTAAACATTTTTCTTCTGGAAATTTAAATTCAGCATGTTTCAGGCGTTGAGACGATATTTGATACAGTTCCATTTTTTATAGGTTTCAGTTGTAGGAAAACACCCTTCTGTAAGTATTAGGACTATTACAGCACTATAGGGCACTTTACAGCATCCACCATCTTGATTGGATTGTAGCAGCAGCTTCAAATCACCTCACACAGCTGCTTCTAATACACATGTGGAGGTTTCTGTTGCGGTTCGGCTACGTTTTTAAACTGTTATCATCAGAGGAGTTCTTTCTCGTTGTAAAACCTTAACCAATCAGCATGTATATACAACACAATACCAGCATTTTACGGACAAAACTGACTTCAGAAGTCAGAAAAACCAGAAACAAGTGTTTTATTTCCATTCTCTTCCGCTTATCGATTCAGGGTCGCGAGGAGGGCTGGAGCCTATACCAGCTAGGACAACAGGCAGGGTACACCCAAGACAGGCCACATAGGGCCAGTTTGTACAACTGATCAATTCTGTATTTTTGAGAACCAAAAACAGATTATAGCCACACACCTCTATTTGCGTCTTTGTATTTAGGAATATCTCACGAGTACCCCCTGCTGCAACCCGGTTTAACTGCAGCTAATTGCTGTACATTGGCGTTAACAGGATGTGGAAAAGCTCTTGTAGACATGTTGAGTTTCTTGGTTGTAGAAGCAGTCAAATGAACACTGCAGAAAGACATCGTTCAGTTAACCTGCACCATGAGCGGGACTAACGACAATATCGAGCAGATCTAAGCCAAAGTCCCTGACATCTCCTTTGGGTGGAGCGTCATAGTTTCTCTTTTCTGCGCATCTTGTTCATGTCTTTTCTTTTCTTTACAATTTGCAAAGCTTCAATCCTGACATTGAATTGAAAACATGTGACACACTCAGTCACACACTTGGTCTTCATGGGACAATAACCCAGACATCTTGGAAACATTCACTTAATGACCTCCTTTTCATGAAGGAGTATATCTCAGAATATAAACCATAGTTTGTATTAACTTCACTCCACTCGTTAGCTCTAAAAAAAAAAAGAAAAGAAGAAGAAGCAGATTCCAGATCTGAAAAGTAAAGCCAATGTATTCCGCATTCTTTATAATGGCCAGCAGGGGGCAACTCCTCTGGTTTCAAAGAGAAGTCTGGATAAAAACAGCTATGGGCTCTCATGCATATGTCCTCAGTTCACAGTCACATAAATCTCTTGTTTGTCACGTCCATTCTCAAAACAACAACAACAACAACGTGGTGATGACTGAAATTTCACAATAAAGCGTCACCAAACAACTGGAGAAGTCCATCTTTTATATACAGCGTATGGCTTCACCCCACTTCTAAACACACAGCAAAGCCAGTATCAAAGCAGACGTGCTCAGCTGATTTCTATTCAGATTAATAACATGCTGATCCATGAGAGGTCATGTTAACAGAAGCCTGTTAAAAATCTGCTCTGCCATTATTTAAGACCTGCAGCCTGCGCTCGGACTGGTGGGTCAGCTACTTCACTCCAGTGAGCCTGACATGTCAGAGTGACGACGGAAAAGTACAGTTTTCAGATCAGCTTGTGATTTTGGATTCGCCTTCGTACTTTCGCCTGAAAATATTTCACTGGATAAACGGCGACGTTGAAAGTGCCACACTGATCCCAGCACTTCCTTTAAAAACAAACACGCAGGGCTGGAACGTGTGGACTTTGGTCCACTTCGGAGAGAGACTGTACAATTTTTAACCAGCCAAATCAAACCTGGGGACTGACTGAGGACGTGCTGAGTGTGCGCACCGATCATACATGGCGCTGTTTTTACTCGGGAGACGTGGCTTTAAGAGAGCCATGACAGCGATCCGGCCGTACTGGTAACAGTTCTTACTGTCTTCATACTGTGTGCACTGTGAAATGACACGCACGACTCTGCAAGGACAAACTGCACAGAGCTGCAGAGACCACGCAGGAAATGCGTTGGGTTTTCTTGCAGTCGTAGTTCTTGCCTCGAGGTTTGTTTGATTCCAGTCCACTAGATGGTGTAGTATGCCCACTCACTACAACATAGTGTTTATGAACCAACTGTGATATTACGACAGTATCGATTATATATACCTATAAAAACTGATGTAACAGCCATTTATATTTAATGCGAGTTTAATGTCTGTATTCGTCTTCATCATGGCCACACTGTGTCCTTTATCTGTCACAAATATTACATAAATATAATATTCTAACACGTTTTAATGTCGTAAATTATACTTTGCAAATATTTTAAATGCAGAAAAGGGGGTTAAATTATTATATTATATTATATTATATTATATTATATTATATTATATTATATTATATTATATTATATTATATTGTCGATCTGGTGAATAACTGTTAGGGATGTTTTTGTTTAATAGCAAATAATAACAATAAAGTTCCTTTTTCATCCTTTATCCTTCCGTGACTGTCTTTCAAATTAAAGCTAAACACCTTGCTTGTAGACGGATAATATTTAGAATAATCTCATCGTCATTTAATGCATAAAGTGTTTGCCTCGAGGCTTTTGCAGGAGTAAATCTTGATATTATAGATGTGTTAGACTGCAAAACATTACCTTTAAAAAGATTACTGCGGGGTTTTTTTTGTTTGTTTTGTTTTGTTTTTAAAGGATGGAGAAATATCACAGTCGCGCACATAAATATATGACTGCCATCACGTGATGGTAAATAACCACCAGCAACTATGAGCTGTTGCAAACACTGTTATCTCTGAACATGTAATTTGCCAGTAGGTTAGTTTTATTCAGTAAATGAATAATTGCTGCATCTGAACTGCTTATAATCAAAACTCATATGAGTTCATGTACACCTTTTGTTTTATTCAAGTACCGTTGTTGGCGCACTTTACTCAGAGCCTTTGATTTTCACAGCTTTGAAATGTGTTCTGCAGTAATGTAGGTAGAACATTTACAGTTCATCCCAGCAAAATAGCTTTAATAGTAACAGAGACCAAGAATAAGAGCGTGCCATACATCAGCATTCTAAATCTACAGGAACAGATGCTGTCAACGAGGGTTAAGCTGAACAATGGTTCCATTTTTCAAACCTGCTTTTAAGAGCCCATAAAACCCAAGATTCTTCTATTCTCATAAAAGGTGAACAATGTGATTGCTGTAATTGTCCTAACAAAGGACGACTTTATCTTTGGTTGTAACATTCAAAGTAACTATCCCACCTTATTCTGCTATCCACAGCTCATTTTGACTGCCACCGTCTCCTCGTGTGTTTCCCTGCAGCTCTTCAGTGGCCTCAGGCAAGAAGCCTGTTAATGGAGTGGATCTGTACTACGAGCAGACAGGCAGAGGAAAACATGCTGTGCTGTTGCTTCCTGGCGCTCTGGGTAAGTACAAGCACACGCCTCCTTTTAATGTAGAAAAGAAGTTTGGCTATATGGGAAGACATCAAAATCTTTATACTCAAAATATCTCTGTTGTAAGAATAGCATATCATTCAGTACAGTTTGATTGAGTCCTTTAAGCATCTAAAAGAAAAACTGCTATATTTTCTACCACAGGAAGCACAAAGACGGATTTTGGTCCTCAGCTTAAGTCTCTGGCCAAAGAACGCTTCACTGTAGTTGGCTGGGATCCCCGCGGGTATGGACAATCCCGTCCCCCAGACAGAGACTTCCCCCCTGACTTTTTTGAGAGGGATGCGAAGGATGCAGTTGATCTTATGAAGGTTTGCTGATAAACTCAGGGTGAAAATGATTACCAATCTGACCTTTACAGGTTACAGAGAAGCTCCTTCTCTGGGGGGCATGTGAAAGAAAGGAACATATGGGGACTGATAAACTTCATGCTCAGTTCAGCGTGTCGTAAAATGATAAAGGTCTAGAATTCATTCAAAATGGAAAATAAGTTAAATTCTGCAATCCAAAACCTGCTAGATTTTACTACAGTCTAATATCTGGATAAATATTAGAAAGCAATACTAATCCTAATTTTTTTTTTTTTTTTTTAAGCCACATATCGAGTTTTACCATTTATGGAAACTCCCATAACAAAACAGATAATGTATTGGCAGGAAATTACCTTAAAAAAATTACCTGGACCTTTTCTTTTTGGTCTTTCTTTTCTTTTCTTTTTTGCGCAGTTTAGAGAAAGTGTTTAAAGCACAATTAATAAATTATTATATACAGTTAGTGTATATGCCTCCTCTATTCTCTGCTTTGTGTTCTGATCAAAATTTAGGCAACCCTGACTTAAATGATGTCTAATCCACGGTCCGATTCTAATACTAAGACATGTTATTTTCATACACCAATATTAAAATTCCTGGTTTACGAAGCTATATCCTTCTTTTACCCTTCAGTAATGAACATGACAAAAAGCCCCTGTCTGGGGTTTTAGTTTCCGGTATGAGGCTACAAACAAACCCCCTCCTTTCAATACTTATTTACTGCAATATTTTGTATGCCAATCAAATTGCTTTTTGACCATCATCATAACTCTTATGAAAATATACATTTTGAAATCACTGGCAACCTATGAGCTACACGTACAGTGTGTGAAATTAGAAGGCTGCAGAATCCAACACAGCTGTTGTATGTTGGTAAGCTTTAATAATATTTTAATATTCTCTTTGATTTTTCTCTTTGATCTTGTTATTGTATACTATATGTTCCAATAGTGGATACTCATGTTACACACAGCCAAAGTTGCGAAAAAGATTGTAAATACTAGATGCATACAAGTAATCTTCACAGGCACATTATTCTGGCCCCGCCCACCTGTTATTCAAATTTGAGTGATGATTCAAAACAGAAAATTTAAAGGCCACCCCCACCCCCCACCACCAACCATTTGCATGGTTCACTGTTCAAAATGTCTTAGAACTGTGAATCATGCAGGAAGGATTCTGTCAAATAGGTTTCTCACAATATCTGTACATTCAGAAGCATGAAGACTAATTGTCTTCTGCATTATTTACTGCATTTCATGATTTATATATCACAATTCATACACAGATAAATGTACAACTGTCTGGTCTTGCAGTTAAAGAAAGTTTTTGCATTTTTTTACAACAGCAAGTTGTGTTACTGCTTTGACACAACCTACTTTTTTTTAAAAAATCATTTCTTTGGCAGACACTGGGATTCGGCAAGTTCTCCCTGCTTGGGTGGAGTGACGGGGGAATCACGGCTCTGGTTGCAGCCGCAAGGAACCCCGATCTGATCAACAAGATGGTCGTGTGGGGAGCCAATGCTTTTGTTTCCCAGCAGGACCTCAAGCTTTACAATGGTGTGTCACGTTTTATTGCCTTGGACAAGTGGCAAGTTATTCGAGCTACAAATTGGCTTTCACTTGAATATGTGCGCGTTGTGTGTTTGTGTGTGAACGGTTATGTTGTGGGAACACTCAGAGGTGCGTGATGTCTCCAAATGGAGTGCGAGGATGAGGCAACCCATGGAGGAGGTGTATGGGGTGCAAGTCTTTGCTAAACTGTGGGAGGCCTGGGTGGATGGAATCGCACAGTTTGTCCACAGACCAGAAGGTGATGGCTCTGTGCTGTTGCAGGCACACTAGACAATCTGAAAAGACACTTGTTAATTTTGTCTCTTACTAATGCAGATAATCTGAATGTTTCCTTTTTGCTCTCTGGTTAGGAAGCATCTGCATGGAACTTCTGCCCCTGATCAGCTGTCCAACCCTCATCATCCATGGAGAGAAAGACCCCATGGTGCCAATTCTCCACCCTGAGTACCTCCTCAAACACATCAAAGGTTCACGGTGAGAACGCACAATAATATTACCACAAATTGATGAATTTCACTTTTAGGTACAAGCTAAATCAAGATTTTCATCCCCAAATCTAGATTGCATTTAATGCCAGAGGGGAAACACAACCTCCACCTGAGGCATGCTGATGAATTCAACACACTGGTGGAAGACTTCCTAGAAGAGTGAAACCACGGCTTCATTATTCGACTGTGGAGAAAAAGAGTTGGTGTTACTTTAAAAATAAAATGTAGAATGTGAATTGTAATGTTATTTTGATTATTTTTTTATGATGCAATCTTCATTTGGAATGTTAGATTTAAAAAAAAATAGAAATATGCGAAACAGCTTTTTACACAAATTAAAGTTACAATTTAATGTAAATAAATTCCATTTGTAACAAAATCTGGGTTCCATCCAGCTACAGACCTGTGACAACTGTCTTTTTTTTTTTTTTTTTTTTTTTCCCTTTTTTCTGCCTGTCCCATTTGGTTCTTTAGCCATCAGAATTGTTGTCTGAAGACCAACAAGGATACCCAATGGATTTACTTTGCCAAATGGATCATCGTGGCATTGCCGTATTGGTCCATTTGGTCGATCTTTGTTTTTATTATTTATTATATTTTATTTTCAGATGTTACAGACGGGACAGACATGAGTGAGGGATAGGAAAGGGAGAAAGAAAGAGGAAGGAAAGGAAAAACAGAAGGGGGGAGGGACAGTGAGAAAGGGGGGGAGAAAAAAAAAAATCTCCTGGATCACCTGTTGAGAGAAGAATAGAAAACAAGCAAAAAAGACAAAAAAACAAAACAAAGCAACATACTAAACACAACACCATCGCATTAATCTAGCTAAGTGTAAACAGCAGTAAATACTAAATATTCAATGTTGTTGTGCAGCACGCAGGACAGATGTGCTTCGAAGTAGCAGCCAAGAAAGGTGTAATTTGGGTCTACGAGCAGTGAACACCCGTGTGCATACCTGTGTGGATCAGCGCGCTTGTATTCCAAAGGTTTCTCCATGTAACGATCTGCTAGGGAGTGTGGGGAGCCACAGCCCCGTCCTCCAGGGTGTGAAGCAGGTATGGAGGAGATCAAAACTCCAGACATCCAGAGGCCCCCAGAACACAAGAGACCAAGGAAGACCAACAGAGGGGCAGCCGCGCCATTGTTCCAGTAAGAGCTGAGGAGAGTCCCAGATGAGGGTTCACTCAGCAGCCGCGGAGCAGAAGCCAGGGGGAGTTGCAGTGACGCGCCCATGAGCTCCGCCGGCCGCCAGCTGTGCCTGAGTGACCGAGCCCCAGGCCGAGAGGCCGGGGGCACCCCACCTCCGAAGGGGCCCGAGCGAGCCCCAGGCTCCAGGCCCCGATAAGCGGCCGCCAAGGAGTGAGCCGGTGTGTACCTGGACGCCCACCCCCAGACACAAAGAACCACCAACGCACCGACACCTGAGGGAGTCCGACACCTGAGGGAGTCCGCCACCGGCAGGGGAAGTGGTGGTGGGTGGAGATAGGCCTCCAAACCTTGGAGGGCCTGAGGTGTCCCCAGAGAGGTGGCGTCTGATACCCAACCTGACATATAGACACAGACATACAGGCACACACAGACACAAACATCCATTCCCACCCTCATGCTCTCATATGCACTCACTCCACACTCAACCAACGTGGAGACAGACATAAAGAGACGCTGTACACACGATCACACTCCCCAAGCGTACTCTACAAACCGGGTCTAGGTACCCTTGCCCCTGGAGGGGGGAACTGCACCCAGACCCAGGTGGTGTTACCCTTTTCCCTGCGGTGGGGAGAGGCAGACCGCCCCGACTCCGCAGCAGCAGGGAGGCCCCACACTCCAGACCGCAGTCGGACGGCCAACTCCTCCTAGCCCTCCCGCTCCAGCAGGCTGCAGAGAATGGGGGTGGGAGAAGACTCTAAACCTCCCTCCACCCGCTCATTGTAGTGTTGATGTATGTGTGTTCTAAGGTGCAATTAAAACCCAGGAGGGCATGGAGCTACCTGCCAAGGAGCAGCAGGTAAGCGCATAGTCCCTCCTGATAGCCCTCAATGTCTAAGTGTGTTTAAAATTGAGAGGTGGGCAACGACGCCAGGGGTGAGGTGTATACCCTGATGGTAATTTGGACTCCGTGATTGTGCCCACCCCAAGATAAAATGGGATAAAATTGAGGCAGAGGCAGCCAGAAGGGGACAGAGGGGGGGGGGGGGGGGGGTAGCCTCCTCTGCACCCTGGTGACATACCCCTACTCCAAGGCCCTGCATGTGTGGGTGGTTGTGGTGGAGCGGGAAGAGGGAGGCAGCTGGAGATGGGGAGGGAAGGAAGGGAGGGGCAGGTAACCCCTCCCTGGGGCCAGCTCCCCCGCTGACCCCAGTAGGCACTCCCACACGCCAGGGAAAGGGGGCCCAGGCCCATCCAGACCGGGGCCCAGTGCAGCAGCGCCCCCCAGCCCCACAGAGCCCAGGACAGTCCACCCAACCCCACCACAGAGAAAACTGCACCCACCCCACCATCCACTCATCTTCTAGACTACATAAGACAGTAAACGTCCAGGCTGAGATCTTCCTCCACCTCTCCTGTATCTCCCCCTCCTGCAGAGAGAGTTCCTGAGGAGAGGAAAGCTCCTGCAAGATGTGACCATCTCCCCCACCAGTTGAAGAGCCCCCCAGGTGGCTCGACGCACCGACGGCACCCTGCTCCAGGGCTGGGCCCCCATGCACCCATCCGCCCACAACCCCGGCAACACACCAACCAGGACCCAAGCCCCCGAGGCCCGGCCCGGGCCCCAGCCCAGAGACGGAGCGCCCCCAGAACCTCACGCCCATCCCGGACCCACCCAGGGCCAGCCAGGCTACCAGGTCAGTAACCCACGTCCGTCAGCACAGACCCTCCCCTAGCCCCGCTGCACACAGCCGCGAGGAAACAGTCACCCGAGAGCCAAAAGAGCCCCCAACCGGACATGACCGCTACCCCGGGTTGAGCCCCCCAAGGAAGATGCCTCCGGGGAACCCCCCCCCGACGCCCTAAGCCTGTCCCTACCCCCACACCAATCACAACAGTGAAGGCGGGACCAAACTATGACCCCCCACCCCCACTAGGTGATGGAGCTGATCAAAGGAGCCCAGAGCAATTGATCTGATGTGGTGGCAGAGGCTGTATCAAGACTAATGTAATCTAATAGATAATTTCTATATTGGTTAGAATTAAGATTATTTTTATTTTTCCAGTTCATGAGGACTGTTTTCTTGTCTATGCATAGGGCAGTGAAAATCATATGGGCTATATTCTTTTCTGAAGTGACATTATCTAAGCTGCCCAACAAACACACTAAGGGGGAAGTTGGAATGTTACATTTCAGACACTTTGATAAGTCTTCACATATCTCGCGCCAAAACTTTTGCACTGGTGGACAGAACCAAAGAGCGTGGATGTAATTGTGACAACTGTCTTTAACAGGATGCTCTGAAGCAAAGTTTACTAAAAATGTGTCAAGGGCTCAGCAGGTCAAAGGCTTTATTTGAAGAGGAGAAACATTACTACCATCTTTAAATATTGTACATTTATTTGACAAGGAAAGCTCAAAGCGTCACCTTCAAGGGCTGAAGCAAGACTTCAGTGGTAAAATCCCTGAGGCCCCAGTGTTAAAATGCTTATAAGCTCACAGCAAAATAAAGATTTTTACAGTCCGGTACAAGAAAACGTTTTGGCCACAAGAATAAAATATTTACCAATAAAACTCGTATAAAGTCTCTGCTATTTCATAGAGGGTGCCACTGTAAGAAAGTGTCATTAAAAGCTAATATATGTGTCTTAATTCACACTGAATGTGTAATAGGGATCTAGTGCGGCACCAAGATCGGTTGTGCTGGATTCTCACTCTAGAGCATCGATGATCGATTGCTTTGGCCTGCCTTTTTTGCTAAACCAGGAAGTATTCCATGCTGTTTATAGTTAAGCTAACGCGGCCTTTAGATGTTCATCCAATAAAGAGTGAAACAAAATTGGCAAAATGCAGAACGGTGCAGAATTTGAGGGAATTTCCGTTCACAATTTCTCTGAAAAGATTCTGGAGCAGGTGGTACACTTTCACGTCATGAAGCTCAGCGGCGGGTTTTTCCTTTGGGTCGGTTCGGCTCCGGTTCTGTCCAACTTAGCAGTGTCTATGAGCAGCAAATATGTAAGTACCGCACAGCACACCTTCATTCACCAAGTACTGGTTAGCTGTTTTCCAGAAATAAAGAATATTGGGTATATTCGTCGGGTGAAGAATAAGAAACTTGGAATTTAAAAGCGCAGGTCTTCAGTTTTTTTAGGAAGATTTTCAAAGTTTTTCATAAAGAATATAAACGTTAAAAATTAATAAAATATGAATATTGTAAAACAGCATAATTAAAAAAAAATCTTATTTTGCTGGGTCTTTTCCTAAATGTATGTATAAAAAAATTGTGATTTTTTTAAATTAATTTGGCGGTGTTTGTATACGTACGTACACACACACACACACACACACACACACACACACACACACATACACATATATATATATATATATATATATATATATATATATATATATATATATATATATGTGTGTGTGTGTGTGTGTGTGTGTGTGTCTGTGTCTGTGTCTGAGTGAGAAAGCGAGTCTTCTGAAGATTAGAAGTGTTTCTCTGTTTCCCTGAGTTGTAAAAGAAATTGCCTAGGCCTATAAACAGGTATTAAGTCACTTACATGTTGATTTGGAAAGGGAAGCTAACTGCTTATATGCTTTTGTCTGCAGGATTCAATGCCGTTATCTACATTAGTTATGGGGGACCCATCCAACACAGCACCAAATTCTTTGGCACAAAGATTAGGTAATGTTTAACACTAGTTTGCAATATGTGTTGTATGTAGGAGATAGCTACAGCAAAGTCTTAAAATGCTCATTTAAGTTGCATGTGGATTGTGGATTGTGGATTTCTATTATATTTAGAATTGTACCATTGATATAATTTTGAACCCAGAGTCAATGGCACGCCTTTTTCTTGCATGTGTTTTTGGTGTCTACTTGACCTTCCTTCCTGAGGGTCAACAGGGAGAATTGAAACTTGAGTAGAGTGATGCTTCAAAGTAGCGTATCTGTGTATGGAGTATTCAGAGTGTGTGTTAGTACAATAACTAGTGTAACCGTGAAACGATAGGTTTGAAATCAAAAGTGATATTGCATTTAGTTACAGAAGCAAGGCAAGTCTCAAATCTCCACAAATTCTATCGTCAAACTTAATTACAGCTGGCTTGGAGAAGTGTTTCACACCTCTGATATGCTGCGGAGTGTTAAATAAAACACTACATTTAACTTGGTTCAAAACACAGCAGCAAAGAATAGCCATTTATCTTTGTTTTGTGAAAACACTTAGCTAATCTCAGTGTCCACTGTAAAATGACGTCCGCACTGGAAGACACTACGTAATATCACTGGAACTCAGCAGCTTGCAACAGGTGAAACATTGACAATGTGAAGTGAGTAGGAGGCAACTAACCTATTTCAGTTTTGAGGTGACTGGTAACTACCAGTGTGAACAAAGGACTGCTGGTTGACTGTTGACTCAGTGTCAACTGAGTGTTGACTCATTAGCAGTGTACCTACACAATGAGAACCTGGTATGCTAACTAATGTTGTAGTATCTATTCCTGAAAATGTGCAGGGTGATGCAGAGGGCAATTGTGAGGCTGAATGTGGACGTCTTTTTACCTGCCAGCTCATGCCTGGGTAGATTTGTCTGTGGAGACTCTATTATACAATACAACAACTTTGTCTGTACACATGCCTAATGCAAAGTCTACAGAGATGACTACTCATCTATGGTGTCTTTACCACATAATGTTGCCTTGACAACTAAACAGGAAACATGGGATTTTTTTTTCTCACCCACAGCCAATGAAATTAAGGAATTGACTGGCTGAGGCATGCTTGTAAAGTCTGCAGGAATGCAGAACTATAAAATATGTGCATAAAGAGCTCAAATTGCCTGCCAGGGAGTCCTTGTGACAGTGGGACAGTCCTTATAGGCGTGTTATAGTTTCATATCTAACTGACCAGAAGTCGGGATTCCCGAAAACAATTTTGTGACTATTCAGACTCAGTACACATGTTGTTCAGGCAAACTGTAACCAGACCTCGGAGAACAATAACAGGATTGTCTGCAACTGATGATTAAGTCCTCGTGGTCTTTGCAGCTATGTGCTAAGTTTATAAGTCTCTATAGACATTAGAGTTGGGCCACTGCTGACCTTAATTTATTTTTACCATTTCATGTTTTGTGTGAACACAAAGTTAACTAATGTTGTGTCTCTCCATATTTCAGCAAAGAAGACCAAAAAACAAGTATTTGTCAGTTACAGTCTTCCAATGACAGATTCCAGCCTCAGTCTCTTGGTGGAGAACAGGATCAAAAAGGAGCTGGAGCTGCACGCTGAGCATTTTTGAGCACATGTGACCCTTTGTAGGAGGAGGGCAGCAGTGAAGTACTGGAGTCATACTCAAATGCAATAATCAGGACAAACGGCCACATCAAGTGTTTTTTTATTGACAATAAATTAAGTAGTTTATTATCAAAACATGTACTATAGGCCTGTGGCTTTGTCTGTTTGTTTGTTTGTTTTTACAAATCCATATTAAAAAAATAACACTTAGAAAACAGCATTAGTGGTTGAGTTTTTTTCCTTCAGTTTTCTTAGAGTATTTTTTTTTACTGTTGAAAACATACAAACTACCAAACCATACTGAATGTCTAAAATATGTGCTGTGTACTAAATATGACTATAAAAATGGAGGATTCTCGGGTTCTGGTGTATCTGCACAAAAATGCTTGATGGGATGGTTTGTCTATTCAGTGTGCTTCACAGTCTATAAAAGTAAGGTTATGTTCCATATTTTATAAATGAATGGCACATGTATACATACCTTAGATTTTTATGCAGTCCTAAGGGATACCTATATAATAAAGTGTATAATGTACACCAATCACAACTAAACCAGGTCTATGCAGACTATGCTGCTCTATTCTAATCTTCACACATGTCAAAAAACTGTAAAATATTGTGCTTTCTGTCTAAAGTTACACACTCTAGGAACAGGATTACAGTATTAGCACAGTACAGAGAACGAGGAGTGAGTTTGGAAATGTTTGCTAATTAAGGAGGTATTTCAAGCAACAAAACTTTCCCTTGGCAGCATGACAAAAAATAAATACAGTTTTTTTTCTTTCATTACATCGTATCTTCTCTGTTTTGTTAACAGAACAGAGCGATAAAGCCATTTAAATTGCTGAGGTGCATCATAAGACATACAGTAGTGCACTAGCAGGTCACGCTCATGTCCGTTCAGCTCTCAGATTTGTTTAACATTATGCACAAAGTCTCTGTAGGCTACACATATGGTCTGCAAGAAAGGTCTCCGGCTGTTCGTCTTCCAACAACCATCATACGCCAGCATCAGCAGTAGTAACGCTTCTTTAAAAATCAGTGTCCACACTGACCTCTCAGCTGAGGATAAAGTGCCACATTGGACTTCATATAAAGAGACCACAAATGAGGGAGTACTTGTAGCAGTTCACAATACAGCCCGCAACTTATTGTCTGGTTTCCCAACATTTACCATGTATTATTTAGTGAATTCAAAGTGGATTTTTTGTGTGTTTGTGTGTAAGTCCTTGGAACTGGTTCGGGAATGGGCATCATTAAAGGAGGGGTCAATATGAGTTCTCTTTCTTTTATAGGTGCAGTTCCTGGCACCTTGGTAGTCTCTTGCAAACCGGGCAATAGCTTCAATGTTGCCTACAAATACTCGCTGGTTCTGTAAAATGTTGTTACAGTAGATTAAGGGAGTTTAAAGGAAATGAGAAACAAATTGTACGTTGAGCATTTTAATCTTTGAGTACCTTTCAAGTGTTTTAGCAGTAAGGTCGAAATTTTGTCTTTTTGAAATGACAATTGGGTTTAGACTAAAGGCCAAGCGTGTAATACCTAGTATTACACTGGGTATGAGGTATATTAAAGAGTAGCCTAACATCCACTTATTTTTTGATAATGTAGTATTATTGTGGGTATAGGCTATGAGATACAGTATGCTGGCCTCCACTTCTGACACAACAAATACCTAAAAATAACTACAGTGTAATTCATCCGTCTTTGTATCCACTTACAGAGTGGATACAAAGAGGTTACAGAGGGGGCTGTCATAGGGCAAGATGCAGGGCACACCCTTGACAGGTCACCAGTTTATCACAGGACTAACACAAAGAATAAATGGTAAATAGACTGGTTCTAAAATAGGGCTTCCCTACTTGAGAACATCACTCTTTCATATTCACACAGGGACTTTTTCTCTAGATCTAAGTGCTTTCTATCAAACATTTTTCCATGTTAGGAGCAACTTGGGCTTCAGTATCTTGCCCAAGGATACTTCGGCATGCAGACTGGAGCAGCCACCAGACAACCATTCACACCTAGAGCCGATTTAAATTCGCTGATTAACCTAACCCTATGTGTGTATGTCTTTAGGTTGTGGGAAGAGTTCCCAAAGAGAGCATGCAAATTCCAGTCAGAAAGGTCCCAGACTGGATTTGAGCCTAGATACTTCTTGCTGTGAGGCAACAGTGCTAACCACCCCACAGCCTGTTCAGTTTTTTCCTTTAAAACTGTTGGTAAGTATTGTAAGGTACTGAAAATTACACTGTCAATTGAGAATTACTTGATAAATGCTGGGGAATTGCACAGTGAGTCACAGATTGTATTAACCAATGCTACAGAACAAAACAAAAAACATTTGTGCCCTTTTCATGCAAAAAGTTAGTGGCTTTAGCCAATCCCTGGATCTCCAATGTGTTGGCTGCAAATCACAAACACTTGATTGTGTCTCTGACATTTAGTGCAAAATAACCTACCTACAAAGAGATCTAAGATGTAGTGAAATCCAGTTTCAACGAGTCAAAACTACAGACAGTAAACTCAGAGCACACGTTATTGAAAGTTATTCTGCTGTACTTTGTCTCTCCACTTGTGTCTGCTTGTACCCTCGAGCAGAAGGTGGCTCAAGAAAATCACCAACACCACTGAAGACGCTCATATTATCTGACATACACTGACTTCAATACAATATATTTTTGGCAACTCCTGAAGGAATCATAGTCACTACAAATGACACAAATTTACTATCATCATCATCTGAATCCTCAACATAAAAAGAGTTCATATGAACAATTAGTTTCCCTTAAAGTACAGGAAGTTCAGTCATCGCTTGCTCAGGTTAGTGCTTGGAGCAGTTATTAGCACAGAAGACAACTTGCAAAGCTGCTCACACTCCATTGGCTATGGCATGATTCCCGATCACCTCCCCACCAGTTGCAAGGGCGTATGAGGCAGGTACCGCTGCCAGAGCGGTGGCTGCTGCCACTGTAGCGCCCCCAGTGGCTGAGAGATGTAATGGTGTGTCCTGAACACGGGAGTAGTCCCTATCACTCTTGGCGAGAAGGAGGTGCTGCTCTCCCGGATGGAGCAGGGTCTGACGGGTAAAGGTCTCTCCATCAGCCAGGCTCTCCGGCAGTGGCTGTCCCCGTGGCTCAGGCAGCAGCAGGAGGCAGATGATGCACAGCAGGGTGCAGCAGGCAAAGATCACATGATGCAGGAAGTAGCCCTTCTGGTTGTGGAGCTCCATGATGGGTGCAGTGAGCATGCCAAAGCCAGCGCTAGCCAGGACCAAGCCCAGTCCTCCACCCCTGCAGAAAAAGAGGTCAGAGCTGATTTATTTCCAAGGTGTTCTGATGCACCTTACACTAAAAACAGCAGCATTCTAGAAGCATTCTTCATACAACAGGATTGGGACATCATTAAAAGTTGACTTCTTATTTTTTGAGATATAAACATGGTCAAATAACTTTAAATGGACTGCTTCTTATAAAGTAGCTTTCTACTACAGGCCTCACTTAGCTTGTCTCATGCAGCACTTTTTTAACTATGCCTAAAGGCTTTCTAACCTCCTAAATTACCTAAATTACTTCCTTAACATGTCTCGAAGGTCTCCAAAGGCCTGGTAATGAACGAATCATTTGATTCAAGTGTGCTGACCCAGTGTGATATCTAAAACCTGCATGACGCCAGCCCTTCAGGCCTGGAGTTCCCCAACCCTGATGTAAGGAGTCACAGATTGATCCATGACTTTCTAATTGGTAGATGACCCAGTCTACTACTCGAGCCACAGTCACCACAATGCAAATAATGAGATCAGCCTACATACATACCCCTTTTTTTCCTATTTTTGTCTCTGTATTATATTTGCAAAAGTAGAACACATCACCTAGTCATGTCATAAAAACAGCTCTAGTTGTGAGCATAGAAGCCCCACCCACCTGCTGTTTGGACCTTCTGTTTGTAAGGGAAAGCCAATCAGAACAATTGGAGGCTGGAGTGAAAAGGAAATGAGCTCAAATGGCTTTTTTCTTTCAGATGAAGAGGTTGCACCAAAGCCTAATGTAGGATATTTGTGGATTTTCTGACTGGTGAATCATACGGTGCTAATGTATTAGGAGTACAGAGCTGAAAGTGGGCAGGATACATCCCACTTAAGAGTATTAAAATGGCAGGCTTTATTCAGCCACTTTTATCACTTTCTTAAGCTGACAACGGTCTTCACTCAGCATCTGGTCAGATCTGTTGCTCTGAACCTCCTTCATAACCTCTTACAGCCCTTTTTCCATAAAGCCACGTTTTCACCAGTTTTCTGTGGAGCCATTGTAATCAATAATGTGGCACACATTTTTCTTTCCAAACACTTGTCAGTCATAAACACACCACAAGAGGGAGCAAATATGCAATTTGAGAACAAAAGCTGTGTGCAGACACTGTCATAATAGACGATATATTTTTTAAAGTAATAAGACTGTTTGCTTTCATAAGATGTATGTTGTGTTTATGACTATGCAGGCTCACCTGATGACAGTAGGAGTGATTTCAGCACAAAAGAAAATGCTGAGTGTGCTGACAGCATGAGAAGAGAACATCCCAATTATGGAGAAGGCCACAGAGAATTTCCTGTTAAGAGTGTCTCGCAAAACTGTTCAAAAGAGAGGAAACAAGCAATAAAAATCAGCAACAACAAATGTAACATGATTCCAGGGACATAAATGACATTGTTTACTGTGTATCACTAAGTTTTCCTCAAACCAGTGGAAAGGTTTATCATTTTAATTGTTTTAGATGATAAATAACTGCAAATGTACCTGTGTCATGGCGAAGGCTGTACTTCCCAATCACTGGATTCCATTAGTGAGCATTGGAGAAAAGAGAGATGTCATTAGTAAGCACGAAGAGCAGCACAGCACTGACTCAAAACAAGCAGAATAAAAGCCTTCAGGAGAACAGTTTACCACTGAAGCCTGAAATAATGACTACATGCTCCAAAAAGTTTCAAGGATATATTCATGGTATTTTCACCAGTAAAAACAAGAGGTGAAAAGTGTAAAGACTGGATTAACAATGTTTCTATTAGTTTTGAGAAGAGAGGCTAAAGTTAGCATGCCTAGCTAATAGCTTGCTACTTATTTGAAATATAGTTTTACTTTGAAGGCAACAGGATAGTATAACATTACAGTCATGGTGTCTGTACAAAGTTAGTTGTATTTTAGACCTTCACACCAAAGTTTCGTTTGAGTCAAACTTTACAGTAACTTTAGTAGCTATAAAAAAATTCTAAGTAATCACTTTTATCCTGTGATAAAACCCTTCTGTCATGATGGTAGTGGTCTCCCCCCAAAAAACATGGCCGTAGATGCATTACAGTGCATCTATGTAACAAAATGTGATTGTGTAACAAAGGTGATTGTGGTTTGGAGCTATATAAATAAAGTTGATTTGAATGGTCTACTTGTGCATTTTTTTATTACTTACAGTTAAGCAAACCCAGCTGCAGCAGTGATGCCAGGGCTGTTATGATCATGAATGTGAGCAGCCCTCCACGCCGACCCATCAGCCCGACCGCAGGGCATAGTGCTAGACAGGTTGCCACGGCGATGCCCGCCATGGTGTAATAGTCAGCATGGCACAAAGCCGTGGGCTGAGCCTCGGGGTCCATCATACTGCGAGCGAAGCAGTGGTGAATTCCATAACCTGTCAGACTGTACATCAAGACAAAACCACAGAATAAGAGAGTGGCCAATGAGGTGCCACCTAAAACATGCGTCCGCCACAGGGCACGTGAGGTTTGAGTATGTCTTCATTCTCTGGAGACCAGCTCATGTGTAATTCATGCTCTCAACACAACGGATGTTGGCTGTTATTAGCAAAGGAACTGTACAAGCCGGGACCACAAACGCAACACACTTACGAGTTGACACACAGCACCACAATGTTTTTCCACAGGTTCCTGGTGCTCATCATCTTGACAATGCAGCTCCTCTGGGGTTTCTTGTGCAGCTCCTGCTCCAGCTCTGGTAGGAAACATGAAACGCACACCTTGAGACCTTTCCTTTTCAGGTGGTAATGAGCACCCGGCCATAAGGGATCTCTAGCACGGAGAAGCTAAAGAGCTTTGGGGGGGCTTTAGATAGATGTAGGACATCACTGTGCCCACTCTCATCATCCCTCTGACTGCTTGGCTACTGGGAGAAGCAGCGACAATGAATCAAACACCATCTCGGGGGAACAAGAAGTGTCGTGGCAGAGAAAGGTGAGACACGTTAAATCTGTCGCAAGACAATTAATAGCCAGGGATCTCATTTATAAACATGGCGCACGCCGAAAATGAAGTCTGAAAAAGGCCTGTGCAACTTCCCACGCACAAGTTGGGAGTTTTCAAAGGCAATCTTGACGTGCACACTGGTACAGAGAGTCCGACCCACGCTTATGAACATTTTGGAGACAGACAGAAATTAGCAATGCACATTGTGAGGTGCTAAATTAAAGGCATGATGTAAAAACCAATACATAATACTTCACCTCATACGTTAAGTATGATTTCCTATAATGTAGTACTTATGGATCTACTTTATCATAAATATTGAAATGCCAGTAACCCACGGCAGCACTGAGATGAGCAGAATCAAATATTTCTCCAACTCAACATCATATTTTTCATCATACATCCATTACACTAAATATCATCACAAGTTATTATAAAGTGGGCCAAGTTCACCACAGCAAAACAGCTTTTTGAGGGAAGGGTAGAAGACTGATTGAAGTGCACACATTTCTATACTGACCGTGATTTATAAAGGGAAGCTTCTGAGCTGGTGAGCATAGGCATGCTCTATAATTATTATTGCTATTTTTTGTCCACACCATCTCAGCTTCTCTGCTCAGGTATAGTATGGATCCTACACATTCTTTTTAAATGAGACCCCAGGTGCTTCGTAGTCTACTGAGATTTACAGGATAACAATGTTGTTGTTAACTGACAGTGCACATGCTCTCGGCACTATTTGGAAGTCAGACTTTGTGTATATTATAATAAAAAACCATTAACAACCTAAAGGACTATGGATCTTTACCTTATTGCGTTTGCATTTCATCATATCAATGGTCTGAGCAGTTTTATATGCATGTCAGTGTCTTTGCTTGCTCATTTCATCACACCGAGCAGCAGCTGTAATGTAACATACTGCAGACAATTTAAATACATTGCAAAGTGAAGAGAATTGAAGGAAACCAACAGAAAGAATAGAATTCGTGGCCCAGTGGTTGTGGGATCTTTCATCTTCTCGCTCCCTCTTGAATTCATCCTCACCTGTAAGAACTCCGCTTGGCTCAGTTGTCATGTCGACTTGGTTCTTCCTGGCGATCTGCAGCATCATGGCTTTGGACCGCCGGTAATGCTGGGTGGCCAGCAACCAGCGCAGGGATTCGGGAAAAATCCTGTAGAGGGAGTGAAAGAGGGGGATGGCGAGGAGAAGCAGACAAAGGATGAGCAGAAGATTTGTAAACGCAAGAAAGAAACAAGTGAGGGCAGAAGAAAACAAGAGGAGAAAGAGACTATTGTTTGTAAAATCGGAGCGAGCTTGTGTGGTGCCGTGTGTACTGTACAAGCCATCGCCTGGCTCAGAGCTGTGGATTTTCTTCAGAGGGCGGGACTCACCAGACGTATGGCAGCATCAGTACGAAAGGACTGATTATGACGATCTGCAGGACCTGCCAGTCATCCCGGTTTGGCCAATGGCGACACAGAGCTGCCACCCCTGGCATCAATAGCTGCCCGCCCACCATAAGAAAACTGGCCACCATAGTCATGGAGAAACGCCAACCTGGCAAACACAGCTCGATCCCTAAAATAAAAAGACAAGCACGAGAACAAAAAGACTTCATTTTACAGAAAACATGGCTTCCTTTGGTGTCAGTGCGCCACGATAGGCGAATAAATTATGTATGCGCTCTGTGTGTTTGGATGTGATTACCATTATAAACTTGCAGCTGTCTTAATGGCCTGAAAGAGCATGTGTTTGTTTAATGGTGAGGTAGGCACTGAATTTCCTGTCATGAATTATTGAACACTTATTGCTGATCCTTCCCCTGAGAGCGCACTAGTTTAACACCAGGCCTCTTCATTAAGTTAGGATGGACTGCATGTGGAAGCGTGTGAGTGAGTTCAGCTGCTCGGTGAGCTTTTCGCTGGAACCGTCCTTTAAGTCCTTCCCACGTGACTGGGCTCCTATCCTTTCCCTTACTGCCTGTAACATGGCACAGTCCAGATGGCCTGGCCCATATGGCAAGGGCCTTTTGAAGGTGACCATTGTTGGTGGATGAGAAGGGAGGAAGGGGGGCATACTCACTATACTCACTAACCTGTACTGTCACTTGTTATTGTGAGGCAGAGAGAGGAAGCTGGGCTGGGGGGTTGACAGAGTAAAGAAAGTAGAGTAGGGACTGAATACAAATTACCTAACCCTCCAAAAGTCCCTCCATTCATCAGTGGAATCACCAGAGGAATGATAATAAAGACTGGTGTGTGTGAGAGAGTGAGAGAGTGAGAGAGAGAGAGAGAGGAGGAAATACAGAGAAAAACACAATGAGGAAGAAGGAGGCGGGATGGAAAGATGACTAAGATTTTCAGATAAAAGAATGAAAGGAAAATGATTCAGCTAGAGGTTAAAGGTATTACTGAAATTCCCTTGAACTGTTTTTCTTCCTTAGACCTGAGTCAAAAATCTTCCCACACAAGGTCCAAAACAGATGAAGGAAACTGCACTGACCCATAATCCTTAACCTGGCCTTCTGCTTCTACTTTTTCTAGCCAAAAAGACAGTGTGAGTCTGTCTCTGGCCCAGTGATGGGAGCAGTATACAGCTTTTCACTATTTTTTAACATAGCGGTCTAAAAATATAGCATTAAATGTAAATTATCAAATCCAAATGTTTCCAATGTAAAATAAAGAAATAAATAATAACTTTATCTCAAATCACAAAAAGAAACTGAGAAGTCAGACCACGAGCCAGAGTTGACCCAGGATGTGAATGTGATGGATGCTTAGTTACACTTCTGCTGATCGGCTTTATTTTCATATCGGTTTCTTGTCCTGTGTGTTTAGTAACCACACGCTGTTCCCAGATCTCGGTCAGTCTGTACAATTAAAACTGCACAAATCAATAATTTACTCAACAGCAGATCGAACGACTGAGTCTAATGTGAAAGAGGTCGCTAATGGTGACAAACAGACTGAGAAAATCACCCAACTCTGCTTTTTATATCCACCCTGCTGAGCAATTTAGCATTGTTTATCCCAGAAAACTCAACCCTGTATAAGGCAGCAACAGGTGGCCATTATTAAGCTTCAGTTAAGCTCTGTGCACTTCGTAGGAAACAAGACCAAATGACAAGGATGATGCAGCTAAAAATACAAGTCGCTGACTTTAAATAAACAAGCTTTGTTTCAGCAGGATATGTATACTGTACGATAACTCATTACCCAAAACAACAGTGAATGCAACTTCAGCTTTAAGCATTTGCCTTAACCCATGTCAAGCCATCAGTGCTAAATGTGTCTAATATGTATTAAGATAAGATAAGATAAGATAAGATAAGATAAGATAAGATAAGATAAGATAAGATAAGATAAGACAAGACTTTATTGATCCCACAGCGGGGAAATTTTTGCGTCGCCTCAGCTCAGGTACAGATATATGAAGGAAATACAAAAATACAAATAAGTACAATCAATGAAAAAAGTAAGATAATACACTATATACAATGGTAGCATACACAGTATGTGATTATGGATATAGTTGGAAATATGGAAGACATAAACTATATAGCTTGGAAGGTCATGGAAGGTCCATTATGCATGAAGTGGTGACCGTGGATGTTCACAGTGTCCAGTGACTTATGACATCGTGATTGAGGAGTTATAGAGTCTAACTGCTGTTGGGATGAATGATCTGCGAAAGCGCTCCTTCCTGCAGCGAGGGTGTTTCAGTCTCTGACTAAAGGAGCTGCTCAGCCCACTCACATACTCATGCAGTGGGTGATGTGGGTTGTTCATGATGGATGTCAGCTTTACTAACATCCTCCCCTCACCAACCACCTCTACAGACTCCAGGGGACATCCCAGCACGGAGCTAGACCTCCGCACCAGTTTGTCAATCCTGCTCCTGTCCCTGTCCGTGCATCCACTCCCCCAGCAGGCCACTGCATAGAAAAGGGCAGATGCTACCACAGTGTCATAGAATGTCGTTAACAGAGTCCTGCAGACTCCGAAGGACCTCAGTCTCCTCAGCAGGTGGAGTCGACTCTGGCCCTTCTTATACAGGACGTCTGTATTTGTAGTCCAGTCCAGTTTATTGTTGAGGTGAACACCCAGGTACTTATAAGAGTCCACTATCTCAATGTCTTTCCCTTGGATGTTCACCGGTGTTGTAGGGGGTGACTTCCTCCTGAAGTCTATGATCATCTCCTTTGTCTTGCCGACGTTGATTTGGAGTACGTTGGTCTCACACCAGCCAACAAAGTCACTGATGACCCCCCTGTATTCCCGATCATTCCCGTCTGATACGCATCCAATGATGGCTGTATCATCTGAGAACTTCTGTATATGGCAATCGTCCGAATTATAACAGAAGTCTGAAGTGTAAAGGCTGAACAGGAAAGGTGAGAGAACCGTGCCCTGTGGTGGCCCCGTGCTGCAGATTACCACCTCGGACACAGTCATGGAGCCTCACATACTGTGGTCTGTTGGTAAGGTAGTCGATGGTCCATGCAGTCAGCTGTTTGCCTACTCCGGCTCCCTCCAGCTTCCCTCTCAGTAGTGCAGGTTGGATGGTGTTGAAAGCACTGGAGAAGTCAAAACACATGATCCTCACAGTGCTCCCCGCCTGCTCTAAGTGAGAGAGGGATCGGTGTACCAGGTAGATGACAGCATCATCCACCCCAATTCCAGAACAGTAGGCGAACTGCAGGGGGTCCATCTCTGAGCCCACCAGTGGCTGAATGTGGTGCAGGATGAGCCTTTCCATGGTCTTCATCAGATGAGAAGTCAAGGCAACAGGCCTGAAGTGGTTGGGCTCCCTGGGGTGTGCGATTTTTGGCACCGGAACCACACAGGAAGTCTTCCACAGTTCAGGAACCCTCTCCAGGCTCAGGCTCAGGTTGAAGATGTACAGGGCCACCTGACAGAGCTGCTCTGCACAGTCCCTGAGCAGTCTGGAGCAGATTCCATCCGGACCTGCTGCCTTCCTTGCCTTCGTCCTCTTGAGCTGATTTCTCACCTGATCAGCTGTGAAGTAGATGTGATGTGAGACTGGGCTGGAGTGGGGGGTGGGGCTTGCTTTGTTGTGGATAGATGTGTGAAGGGGGTGAAGCAGGGTTGTGGTGAGAGGAGAGCTCAGGTGACAATGGCATTGCACCCGGAGGGGGGGCGGCAAATGGAGGGGGGTTAATGGAACCTGGGGGGTGGGAGAGGTGATAAGTGGGCCATTGTCAAATTTGTTAAAAAACAGATTCAAGTCGTTAGCCCACCCCCGGCCAGCAGACACTGTGGCTCCTCCATTGTCCTGGAAATGTCCGGAGATTTGTTTCATGTTCCTCCAGACTTCTCTGACGTTTTTCTGTTGGAGTTGGTTTTCCATCTTCCTCCTGAGGCACTCCTTGCCTTATTGGATCTTGTATTTAAGATCCTTTTGGACTTTCTTAAGTTCCTCCTTGTCTCCCGACCAGAAAGCACTCTTCTTCTTGTTCAGCAGGGCCTTCAGTTCTGTTGTGACCCACGGTTTATTGTTTGAGAAACACTGTATCTTCTTGGTAGGCACAGTGTTCTCAACACAGAAATTAATGTAGTCCGTGATGCAGTGAGTGAGGGCGTCGATGTCCTCACCGTGAGGCTTGCAGAGTTCCTGCCAGTCTGTGCATTCAAAACAGTCTCTTAAGGCCTCAGTGCATTCCTCAGACCACACCCTTATCACCTTCTTCGTGGGGGGGTTCCTCTTCACCATAGGAGTGTAGGTGGGGTGGAGAAGGACCAGGTTGTGGTCTGAGTGGCCAAGCGGGGGGAGGGGTGATGCACTGTAAGCCTGCTTTGTGTTGGCAAACAATAGATCCAGGGTTTTGCTGTCCCTTGTATGGCAGTCAACGTACTGGGAGAAGTTTGGGAGAGTGACAGATAGTGAGGCATGATTGAAGTCCCCAGAAATAATAATGAGGGACTGCGGATGTGCCATCTGTAGCTGAGAGACAGTGGAGTGAATGTAATCACAGGCTGCTGTAGCGTCGGCCGAGGGTGGGATGTAAACAGTCAGCACAATAACGTGTGAAAATTCCCTGGCCAGGTGGTATGGCCGGACGCTAACTGCCAACAGTTCAATGTCTTTGGTACAGCTCTGTTCCTTCACAGTGATGTGCCCCGGGTTACACCATCTCTCATTGACATACATTGCTAGTCCACCACCTCTCCTCTTACCACTCTCCTTTGCATTCCGGTCCGCTCTAACCAGTTGAAAGCCATCCAGAGTTATGACAGAGTCCGGTGTGTGGTCCCTGAGCCATGTCTCAGTGAACAGGAGGAGGCTGCTCTGCTTGTACTCCCACTGCAGTCTGGTTAGCGCAATTAGCTCTTCCATCTTGTTGGGTAAAGATCTTACATTACCCATGAGAATGGATGGAATGCTTGGTTTGTACCGTCTCCTTCTTTCCTGGTACTTCACTCCAGCCCTGCGTCCCCTCCTCCAACGTCGTAATTCCTTCGGAATCTTGGGTCGCTCCTCCAGGAGTACTTTCCTGTTGCCCAGTGCTAGCAGCTGCTCCCTACAGTAAACAATGGCTTGGCTTACAGATTCTCCAGAAGTGGTGGTAAAAAGTCCCAAAAAGAGTAGAAGACATACTACTACTCTCACAAAAATTTGTGGGTCCAAATTTTAGCTTCTTCTTCTCCTTGACTGTTTCTTAATATCCAAGTATGCAAGTTTTTACTTGTTTACATGCTAGTTTGTACCTGGAAAGTTCATTCGGGAGTCCAGACTTCCCGAGGACGTGAGACGCGTGCGATCATTCACAATTGGAACGGCAGTGATGGTATTACAGTTCAGGTCCAGTGTGTTTTTACCACATTTTCACTTTAATTTCATTGTGATTTTTATTTACAATATACATTTTCCATGATACACCTAATTAGATTAGACTAGATTTCTTTTTAAAAAATCATGTTTAAAAAACTGGCTTTAAGCAATCATGCAAAATGCTTGGCTATAAAAGGACCATCCATGTGAAATTATTTGGCAAGATTGCAGTAAAAACTGGACTGATTCCTTCATTAATTTACATTGGAGTGATCTGAGAACATGGTAAAGAGTTGTTACATGCCAGAGTACGTTGCTCTGTTTTTCTGTTGCTCCTGTCTTTCAGGTGTCAAGCCTCCACCTATTGGCCAATTCAAAGATAATTGGCACACGTCTATTGGCTGACCTGGGCACAGTAGGTCAATAGCTTGCCAGGGATCAGTAGAAAAGAGCAGCTCCCTGGACAGCTGGGCAGCTTCTGACTCTTGTGGAACTCTTGTTTGTAGGCTTCTGTGTACGTAAAACAGAGTGTGTTGGTGGGAGGCTGGACAAGTAAGCTTGGGGTACCCTATACACTGGCAGCAGAGGTTTGACTGTTACAGACACTAGGTTATGCGGCTGATGCCACTTTTGTATGTTTTGACTGGACTTTTTTGTCGAGCAGCTAGACGGGCCTTTTGTTTTGCATATTGCTTTATTTAGACTCAGGGAAGCTGTTGACCTCCTTTTGTTTTGTTAATTTATTTGATTTGGCTCAACCGATTGGTCCTCCTTCCCCACTTTTTTTTTTGTTGTCAAGTTCATTGTTGTCAAGGCATGACAACAGAATGAAATCCTGCCTGACTATTAACCTAGCTGTTGTCCGTCTTCGTTAATTTTGGTGGTCTTGTGTTAATGTCTCCTCCCTGCCTTAGCCCCCACCATGGTCAGGGGGGGATGCAACACAAATGGAGGCTCGTCCAGGATTCGAACCCAGAACCTCTTGCACCTGAAGCGAGAAGCATACCCCTAGAGTCTAGGGGTATGCCAGTGTTCTAGACATGCTACCTACTATAATATTAATCTTGTCTTTAGCTAAGCACAAACAAACAGATCATCTGACTCCATCTTATCTTATTCTTTGCATCTTCTCCTGTCAAATCAAACCCTTTGCATTTTGTATTCTACGGGTGTGTCGAAATACAAAAATTCGCTATTGTAAGGTTAAAAAGTTTTGTTTGTTAAACCTTAATTTGCTTTACTTACAGACAACACTAAACACCAAACTTTATCATCTGGAAATATAAAATTATTATTGCACTTTTACTCAGCTAGTATGCACATGTAGTCAGTTTGAGCTGCAGTCACTCAATATTACCTTTGTTCACAGTCAATAAGACTGAATCACAATCGAAAAGAGAAAATCAACTGTACTTTGGCAAAGGCAATGTATCCCTAAAGTAACCTCACAAAAAAAAAAAAAAATGCTACCCAACTCTCTGGGGGAGGAGCCTGATCCTGCTGACTCTACTGGGATATCAATACGCACACACAAACAGGCATGCTGGCAAGGACCTTTTGTTCCAGCTGAGTGGGAGAATGGCTCTCCTTGTGCTGATTATCTCACTGCCCACTGCCACCCTCCCTCCTGTGTGCAACCCCCCCCCCCCCCACCCTTCCCTCTAGCTCATCAGTGTGGTTGAAGTAGCTTTCACACCCTCCATAAAAGCACCTCCACCCCCAGCACCACCACAGTTTTTTTAATCCCCCCACAGCTTCTCATACTTTGCATCTAAAAGTGAACAGTCATACAGAAAGAAAAAGGGTCTGAATAAAAAGAAGCTGATAGAATGGTCAAACTAATTTTCAATGATGAATGGTTGATAGTACTACCACACACACATACACACACTTTTATGTTGTCTGCTGCTCCCTGGCTAACCTTGCCTCCGGCATGAGAACAGCATGGAGAGACAATTAGCTTCCTAACAGCATGAGCTCAGAGTGAGAACCACAGTCTGTGTTTGCGATTATGACGAAGATTTATAGCTCAGCTGGTGATGGGAAAAGATATTGTTGAAATTTTGGAAAAAGGGAGTGTCGTGTTCCTGAAACAAAAAGCTATACTGGAGCCAAAAAACAAACAAACACCCAAAACTATTATAACAAGCTTTCATTAACTGTTCTTAATTGTTTAACTTACAGAGTTGCTATAAGTTAAATGCCACTGTTAGTATGCTAGCTTGCTCACAATACTGCAAGCTAAGATGCTAATTAGTGCTAAGCATGAAATAGAACCAAGAGAGAGATGGGATTTGTTAGGTTGTAATTGAACACTAAGAATCGCAACAAACATGACAAATTGACATGAGACGACCATGCAGTGAAAATGTATGCTATGCCTTCTGATGATACTGCCTAAGGGAAGCATATATAATGTAAACAGAATTGGTCCTAGCACTGAACCCTGTGGAACACCATAATTAACCTTGGTGTGTGAAGAGAACCCTCAGTTTACATTAACAAATTGGAGTCTATTAGATAGATATGATTTAACCCACTGTGATGCAGTACCTTTAATGTCTACAGCATGGTCTAATCACTCTAATAGAATATTATGGTCAACAGTATCGAATGCTGCACTGAGGTCTAGCAGAACAACCACAGAGATGAGTCCACTGTCAGAGGCCATAAGGAGATCATTTGTAACTTTCACTAAAGCTGTTTCTGTGCTGTGATGAGCTCTGAAACCTGACTGAAACTCTTCAAATAGTCTATTCCTCTGCAGATGATTAATTAGCTGTTTTAGAACTACTTCAAGAATTTGTTAGATAAAAAGAAGGTTGGACACCCCCCAACCTGCTCGGCCTGTTGATTAATTTAAACTAACATAATCATCCTGTTGCAACCAGGTTTCTAACAGGCAGAGTAAATTGACTTGTTTATCAATTATTAATTCACAGTTAGTTTTTAGTTTATTTTTTGTCTGTTTGGGAGCTGACACAGTGGGGATTCTGTGGGGATGGGATTTTGGGGGGGGGGGGGGGGGGGGTAACAGGAGGCGAGAAGTAAGAGGAAAGGCGTGTAAGACTGCAATTCTGCTTCCTGGTGCCAACTCTGGATAGTCACGTTTTGGGTGTTTTAATAAATTTGGCCAAATTTCTAGAAATTAGAACTGCTCCATCCAAAGTGGGATGGATGCCGTCTCTCCTAAACTGACCAGGTTTCCTCCAGAAAGCATCCCAATTATTTATAAAGCCCACATCATTTTTTGGACACCACTCAGACAGCCAGCAATTAAAGGAGAACATGCACCTAAACATGTCACTCCTGTCCAATTGGGGAGGGGACCGACTACAGTTAACTACAGAGTCCAACATTGTTTTGGCAAAGTAACACACAATTCAATATTGGTTTTAGTGACCTCCAACTGACGTAACCCGGTGTCATTACTACCGATGTGAAATATAATGTTATAATTTATTGAATTTATGTTTACCCTTAGCCAGCAGTTTTAAATTTCCCTTAACGTCGCCTGCTCTGGCCCCTACAAGACAACTGACTATGGTTGCTGGTGTCTCTATCGTCACGAGCCCTAGTTCGATCCTGGGAGGAAGCACAAATCCCTTTGGGTTGCGTCAGGAAGGACATCTGCAGTAAGGAATTTGCCGAGTCAAACATGCAGAGCTACCCACTGTTTTAACCCTTTGTGAATAGAAGCAGCTGAAAGTAGCTTTTACTCTCCAGTGTGAAGATTTGTGACTTTTATAACACTGTTCACCTATTCACACACACACATTCATTCAGCACTTTCTATTTCTTTTTAACTAATACATACAGTCTCTCTCACAATAATGAATGTTTTGGGGGAAATGTAGGGTTCAGTATCTTGTGCAAGGACACTTCAACACGAGACTGGTGAAGCTGAGGCTCATACCATCAATCTTCCACCTGAATTTCAATTCAGTTTTGTTTATATGGCACCAAATCATAGCAGTTGCCTCAAGGCCTTTTATACTGTAAGGTAAAGACCCTACAACAATAAAAAGAAAACAGAAAACAGTCATGCTGTTAGCATGTGAGGATTTAACTTAAAATAAAATACCAATTGGAATTTGGACAGACCAAACAAGCACTATGTAGACACCATATGGGGCTCCTGAAACCCCGCTAGGCATTTTTGTGGCATTTTATAGACTAAACAATATTAATCAGTCATGACACAAATCTGTTTCAGCCTAAGGGGGTGACTTCATAGACAGCTTGACAAGGGCACAGCATCTGAGTCAGCAGAAGTCCTCACCATGAGCTCAAAACTGCACACACCTGCATACACCGTATAGTGCTTGTCTTTGTCATTTCCTACAAGGAAATCAAGGGGCAGAGACAGAGAGGAAAAGGCAAAGGCATTAACCTTGTTCCACTACTCTAACGCGACTGCAGCCTAATTCTTCTGGGCCCATGCAAATTACATTCACTGAAAATCTTTTGAGAAGCGAATACCAATCCCCCTCTAGGATTCAGTAATGGTACTAAAAATTCTGCAGCTTTCTACAGTTGCTCCAGTGAATCTGCTGGGATTCATATGTTTGATTCACATGTTGACCCAGTTTATGGAGAAAAAGAAACTTACCAAATGTGTCTGTATAAACTTTTCAAATGACTCCTGCAGCATAAAATCCACTTTTCTGCCGCAGTATGCTGCAAACCAGAACATTCAAGTCAAGTCGGAGGTTCGTCAGTACAAGAGAAACTCTTTCGTGTCGAGTCTGAATCGAGTCTGGAGTCCTTATGTTTACTTGAATGTGCCATAGACATTTGGACACTTTGGGGAGGGTAAACAAGTTATAAATAGAGCTGACTATCAGTCATCATTGGTACTACTGAACAAAAATGTATTTCTCCAAGCTTAATTGCAATGCAGGAAGGAACAGTATGTGAAACAAGATATACAACGGCTGTTTAATCAGAACTTACATCTATTAAAGGTGAAATGGAGTCATCAGGCAAACTTAATCAGGAAATAAAGCAGGTGTTAAAAGGAAGAACACGAAGAGCGAATCAATGATGAGAAATAAAACTAAACTAAATAAAACTCTCGTAAGCTTGTTAGCGAACATGTGCTTATTTACACATCCAGTAGATACATTTTAAAACTGTGTCTGTGTCCAAAGAGTCCTTGGGGAACTACGTGGCTCTTTAGCTGTTAAATGGTGCAGTGTGTTCACACAGAGTGTGCCAAGCTTTTGTTGAAAAAAACCTGCCAGCTGTGGCTAAAATTTGCACTTTGATACTGAGCTAAAACCCACACAAGGAAATGTAGTCTGAAAACAAGGTGAAAATACTTTTTTCAGTACTGTACTGAAGTACCATTGGGCTATACGAGATATCAAAAAAGTACATGTAAGTACAACACACCATGACGCACTGTGCGTTTTGTATTTGACAAAAAAATAAAATCAACGTGCACTAAAGGTGCTCTATATTTGGATATATTCAGGGTTATATGAGAACTATAAACTACATGGCATGTTCACATATGGTGTATGAACCAGTGAATTTTGTCAATAATTACTGCTGTAAAAAAGCATATTTTTGTACACTTTTTCAAGAAGACTATGTCTCCAGGATTGTTTTCAGTGTTTGAGCAAAAAGAAAATAATGTCTGAATTGTAAGTCCAAAATTTAACATCTGTGGATGTTGGATGCTTGGTGGGTTAACCTGCTAACCAGAAAATCCAAATTTCAAATGGAAATACATCATGATGTTACGCAAAACTGGAGGAAGGATCCCACTCCCACCAGGTTTTGGATTCAAACACCCAGTTTCTCAGTTTTGGGTGGCTTACAAATCAGTAACTGCATAACTGCAGTAACTGCATAACTGCAGGCTCTTATTCCCAGCAGGTCAGTTAATGCCAGGGTGTTGGTGTGGCTCGTTACACAAAAGCGGACACATCAAGTTATGGCGTCAGTGTTGTTCTCAGCGTGTAAAGCAGCAAGTGAAAAAAGTCGTAAGAAAAAAGGAAAAGCAAAGTGCAAAACGCAAAGGTAACAAAGTGCCTGGCGTCTGACTGAATGCCTCTGGCAGTGAGTTGACATGCTTCATTAGATTTTGTTGGTTTTAAAAAGACTGTTTCTCATTGGAAGTATAGCAGCTAATGTAAATATAACCATCTCCTGAATAAAATCCATGGCCCACAACTCAAAAGTTTAAAAAAATGTGGAACAGAGGTCTATTTTAAATACTTTGTCCAAAGCGTGCATAATCGTCAGCCATGTTTTCATGACGAGGCTCAGCATTCTCTTCTGAAACAGACAGAATAAGAAGGAAAAAAGCACGAGGAAAAGGAAACGCTATCCCCTGCAGTTCCCAGAGGACAACTCAGAGGAAGGTGCCATATTACAAACTAATAAGCCCGTGCAGAAATTGTGAAACAACCAAAAACGCACTACAACGCACTATAACACACTACAACGTGCACGTGAACACATTTATATTAGGCAAGCTTCACGGCAGCTCAGTGGATTTTATTATGTGCTGTGTGCTATAGAGAGATAACTAAAAGATGAGAGATTTTAAATGAGCCTCCAGAAAATGAGCGCGCGATTGTGTGAGCGCTGGTAGTAATAAGGATGATGGGGTGAAAGGGTGAGGGAGAGAGGGAGGAGGAAGAGGATGGTGTGAATGGGGAAGTTGAGGTAAGCAAAGAGGGGGGAAATGGAAAGGGCTGGAGAGCTGCTGGATTTAGAAACTGGAAGTCAGCGCTGCATTCACAGCAGCAGAGGGTGAAAGGAGGTGGAGGATGAGGCAGGCAGAGAAGAGTGTTTTTAGACGTGATAATGCAGACAGAGCAGTGCATCCACAGCATGGACAAAATCATCTATAATACAGAGCACGCGTGCTACATGCTTATTTTTGCATTTCTTCTTCCTGCTGCATGCTATTTCCAACTCAGCAGTCCAACAGACACTGCAATTATGTGCCTCTGTTGTTCCTCAGCATCTGTTTTTAACAGCACGTTCAGAACACTGAGACACTCTCTATTATTTTGCTTCCCTACTACAGCTCATTGGGTTTGAAATGTAACATGACTTTGGGATTAAAATATTGCCTCTGAGCTTTAATTTGAGAATGTTTACATCAATGATGGCTGTAAACATCTGGCCCCTTTATGCACCCGGTTCCCCTGTTATGGCGCAGTGCAGCTGGATAATAATACTGAACATTACAGAATAGCCAGCCATAGGGGGGGTTATGATCAAAAAGGAGCGTTCTTGACTGGTTAGTTCAATCACATGACCTTCATTTAGTTTCACCTGCCCCCAGCCTATCAGTGAGCAGTGAACATAGACACAATTACTCACACTCACATTCACAGCTAAGGGCAGTGTAGAATCACCAGTTAGAATAACATGCATATCTTTGGACTGTGGGAGTATCAGGGTACTCCACAGAAATTGCTGTTATAGTTTCCGTCTGCAGCCATAACTGATGACTGCTTAAGTGAGCGAGTTAAAACTAGGCTTTTGAAAAGTTCAAACAAAACGAAATGAAATGATTTGTAAACTTGGAAAATGGACGTGTTTATTGAGCCTCTAATTGTCAGCAGTTGACTGAGAGTAAACCATTTTCTAAAGCATCCTACGCAATAAAAGTTGTTAAAAAAGCAGGAGCTCAGCCTGAAAGCTGTGTGGAGACAGTTTGGTCAGTTTGCTTTGACTGCTTTCCACATAAGATAGGATGCAAACTTAGAAAGATTCCCAGCTTGTCCGATCGCCTGGCTTGCTGTGTTTCTCTTGCACTGCAGGACGTCTTTCCTAGATCTCAGAGAAGATAGCACAGTCACGGCATCATTAAGCTGCCTGGGGAATACCAGGTGCTTCGAAGATGAAACAAAAGGAAACGACCACTTAAAATTAAATCCAAGGTAGCCATTACAGGCAAACGAACAAAACAATATGTCGTTGACTGACTTCACTATTTCTGTCCTACTCTACCTCTCTTGGCAAACAACAGAAGGTGATACCAGTAGAGTATGAAGAAATTTTCTATTAACAGTTCCACCTGCATGTGTGTGTTTTTAGCTTGCAATGAAAACAACTGCAAACTGTGTTCCACTGTTCTGTTGTCAGGTGTAAGTACAGTATATAGTCTTTACTGTTAATGGGATGCCAGCATCTATTTTCACTGTCATAGTCTGAGTTCACTTCAAAGAGCACCAATCTGTGGCGGGGAGCCGAATGTTCCTCCTACTGCATGCATCCACACCTCACACAAACACCTTTTTTGTTGCACTTCAAAGTGCATACAGACAATCTGTTGTCTCACACACACACACAAAAATAATCCCACACACAAACAGTTACTTATCCCATCATTGTTAGCTTGGAACACACAAACAAGTGAAACACAGAAAAACTGCCCCGAGCTACAGACATTTTTCTTTAGTAAGCAGACTGTGAAAACAGCAGCGAAAGGGGTGAAGCAATTCATTAGCCAAGTATAGAAACAGAGGATCAAATGTATGCTGTGTGACATTCATGTATGTGAGAAAAAAGTTCAATAATGATAATGAAACAAAAAACAGGCTTCTGACTTTTTAGGAACAAGGTGGGAAACAACGTCTTTTGTTTAAATGACATTTTTAAAAATTTGACAGCCCACGAACATGACGCCCCCGAGAAAAAGCTAAGCACATCCTTACTGCTTCCATAGGAAATACAAGTATTAAAGCGGGGATCATACTTTCCACGGCTGCGAGTCCACTAGGGTCTGCTTGGGTCCCAGTGACGTACATTTAGTCATCAGACTGTTAGTGCAAGGGTTCGTGTGAAGGTCTGTACACCTGCCTATTTTCTGCGACCACACAGATGTTTTCTCTTCTCTGGAACAAGAACTTGGCAGCATAGCTTAGGTTTGTAAAGCTGCAGATGAACAAACCACAAAACTTGTGAAACAACGTCCTTTGGACAAACAAGACCACATTGGAGATTTGGCCACAGTGCACAGCACATCACCACAAACACCTCATACTAACAGTCGAGTACAGTACTGAAGGAGTGAGGAGATCATATTCTGTGGCCTTTCGTACATTTTCTATTATATCATATTCTTTGTAACGACCCAAACTCCAAGTGGTTATCAGTAATATCAAAGCGAAACCTATTATGTTCATTTCCATTTACACATTTTTATTCTTGGACTTGTTGATTCACTCATGATTCATAGTTCAAAACAACCCTAATGCATCTTATACTGGGCCTTCATGCAGCCACACAGTTCATCTTTTAGCTCCCTTCCCCTCCCTTTAACACTTTGTTTCCTGATCGCGAGGGGCTTCTGTGCTCACAGCAGAGCCAAGAGTACAAAAAACTACCTGAAAACAGCATTTTAGAGCAGCCTGAAGCCCGAGCTGTTGTTTTACAGGGATTAATAGCATAGGGACTGATCTCGCTATTTAAAACTTTGGTCATGTTTACAATATGATCATCCCCCATTGGAACAGTATATTCGTGCAAATATTGGATTTATAAGCCATAAAAACAAATATTCTCATATCCATCACAGATTAAATCTGATTCCTCACAAGGCTCTTAGCAGACAGCTCAGGGGAATCTATTTTGCTTGTTTGTTTTCAAAAGCAGTTCAGATGAGATTTATCCAGGACCCCTGCAGAGAGGGACAAAACCCACCCCAAAGCCTTATCTTCATAATGTATGACTAATCTCACTGTGGCCTGAGAAAGAGGGGGCAAACAGAGCAATGAGAAAGAGTGAGCGAAGCGGTGAAGAATGCAAAGGGGTCAAATTGAAAGTATCTGGTGTCGGTTTTAAAAACCTCTGACTCTTCTGCAGAACGTGACACAAGGAGAATATGTTTGGAGTGAAAAAACAACCTTACTGTAAAACATATTCCACTTTAACATTGAGCAACAGAGTATCATGGTGTGCTGTAGCAGCTAACTTTAACAATAAAAGCATATCATACTTCAGATTCAGCCACCAGATCCACTAATGGAAGCTCCTAATAGAGATTCAGGGCCAGGGTTAGTGTTACTACCTATGATGACTTACACCTCAGAGAGCTAAGTAGGCGAGTTTAAGTGCAGTTAGTTTTTCTAAGCATCAAAGTTGAGTTATATGATTCCCTTGACTGTGTGATGTTTTCCAAAGAGGTCAAGGTGGAGTGTTTAGAAATGATCAATTATGCTGGAGTATTTAAACTTCCACCCAAGATATCAGTCGATACATTTAACTGTTGCTGAGTTATGATCAAATTCATTTCGGCTTTAGCAGATTATTCTAGGCTTTCATAATAGCATTACTGCCATTGCCAAACACAGCAAAGGATACACCAGGAAAGAGAACAGAACAGAAAAAGGAGAGAAGAAAAAGACCAAGCAAACAGGCATGAGAAGGTGAAGGCTTGTACTTACTGAGCACGTAGAGGGAGAGAGCAAGGCCCGCCAAGCAGAAACCCTCAAAGAAGCGCAAGGTGCTGAACATGGTGACATTTACAGAGAAGGCAACACTCAGACCAAACACCAGCATGAAAAGCACCGAAAGGATCAACACTGGGTGTCGACCAAACCTTAGAAACAAGAGAGAAAGACAGGGAGATAAAGACGTAGCAAAGAGCTTAAAAACCCAGTTAAACTGAGAAAGAAACTTTTCATGTAAAGTCCGGAGAAAGAGAACATTGCATTCATCGTTTCCTTCAGACTCTAAGCACGTCCTGGTCTGGAGGGGCGGGGGAGGGTTAGGAGGTCACTGGGTCAGGTCCCAACTGAGGCCTCATGGCCCCCGTTGCTTCTTTACATTGTTTTCTTTACATTGTTGTGCATAGTTGCTGATCCCTAACACAATGCAGGTGCTTATTTTCCCACGATGCCACTCGGGCGGCTTGCAGACGGCAAAAGTGACCATAATTAACTTGATGGCAGTGGCATTTTGCTCAGTTACAAAAGATATTGTATCATTTAGCTTTGCAGATAGTTCGATATTTAACCATTAAGGCTCTGCAATACTCTTCTTTAAGCTTCCCACCACTCCTAGAGAAGCTGTCAGACATTTCTTTTTTCTTATTCTCGATAACTCTGGATAAAGCACTTTTACAATCTGGTTAATGCCAATTCCACTGTTTGTCTTTTTAGTTTGAATTTGTTGTTATTGATTTTTGAATGGCTTTAAAATCCTCCTCACACAATTTTAGACATTTTTAAATATCTAGCCAGCTAAAGATTGATGTGACACGACAGTCAACAGCTGATGCTGATCTTCACCCAATCAACTGGTCCGTCCTTCGATAATACATTCACTGGCCTTTTTTTTGTCACCTCGCTAGTACCAGGTTGGACCCTTACACCACCACCAACCTGAGCCATTACATGCAGGATGGATCTTTGCTTTCATGTTGCTTATGGGAAATTCTGACAAGATTTGAATGTAGCAGCAGAAACAGAGGCTCGTGTTTCCATGTTCTATTGTTTAATTTGGGGAAATCCATGCAAACTGTAGCCTCATTTTCCTGTCATTTGCTAACAGCAGCAGTATTCAGTGTGGTCTTCTGCCCGTACAGTCCATCTGCCTCGAGGTTCAACATGTTGTTCAGAGATGCTCCTCTGCATGCCTTGGTTTGAACGAGTGGTGATTTGAGTTACAGTTGCCTAATAATAGCTCTAAGCACTCTGGGCATTCACCTCTGACCTCTGACATTAGGAAGATATTTGCACCCAGGTAACTGACCATTTTCTTTAAACTCTACAAGCTGTGTGGGAAAAGCCCAGCAGATGAGCAGTTCTGACAAGAAAAACCCATCTGCTACCAATAGCCAACATTCAAACTTACTTAAATCACCTTTCTTTTTCAATTTCAACTTCAGCAGGTCATCTAGTCCATGTCTAAATGCACTGAGTTCCTGCCATGTGATTGGTTGATTAGATATTTCAGCTAACGGTTAAAGAGTGGTGCCTAATGAGTGACCGATGAGTCTATATTCTTTGAGTTTATTGAAACAATAATGCAGCACAAAGACATACTGCAGTGTGTTAAAGGGAAAGAAATAAGGTTTTAAAAGAATGGGCAAGTTTAGTTAATCGTTGCTTACACGTTTTTTTCCTTCTTCTAGATATGTTTGGCTTTTCTTTGGGAATTTTTTTTCAGCCTGCCTGAACATGTTTTTCTGATTCCAAGCAGTGCTGAGGACACTGTTACCATACTGTTACCGCCAAATGCAGATCTTAGTTGTGACACCTGGAATTATCCTTACAGTCTAACAAAACAGACAAAGAAGGAGGCAGCGTACCAGTCAGCCATGACACCCATCACCAGGTATCCAAATATGGAGCCCACAAGCAAAGAGAACTTGGCAATGTGAACCTTCCAGGCCGAGTCACACACTAGGTTCCACTGGAACAGAAACAAAAAGAATGAGAGAAACATAAGTCAGATATTGTTTTCAGAGTAAGGCACTCCCAACATGTTAAAAGGGAATAAGACATCAGGAGGAGCTGAGACACTTATAATATGAAAGCTGCACAGAAGCCAAAAAAGAAACGTGGGCTTCTCTCATCAGAATCCTGTCAAACTCTTCTCACTCTCTGACTCACTGTGTTGATAATTCATGAAGTTGGACGCATCTGCAAACATGCTACAAACACTTCTTAAATATTCAAGTGTTCATCCCACATCTATATTTATGTGTGTTTCTGAGAGACAAAGAGAGAGCAGACACAGTGCATGTGGGAAAGCAGCTGTATGTCTGTTATAACAACAATCAATAGTTTCCCACTCTTTCCTCTAAGCCAGTGGGTCAGTGCACACACCACTGCAGCACTCAGCAGCTAAAGTTTAGCCAAGGACACATGCAGAAGCACTACGTGTGCACCATACTTGTGCATAGCCTTGACAGCATCTGCAAGAGAGCCCAGTGGAGTGACTGAGCTGTGTGTGAATCCAATGTTGGTGTTTAACAAAAAATTTACACATCTCCCTGCTGAGCATCCAACTGCACCACGAAGAGTGAGTAGAGAGAGACAGTTAGAGGTTATGCTCTATGATGGCTGGACAACACAGCCACTGTGAGTTTATTAAGTCTGGGCTTTTAGCACCGCTTTTATCTGAGAAAGCAGGTGTCATTAATGCACAAATGCAGAAGCAACGATCAGCATTGTTGCTTATTAACGTTCAGCCTCTTCTTGTCACAAGGATTCAGTTTGGTGGGGTTTTTTTCTGAATTCTGTCTCTGTAATTGGATTCCAAGAAAAAATAAATAAACTAAGGTTTGAACATAAGCACATGTCAGAATTATCCCGCTTGAGGACCCCGGGGCAAATATGTCAAACAGAGTTTCATTATGCTTCTGTGTTTATTGTGCTTGAATACTGCCTCCTCCCACTACCTGTAGAATAGTATGCTAATGTGATCATTACTGTATTATCTGTGCGCTGTGCGATATAAATGAGTCAACCAAAGTTTTCAGCTATTGTGACACAAGGGCTTCAGTATTAGTTTATTGCCATAAACCAGTTGACACTAGCACCAGCAGAGCTCTGGGTAGGAATACTAGTCTTAATGTATGTGCGAAAACCTCCCATGATGCACTGAGCGCTTCTCCTTCATTGGCCTCTTTTGACTCGCCATCTGTTTATATACAACTTCATGTCATTAACTCTTTTTCGGCTCTGTCCTGTAGTTTGTGTATGTGTTAGGCTCTCCGGGCTCCTATTTTCTCTCTTCCCTTTCTCTCTCTGCACACTCCACTCATACACTCTGGAATTCAGGCGCTTAAGTGTAAGATGTAAAAAGAGTCTCATTATTCTCTTTGAACTGATGTACCAGGCAGCACCAGCTCACTCCAAAGCACAATAAATAAATAAACAGTACGCGGGTCAGTGGGTAACGTGTCAATCAACTGTCTGAGGCTGGCAGTAGTGATGATGACGGCAATCCCCCCCACCTACCCACCCCTGAATAACACTATGGGTCTATGGCGCTCACTCGTTACCTTGGTAACCACATTCTGACTAAGTCCCGTCTGCAGCTCCAGCCTCCACTCCTTACAAGCGCACAGCATTCCGACGCCGTCGCCGTATCCGTGCCCGGTGCCGTTGCCTGTGGGCTTCAACGAGGGCGCGATGCTGGTGACGGTGACCGGCGGGGTCGCCGCGGTCCAGTCGCTTTCGTTTGCCAGTGGCTGCACGCAAGTGCCATTGGGCTGCGCCAGGAGGAAGTAATCCGAAAACTGGCTAAAGCCGATGAACAACGCCGGTATCCAGGTCAGGACCACGAGCTGCTTCTGGTGTTTCCCGAAGCCCCCGAGAGACGGCAGAACGGAGCCGTCGATGTGCGGCAGCAGCCGGGGCGCCGGGCGCTCCAACGGGGTGAAGCCGTTCTCAGGCGTGTGGTCCTGCGCCTCCGGCTGTCCCGCTGCCATTACGACCCGGCACAAAGAGAGCAGCTGTGCGCAACAGCGGGCGAAGCGAAGCCCCCACTCTGTCGCCCTCCGCGCACTCTGCGTTAAGCCCTTTGACACAAAGGAAGCTCGCCGCACAGATAAATCCGGTGTACGGCCAACAAAAGCACAAACCCCAAAACACACACAGACAGAGAAAGAGAGAGAGAGAGGGGGGAGGGAGGTCTCCGGTCCGTGCGGGCGCGCAGATGCACCGAATCACCGAGCAGTCGTCCTCATGGCGACGGGACTTGAAGTGACCGGTGGGTGTCCGAGTGGAGCGGTTGTGTCAGGAGGAGGATGACGCTGTGGAGAGGCTCCCGGAGAGCGGTGGGCTCGGACGGGCATGCTCACGGGCTTTGTATTCCATGAGTGCAGCCGGATCCATCCATGCGCCAGGCCCGGTGGTTGAATGGAAGTGTGATACTGAGCTGCATTCAGATCTTCGCAAGATTTGCCGGTTCCTCATCCGCGAGTGCCACAGGTCTCATACCTGTCCAAAACGCGACCCTCTGCAGGTGCGCGTCATTTATCTCCTCGAGCCCAGAATGCGCGTCCTCGCAGACATCACGAGTCCACTTTTGAGAGCGCTGAGTTCAGAGACGCAGTGAAGCACGCTGCTCGGTTTGTCACAGTCTAGTCAATGGGACGCTGTGCCAGAGAGGGGCTTGGAGCAGTAATGGGGGACGGAAGACAAACCCCGCCCTCCTTCGTCGCGCTATGCGCTGCGATTGGAGAGCCTTCAAAGAGCGACTGCACCACTGACGGGCATCTGCAGGCAACAATGATCCCCTTTGTGCAGCCTGTGCCCTCTGCACTGAGCAGAAAGCGTGTCAGGATTACGCACTCATCATGTTTTCCGCTGATTCCACATGATTCACGGTGAAGGGATCAAGTAGAGGGCTCAAGTTTGTGTCTTGTGTTTTTCTAGTCGATTTGTGCCGAAGCGTCCGCCGAACAGCCCACTCAGGCAGTTTTGCGTCATACAATCTTTTTCATAACCGTCATATAAATAGGCAACGTTACTTACTGGTTTGGGGAGACAATAGAAGAAGATGGCAGGGGATTGAAGGAGTGATGTGCTGCACCTCAGACGCGAGGGGGCGTTAGACGATCGCAGGTCGGTTATATCAGCTCTAGATCAGACAATCGGCAAAAATCCAAGAAAGGGAAATAAAAAAAATAGCCCGTATTTCTTAAGAATGGTGCACGTTGGGACATAAATGAGGGCCAAGGCTCTTTGGTCTTCAGATGTGGCTGCTGATATGGTGATGTGCCAGCGTCTGTCGCACATGTTGTGAGTGACCTTGAGATTCCAGCAAGTGACAGATTTTGTCTCAGGACTGGGAAAAAAGTGTAATGTGTGAAAACTAGTGTGACTTGCGTGAAGCTGTGAGCAGTGTACTCTTGAATGATTTTGAGTGACATGAAGCTGGTGTTCAGGCTGCGGCTCACTGAAGTGACAAAGAGGTGACAACTTGTGCTCAGCCCCAACTCATTTCTCACCTCCTTCTTTATCCCCAGAGCACTTTGTTACGGCTCGACGCTGAGGAGAAGGAAGAGGCTTAAAAAGAACCCAGGAGGCTGTTTTGTCGTGTGTGTGTGTTCCAACCACACCCATGTTGTAGCACATACCAGAGCTGATTTGTGCTCTGCCCTTATTAGAATGCAACCCCATCAGTACATCCAAAAACAACAACAACAATGCAGAACCCCATCTATAGAGGATAACCTTTGTTATTTTGTCACAGCTACAGCTGGCAGATGTGCGGTGCACAGGGAATTGCCAGGTTTCTGTGATAGACTCGCTGGTATGTAACTGTGCCTGTGTAAAACGTGCGGCTTGCAGTTTTCTCAAGGAGTGCTGATCCAAACCACCCGAGTGAGTGACTGAAGTCACATTGTGACACATTTGTTACATTAAAGAAGAGAATAAAGAAAAAAGAGATTTTTTTTAAAAAGTCAGTAAAAACTAAAGGAGTCTGCATGTTCTCCTCACATTTATGTGGGCTCTCTCCAGGTACTCCAGCTTTACTCAAAGGTGTAAATGTGAGTGTCTGCCCAGGATGTATGCCGCCTCTCGCCCTGTGGCAGCTGAGATAGGCTCCATCAACCCTGCAGCCCTGAACTGGATAAGCAGAAGAAAATCAATGGATAGACGGTGCTTTATTGAGACATTTAAACCTAGAGTAAGTCATGAGAACATAACTGTTAGAGAGTGTTCTCATGAACAGAGAGAAAGTTTGTCTGTATCCCTCTCGCCAAATACACACAGAGTGGCGCAGGCAGCAGTCACTTCACTCCATTAAATGAGACCCGCTCATCGAGATGGTCCCCAGCAAAACACTCTCCAACTCTGAAGTGGTGCAGACAAAAAACTGTTGAGACAGAGAGATGAAAATAGAGAGATTTTACACATTCTTATTAATATATCCAAAATAAGCATTTAATGATTTCCTATTTTTCAGCCTGTGGGCACATCTACTCCATAGGAATCATTCACCATAAACAATTTCAGAGTTAAATGATAAGAGATATTGGTCTAACAGAGGCATAGGAATGGTACAAGTGCAGTAAATCTGGTGATTTTTAAAGTAATTCTTAAATTTATCAAGTATCAAAACAGTCTCAGCAGTCGGGTGATTAAGCAGACTGCAACCAAGATCATTTTGGTATTTTTAGCAGCTGATAAAGCACAATGTGGTGGGATTACCAGCTTTTAGTTCTAGGACCACAGACTTCTTCAAATCTAATCTTCATTTTATGTTAATAGCAGGCTTGCACAGTTTTATTGCATGGAACTTGGATTGTTGTAAACTCTCTCCACTACAGACAGACACACCTGCCAAAGCAGTCAGAGTCACCTTTGTGATTGTTCCTGCTGCAATGGTTTTCATTCCCCAGCGCCACTTTTTGCCATAATGAAACGGACACGTGGACAGACACAACCACAGAGTGAAAACATTACTAGCTACACTGTGTTAGGTAAATATTACATCTTCTTACCCTAGATGACAATACTTCCAATGAAAAGCTACAAATCCATTAATAAATGTAAAACTGTGAGATCTAAGCCAATGTCATGATGACCCTGACCCTAAGTTCATGGTAGTCAGTCATCGTTTTAAGTGACAGACATCAAGTAAAGTCAGGGTTAGGGTCACTAATGATGATTTAGATTCGAAAAGGTTAAAAGGATGTGGCACTGGTGTGCCCTCTTCTTCAGGTGCCAACCCGGGGATTGGACCACACCTGCACATTTTCACAACAATCCAAGGTTACATTTAAATGCCTGTCAAAGTGCTCAAAACTCCCTCTGTTGTAGTCCTGCCAAAGGACATTTCCCAAACACAAGGAGAGATGCAGAAAGACTCACAAGGCGAAAACAATACCAGCAACACTTTCATAGCTAGTTAACAGAAAACCTGTTTGTGATTTTCCCATCAAAACCAGCATTAACAGACAGTTAGTCATAATCTGTCAGTCATCTCATTAGGCTGACTCTTTACACAGGTAAGAAAGATGCAATCAGCACAATCGTGATCACTTAAAGTAAAACACAGGGAAACGCTAATGGCCCACTGAATCCAGCAAAACTGTAGGTTGCCTCAAAATGGAAATGTAAAAAGATGTAAAAATGATTGTGAATCAACCACAGCTTGCTTTGTGAGGCTTCCCACCTAACATCAGCTTGCTGAGGTGGGAGAAAAGGTTAACTGTTTGGATTTTGCGGAGGAGCTGAATCGGAGCGTATTTGAGCTGGCGGTTCTCACACATTGACCGTGAGACTCAGGAAACTTCAGAGAGTACTTTTCATGCTCCCTCACATCACACATGAATGCAGGCTGTTCAGTAGGTTATATGTTATGTAATTGCTGAGTTGTGTGATGCTTAGTGCCACCTAGAGGTAATTTTAATAGACCAAGTTGCAGAAAAATACTTTAAATTAAGGCTAATTGGTCATTTTAAATAAGCGTGGCTGCAGTGTTTCATCCCTTTCTGCTTGTGAGAGAAGTGAAGAAAGCAAAAATGATGTTTACACTGATGTTTAAGTATTTCTTGAACCCATTCTTCATTAATTAATGAAGGTTGGCAACTGGCGTGACTGCTTATGTTTGTTGTTACAGTCTATCACAGCCGCATGTTTATGAGGTAAAGTCTGGAGCCAATGACTCAACTCACAAGTTCCAGTCAGGTCTGTGCTGCCTTTCATAAGTCCCTAGAAACCAGTGACCCAGACTGGCTCAGGTGTCAGGTGGCATTCATCACCGGCTCCTCCCTCTCATTCATCCCCCCCCCCCCCCCCCCCCCCCCCCCCAGGAGGCATATCCATGTCAGCCTGCTGCACAGGTACACCACTGTCACAGGATGACTGAGCTGCAGCAGACTGCTCTCCTGCTCTGTCCTTCCTTAAGGTAGACAGCAAGCTACACCATGTACTACATAATATTATTCTAACCTGCAGGTTTATACCAGCTTAGATTTGACTGTTTATGTGCAATCTGAATGTTTATACATCAACCTGCAACCTTGCATCAACCTGAACAACAGGTTGATACAAACTGCCCCAGGCAATCAGTTGTGTCTTTATCTTTTCCTTCCTTATATATTCTCCATTTTATTCACACACATCTGCAGAGGTGCAAACAGAAGAACATGAGAGCTTTCTTTCACCTCCTTGCTTCCAAGTCTCTTTTTAACATCGATTCAATGCCCTTCATTAAAAATTTATGGCTGCTAAAGCTTTAAGAATAAAACCTAATTCTTCTCTTTGAGTGTCAGTTTGTGTGTGTATGTGGTGTGTGTGCACGCCCGTGTGTGTGTGTGTGGTTGCCACATATCCAGCTCCACCCATAACTCTGCACCAGCACTGGTATCAGGAAATTCAAAGTGTGTGCAAACAGAGTCTGCACACAAAGCGAATCCAAATGAGCAAAAACACATAAATGAGCCATGCACTAAAGACATTTCAATTCAGCTGCTCACTAATGTCTCTCTATTGTATGTGTTTGTTGCTGTGAGGCTTGTGTGGCTCTTCTTTTGGCTTTACTTGGCATGAACTAGACTAGGCATTTAGGATTTTTACAGCCTGGGTGTGAAAATGTTCTCAAAATGAAGTGAGTTTCTGAGAGCTGCAAAAACAAGTCTGCTTAGGTCTCAAACCCATCTGTCACTACTTTCCTATTACAAAAGCAGATTTTCACTTTTGGACTTGGTTCCAGCAAAACTATTTTTAGAAGTATTTTTGCAGAAAGCTTCGGTAAGAACAAGGTGACCTGACATGCAACAAAGTTTCCCAGCAAGTATCAAACAGTGTGTTTGAAACATGTGATTCGGCATATAGATTCCATTTGTAGTCACCTCTATAATGATTTGTACTTGTTTTGCAGGCACAGGACCTGGGCACCTTGCAGTCACTGAGTTGACCATGAACTCTTCTGTATACCAAAGTACTCTAAAGATAAATGTGAGACATATATCTGACAGCTAAAGCTTTGCCAAAAGGTCGGTGATGGGACAATGATCCCAAGCACATCAACAAATCTTCAACAGAATGGCTGAAATAGAAAAGAATAAAGGTGGCACATTGATCCAGGCACATTCCAGACCTCAGCCTAATTGTTGCTGTGGCAAGACTTTAAGAGAGTTGTGCACAAACGAATGCCAAACTTAAATGAACTGTAGCAACAGAAAAAAGAGCAGGAAAATATCATCCACAGTGAAATGAGAGACAGGAACCACTTATTTCAAGTTGTTTCAAGTTATTGTTGAGAAAAAGCGGTTCTACAAGCTACTCTGTCATAGCATGCACTTACCGTCTCACATGAATGCATAGAATCCTAAGAAAACTTTCTTTCTCATGGGAGAGTTTATTCAAAATGCCAAACCATTACTTCCATTTTCAGCTCATTTAGTTGAACTTAGTTTGTCCTCACAGCACGTTTGACCACACAAATACTGACTTATTCATTAGGATGATTTTTTTTAGGGGGGGTCAACATTTGGTAGCTTCTTTTCTCATTTTTTAAATGTATTTTTTTATTTATGGAAATTATTGCTTTCACTTTTGTATAAGTCCACTTTGCACCAACTTGCACAAGTGCATGCTTTAACATGTCACATGACATGCCTCTAGCCTGCAGGGTGCAAAGCAGAGGGGGTGTTGCAGGGCCACGCCCGTGCTTGAGTCCATGATCGGCTCTGCACTTTGGTCTTTGTTTATTCTGTGAAGTCTTATATCGACAGCGCAGCTTGACACATACTTGACATCAAGCGTGCGAACTGCAACAACATTTGGTGTCAGTTAATTTAAACGTAATCAAACTTCATACGTCTTACTTTTAATCTGCACTTTAACCTACCATGGAAAGCACTGATTTATGAAATGCAGATCAAACGAAATTCAGATCAGATTAAATTACACTGATTTCCTAATTGCATATCCTAATCGTTGCTCCAAACATTGTACTTGTGTACTTTTATAACACTATTTCAGTGTGATGCAGGTTCTAACTAGAAAATGAAATCTAGTCACAAAGACAATTTTCTTCATGTTCATCATTTCTAGTAATAACTCGGAGAGCTGAGAACAATAGTCAGCCAGCAGACACACCCTGAACTCTGACAATTATCAACATTGCTCATCGCCACTTTTAATCCTTTATCGTGTTGACCGAAAACTTTCCCTTGGCACACACAGGGATGCACACTCACTCACATACACTGGAACACTGAAGATGGGACAAGATGAGACAGCCCCTCAGACAGTAAAAAAAAAAAGCAAAACAAAAACAATTAACATTCTCCTGTTAGAGGGAGTCAGTCAGAAGGTATGAGCTGTTTGTACATGCTGTGTTGGCACGCCAAGCAGAGATGGTTGTGTCTGTAAAACCCTTGAAACCAACCATACATGGGTGTGGTCCTGGGTGTGGAGTATGTCCTCCACTGGGCGCTTCCCAGAGCTTGCCCGAAGGTGTTACAGGGCGTTGAATATATTAATATTAATCTGAAAAGTTGCAACGGCTCAAGGATGAGTCAAGCTTTACTCAGTTAATTTTTGTTACTTGAAATACCCTCTTCTTTTGAGTTATGTAAAAAAAAAAAATAGCAATCACGGATCTGATAAAGCCAGTTTATATAAGCTCTGCACTGCATTTAACACCAAGTAGTTGCATTTGAAATAATGCATTAAGTGTAAAACTAAAATCGTCACCTTCTCTTGGCTGCTGTCCTTACGGGTTGGCTCACTGGACCATCTCCCTCCATTTCACCCTACCCCTAGCATCCTCTTCTTTCACACCAACCCTCTGCATGTCCTCCTTCATTGCATCCATGAATCGTCTCTGTGGTCTATTCTGTACAAGTCCAAACCATTGAGCTCAGCCGCCTGTCTTTTTGTCAGTAGAGACCACCATAGCAGGTCTCACTAACACCTTGTAAACCTTCCCTTTCACTCTAGCTGTTATCCTTCTGTCACCAATCAAGTGTAAACTAAACAGATATACAGACTGCATACAAAAATGGATGTAGCTTTACGATTGTTATGTCCTGATGATCACTGGAAATAAAGTAAATTAAAACAGTGTCCTCAGAATAAATGCTCACATATGTGTCTGGAGGCATTTTAAAGAGGTCTGCTGACTTCCAGAAAGACTTCCGTGTGTAGAATACATTTTTTCAAGCATAAAAGTTGACATTTTGGGTTTTGCTTGGTTATTTTTTTGAAAATGCCCTGCTGTTATCAGCCAATACTATCAGACTTGGTTAGCATAAACTGAACAGGTGTAGCATTCATAACTGCCACCTAGTACTAAGTAAGAAGACAGGTAAAAATACTACAGGATATAATTTGTGGACAGGCTGTACCTCACAGACCACAGTGTCAACTAAACTGAGTTGGTGAGCCAGCAGCACAGTAGCAATACAAGCTCTGGAGATTTGGTCTCAGGACTTGTCAGAATTTCTTTTAACTGATTGTTACTAAAAGTGGATAAACTCTGTTAGTTAATTCACTCAAGACGCAGAAAGTATTTATGTATTAGAATCATCAACACTGGTAGACGACCTGCTTCCAAAAGAAAACAAGTTTGCTGTTGGTGCACTGCAAATGCATATTTAATAGCTCAGCATGCACACAGAAAATGTGAGGCTTTACCTGTCTTCCACAAACAAATCCACCAATTTCCACTGAAATTAAATTCTATAAAATTATATTAAAAAAATAATAAGGGTTGGGCTGCCCAGCCCTTATTTTATTTGATAATTTTATGCAATAGGCAGCTGCTTTGAGTTTAAACACGTGTGCCCAACCCTTAAACTCAAAGCAGACTCATCACTTACATAAGGATGAATGGAAACATAGAAGAGCATCTGTCTCCTTTCCTGTTAGATGGCCCCCCTTACTCACTTTCAAATTTCTAACTTTGGCATTTGTGGCCCTTGATGTTTACCAGAGATTGTTTTCTGTAAAATTAACCATGCCGTAAATATCTCAAATATTTCAATGTTTCAGTTAAAAAACAAACAACCAACATTTTAAATAATGGAATTCAGCAGCAAAATACAGCTGATATTTAGGCTCATCATACTGTGGAAAATACATGTTGCATTGCCCCAGGACCTAAAGGTGAATGTTGGGTTGTGGAGAGGTTAAAAGAGCAGCAATGCAGGGAAGGAGCAACACTGACAGTGAAAGGGACAGATAGGAAACTCTGAGAAATTGGAAGGTTGAAATATGAAGTTTATGAAGTGAGAGTTGGGATTCTTTTCAGCTTGAATGTTCTGAACTAGATGAGGTCCCACCAGGAGAATAAAGATCAGTGGAGTTGTTATGGTTTTAAAAATGACAACATGAATAAGTTTCTCAGGTCAGACTAATTACTGAAAACGAAGTGTCTGCTCTTTGAACTTATTCAGATCTAAGCATCTTTATTCTTTTTTTAATGTTTGAGCTGTACTGACTCATTTTCTAGGATTACACCTTTTTTAACATGCTTCTACATATTTTGGCTACCGTAGAAACTTTATATGCAAGCCTTGTCCTGTCTCCAGAAATATGGAATGAAAGGAGATAGGAGAAGGTGGAAATTCTCACCACACCTCAGAAACATGCCCTAAAATGATTTCACTGATTCACCCAGAGGACAAAAAAGGATCAAACGCTCACACAAAACAAATGTGGAGAATTTAGTGGCTGACTTACAGAATCTTACATGCCTTTCTTTTTTAAGAAAATTACGATGGTCACGCACACCTGGGGTTCTATGATTTATCATTATCAGTCAGGACTTCTTTTCTCTCTTTTCCTTTATCCTCAACCACAGAGGTGAGGCTGATGACAGTGTTTCCTGAGCCTGGTTCTGTAGATGGTGTTCCTTTTTTTTAATATTGCCGCTATTGTTGGGCGACCGTGGCTCAGGGGGTTGGGAAGTGTATCTGTAACCGGAAGGTCACCGGTTCGATCCCCGGGCTCTCTGCCCTGGTCCTTGTGTCCTTGGGCAAGACACTTTACCCTGCCACCTACTGGTGTGGGCAAGAGGGGCCGATGGCGCGATATGGCAGCCTCGCTTCTGTCACCCTGCCCCAGGGCAGCTGTGGCTACAACCGTAGCTGCCTCCACCAGTGTGTGAATGTGAGAGTGAATGAATAGTGGCATTGTAAAGCGCTTTGGGTGCCTTGAAAAGCGCTATATCAATCCATTATTAAAGAAAATCTAGTTTTAGATTATATTATTGATAGATTACTGTTCTTGTGAATTAGACCTGCACAAATAAAGTTAATTCACACTAAATAAGTGACAAATGAGCTTTCAGGGCTGAAAAGGGTTAGCGTTAAAGATAGGGGAAGGGTAGTGCAGGAATGTCGTTTTGGCAAATCTGTGTTTATGTGCAGGCAAAGGCGTGCTCTTGAATGTCATTCGCCAAAGGGAATAACAAAGTTAAGGTGGGACTTCTTTCTTTTTTTTCCCGGAGAAAATGTTAGACCAGTTTATTACCTTTGAGTCACCCACAGAAAGGCAAGCACACATAAGCCCTGGGAGTTGTAAGACCATCCTGGTGTGTCATTGGTTCCCAAAAATTCTTTTCCACTCTATCATCAGCACCAAGTCTGCAATTAGACTTGAGCTAATGGAAAACAAGTCTTTGTAATAAATCATACCAGCAAACAAACACTACTGTTCGCAATCGCTTGCACTTTCCCTCCTGTTTGCTCGTACATAACTCACAATCCCACTCATTTCCAAACACATACATGCTACATTCCGCAAAGGTTGCTGAGTTTATAAGTTAGTGTAGGGAGACTCTCCTCAGGCTGTAGGGTGCCGGTCCATATCACCAGTATTTATGCTTGCAGACAGCCTTAGGTCAAAGTCATTAGGATGTTCTTTCCTATGAGTGAGCTCCTTATGCACAAAGACATATTTCTGAAACATGATTGTTGTGGCTCAAAAACCGCAAACCCACTAAGTGGCTCTCTCTTCATTGTTGGTATTTCTGGTTTTGAAGAGAGTTTTTTGCTCATCATTTCTTTCTCATACTAAATTTTCCTTAATGCATAAGATTTGTGCTGCTGGCTAGGCCTCCCTTTAAACGACTGTGATCTGGACAACCTTAATTTAATCAGGGGAAACTGAATCTGAGGAAAGAGCACTTTTATTTTAGTGTCTTGTGACTAGATTACAGAAACACACACATATATATGAAGTCTATAAAGTGACACTGTGTCGTTACATTAGCACAAAAGCAATGCAAAGGCATTAAGAAAAACAAGAGCATTCAGTATGTAAAACATCTTTAAACAGAAATTTTAAATGTTTCAAGGTAACACAAAACCTGTGGTGACCCAGGACAGTTGTTAAGCCTGCTTCATGTGTCAGGTACAAAATTATTAAATACAATTTCCAAAATAATGAATTTAAAGTAAAGCAGTTTAGCCAGATGAATAGACAATAGAATAGAAAGCCTTTGCTGCTATTAGATTACACAGAAAGCAATTAAATCAGGCGTGCTACACTTGATTGCATTAAAACATACAGTAACTTTACACAAATTCTATGTAAAAATTAGATAAGTTTATAAACTAAGAAATATATGCAAAAAGTCTCAAAAAACAAAATAGGCATCTGCAGAGCTACAAAAACATATTATAGTGTTTATTCTATTAAAAAAAAGGGAGAGGAATGCTTTAACACTCTTGATTAGTTTATAAATTAAAGTCTATGATTTAAGAAATTTCTTTGCAGTTATTCACAATTTTCCACTTTGCTAACACATTTAAAGCCAAGGCAGGTCACACCGCCTACTTTTGAACAAAGACTGTATATTAGTGAAGAAGAAAAAAACGTGAGCAATGAGAGCAATTTGTATCTCTGCTGAAACTCCACAGCAAAGAGTTCAAAAGGCTTAAGCTGAGCTGGTGAGTCATTTTGAAAGAAAAGAAACTTACAAAACCAAAGTAAGCCGCTTTGTGGAGCACTGGCGATTGTGCAGATAGACTGGGACTCAAAGTGACCTGTAATTCACTGTGAATGCATCTTTAAAATGGGGAAATGTGGGTATCGCTTGAAAAATAAAATATTAGTATATTACCAATAACAGCAAATAAGTGACTTGTTGGGAAAAGAAGTACATTAATTGGAAGGTGGTCCGACTGTGATTATGGACATCCCAAACACTGATAATAAAATTTAGTGTTACTGTCGTTACTGAGTGGCTGCTAAACCTGTTTTTCCAGTGAGTCCCACCCATTGCCTGCAGGCAGTTGTGTGAGCAATGTTAAAGTGTGTGTGAGAAAGAGAGAGTTTCTTCTCAGTTGAGGACGCAGACTGAAAGCAGATGGGAGGGGCATGGAAAGACTTAAAGACACCTGTGGAGAAGAGGAGTGAGCGATACCTCGGCAGCTGTTTTAATTTAAATTTCAAAAGATGCATCACCTGGTGTACTGGATGTATTATCTGTACTTTAAGCAGTTTGTCTTTAAGGCCTTTGATTATTACAGCCATTACTTTACTAGTTTCTGCTTAATACTACAGATGTTGTTAAACTAGGAATGTAACTAAAAGCAGTTGTTTTTATATCCTAGGCACATCTGTCAAGGGAAAACCATACTTAAAAAAATAAAAATCTAAGCACTGATCGCATTAGTATATAATCTAGTCATTTTACTGAATCATGTATGTTGAGCATATTGTATATACAATACTTTTTTGTTTTCCAAATAATTAGTGTGTACATTTGAGCTATCCTGGCAAATACAAGCATTTCCTTCTTCTGCTTTATAATTGTGAGGATGCAATCGACTTCATTCCTTAACTAGAACTGCCACCATGAGTAATCCATCAACTTGACACTAACTAACAAGTTGTAAGTTTCAAGTTTCCAATTTGGGATGATCTCTAACTCGCTCTCATAATCAGTCACTTTAAAAATAACCCCACTTTACTAAAGCACACACATAACCTGACTTTTCAGAAACATCGTTATTTTAAAAAAGAAAGAACTGCATCACTTTCCAAATGCTGATCGCCTTCTGTTCAAATGCTATCTTCTGATCCGCTTTCTTACTGTGCTTTTAAAACTGTCTCTGCTCCTCTCAGACTCTGATTTCCATAACATAGCCATGCTTTCCAAAAACGAGCTGTCTTTATTGAAGCAAAAATAAAAATGTCATAATGTTTCAAAACGTCCTGCATTTGCGAGGTGTTAAAAATCTGTGGACCTTAGGGTCTCACACACACACACACACACACACACACACACACACACACACACACACACACACACACACACACACACACACTGTCTCCAGCTGAGTAGACAGGGGAGTGGCAGAAAGAGAGATAGAGAAAGAAAAAAGTTTTTGGCTGACAGACAGAGAGGTGTGGTCACAAGGCTCCAAAAACGGTCCCGTCCTGCTCTCGGTTTGCAGTCTGCACCGGAGGGACCAGGGCGGACAGAGTGGAGAGAGAGAGAGAGAGAGAGAGGGCGGCAACCTGTCAGGTTGTTTCCGTCCACTTAGTTTCGTCCAGTAACTTCTGTGGAGCCGCCGAGGCTGCAGTTCTCTGGTCACCATGTCAGCGTACGGGTCTCAGCAGGCCCTGAACATGCTCCGCAGGGCCAACTCCAGGGGAGAGTTGACTGGAGAATCCACCTACCAGTACGCACGGAGCGACGGCTTCCACGGAGGGGGTAACGGATACGACCAGTACGGACACGACGGACGCAAAACCTTCACCTATTCAAAGTCCGTGAAGGGAGGTGGGATGGCTAGCGGAATGGCGAGCAGCATGAGAGCCGGAACCACGAGAGGAATGACGTGGCGTGGGGCCAGCATGGGAGGGGGGGCGATGAGCGGCGCCGGCGGGGGCGCGATCAGCGGAATGGGGTATGAATTTAAACTCTATCTTCCACAAGTTTTGCGTTTCTTTTTGCACCTGTGGCCAATGTGTGAACTGCAGCGCACGATAGATTATTAACCGTGACAGCCTGTGTTGTTTTTTTGGGCCCTGCAAACACTAAAAACACCCGATACTCACTGGCCTTTAAAAAAGCGAACAAAGCAATTCAATGCACATCAGCCCGCAAGAGTATAATTACAGGGAAATGTTCTTGTTCTGCAAAGTAACAGCATTTCCACTTGTTTTGTAACACTGAAGTAAAGCTGGTGGTAATTGTGTATAAAACAAAATAAAGTGATGTTTAACTCAGATTGGTTTGCAGAGTCACGTCAGTGACATAACTGATCATACGCACTGATAATGCGCAGTGATACACGTCGTGATGCTGACATACAGCTGTTGTCTTTGGCACGTCTTTTCAATTGTTCCTCAGCTTCTGCTCTGCACAGGAGCAAACCTCCCCGGGGAGAAACGAGATTTACAGTCCGCGTTAAATTGCCGCCTCCCTCTGCTGCTTCACAGACCCACGGACACGCGTGTCGCTTTAACACATGCGACTCTATCAGCAGCACAAGGATTGTGTTTCTGACCCCGCACTTTGAGGAACGGGCAGATTTATTTAATTCGCAAACATAAGTTGTGAGTCAGAGCAACTTCGTTTATGGCTTTGATAGTTTTATATCAGGGAGTGATGTTTGAGATAAGGTACTCATGTAAGCCCTGTGATTAAGGGAAAAGTGCCTGGGGCAGCTTATGGCAAATATAAGTACATTTATTACATTGTTTATTATAGCTGGTAGCACTTTTTTCTGGATGGTAAGTAAAACAAGAAATACAAGTTTAGAGATGACAGAGATATTACAGGTGTTATTTGGAAACAGTGCCCTCATTCATAGCTAGTTAAATAAGCCAATGTCAGCTTAGATTTTTAGGGCAATAGTTATGATATGTGTGATAACACAAGTATATCAAAACTGGTCAATAAAATTGATAATAGAGATACATAGAGTGGGTCTTTATGCATATTTTAGAATGAGGTCAACATTGTAGTTTGTATGTGTGTCTGTGAAAACCAGAGCAGGTTTCAGGAAAAGTGTATTTTGTAGAAATTTGGATGCTTATCTGAGTTTCAGCTCAGACTGTACAAAACATTTTGCTCATATACAGCCAGCATAAATAGTTTAGTACCTCAGAATTGAAAACACGTACTATAAGCAGCAGTGATAGCTGGTTATCTGGGGTGATAGCTTTTTTCTGTCTCTATATCTCCTTGTTTCTAGGAAACAGAGAGATCTCTATCATAACAACACTTATTTTTCTAAATTTTTAGATTTGTGGCTGCTGCCACAGCTCGTGTGTTTGAGCCCATATACCAAAGGCCCCACTAAAGATCTGTGTTCAAGTCTGCTCCAGACTTTTCCCCTCACTTTCCTGCGTGCCTGCAGTGCTTTCCTATCAAATTAAACCTAAAACAATATTAAAAGAAAATTGTAATGTTTATAATAGCAGTGAAAAGAGTTTCTTTGGCACATTGTGTATGAATGTTGACTATACATACCAGCTGTTGAGCCTGTACTGATGTAATCCGTTGCAGTGTATTTTTTTAGCTAATGTATTTGAAAAATCTAGCCATAACCATGACCATATCTTTTCAGTTTGTGGATTATGATGATATATGCAAAAGGAGACACTGCTTTGTTTTAGGGGAACACACGGTGAAAAAAACTGGGAACCGCTGCGGTAACTGGGAATATTTTGGTAATAGTTAAAGCTGAAGATCTTAATGTTAATGAGTTTACTTCGCTGCCCTCCACAGTGGCTCTACACTTACTTCTATCAACCAGAAGGCCGCTATCCTGCAGAGCCAGTGCAACGAGTACCTGCAGAAAGCCGAGTACTACATTCAAGCTGTGAGTTGTGTTTTCTTTTCTTATTTGTGTTACTTATTGTGCTTTTACTGCTAGAAGTGCATATAAAAGTCAGTTAGCCCAGTCAGGAGGGTTTTTATTTCACATGAAGAGTGTAGTGTTGTAGCCTGTCCTCTGAGGCAAAAAGAAACAGAAAGAATGACAGAAACGTTGTGCGGCTGTAATTGGAGTAGCTGGATGTGTAGGCTTTTGGTGTACGGTCAGAATCTGTGAGAGACACCAGATAGATAATGTTTCATTTTTGTTTAACTCCCTGTTGGATGTGATTTTTAGAACTGGCCCCTTGAGCAGTATTGCAACTGTCAGTCCACTTTAAATTTACACCCTTCCTTAGTTTAGCTGTTAAGCAACCTATCATGAATTATTTATGTTACTGTGAAGTTCATCGCAAGTGCAAAACTCACCTTAAAATTTGTGGGCGTGTGATTTATTGTCTTGTTGACTACTTATATCGGCAGACTATCACAACCGCTTTGTCCTTGTCATAAATCATCTTCTTCCGTGGGTTGTAAAAGTTGTTTTTCTGAAGTTTTGACATTTTTTGGCACTTCTAAATGGAAATAATTCAATCTAAAGCACAACAAGGACAAAAGACATCTATACTCCAAATGTGCCCATTCAGTTTTCTGGATTTGTACACCTCCTTGTGTCTGTGTATTGCAGGGTGGAAACCCGAGTGAGGCCGAGTACTTCATGGGGATGGCCAAAGAGGCCATTCAAAATCTGAAGAGCTGCGGGGCCGACCTGAGGCAGATGGGACAGCCTAATGAGAACGTAATGAGAAGGTAAGGAAGGCCAGATTTCTCTCTCTGTCTTAATCATCTCAGTTTTCTTTTACTAGAACAGTGCCCATCCGAGGTCAGTGTTACCCATGATTTTGACGCTGAAATGTAACTGTCTCTTGAATGCGTCACATGCAGGTAATTAAGTAATTCAGTTGCTGTTCAAAAGGATAGTGAATGTATCTCAAGCTTTAAACTTAGTCCAAATTTCCTCAGGCAGTCAGTAATTAATCTCCCATTTTTAAAGCAGATGGGATGAATGTTTGTTGACCGGACAGATGGATGGACAAACAGAGATTTCATGAATTTTTATAAAAATATATTCTTTGTATAGCATATGCTGTTCATTCCAAGTCTCATCTTTTTCTGTTTTCTAATCCATAGTGTGGAGATGTACAATAGCCAGCTGAAGGGGGTCCACATGGCCATCTCAGGCACCACGCAGAGAAGGAAGAGCACCAAGGGGGGCTCCGTTGGCTGGGAGGAACCCGGAAGGAGCTATCATGATGCTATGGGCTGGATTGCACAGCAAAAGGCGTGTATAGACACACCCAACTTAATACCTAACGTGCACCTGCAGCTGCTTTTGAAGATCAGTCTTCTGACATTCATGAGCCCTTTAAGGAATCCTGGGTTAAGGTGTCTTGGTAAAGCTTGAGGGGCATTACTACAGTGTGCATTAAACTGTGCATTACCTGCAGTAGATGGTGGTCAAGCACCCGAACTTGGGGGAGTCGAGAAGAATATACTTATTAGCTAAGAAATCTACTAAAAATCAATATTCGGTGAAATTTAGGCAACATTTACATTTCAAAAGATTTGTTGGAGGCTTGTTTTTTTCTTTTACATTTTTGACAGGGTTTTTTGCGCATTTATTTCAGTCTTAAATACCCTAAAATTGTTGCATTTTGATCACCTGATTTCGGTTAACACCAGCCTTCATTTTTTCAGATTAAGAGAAGTTGATGTAATTTGTCACATTAGTAAGTCAGAGACGTTTGTTACACACAACAGATAATCAGCTCATTTCATATCATAGCACATTTAAACACAACAGAAGTTAAAATGCTCCACAGTATATTTAATATATTATAGTTCTTTAAACACACTAAAAATGTGAACAACTACATTAAAATAATTAAAATTGTTAAACAGTTCAAGAAAAAGTATTTTTTATGTTTAACTGGAGAAACAGAGCCTTTACACAAAAGAAATCTTTGTGAAATAAACCTAAAGTGAAAGAAAGACCTACTTCTTCAACAACAAAAGTGACATTAATGCCCACTAACTAGATGGTTAAGTGCCGTGTCACTTTATGACAGTGTAATAAAAGGTGTCGGTAAACCAAATGACAGATCTCGCTGAACCATGATCGCTATGATAACACAACATTCACAGCATTTAACACAGAGCATAGAGAAGAATGCTCTGCTATGTTGGTGTAGACACAGTATTAAGGGATCATGTGCTCATTGTGGTTAAGTACAAATAGAAGCTAAAAGGAGCTATTGTTTTACACTCAGTGCTAAATCATTTCTTTCTGAGTGGATTGCTGATCTTTGACCCCAAGTGGTGCATGAATTTACCAGCAAATTGCTGGTTTAACTTGTATCTCTGCCGCCACCTGCTGGTGACATGAAGTGCCTGTGTCTGAAGTCTTCTCTAAAACTCGATCTACTCCGTGCAGCGTCTGATTGAAACAGCTTCATGGGGAGACGATCCTGCAGCCATCGAGCAGCAGCTCATGAGCCACCAGAGGTTTCACAGCTCCATCCAGAGGAGCGTCGAGTTCGATCGAGCCAGAGATGACCTGGTGGGTTCAGTCAGCAGGTTCAGTATCAATGCTGTGATGATGAGACGATGCTGAGATTCACTGTTGCTTCAAACAGAAGCGCCGTTGATCTATTGTTTGGGATATTTAAAGTCACAAAACTAAACCAGTGTTAAAGAAGATCACAGGGTAAAGAGATAAATAACCTAAACAAATAAAAATGATCCGCTATTGGTCAGATAGCGATTTGTTATTATTAGTATCTGTTTTGATTATTAGCATTTGCAAATATTGACACATCACTTTATTTTGAAACACATAATTTGACTCATTCTCTTCCCCCAGATGAAGACAGGAGACAAAGCCAATCTTAAGGCTCTGGATCAGGAATGGGACAATCTCCAGGTGAAGAAACTAAATATTATCTCTGTGTAGTGTATTTCCCTGTTAATCGCTAGAGATTTGTATTAAATTGATTCACTTTAACCCTGTTTAACCCTGCTAGAAAAAGTCCCATGATCGGACCCAGCAGCTGCGAGAGTTCCAGCAGATCATTCAGGAAATATCCAAAGAGATCATGTGGGTGAATGAGAAGGAGGAAGAGGAACTGATGTTTGACTGGGGAGACAAGAACATCGACCAGTATATCCCCAGAAAGCAGGAGAGCTACTCGGTTAGTCAAACATCGGATCACAAGGGAACAAATATAGAGCTGGATTCAGTAGATGCTGCAAAAAATCCACTTTTTAATTTCCAATTTTACGAGCTTCATTTTAGGCAATAAACATTCTTGGCAATTCCTTGAGCCTAAATGGCGCTGATGTCTTTTATGTAGTAATCTGCATCTCATAAGGGAGCAATCATCTGTGGTAGATTGGATTTTGGCAGCTGCGATTAGTCATCCACTTACAGCGAAGCCACAGAACTTCCCTCTTGCTGCATCCTGATGTTTTTCCTGTGTCCCTGTGATTATCCACCTCTTCTTATATAACAGAAACTGATGAGTGCCCTGGAAGTAAAAGAAAAGGATCTGAATAGGCTGAAGGCCAAAGTGGACAACCTCCTGAAGAATGACCACCCTGCATCGGACAAGATCGAGGTCTGGAGCGATCAGAAGTAGAAATCTCAGTCCAAAAACAACTAGTTATAAACCTGCAAGTAAAAGCTTGGCTTTTTTTTCCAGTGTTTGTGTGCTTGTGCATTCTCTTCAGGCTTATAGTGACACCCTGCAGACTCAGTGGAGCTGGCTCCTTCAAATAACAAAATGCATCGACACTCACCTGAAGGAGAATTTAGCGTACAGCCAGGTAACTTAAAGCTACTCTAATAAACATGAACCTGCAGGAGTCAGTCACACTGACGGACACTGTGAATAAGAGTGCATGTAAAAGATGCACCATGACACCTCTGATTTCTTGTTGCTACATTAGCATTTTGATTCGCTTTCAGCTTTTCAGTTGTTATGTACACATAAAAATTGCTTGTTTACTTATCATAATGAGACTGGGAAACTACAATTAACTTCATGCTAGATTTCACTCAGTATTTCACAAATTGTGCGTGTTTTCTCCTGAAACTCACATCACATATGCTTACACACGTGTGCATTTAGTTTTTCAAGGAGGCCAACGAGACGTACAGTGCTCTGCAGAAGGAACACGAGACGGTTCGTAAGAATTTCATCTGCGACAAGAACACTTCTCTGGAGACCCTGCAGGAGCTCCTCAGAAACCTGGAGGTACGACAGCGTCATTACAGCAGTAACTCATCAGCTGGGCATCAGGAGCTTGATCGCGTGTGTTTAGACGTTTAGCATAGCGAGATAAAACTGATTAGACTGAACATACAGTAGATCTTTGATGTAGGATGAGCTTTTGAAAATTTCATGTCTCAGGCACTACAGTAAACAACAACACAAATCCTGAAATATATAAAGTCAGTGGATTATTTAGCCAGATAATTCAGTTCAGTTCATTTTTATTTCAAACATTTCAAACATTCACAATCATTACAAAATATCATTCCATTATTTGTTTGAAAAGGAGTAGGCTGAAGTATTTACTTATTTGTCCCTACCCCCTCAAGTTTTACCTCTCATTCATTTAATTTTTTTTTGTCTTAAATAACAAACAACATATGAAACATATGAAGTAAAACAAAACAAAACATACATAAATCAAAAACAAGAAATTAGCAAGCCCCACCACAGTATAGTTTCTTACATATGAAAAATACAGAATGTGTATATTTGCAGATACACGAGTTATGGAAAAACAAACAAACCAAAACAAAACCCCCAAAAAAGAACCACAACACCATTACCAGCATCTCCATAATTCATCAGGAGAGGTTGCTCGGAATAAACTGAATGTAAAAAAAGTTTTCTTTGAATTTAACGTTTTACTTATTGTACTTATGTTATAAAATCACATAGAACATTTACACATAATTAAAAAATGGGCAGGATTTTGGACAAATTAGTTTTGAGTGTACCACCTAATAGTGAAGCAACTCCAATACCATTGGATAATACCTTCGAATGACCAAATGTTTCTTTTACTCATTCTGGACCAGAACCCCAGTTTTTACAGTCCAGGAGAAACATGCATCTTAGCCCTCAAACTTTTGCCAAACAATAGAAAGTACTATTTTGGTTGTTGGCATCTTGTTACAGACATGCTCAAATTCAGCCCATTCTTTTAAAAGAAACATTATTTGTACTGTAAAGGCAGACTGCATGCCTAGTAGTTATGGCATTAGTTACAAAAATGGAAACAGAACTCTCAAAAAAAACCAAACCAGTTCTGGATTGCAGGTCATATGTTTCATACAGGACAGGCCATTCTGTGCGACTTCATTATTTACAGAGAGACAAAAATGTTGGCGAATTAGAAAAGTAAAGCAGTTGTTAATGGCTAAACAGTGGCAGGTTGACTGAAACCTTTTTTGTCTTCAGAGGGAAAAGGAGAAGATTGTGGAAAATAGGAGGCAGGTTAAACACCTGGTCAGCAAGTCCAAGGAGATCGTGAGACTGAAACCCAGAAACCCTGAAGAGAAGAACACCAGCGGCGTCATTGTCAAGGCTCTGTGCGACTTCAAGCAGGACCAGGTCAGTTTTCAGATGTCAAAGTTAAACACATATTGGTATTTTTATTTTTTACTTTACGTTGCACCGACATTCTCTCTTTCTTTTATTCTAACTTGTGTTTCATGTGTTTTATGTGTTTTATGTGACCTTTGGGCTCACAGAAGGTGATCCTTAAGGGCAATGAGGCTATCCTAAAGGACAACAACCAGCGCAGTAAGTGGCTGGTGACTGGCCCGGGGGGTCTGGATATGTTGGTGCCCTCTGTGTGCCTGATTGTACCGCCACCTAATCCAATCAGCATCAGTCTCGCCAACAAGTAAGAAACAAAAAATGCTTTGATTTGGACATTTACTGTTAAAGGTGATTGTATAACTCTTGCTCTGGCTGGAAAGATAATCCTGAAACCTTTAAATTTCACCTCTGTGTCGTGCAAAGAAACGAGCAGTACTACGAAGCAATCCTGTCAATCTGGAGCCAGCTTTATATCAACGTCAAGAGTCTCATCTCCTGGCAGTACTGCGTCATGGATATCCAACGCATCAACTCCCTCACCATCTCCATGGTAAGGACCGACGAGGTGTTGGAAGTCAGCCTCTGCTGTCTGTAAAAAAAATATTTAGTCATACGTCAAAGTCAAACTTTTGCTCTCTTGCAAAGTATCAAAGGAGAAAACAAATGGTCATAATAAAAGTTGTGACATGGTGTTAATTAACGTTTAATTATTTGGTTTTAAAGGTGGGTTTTTGCTTTTACAGTTTGTTCTAAGCCAACAGCTGTAGTCTTCCATTTAATATGGGCTTAAAAAGTGTGTAAACGTCTCTCATTCTGAGCCACCTCCAGATGCTGGGAAACAGCTCCCATAGTTGCACACTTTGGAGTGCTGCATAACTCTGTGGCATTCAAACAGACATTTAAGCATCTCTCGAAACCCGCTGCTTCAAACCAAAGTCCCTTTTGCAACTTTTCACTGCTCCAGTTTGTACTTTGTGTTAAAAAAACACACACAATCATTTTACTGCACTGTTATTCTTATAACACTTGATGATTTATTGGTGGAAAATTAATTTATAAACATAGCCTTAGAACTTAGAAACTATGTTTCTTACAAGTGTGGTGAGTATCGTCAACATAAAGAAGGTACCAAAGATTTAAAATAGCATGTCACATTTGACCTCTGACCTCTCCTTCTCGGTGAAAAGATCTGTTTGGGTCCAAATTAAACTTAATGTTTCTGTGTCTGTTCAGTTGGCCAAGATGCGCCCAGAGGAGTACCGGAAAATGATCAAGAGCATGGAGACTCACTATGATGAGTTTATAGTGAACAGTGTAAATTCCCAGATGTTTGCTGATGAGGACAAGAGGAGCATAGAGAACCAGGTCAATGATGCCCAGACCCACTATGAACAGCTAGTGGTGCAGATACCTACTTACAGTAAGTGTTTGTAGTAATGATCACCTCGCAAGTACACGTTCTGTTTATTCTGTACATTTCTATTCAGTCTCATATATCAGATGGACCTCTTGCGCTCATTTTCAGCTCCATATGTTTATTCTTGCACTTCTTGGCTTTTGTTTTTTTAGCCGGATGTCTCTTAGACTTGTATATAAACATTGCTCAAATTCAATATTTTTAGTACGTATTTCAGTATATTACAGTAAAGTACAGTATACAGTATGCATTTGAGTCTGTGTGCTTCATAATGGAATAATTGAATTGAATAAGTGAATCTAGGGAACTTTTGAAAAGACTTTTATCTATTTTTTAAAAATCGTTTTGTCCACAGTTGTCCAGCAGGAACAATTACAGCAAACATCTGGGCAACAACACCAGCTGATTATATTACAGCAGCAGCAAGTACAAGCTGCTGCTGCAGAAGACGCAAGGAGGCTTGAAGAAGAGGCCAGGATGCGCCAAGAAGAGGCCTGGAGGCTTGAAGAAGAGGCCAGGATGCGCCAAGAGGAGGCCAGGAGGCTTGAAGAAGAAAGACGGAGAGCAGAGCTCAGAAGACAGGCCGAGAAGAAAGCGGAGACAAAGAAAGAGGTGGTGAAGAAGGAAGTGATAAAAGTGACCAAGACGGACGCAGGAAAGAGGAAGGTATCCACATCATCATCATCATCATCTCACAGCTTATTAGAGCTGCACTCGCTCAGATTGAGGCTGGAGGCCGCTGAAGACATGCTGAGTCAGCACATCCATGTCTGCTTCGGAGACAACGGCGTGCAGGACTGTAGCCTCAAGATCTCTCAGTTAGAGGTGAAAGCATAAAATATAAGAATAACAGAAATGCATGTAGAATGAAAACAAAAACGACCCTGTATTTATCGCGACACATATATGTGCATCTTTCAGACTGTGCAGCGTGATGTGGACTCGATGCGTGCTGAGTACTTACTTTTGAAGGAGCGCATTCTAAACGAGCTGGAAAGCGTGAATGATTCAGACAAAGCTCAGTTCCTCCGCAGCGAGATTGGAGTGATTAACCAAAGACTGGGCAGCCTGGAGAGCAGCTCATCAGCTTATGTTCAGCGGTACATAACACAAGGCAAAACCTCAAAACGATGGCGTAAAGCTTAGTGTGTTCTTCTGATTAATTTAAAAGCACAGTTAATAACTGTGCACTGTAAGATCAATTATTATCTGCAAAAAAATATACTTTTACATACAGATAATCTACATTATGACAAACACACATATGCCTTGCATATTTGCATATTTGATTATTCCATATGCTTGTTTTAGGCTACGAGCTCTAAGGGACATGCTGGAGAGTGTGGCACGAGCCGAGGACATTGTGAAAGTTTATGAAGCAAGAATGACAGAAAAGGAGACCACTTCTCTGTCTCCTGAGGAAGTGGAGGAATATATGTCAACTCTGAAGGTATTTTTGCAAGATAATGGTGTTTTCCTACTCTTTGATAATAGCAGACAAATCATTTGTGAATACTGCCCTATTTTTCTTATATCCTTTGTGCTGTGACATATGCTTTAATTCCACTTATCAGGCTGATTTTTATTATACGGTGGATGCAGTCGTATGATTGATGTTGTGTCGTGTGTCGATGTGCAGAACATCAAAGCAGAGCTGGATCAGAAGAAAGGTATTCTAAATGCTATGGAGGCAGAGTTGTCCAAGGCGAGCCACTGGAACGGCCAGGTGGGCGGATCCTCCCACAGGTGTGACCTGATGCTAACAAAATACACAGAAGATGTGAACATGCTGTCAGACCGCTGGAGACGAATCCAATTACAGCTCGATACGAGGTATGCTGCTCTGTCAGTTTTTAATAATAACTGACTGTTAATGTGAAATTGAAGACTTTACAGTCATGCAGTAAATAACTCATTCCATATTCAACCATATGTATATGAGGCTGCTTGTACACATGTGAATCTATTTTTAAAACATCTTATTCACATACACATATGTCAATTTGTGATTGGCAGAAAATGATCGAGCAAAGCACAAAACATTTGTTGCTTCGGTATTTTAAATGTAATAAAAAAACAATATTAATCTGTAAACTTGGCATGACAGCGTTTGAGTAAAAGTGACATAACTCACTTATGCTGGTCGTCTCTTCCACTTGCTCAGAATGCAGGACCTTCGATCATATCTGCCTCAGCTGCAACACTACAAGCAAACCAGCACTTCCATTCTTGAATGGATTGAAGCCACTCGCAGAAAACAGGTGGCTCTACAGGCCACCAAAATAGAAAATGTTCAAGCACTGGAAGACCTCATTAACAACCAGAAGGTAATATGCTGAACTTTTGCTATTATTAGAGCTACTTCCAATAATTTTCTGTGAAGGCATCAGATACCTGACATCTGTACTTTGTGGGTTTCTCTAGGCTCTGAATGCAGAAATCAAGGTGAGGAGGGAGACAGTAGATAGTGTGCTGAAGGACAATGAAGCCTGTGTGAACGCTATCAAGGTAAGTAGGTCAATAATCGAGTGCATTTGGCCTCAGATTCATTAAAAGATCAACTTCCTCTATTTATTTATTCATTTTTATTTTTAACAGGACTATGAAACAGACCTTGCAGCTTACACCTCTGGTTTAGAAACTTTGCTCAACATCCCAGTGAAGAGGACAATGCTGAAGTCGCCGTCAGTGGATCTCAATCATGAAGTAATGCAACTGTAGTAAAAACATTAGACATGTAGTAAACCATTAGTACATGACATGTTTTTTCTTGTAGGTTAGAGTTGATTTTTCTGATGTTTTATTAAAATTAAATTTGTCTCTGTTCCAGGCTACCCAACTGCAGACTCGATATATGGAGTTGCTTACCCTTTCTGACGACTACTACAGATTCCTAGGAGATTTGCTCAGAAACATGGAGGAGCTCAAGGTACGGATCTCCAATGCTGAACATCCAAAAATATCTTGTTGGATGTAATCATGGTTTTCTTTCTTTTTTCTTCTTCTTTTTCTTTCTTTCTGTTTATGACATCTTGTCATCAAACTGCCCAGGGATTATGAATGAGAATTTGGGGTAAATCTGTCACCTAATCTTTGATATAACGTTAAAGTTAAAGGAACTCCTTTATACCTTCCAGCAAACCATTGTTGTTAATAACATCACCTGCAGTCAGCATTGTGTTGCTCCCATTTACATGCGTCTTTTGCTCATGAACTCGGTGTATTAATATCCATCAGCTAACAGAGTATTAAGACACACATTGCATGCAATGCGATGTTACTGACTGTCCAAGAACTGACAGACTACAGATGCTATATACATGAGTTTCAGTATAAAGAGAGTAAAGTTCACTTAGATATGACCAATGCCAAGGACATATGTTGCGACTAAGTTGCAGCTAGTCATAATAAGCAACCTACTATCCACTATGTTGGATATTAGTATCCTATGGAAAGCAAATTTTTTTCTCACATAGGACTATAGACTGGTAGCCTACTCCCAGGCAGACCATTTGGTAAGGAAAAATGTGTATTCCCATTCAAGTACTAACCAGGCACAATGCTACTTAGCTTCTGAGATCAGATGGTATCAATCTAGAGAAAAATATATCTTTCACAGCTGGACATTGTGCTAAAGGTGCAGTTTAGTGTTAGTAAGTTATGGTTGCAAACTAAGATAATAACAGTGTAGCTATGGATGACTGTAGTAATCTGTTAGTGAACAAAGCAATTACAGGGAGGTTTTGTTGAGATAAACCACATACCTCATTTGTGACTAATTTCACTTTGTAAGTACAAGCAACCTCCATGGACAGATTATTAGTTATTTAAGAACCGTTTTGTAGTCTCAAGATGAGTCTTTTCATTGTCACTAACTCACAACCACACGTCTTATGATTGATAACCTGTTAGCCAAGTGTGTGGTTTCATATGGATAACCTTCTATAGTATGATCAAGATTTTTAAAAAAGCAGTTTTTTGTTCAATAAGACCTAAAATACAGAAAAGTTGGTGGAAAACGCAAGAGACATGAGATAACTATAGTTTTTTTAAATTCAATTAATTATAATGGCAAATGAAACTCTACAATAACACAGAAAAACCCAACGATCCGATGAGATGACAACATCTCGCCCCCTCCCCCACTCCCCATAAACAAGCATTTGGTGACAGTGGGAAGGAAAAACTCCCTTTTAACAGGAAGGCATAGGTATCTGTCAGAACTGGTTGGGGGTTTTGGATTTGCCTCAAACTGAATGGAATGTTTCTTCATGGCAACACGATATGAATGTGGTGTTAATAGGGTTGTGCTAAGCAAATGTTATGCTGGATACTTGTTAACCACAACACAAGTGGGTAAAAAATAATAATGAAAGTTTAATTTATCATTTTTAAAAACACATTTGTATTCATCTTTTCTTTGTCTTTCCTTCAGATTCGTAACACAAGGATTGACCTGTTAGAAGAAGAACTTCGCCTTCTGAGAGACGATATGAGAGACCGCAACGCCAAGAACAAATCACTGGAAGATGCTCTTGCTCAGTACCAACGGGAGCTGAACCAGTCAAAAGAACAGTTGCTGTCAATGGAGGAGGTGAAACAAACTGCATCGTTGCAGTGCAGTGCCACCAAGGAGAACCTAGATAACACACAGAGCCAGCTGGCAGGCCTCAGAGATCAGGTGGAACGTCTCAACTACTTGCTGGATGAAGAAAAGAGGAAGAGGAAGCTAGCAGAAGAGCGCTACACTCAGCAGCAAGAAGAGTATGAAGCAGTGCTGAGAAAGAGGCAGAACGAGCTGGAGACAGTCAGTTGGTCCAAGGTGGAGGTGGAGAAGACTTTGTCAAATAAAGAGCTTGAGATTGAACAGCTCCGGCGACAGCTTGCTGACGAGACAGCAAGGTTCATGGAGCTGCAGAAGGAGATATCAAAGGTAAGGAGCCAATACAGTACGGAGATCAATAACTTAAAGCTCAGCTACGAATCTCAGATCCACGTCAGCCATGCAGACATGCAAAGGCTGGCAGCTGAGAGGGACGAGGATACAGTGGAGCTCCAGCTGCAGTATGACAGGATGGAGGCAGAGAGGAGGAATCTCGAGGAGGAGCTACGGAGACTCCGAATATCTATCAGCCAGGTTGAGGAACAAAGGAAGGCAGCAGATGAGGAAGCTCACACTCAGCGGGCTGTAATCATCGAGGAAGGCCGCAAGAGAAGAGAATTGGAAAGTCAGGTGGAACTGTTGATGAGGCAGAGAGACGAGCAAAGTAGCCAGTATAGAGCAGAGCTGGCTGAGGTTAGGAAGGACCTGCAGGAGACGAGTGACCGACTGGCTTATGTCACACACAGTCTAGAGGAGGAGACCCGCAGAAGACAAACTGCGGAAGAAGGTCAGGGTGTGCTTGAACAGACTCTGTCCCAGCTGCAAGTGAAGCTAACTAATTCATCAGTGGCTGTAACCCAGGGGCGGGAGTACAAGGAGGAGCTTCAGAAACTGCGATTGGAGCTGGAGAGAGAAAGCAGGGAGCGAAGCAGAGTTGAGCAAAATATGAGAAGCTTACAGGGACGCATCAAGGACCTCCAAGCTGTAAGAGATGGACTTGAGAGCCAGGTGGAGAATTTGCGGCAAGCTAACCAAGAAGAAGTAGCCAGAAGAAGGCAGATCGAGTCAGAGCTAGAGAAGACCAATATGACCCTGGCAGAACACAGCAGCACTATCGTTGCACTACGCCAAAGCCAAGAACAAGCCAGCAATTCTGAAAAGAGAGGTGAAGAAGAGCGTCTTCAGTTGCAGGAGGAGCTAGAGAAAAGCTTGAGACAGAACAAGACCTCTGCAGAGCACATCACACAGCTGAGCTCTGACCTGAAAGCCCTTCAGCAGCAGCTGCTTGAGGAGCAGCTCAAAGTCAAAGAGGCAAACCTCAGGAATGAAGGTCTTTATAAATCTATAGAGGAGAAAAGCAAGATACTGAATGCGAACTCAGTTGAGCTTCAAAGGCTGAAGGAGCTGACAGAAGCTCAGACCAAAGAGAGGCTGAGACTGGATGAGGAGCTAAGGACAACACGACATGAGAAAGATGAACTCTTGAGGGCCAAACAGGGAAGTGATGATGAGCTCTCCTCGCAGATTACTGCGCTGGAGCTGCAGCTACAGGCCAGTGAGCGCAGTAATTTAGACTACCGCAACCTGGTCTCCGAGCTCTCCTCTGAGAGGGAGAAACTCAAAGTGGAGACTGAGAAAATACAAACGCAGGCCACCGAGGTACATGGAAGTTTGGTGCTTAGTCCTGGACTGTTCTCGTCTTTCCAAATCAGAGTCTTCACCACTTGAAGCATTCAAGTAGCAACTGTAGCTCTAGCTAGTCTGAAGCAAACCCTTTCCTTGCATGCTGGAGTGCCTCTTGTAGATGCAACTCTGATTTGAACACATACTGTCTGTATGTGTTTGAATAAACTTGCATGTGTATAAACTCGCATGCAAACATAATCTGTGCCTCTCTACCTGACAGCCTTCCTATTCCACTGTCTCCCTGTACACACTGTGGAAAGATGGGGAGTTAAGGGTTAGAGTTAGTGCAGTTCGCTTGCTTTTTTGGGGTCACTTTATTTGCCCAGAATGATCAGCACCATCACTGCCGCTGGTTTCCTGGTCTACTAGATTCTGATCATTGTTTCTTATATTTTTAGTACATCTTAATGGGCTTAAAGACACCTTTTGCAATCTTGTAAAACAGCACTGGCATGACTTCAGAAATTTACAGTTTCCAAAAATGCTTATGACAACTCCTCTTGCAAACTAAAATCAGGTGATCACGATTGGCCCACATCTATTGGTTTTATGTATCTGTGCTGTTTTGCAAATCAGTCTTGCTTTCTGGTCGTTAAATAGAATTAGCCATTTTTTGTTATATCACTAGTATAGCAAACCAAATGACAATTTGGCAGAACAGGCACAGACTTGCTTTTTATATTTCAACTTTTAACACTATTGCCAGCTGTTTTTCTTTTACAAAAATGTAAAAAGGTTTGAGTTGTAACGACAACAAAAAACTTTTTTGAGAAAATGCTTTTATTGTTTCTAAATAAGCTGTGCACCCAAATATTCTTTCCGCAGAAAGAATTCTTGCACTGTGAAAGATTGAAAAGAGCAAGAATGTGCACTGTCCTCAATAACCACTGGTTATATACAAAAAATGAAAAAGAAATAAATGAGGTTCCTCATCTATACTGTTAATATATGAGTATTTTTGAGTTGAGTAACTTCTCGTCTCTTTTCTCTCTCTTTATTTCCTGCAGATAAGAGCCACCATGCAATCCCTTCAGTCCCAGTATAATGAAATTGTAACCGAGAGAGACACTCTGTTGCTGAAATTGCAGTTGTCAGAAAAGGACAAAGACCACATCTTAAGACTAGAGGAGGAACTCAGCCGCATTAAACTGTCCTTAGAATCTGAGTATCGCAATAAGCAGCGTCTACAGGAGGAGAACGAAAGAGTGAAGAGGGATTTAAGTCACTGGAAGGACCAGTGTGATAGCAAACATGGCCTGATTAGGCAGTATGAGACAGACAAGGATATTTCGGAGAGGGAAAAGAAATCTTTGAAAAGTGAGATAGAAAGGCTGATGAGAGAGTTACGTGAGCTTGAAGAGTCATATAAAATTAAACTGTCAGCCACCCAGAAAGAATTACATGAGGTCACCATTGTCAGAAAGAACATAGAAACTGAACTGAAGACTGCCAGAGAACCCCCAACCTTGGATCCTTCCACTCTGATTTTTGATGGAGTCCGTAAGACAGTGACAGCAGACCAGTTGCTCAATTGTGGTGTTTTGGATAAACAAACATGTAACCAGCTGGTGAAGGGACATAGGACTGTCCCTGAAGTGTCTGTTGACAAAAAAGTCAATTTAAAAGGTACAGGCCCAATAGCCGGGGTGGTAGTTGAAGGTCTAAAAGGTCCAGGCTCCATTTCTGGACCTCAGTTTGCAAAACTGACTTTCACTGAAGCCAAGAATGAAAATCTCCTCCCAGCAGATGCCATCAATTTGCTTCTGGATGCTCAAGCCGCTACAGGACACATCATTGACCCCAGAACTAATCAAAAGTTGACAGTTGAAGAAGCATGTAATCATGGTGTGATTGATGATAAGGACAGAGAGAGGTTGCTAGCAGCAGAAGCTGCAGCTGTAGGATATAATGGACCTGGGACAAATAAACCTCTTTCAGTATTTCAGGCCATGAAGATGGGACTAATTGACAGAAACACAACACTGCGTCTTTTACAAGCTCAGGAGTCTGTGGGGGGCATTCTAGATCCAGTACTCAGTGTGTTCCTTCCCAAAGACACAGCCATTGAGCGTGGCCTAATTGATGACAACTTATGCCGTGCTTTGAGTCAAAGACCTGAGCTCTACCTGGACCCAGAAAACGAGGACGGTGTAAGTTATATGTCAATGAAGAGAAGATGTAAGGTAGAACCACACACGGGCCTTCTTCTTCTTCCTGTCACTGAGAAGATAGATCCCTCCAAACTTATTTTTGATGGTGTTCGAAAACCTGTCACAGCCAAGCAGCTGCTGGATTGCAGTGTCCTGGACAAGCCAACATTTAAAGATCTAGAAAAGGGGAAGAAAACCATCCCAGAAGTGTCTGTTGATAAAAATGTCAATCTGAAGGGGACTGGGCCAATTGCTGGGGTGGTAGCTGGGAAGCAAGGCAAAATGTCCTTGTCAGAAGCCAAGAGACAAATGTTGCTACCTGAGGATACTGCAGATTTGCTACTGGAAGCGCAGGCTGCAACTGGTCATATAATTGACCCTCAAACAAATCAGAAGTTGACTGTAGAAGAGGCATGCACCAGAGGAGTAGTGGATATAAGAGATAGAGACAAATTATTGGCAGCTGAGGCCGCTGCTGTTGGCTACAAGGATCCTAAAGTTGCCAAGCCTCTCTCAGTGTTTGAGGCCATGAAGAAAGGATTGATTGACAATAAGACTGCACTGCGTCTACTGCAGGCCCAAGAATCAGTGGGAGGAATTCTAGATCCCAATCTCAGTGTGTTCCTGCCTAAAGACACAGCTATTAAGCGCAACCTTTTAGATGAAAACCTTCGTCATGCTCTGAAACAAGATCCTGAATGTTACATTGACCCGGAAACTGAGCATGATGCCAGCTATGAGACTTTGAAAAAAAGATGCAAGATAGAGCCTCATACTGGTCTGCTACTTTTGCCAGTCTCAGAGAAACTAGATCCTACTAAACTGGTCTTTGATGGTGTACGTAAACCAGTAACAGCAAAGGACTTGCTTGATTGTGGGGTGCTGGACAAACCAACATTTAACCAACTACTGAAGGGGGAGAAGACTGTCCCAGAGGTGTCTGCAGACAAGAAGATCTCTCTAAAGGGGACAGGAGTGATTGCTGGTGTGGTGGCTGGACCTTTAGGGAAACTGTCTTTATCAGAGGCCAAGAAACAGATGCTCATGCCCTTAGACAGTGTAGATTTACTACTGGAGGCCCAGGCAGCGACAGGTCACATCATTGATCCCATATCCAATCAGAAGCTGACAGTAGAAGAGGCATGTGCAAGAGGAGTGGTGGACAGTAGTGATCGAGAGAAACTCTTGGCAGCAGAGGCTGCTGCTGTTGGCTACAGAGACCCTTACACAACCAAGCCTCTTTCAGTGTTTGAGGCGATGAAGAAGGGAATAATTGACAAAAAAACAGGACTACGTCTGCTGCAGGCCCAGGAATCTGCAGGTGGGATTCTAGATCCAAACCTTAGCGTGTTCCTTCCGAGAGACACAGCTATAAAGCGTAACCTTGTGGATCAGGAACTCTGTCGTGCATTAAATCAGAACCCCGATTGTTACCTTGATCCAGACACAGAACGTGATGCCAGCTATGGGGCTTTAAAGAGAAGATGCAAATCAGAGCCTCACACAGGCCTGATACTTTTACCAGTCACTGAGAGGAAGGACCCTTCCAAACTCATGTTTGATGGTGTCCGCAAACCAATCTCAGCACAGCAGTTGCTTGATTGTGGGGTTCTTGACAGGGAAACATTTAACCAGCTAGTAAAAGGACAGAAGACTGTCCCTGAGGTCTCCGTGGATAAAAAGATCTTTCTAAAAGGGACTGGTTCAATTGCTGGTGTAATAGCTGGGCCTTCAGGGAAGATTTCTTTAGCAGAAGCCAAGAAACAGATGATCATGCCCCCAGATAGTGCAGATTTACTTCTGGAAGCCCAGGCTGCTACAGGTTACATTATTGAGCCTACATCAAATCAGAAGTTGACAGTAGAGGAGGCATGTGCAAGGGGAGTAGTGGACAGTAAAGATCGAGAGAAACTCTTGGCAGCAGAGGCTGCTGCTGTTGGCTACAGAGACCCTTACACAACCAAGCCTCTTTCAGTGTTTGAGGCGATGAAGAAGGGAATAATTGACAAAAAAACAGGACTACGTCTGCTGCAGGCCCAGGAATCTGCAGGTGGGATTCTAGATCCAAACCTTAGCGTGTTCCTTCCGAGAGACACAGCTATAAAGCGTAACCTTGTGGATCAGGAACTCTGTCGTGCATTAAATCAGAACCCCGATTGTTACCTTGATCCAGACACAGAACGTGATGCCAGCTATGGGGCTTTAAAGAGAAGATGCAAATCAGAGCCTCACACAGGCCTGATACTTTTACCAGTCACTGAGAGGAAGGACCCTTCCAAACTCATGTTTGATGGTGTCCGCAAACCAATCTCAGCACAGCAGTTGCTTGATTGTGGGGTTCTTGACAGGGAAACATTTAACCAGCTAGTAAAAGGACAGAAGACTGTCCCTGAGGTCTCCGTGGATAAAAAGATCTTTCTAAAAGGGACTGGTTCAATTGCTGGTGTAATAGCTGGGCCTTCAGGGAAGATTTCTTTAGCAGAAGCCAAGAAACAGATGATCATGCCCCCAGATAGTGCAGATTTACTTCTGGAAGCCCAGGCTGCTACAGGTTACATTATTGAGCCTACATCAAATCAGAAGTTGACAGTAGAGGAGGCATGTGCAAGGGGAGTAGTGGACAGTAAAGATCGAGAGAAACTCTTGGCAGCAGAGGCTGCTGCTGTTGGCTACAGAGACCCTTACACAACCAAGCCTCTTTCAGTGTTTGAGGCGATGAAGAAGGGAATAATTGACAAAAAAACAGGACTACGTCTGCTGCAAGCCCAGGAATCTGCAGGTGGCATTCTAGATCCAGCCCTTAGCGTGTTTCTACCTAGAGACACAGCTATAAAGCGTAATCTTCTGGATCAAGATCTGCTTCGTGCATTAAACCAGAACCCCGATTGTTACCTTGATCCAGACACAGAACGTGATGTCAGCTATGGGGCTTTAAAGAGAAGATGCAAATCAGAGCCTCACACAGGCCTGATACTTTTACCAGTCACCGAGAGGAAGGACCCTTCCAAACTAATGTTTGATGGTGTTCGCAAACCAGTCTCAGCACAGCAGTTGCTTGATTGTGGGGTCCTGGACAAATCAACATTTGACCAACTACTGAAGGGAAAGAAAACAGTCCCAGAAGTCTCTGTGGATAAGAAAGTCTTTCTAAAAGGGACTGGATCCATTGCTGGTGTGGCAGTTGGGCCTTCAAGGAAAATGTCCTTTACAGAGGCAAAGAAAATGAAAATTCTGTCATCTGATAGTGCTGACATGCTACTGGAAGCTCAGGCTGCCACAGGTCACATCATTGACCTCAGAACTAACCAGAAACTAACAGTCAAAGAAGCATGTGCCAGAGGAGTAGTGGATAAAGAGGATGAATCAAAATTGTTTGCAGCGGAAGCTGCTGCTATAGGCTACAAAGACCTTACTACTGGCAAACTTCTGTCAGCTGGCCAGGCCATGAAGAAGGGATTAATTGACAAGGACACAGCTCTGCGTGTGCTTCAAGCTCAAGAGTCTGTAGGGGGTATATTGGACCCTGACCTCAGTATATTCCTACCCAAAAACATTGCACTAAATAGGAATCTCATAGATCAGGATCTATACCATGCCTTAAGTCAGGGTCCTGACTGTTATCTGGACCCAGACACCAAGCAAGGAACTCCTTATGTATCCCTGAAGAAAAAATGTAAAGCTGATCCAAGCACAGGTCTTTTGCTTCTCCCTGAACCTAAAAAGCCAGCAACTGTCCAGGGGCTTAGAGGCCAGGTGTCTGTTGTGGATCTAGTGGATGCAAACTTGCTGCAGCGGTCTGATATTGACAAGTTGAATCAAGGTAGCTTGACTAGCCAAGAGGTTGAAGAGCGTCTACGCTCCTATCTGAGAGGTTCCACCTGCATAGCAGGAGTTTATGATCAGGCCAGTGATAAAGTACTGACAATTTATCAGGCAATGAAAGATGGACTGTTGAAATCTGGGACCACTCTTGAACTGCTTGAAGCTCAGGCTGCCTCAGGTTTTATAGTTGATCCTGTGAACAATCTCTATCTAACTGTTAGTGAAGCCTACAATAGAAGACTGTTTGGGCCAGAGTTTAAAGATAACCTGCTAGCGGCAGAAAGGGCTGTGACTGGTTACAGACTGCCTGGTACAGACAAGACTATCTCTCTCTTTCAGGCCATTGAGAAAGGTCTAGTGGAGAAAGGCCATGGCATTCGTCTACTAGAGGCCCAAATTGCCAGTGGTGGTATCATTGATCCGGAACACAGTCATCGTATTGATGTGAATGTAGCCTACAAAAGAGGCTACCTGGATGACGGAATGATTAAGATCCTCTCTGATCAGAATGCTGATACTAAAGGTTTCTTTGACCCTAACACGGAAGAAAACCTAACCTACACGGAGCTTAAGAACCGCTGTATCCCAGATAAGAAGACCGGCCTCATGCTTTTGCCTATAATCGACAAGAAAAGTCAAGAGTCAACACAGAAGAACACTCTGAGGAAGAGGAGAGTATTGATCGTGGACCCAGACACCAATAAAGAGATGACAGTCCGAGAAGCATATGACAAAGGGCTTATTGACTACGAGACCTTCCTGGAGCTGTCCGACCAAGAGTGTGAATGGGAAGAGGTCACTATTACTGCTCCAGATGGTTCTGTAAAGTTTCTTATTAATGACAAGAAAACTGGAAGACAGTATGACATTACAGAACTGCTTGAAAAGCGATTAATTGATGAATCAGTTGTAGCTCAGTATCGTGCACGAGCCATCACCATTAATGAATTCGCTGATATCATCACCAGAAAGACCAAACATAGCTCATCGTTTGGACAACCAGCTGCCTTGGGCACATCTTCAGTGAAATCATCATCATCATCATCATCATCATCAACAACTTCAAGAACACCTTTGGGAATATCTTCAGTAACATCATCATCAACAACTACAAAAACATCTTCATCATCAAATTTAAGAACATCAGAAGGCTCAGTTCCCTCTTTGTCGACATCATCCTCACGATCATCCTCACTGGTGTCAAGACCCTTATCTCCCACTCTCGCTAAAATGACCACAACAAAGACGACCACTGTCACAGAGCGAAGCGCCAGCAGTGTTTCGCAAGATTCACCTGATTTCCATAAACACATGTCCAGTGTATCTTTCACTCTGTCCTCTCCTGTTGAAATAGTGGGTGAACAAGAACCTATTGGTGGCATTTTTGACACAGACAACGTAGAGAAGATATCTGTCACAGAGGCGTTAAATCGTGATCTAGTGGATTCCATCACTACCCAGAGACTGCTTGAGGCCCAGGCGTGCACTGGAGGAATTGTTGATCCTGCAAGTGGCAGAAGGGTCAGCATCCAAGAGGCATGTCGTATGGGCATAATAACTGAAGACATGGCCACTAAACTTAAGCCTGCTCAAAAAGCCTATATTGGCTTTGAAGATGTAAAAATGAAGAGAAAAATGTCAGTTCCTGAGGCAGTTAAGGAGATGTGGCTGCCATATGAAGCAGGACAGAGATTCATGGAGTTCCAAGTTGTAACAGGAGGTCTGTATGACCCAGAAATGGGTGGTAGAAGAACCATAGAAGATGCCTTGAAAATGGGTTGGCTGGATGGGAGAGCAGGCCAGAAGCTCCAAGATACGAAATACCACACAAAGAACCTAACATGCCCCAAAAGTAAACTTAAAATCTCTTACAAAGAGGCTCTGGATAACTGCCTGACAGAGGAAAGCACTGGCGTTAAAATGCTCCAGGCGTCGTCTGTGTCTTCGAGAGGCATCAGTAGTCCATACAATGTTGCCTCTGCCCCAGGATCCACCACAGGCTCCCGGAGTGGCTCACGACGAAGCTCCCGCAGGAACAGTTTAGACTTAGGCTCTCCCATATCCTCATCAGTCAGTCGCTACAGTATTTCCAGCTTCAACTCCTTCCAAACCAAAAGCTAAATTGATAAAAGAAAAGCAGAGTTTGTGCTTTTCTTGCACACAAATCAGAATTTGTCAAAACTATTTTCAGTGTTTTGGAAAAAAGTTGTGGAAAAAATGAGTGTTCTGTGTGAGGAGAAAATTTATATTTAGCAGTCTGAATTGTTAAATGTTCGCATATTTTTAGAGTAAGCTTTGGTGTTGATGTGCTTAAAAATCTATAGTTCAAATTATACAGAAAAACTGCAAGATGTTTGTTTGTTTGTTTTTTAATGGACAAAAGTATTAATGGTTTCTAAAATGAGGTGTGTGGATTAATAATATAGTTCATGTCATTTAATTTTTTTTTCAAAAATTAATGAAAATATCACTTTGTATGCTTTGCATTTGAAAAATGATAGAATAGGGTTTACAGTTATTTGACATGTTGTGTGTTTGGTTTACAGGGAGGGATTTATAGTTGGGTTGCATTGGCTTAACTGCTGTTTTTCATCATTTTCATAAAGTCATCTTTTATTCATTCATTCATTGGTTTCTTGCCCAGTAGTGCTTCCACTTTTGTAACGTTTTTTTTTTTTCAGTATCTTAAAATAAAAACTTGAGTTTTTTGCTCATTCCTGACTGTTCTTATTTGTGTTCATCTAAAATACCCTTTGTTGCTGCCATGTAAGATATGTTTGTTCATTTTATTTGGTTATTTGGTTTTTGTTTGATTTTCAATTCGCAGCACAATACATTTGTGCTGTGGTAATTTCATCTATATAAAATGCTAAATGAAAGATTAAAAATTATAGATATTTGTATTTTATTGCTTCAGCCTTGGCATTATCACAAGTAATCAAATGCATTTTTCAGATTAAGGTTTGATTTGAAAGAAATAAAACTGAGCAACTGGTGTTAGGGCACCCAAAACAGTTAACACAGGCAATAACATGGTAGATGCATAAAGTAGAATAGTATGATAGAATCTGACAAAACAAAATAGCTCGAAAAGGCAAAAATGTCTCAGAAAAGTTCAATAAAATAAAATGAATATAGGAAGTCTAAAAAGTAGCAATCTAAATAGTATTCTAAGTGGGTTATGAAAGCTGTGACACACCTTTCCCTTAAAGAAAGAAGCTTGTTGATTTTTCTTTATTAGTTATTTGTTTATAAATAATGTAGTATAAATAACCTGCAAGATAAAGATCAAGAAATGCAAGGCAAGCAGAGTTGAAAGTGCAATCGTATATGAGGCGTAGCATGGTAATCTATATTTTCAAAATAAAAATATTTTTCATATTTGGAACGTTGCTACGGAATTTATTTTGATAGTATCACCCGGAAGGGTTTTCATAACAACATTGTATGGCATCCGGAGGAGGTTGTCAATTTATCTGTAGATTTTTTATCTGTTTAAATTGTTCTTATCACTGGTTGTGATGGCCACTTTAATACTTTTTAGTAGTCTCTCAGAGAATTTTTACTTTAGAGTAGTTATGCTTTTAGCTGGTTATCTGTTCCTAAGCTAACACTAGCTTGTTTGCTGACGTTATGTAGCAAACAGCTGTGGGGCAGCTGTCTGAGGGTCGCGGGAGCCCGAAACGCTTTGAAACGTCAAGGCAGGAGTCTTTGTGTTCACTGTGTTTGTGTTCCAGCAAACTGCAGGGAGTCGTAATTAACTTTTTTAGTCAGCCAAATTAAAAACATTTTTCTGTTTTCCCCCAAGCTGCACGTCTGGACGAGAAACTTTGTCTTATGTCCATGCAGGCTAAAACAGGCTAATACTTAAAGTTTGCTTTTCTTTAGTTTGAAATGCACATGTTTAACTGTCCAGGCGGCACCATGGCTGACGACCCACAGAGAAATTTTCGCTCTGCATACTACGAGAAAGTGGGTTTCAGAGGAGTGGAGGAGAAGAAGTCCCTGGAGATACTACTCAAAGACAATCCTCTGGGTGGGTAACGGAAAATTATCGCTCGTGCTAGCATAGGTAGCATAAGTGTAAAGTCTCTTGCTAGCTAAGCGTCCGCACTACCATGACAATAACAATATACCTGTAAGCCAATGCTATGCTATAATATAATCTTACGAACACTTTATTAAAGACACCTGTTCAGCTACTCATTACCGCAAATATCTCATAAGCCAATCACGTGATAGCAACTGAATGCATTTAGGCATGTAAACATAATCAAGATTACCTGCCGAAGTTCAAACTGAGTCTTGCAAAATGAAGAAAGGTGGTTTAAGTGATTTTTGAATGCGGCATGGTTGTTTGCATCATCTGATTTGTCATCATCGGAGTGGCACAGGCCACTCAGGGGTTTGCAGAGAAAATATGCACTGTGCAGCAGTTCTCGTGGTGAAAATGCCTTGTTGATGGCAGAAGTCAGAGGAGGATTGCCAGGCTGCTTGAGCTGATAGGGAGGCAACAGTAGCTTAAAGAACCACCCATTGGAACTAGTTATGCAGAAGTGCCAATATGAATGCACGGCATGTAAAACTTAGGAGCAGATTGGCTTCAGCAGCAGAAGGTGCCACTCCTGTCAATTGATAACAGAAAACGGAGACTCTAATCGTCATGGGCTGATTGGAATTGAACAGTAGAAAACATTGTCTAATCTGATAAGTCTTGATTTCTGCTGCAGCATTCAAATGGTAGACGGATGAATGGTTAAAATATGGTGCACATAACATGAAAGCATGCATCTTGCCATGTGTCAGTGGCTCAGGCTGGTGGTTGGTTGTTGATGGTGGTTGATGGTGTGTAATGGCTTGAGATATATGTTCTTCGCACACTTTGGGTCCCTTACTAACAACTGAGGAACGTTTAAATGAAGGGCACCTTCTTGGTCATGTTGCAGGTTTCCAAGGAGGAAAAACATTCCAGTGTTAACATTTTCCTCTTTTACTGCCACAGATCTCAAACTTGAATGAATAATTGAGCAGGATTGTTTTCCTGAGTCATACACTGTAAAATGGAGTACATCTTTCTCCTTCTCCTTCTCCCTCTCCCTTATCTTTCCAGCTTGGCTTCTCGTGTCTTTTGTATAGTCTCGCTTATTCTCTAACCCTAAGAGAGTCTCCCAGACTTGTTCTCTAAAAACCTAAAGAAGAATTATGGATTTGGTCCCTTAACGAAACTGACAACTCCTGGGCCTGGGAGAGCCCAATTGTCCTGTGGAGACGTTTGCTGCCGGGTACTCGATGGTTGGTTGCATCATGTGTCTGACGACGCTCTCGATGGAGGACATTGAACGACATCTACCAATTTGGAACCACAATAGCAGAGTTCTGGCTGATTGAAGAACAAGAAGCGGCTACAGCTGTTCAAAATCCCACAAGGCTGGTTGTAAAATTGGAAGCTGTTTGTTCCGCTAACCAAAACAACTACCATCTTTATCTCATGCGGCACCCCCTGGCGCCAGCTGGATGCTCAAGGCAAAAGCTGATGGAAATAAAAAAATTCTCCCTTAGATAACAAGACTGTGTTGTGACTGCCTCCCCCCTCATTCAAGACCACCTGTGTCGACCTAAGATTGCTGACTTTTGCCTAACTGACTGAAGGGACACTTTCTCTTGGCTGAACACGGAACACACACACACACATGCACACATATGCATGTACAATGACACATTTTTCATGTTTTTTTTTTTGGTCTGGAAAAAGCCAGACCAAAAAAATAAATAAATGTATTTTTATATATTTTTTTTTCAATTTCCCTTTTTTTAAACTTCATACCTGAAGAGTTTTGCTCTCTTACAGATTTAGAAAAGCTAAGCACCTTCAGTCAGAGGTTCCCCCTTCCTTCCATGTACAGGATTCATGTGTGGAAGGTACTGCTGGGTAAGAATCACATGCGATCAGGTGTTCACCCTGTCACCCTCTTCAGTTGTGCAGATTTGACTAGATGGGTAGAAACAAAAAATACAGGAGAGAATCACTTAGCTATTGTACTGCACTAGTCTTTAAAGATTTTTTTTAAAAACTATATTTAAAATATTCATTTTCAGTAATTGTGATTTGCAGTATAGACATATGCAGCCATATGCAAGGCTAAGAGCTGCATGTAAACACATGTTTCGTTTACTTCTATTTCTCTTGTTTGGAACTTATTTATGCTAAATAGGTTAATCTGTCCAACACAACTGAACACTGCACTCCTTTTTTAAAATTAACTCAGTTTTGTTAAATGTGTATGTATACATTTCTTAACTAGAAGTCATCTGTGCCTGCAGGCATCCTACCTCCACACAGTGACTCTCATGCTCTGGTTGGGGGCTACAGGAAGGAGCAGTATCAGGATATCCTGGAAGCTCTGGAAGTGATGAGATACATCAACTCCTCCACACCCTCCACCCATGTTTACTTGCGGATGTTCCAACTGGAGAGCCAGACCCTCCCGCGATGCTCTGAGACTTCACCCCCGGTAAAAAATAAAGTATATCAGTCCATAATAAGCGAAAAGGATGTAAATTTGTGTTTTGTCACATATTTCTTTCTTGTAACAGTGAAGAAATAATTCTCACACTGTTCGAAAGCCTGTTTGTTTCCCCTTAAATGGTGCCACATTTGTAAAGAAAATGCATTTGTGGGTTGAGCAGCAGAGTTCAAGATCAAACAAAAGATCATAGCAACAAAAAGTACATCAAGCAAGAATTCACAAGACAAAATAAGCAATTGAAATTATAATGTCATGCTTATAACATCTAAAAATTGGAAAATAAAAAAATGTGATGATATCAAACTACAGAAACAAAAGTCTGGATAGTGACTAAAACAACTGCCCAAGAACAGTCACAGGTATCACAGATGGTTTATTTAACTGTTTTGTTTTTTTTTGTTTTTTTTTTGTTTGGGTGTGTGGGGAGATGTTAACACGCGGCGTCTTGGTTTTGCAGTGAACAGGGCCAATCTACAGGGGTGGCATGGTGTGGTATGTGCCACCCTAAAATAATCTTTTGCCACCCTAGTTTTGCTTATGACAATGCTGTTGATTAAAATAAGCTAGCATTAACAATTTGAACTTAGCTACAGTTAACATTGAATCTAAATTCTAAAACTGAATTTATCCCCTCTGGTAACTTTTTCCTACTAGGTTTTTATGGGGAGCTTTTTGTGTGTGATTTTTAGATCGGTTGTGTTAATACAGTATGTCAATGAAAAAATAGCTGTAAATTCAGACATGTGAGATTGAAAATAATGATACTAACCAAGGCATTGTCAATAGTATTACACACATTGTGTGTCACACACATTCCCTGAGTAGATACCCCTAAAACCTATGCCTATTTTTATCTTCTTCTCCTGTCCTTAAACAAACTGAATGTAAATCTACATGCTGCCAACGGAGAGATGCCAAACTGTGTTTCATTGTTCTTGTAACAGTGACAATAAAGATTCTGTTCTATTCAATGAAAGTGTTGTTGTATAGCTGTTTGATCGTTAAGAAACAATGACCACATAAAAAGTACAGATTTTATTTTAAGTGTTTTTCTCTGGGTCTGTGTTGTTGATATGTTTTCTTTTGTTTTTTTCTTCTTCACCAGGATGAAGAGAATGAAGACTTCCTCTCCATCAGCCGAGCCATGGAAGAGATTGTAGATGATCCTGTTGACTGCTACTGGCTCGTCAAGTGTTTTGTCAACCAGTACCATACAAAGTTTGGAGACTCAGTACCTCACCTTGTAAGTGTTTAATGTTTAGTTTTCATCATTTCACACACTGTACACCATCCCGAGATGTGCCAAGTTTCCAGCTACTAGCTCTTTGTGAAGCACCTTTTTGGTGCAAAAATACTATAAGCCTGTCAAACTGTTTGACATTGTTAATAGATTAACTAAAAGAACGGGAATAAATTGGCGTTAGTGCAGCTTTTTTAGATACGTTTTGTGATAAAGGTACATATGCAGACACTGCGTCGCTCACAGACACACCACAAGAAGATTGTTGAAAAACGACAAAGCAAAAACTATAACAACATAAGCCTCATTAAATGGTTACATGAAGGTGTTCAGTAGTCAAATGAAGTAACCCAGGCGTTAGCTATCTAAGTGAGCCCATTCAAAGTAAAGGGACAGTCTTGGTAACATATGGCCAGGTGTGCTGTCAGCACAGCAGCATATTTTACAAAACATAGTTTAAATTGGAAAAATATGAAGAGCTTTAATGCACAATGCAGGTGATACAATAAATCTAAATCCCTAATCCTGCTTCATAGTACAGGCCTCAGATGTTGACCAGAAAAAAGACAATGGTTAGAAAACATTCTTCAATTAAACTAAATCATTTTCTGGATAGTTTTGGTCACAGAAAGGATAAATTGCAGTAAGAATTGAGGACAAATGATGAGAACTAGGTGATGAAAGTGTGTTTATGTAATTTCTTTTCCTGTACGTCAGTTTTTAATGAGCAGTGTGAATAAAAGACTGCTCATCTTTGTGAAGTTTAATAATGTTGGAGATAATGCTGCACTGATAATGTTGTTATAAATAACCCTCGCAGCTGTGTGCATACAGACAGCTGTTCTGCTGAGTCTAATGAGTTTTTTTAAAGGCTGCTTACTTTCTATTTAAGGCGAACTGTCAAAGTAGAGCTGAGGCCCATGCACGTGTGCTCCGTTTCACACAGTTGAGGATTTTAAAACAGTGACAGCTGTACTTACATGCAGTGTTGGGGAGTAACAGAATACATGTAACGCCTTTACGTATTTAAAATACAAAATATGAGTAACTGTATTCCGTTACAGTTACCGTTTAAAAAGGTGATATTCAGAATACAGTTGAAATAAAGGGATTACACGGCGGTCTTTTCCTGTTTCATATGTTGGGCTATATCCTCTCTATTTTTGGTAATTCCACGCTGGTGGAAACTCAAACAAAACACCCATTAAGAGGCTCTAATGCCTGTGTCTCAATCTCGCGGCTCACGTCTACTTGCAGCCCACATAATGACGTGATGAAATATTGTTAAAAATTATTGTTCAAAAAATTATTCAATATGAAGGCAATAGACAGAGTGTTGCAGGCATAGGCCTAAAGAATGTAGCCTCATGGGCAGTGTAGCCCAGTTGTAAGTAAGCTATTAAGAGTCGACTGTAGACTCGCCTCTCTCTGTCTCTCAATAGCAAAGTTGGCCTAGACAACAAAGTAAAGCTAGTTTTCGGCTACGAGCCCGACACGAACCCGACGTATTAGCCAGAGGTCCCTTTACTACGGTTCGGAGCTGTGGACCTGTTTTATATCCGCGCGATTAGTTTTCTATACGAGATCGCTGCAAAAAGTGCAGCCTTACCTAATGTCCACCCTACTGTTACTCATTTATATTAAGATTTAAACATCTAGTTGTTATTGGTATGGCGAGTAACCTTCAGTAATAGTAATAAATCACACAGCAATAGTACATTCATGTAGTTGTAAAAAGCATGATAATATATTAAGTAATCCAAAGTATTCAGAATATATTACTCTCATTGAGTAACGTAATGGAATACGTTACAAAATACATTTTGGGGCATGTATTCTGTAATCATGTAATCTGTAGTGGAATACATACACCTTCCCAACACTGCTTATATGTTTATAAATTTGTGAATCTACATATTTTGATGTATTTTTGACAGAACGCTGAGACACTGAGTGAGAGTGTATCTTGGTGTAACTTCAATTTGTACAATCTGTATAATGCATAATGGTAAAGTTCTCATGATCCAACAATCTGAATCACAAAGATCTTAAAATAAAGACTTTGTTATTTTCCTCCTGGGGTAGCCAAAGAGCCTGGAGCATTATCTGAGTCAGGAGGAACCTCGACTGCTAAACCATCTGAAGAACAGCGGAGCCCTGCATCAGCTACCCTACAACCTCTGGTTCAGATGCTGCTTTGCTGGCTGCTTGCCTGAATCCAGTCTGCAAAGGTCAGTTAACTGTTCACTCCAGAAGCTGCTCATTTCACCATCTTTGGATTGAGCCAACAAAACAAGGGTAGCTGCATTCTCATAAGCTAAAGGGCATTCTTGCATTTCTTTAGCATGGAGTCATGGCAGCATGGCAGAAAACTTTTATATAGGGTTCCACATTGTGTCTTACTCAGAAGGCTGCCAGCCATCTTTTCTTCATCAACCAAAGTCACAATTTACAAAGAATGGCATGGCTCAACAAGCCGTGTAGCAACAGCTGACTCTACCCAAAAGTCCATCTACAGGAACTGTTGAGTTTGTCGATTTCAGTGTTAATGAATAAGCAAAAATTGTCAGCATAAAGGTGCATGAAAGCTGCACTTTGTCCGGATTGTCTTAACTGTTTGTCAAAGCGCTCTGTTACTGTGTCATAGAGGTCACCTGAAGGCCAATTCATGGTTTCCACATTCTCAAGGGTTTGTGGAGTGTAGCCGAAAATTTACTTCCAGCATAAAATGGATTTTTGTGTTGAGGACAGATTACACAGATTTTGGAGGTACTTTCTTATTTATATACAATTTATTTACAGACCCAGAGAATAATGAAACACATCGAACAAATTCCATAGCTCTTGGCTCACCTTGGGAATATCCTACAGCCTTAATTAGTAAATGTGAAGTGACAGCCAGTCTTTTTAAAGCATGTGAAGTATTAAAAAAAAATTCTAGTAATTGTATTAAATTTATGTTTATCAAACTTTAACTTTAAGTGTGCTCTAGGACGTGCTGGGTAGTATGTTGGCTCTTTTATTGGTCTGATTGTGGTCTTCCCTTGTCTTTAGGGTGTGGGACAAGGTGATCAGTGGCTCGTGTAAGATCCTGGTATTTGTGGCCCTGGAGATCCTGCTCAGCTACAAAATTATTTTGATGGGCATCAACCGGCCAGAGGGCATGGTCAAATTCTTGTGCAATGTAAGTATAAGAGACAACTGTGTCTCACAGTATGGGTCCAACAATACCTGGATTCTGATAAACAATAAACACTCCAGCCTTGGTTTTTGAGTTAGTACAGTAAATCAGATGCAGATACAGCAGTTACAGTTGGCAGGATTTGTAGGCTTTTTTCTGATGATATAATTTTGGATGAAATAACATTAAGATAAAAAGAATGTACAGGCGATTAGTTGTTCCTAGTTAATATTGTGCTAACCTAATTTGGCCTCAATTAACATGCCCAAAATCTGCAAATTCATTTTTGGATAATTAACCAACATGTTTTAAATACACAAGTGAGTTTGATTGATGTGCACTAATACAATTTAGTTTTTTTTTTTAATATCTTACTTCATAAATATGCAGTTCTGCAAGTGTGTGTTGCTAACTTCCAGCTCTGTGATCCATTATTTCTGTAAAACAAAACAAACAAACAAGCAAACTGTCCACTGGAGTCAATGGAGATGATCGGACTCTTACCAGTCGGGTGCTCTGATTCGACCCATTCAAGCAGACGTTGCAGGTTCTGGTTGTGACTGAATGACACTTAGAATGTATAGAATGAGTGAACACATTTTTTTTAATAAATCTTTTTCCTTGTGCTGTAGTTCAGATAGGTGAGAGACATCAACTGGTGCACTGCCAAAACACCTGCTGCAGTGTCAGAATGTAGATGTAAGACTAAACTGATAGCACTTGTTTGGGTCACTGGGTGTATTCAACTGAACGAGTCTCATGGTGAACTGGACGTCCTTGACCTAACAGGACAGATAGATGTACAGTTGGACCCCTACGTTGTAGCTTTTCAAATCCAGACACATATTCTCTCCTAGCATGTGCTTTGTATGATATTTCCCTTCAATCTCTCTTCCAGATACCGCAGGAGAACACAGATGCCATTGTCACTAAAGCCATTGATTTGTGGCATAAGTACTCCGGCACCCTGATCCATGCTATATAGCAACACGGAGCCAGACAAGGAAAATATCTGGAACCAGAAGTAATCTTCTTTCCTGAAATCCACCTGGACTCGCAATGCTTCACTAAGACACTGCGGCACTCGCCGTCCACGGGGCTTTGTCTCTGCGTAACTGAACTGAACTGAAAACTCATCATGGCTGCTTTTGATAAACCATGGGGACCCTTTTCATACTGTTGATTTTCCAGGTTTCCCCTGCGACTCTGGCAAACCATTCTGGTGAAAGAGACTTGAGTTGGTGGTGGGTTGGGGGAAAAAAACCAGACGAGGCTGTAACTTATTATTTTTTTAATAAGTTTCTTTCTTTAAGAAACTGCATACATCATAGAAGACTCACAATAAATTAATACCCACATGCAGGTCTTTCTGCTTTACAAAAGAACATTTGAAAATCCTTTTAATTTATGTACATCCTCTTAGAATTCTGAGAAGAGTTTTCTCAAAACATTTTTTAAACGCGTACAAGTGACAGTAATATTACTGACTCTTGCATACGCACACACTCAGATACACAATCATAACCCACGCAGCTTGTTCTCACCAATAACATGGTAAAAACCTCCAATTCATGGACCCAATCTTAAGTGTAAACCATTAAAAAGGGAGAGGAAAAAAAAGGCAAATCGTAAGGTGGCAGGATTGACACGTTTCGTACCAAAAAGGCTCATGTCAGACAATAAAAGGTGAAATGCAAACACAGTCCTTCTTGTAATTCAGCAGAGAGCTCAGTAACATTTTACTGTGTCTACAGATAATATTCTGTATCAAATAAACAAGGTTATTTGGCAACTTTGAAATCCCTGTAAACACGCCTGTAGGCACAGTGACACAGTGGGTTACTGAACTCTTGATACTCGTCACTCCAGAATTCTCCATTCAAGGTGACGGCTTTCACAACAGGTCAAGTTGCTTTGGTTTAAAATGGGAATCTGAAGTTTGAAAAGTGTTTGAACACTCGAACGCAGCCCACAACTAGATTGATGTAAAAGAGAGAATCTGACATTATTGCTCAGCGGATTGATGTGAAAGTGTTTGGAGACAGGAATTTCCTTTTGTTGTAGAGAGCACTCTTGGACTTTGATTAGAATTTTAGGGCAATTTGGCTTAAGCTTCAGCTGCCTGCAATAGTACACACTTGTGGAATGTTTTCATGCCTCTGGCAAAGAGAAATGATTACTGAGATGTCATACGTGGAGTAAAATCAAGCTAACACAAGCATACTCAAAGGAAAAATTCTGCCCGATGAAAATATGGTACAGGCATGAAAACAGTGAGAGTGAAATAAAGACCCTGTGTTTCATCTTTTACCGTCCCCATCCTGTAAAATTGGCACAGATTCTGTGTTGGACCTCCAGGAGCCTTGTTTAAAAAAAAAAGAAAAAAGAAGTGCTGCAAAGTAAAGATATCACCACCTCTTCATCATAAAAAAAATACAATTAAAAGCTTTTGAATATCAAGAAGTCACCAAAATCTCCACAGAGGGGAGACAGTCATTGATCCGTCCATCTCAGTGTTTTTCTCCCGTTTCCTGTAATGGCTCAAACTTGTGTGATGAAGCCAGTTCGAAGTTGATGTTGGAAATCTGTAGCAGTCTGAACACTTGAGACTTTAAGGGATTTTAAAAACATGGCTGAGGTCTCTGAGCCGACTTACGGCCTGTGAAACCTGTAGGAAGAAACCAGGAAGAGAAAATGAGCATGTTTGAAGAAATGTTCTTTATTCTGACACAATGAAATTATCTAAAAGGAGACAAAGCAGTCAGAACATCCTCATCTGACCTCCAGCATCAACGAGGCCTTTTCTTCCAGAGCACTGCTGCTCACTGGATATTTTCGCTTTCTCAGACCATTCTGTGTAAACTACAGAGATGATTGTGCAGGAAAATCCCTGAAAATCTGAACTACTCGTAGCAGCCTGTCTGGCACCAACCATTTAAAGTTATTTAAACTACTTCATTCATGAGCCTGGAAGTTCAATCTTCAACGTCCTTTGTCCAACGTATCCACTATCCCTCCTATAAAGATGTCAAAACCATCTCAGCTGCAGAGTAATTTGTCGATATCCTGCTAGGTAATCCTGCTAGGTAGACTAAAATTCAAAGCTAGGTTCTACCCCTAGGTGCAGATAACTAAAAAAGAATTTATATAAATGGCCGAAGGAAGACTCAAGGGATTTGGCTGATCGTACCCCGGGTTCAGATTGTAAGCGACGAGACTCATTCAGGATGTTTGATGGCTATGACAGCTGCAGCGAGGAGTCCACCAGTAGCGCTGGGTCAGATGACAGTGAGGATGAGGTGGCACCTTCCATCCCTGCCAGTCCGCCCATCAAGAACGTTGGACAAGTCTACACCTACCCTGATGGAAAGGCTGGAATGGCTTTTTACTCCAAAACCAAGAGTTTGTACAGTTTCCCCTGTTCTAGGGAGTTATTCTTCAAATTTGTAAGAAGCTAGCATCTTGGCAAGACTCCAGGCCAAACCAGCAACAAAAAAGGCCAACATGGTGAAGGCCCCTGTCAACTTTTTCAAGCATGGCCCCATGGGAAGCCTTGCCTCCAATTTTGTCTCCAAGAAACTCAGCTTGAGCTTTCCCTCTGATATGCTCGCTTCTAATCCTGTCCAGTCTGGCCACTCCCAAAGAAAACCTCAACATATTTAACTCTGACACCTCCAACTCAGCCTCCTGTCTTTTTTGTCAGCGCCACCATCTCCAAACCACACATCATAGCAGATCTCACAGTGTGTAAGAGCACAGCTCCCCCTCTTTTCTGCCATTGCTCTCGAAAACTGAGAGTAGGGGAGACAAAAGAAGAAGCCAAAAAACCCAAATGACGAATTAGAATTTTTCACTGAGCAAATATTTGACAGGATACCCTGAAAGGAAAACATTCACTTCCAGTCAGCCTATATTTTTAATGGCAACACCAGATTTTAGCACCTCTGACTTCAGCATGATTCTACCAGTATGTTAACACCTCTGCTGGTTTACTTGCAAAGTAGGAGATATTGCATTTGCGTCAAAAAAAACAAAAACAAAACAACAACTAGGAAAGTAATTTGAAGATTTCACACTTGGCTGCTCATAATTATGGGCTTAACAATCTGGAGGCAGCGCAGCATGGTACAGCTACAGCTGACAACGTGAGGCTTTAGCTGATAAAGGCTGAGGCAGCTATAAAAGTGTAATCACACTTCTTAAAACTACTGCTGTCCATAGCAGAACTCCACCATGACCTTTACTTTGGCACCTTCCCCAACACACCTCATTTAACAAAAAAGCAAAACAAAGAGTGCTTTGCAGTTTCGTAAGGCAGCTCATTAGCTGTTCTGTGCAACTTTTCCATACCTGGTCAAATGACGGCTCGACTCATGCACCTCCATCTCTGTGCTTTTAAACTCATTTAGTTCCTTTCTAATGGCAGCCTGAACAAAGAAACACACACTTAGATAAAGCACACTAGTACAGATTACTTGAATCCAGTCTTTGTGAGAAATGAACCTTATCTGTAGCTGTTAGCCGAGTCCACGGCTTGTCTGCTCTCCTGTCGTAGTCCTGAGCCTCGGCGACCTCCACGTAGTCACTGAAGCGGATGAGGATCTTCGCCTCTCTCAGCTCCTCGACTGTGGGTCTCTGGCTGAGCTGAAAGGTGGATGAACAGATGGGTGCTGTCCAATCAGCATTAAGTAACTTGTGCTCCTCAGTACAGTTAACTTTGTCTTTTGTACAGTTTTGTACAATTTTATAAAAAACTTCCCCTTTTTTTAATACCAGACCTTACATCCTTACATTCTTACGAACCAGGAGGGTAAGTGGCAGCCAGGTGCTGCTAATCAGGTGCACCCGATTAATTATCAGTAAGTGTAAGGATGTCTACAAACGCAGAAGTTTTTGTAGTTTGCTGGTCTGGACTTTCAGGTGTGTACAGACAAGGACAAAATGATTAGCCCCAACTTACAGATTTCAATTTTTTGATGTGCTTTACCTTTATAATTCTTAAAACACATAAAATCATTAAAACTGCGGGTTGCTGTCCAATTTACACACAGTATAAAAACTTCAGCCAGAGTTTGAGCTGTAACTTGGGAAAGCATCATGCATCAAACGAAATCAGTTTACATGAGAAAAAAATGTCTATGGTTACTAAGGAGCAGATAGACATACAATGTTATCACAGTGTCAAGAACTGGAGTGAGAAATTTATTGAAATTCAAAGCCTGGCAGAGGTAGGAAGTGAACGACTTTAAAGACTCTGGAAAGAAAACTAGTGAGAGATCTGCCTGATCCTCAGAACAACTGCCAACAAGTGACCAACTTAGCCAAGTGAGGAACTGTTGATACTTCAGTGCGTCTGGAACTGGGAGTCTAGTCAAGGAATCATGAGGAAAGAAGGATATATGAAGATTTTCAAAGAAAACCTCAAACAGCAGCAAAACTGGATCTGCACCAGTGCTTTGTTTTCCAACACAACAACCCAAAATACATGTCACTCCTGTGAAGATCTACCTCCAGAAGACTGAAATGAAAATTACTGACTGGCCTGCACAAAGCCCTGACTTGAATCTCATTGAAAATCTGTGTGGTGAACTGAAGACCAACAAATCTGGAGGAGCTTGAGAGATTCACCAAAGAAGAATGACCTGGGATTGCTCAGAAGATGTGTGAGACTTGTTGAAAACTACAACTCAGTTCAATTTTATTTATATTCACCAAATCACAACAAATGTTGCCTCAAGGTGCTTTACATTGTCGAGGAAAGACCCTACAATAATACAAAGAAAACAGAAAACCTCAACAATCATGCAGCCCCCTGTAAGCAAGTGCCTTGGCTACAGTGGGAAGGAAAAACTCCCTTTTAAGAGGAAGAAATCTCCAGCAGAAACAGGCTAAGGGAGGGAGTGGCCATCTGCCACAGCAGGTTGTGGTCAGGAGAGGAAGACATGACAAAGATGATTAAATGATTAAACACAGAGTGGTGTACAACCACGTAGTGAGTGAATGACTGTAGGCTGTTTTTAAAAGGATACACAGCTGATTGTTAGCATCAGCTAATAACTTTCAAATTCACCCCCAGCTCAGACGGTGAAATACTTAGATACATTGTAAAAAAACCCAGGAGCTACATCTCAGACTCTACAGGCCTCAATTAGCATGATAATGCTAAAATGTATGTCAGAAGAAAAAGCCTGAACGAGTATGGCTTGTTTGGAAGGATTGCTGGGAGAAAACCTCTCCTCTCTTTAAAAGAACTTGTGGAACAATGGAAGTAGAGATGTTTGGAGAAAAGCAAACACATCATATCAGCACACACCAACAGACCAGAACTTCAGTCCATGGCGGTCACACTAAAACAAACACACAGATTTATGTGCTCGATAATCAGAATGACTGTTGCTGTATGGTGGATCATCAGATATACTCTAATTTGACGTTTACTGTGTCAGGTGTTCTTTATTATTCAGTAACATGTGACTGCGATGGAGACGATCTAAGACACACACAAAAACTACTTCTCAAAGGGGTGCAGTCTGAAGAGCGGTAGGTTAGTCTCCAAGGCAACCATGTTCATATTTCTAGTTGGGGTTATGAACCATCTCAGCACTGATTGATCAAAGACACGCTGTCCACATCTTCTTTGCCTTTACCTTTCTCGACAGATGCCTCTTGATCTCCCTCTTCTCCTCCTGCTCCTCCAGATCATTTCGAGCTGCAGGAAACCGCACAGAAAGCACACACACTCACACACAAATCATTTTTATCTGTAGTTTTTTTTTCTCTTTTTCCTTCATGTTATGCAAAGTGACTTACGTTTCAGAATGTTCCTCTGTTCTAGCTCCTCTGCTGTCGGCCTTTGACTCAACCGTCTGAATAAAGGGAAGGAAAGCATCTATTTTAGGAAAGCTATTTTTATATGATTTTAATGTTTATTCGTGCAAGCTTTCAGATCATGCTTATTGCTCTCGACATATGCAAAAAGAGATTTTACTCTTGTGGACAGAAAAGCTGGCTGTGCACGGGAAGTCTTTTTTTTTTCTTATGAAGCAGTATTTTGTGAATTTATTGAGTAGGTACTGACTCAGAGGCACTGGAATAGCAGGATGACAGATAGTGACTGAGAACAGGAGGATAAGAAGCAGAAAAGTTGCCAAAAACCCTCCAAAAAAAAAAAAGAAAAAAAAAAAAAAAAAAAAAAGAGGTGGACAGTGCAGAGGCTCAAAACATCAGCCAGAGGAAGATAAAGATAAAGATGATTCCTCCAGAGCCAGCTAACAAAACAATACCAACTAATGTTAAGATGTGGAGTTCATTAAGTAATACAAGCAGTTGCACACTACAAGTTGTCCTAATATTATAAAAACCTATTAAGTGGGACCAAAGAGCACAATGAATATGTAGGGTAATGCCCCCGGCCATATATTACAGCGAGTGGTTATAGAAGATGGATATTTACTGCAGTAATGATGTAGCTAAGTACTGTGTGTGTGCTTTAGATTTTAGATAAATTTTAGTACATTTCATACATTTCTGTATATAAAATGTGGACTTGCCACTATGATATCAAACAATATTAGAGTAGAATTTTGCAACAGCATGGATTGCGATAGAAATATAACCAAGATGAACTATTTTTTGCGACTGAAATTAGCTACACGGGCTGTAAACATGGTTAGTTTTGCTAGCGAGGCAACCTCTGGTCGTGAAGGAAAAATGCTTGTTCCCAACTGGTTTGTGAAGGTTGATGTCAGTCACTGAGAAAATGACTTCTAACACAGACATACAGACCAATCAGTGAGCTCCTGGCCACCACCTGTCGTTAGAGGAAAATGTGTAGTCTCCAGCCGGCTGGTAAAAGCCTCTTTATGATTACTTTGGTCACCAGCATATTGCTGCAGTCATAGTTTGAATGGAAGTGACGGACTTGTCTATAAAGACTGACAAGCTGCTCTTTGAGCCGCAGTGGAGCTGAGAAAACACACACTGGAAATGAAAACTGGTAAAATAGGATTGTTTTCAGCGACAAGCTAAAGCGTTCTAAAAAATTTACAGGGCTCCTCTTGGCAAAGCAAAGTGTTTGGCACAACCTGATTCTGCTAGCTAAAGCTGTTGTACAGGACAGGGTAAAAAACAAGAAGAACTACAGGCAACCCTGGATATTTCCTAGCTACCAAAGTAATCACTCAGTTTTCTCACAGGTTTTTGCAACCGGAAGAAACAGGAAGCACTACTAACGACTCAGGGAATACTCGCATTTCCCAAAAAACGGTGGTTGTGTCACGTGTGATGTGATATGATGGACAACTCCTGAGCAGTGGGCATTTTTATTAGAAACCTCATTAAAAGTTTGGCACTTTAAAATAGGACTAGATGTGACCTCAAGTGTACCGCTCCTCCGAGTGGCTCGGTGCCACATCAGCATGTGTGCTCTTAAGTCGGAAGCTCACCTCGTCAGTTTGGTGGCCGTCTGTTGCCGGGATTCGAGCCGCTCCTGGTCCGAATGCAGTGGCAGGATGTTCTTCTCCTCCAGCTCTCTTTTGGATGGACGGTTGCTCAGCTTGATGGCCAGAGAGTCTTTTCGTAAGACCTTCATGGCCAGTGTGCCTTTATTGAACATATTGGCAGAGGAAATCGTATCAAAGTTAAGCAGATTGAGGCTGTCGCAGCCTCCCAGTAAGAGGCACACAGTATAGATCTTCTTCTGCAGTAAATATTTTTGTAATTCTCATTAATGTACACGTCTCTGTCCTCTTTATTGTTTTTCAGGGTTTCAATGTAACCTTGAAGACCATGGTGGGTGTAAGCCAAATTTTAATAAAGACAAAAAGATGCTTACTTGTAAACAGTGTATCATCCTCATCCTCTTCTTCGTCTTCCTCCTCCTCCTCATCTTCCTCCTCGTCTTCCTCTTCCTCCTCTTCCTCATCCTTGTACATGCCCGGCAGGTCCTCGTAGTCTGCCTCGTTAGGGAGGTTCTCTTTGTCATCGTCGCACTCGATCATCACCGTGGGAACGGCGTGCATCATGGAGCTGCAGTTTCAGAATGAAATGGTAAACGTGTCACACAAACATATTCACACATACACGTTCACTGCTGTGTGAAGTGAGGGTTATGGTTATGTCTGAAGGCCTCTACCATTATGGCATAGACAGCCTCAATGACTACAGACCTGTAGCCCTCTGTAGTCCTGAAGTACTTAGAGCAGATAGTGTCTCAGCACATCAGAGACTGCTACCCCCTGCTTTGACCCCCACCAGTTTGCTTACAGAGCAAATCCACATAGGATGTCATCACCATCACCCTTCACAGAGCGCTGAGCCATCTGGAGAACAGGAAGAGCTACGCAAAGATGCACTACAGCTCAGCATTCAACACCATAATGACAGACATCTTCATCCCCAAACTGGACCACCTTCAGATCCCCTATTGGAACCTGCACGATGGTTGGGCTCATCTCTGATATAGATGAGACGGCGTACAGGGTGGAGGTAGAAAACCTGTCCACTGGTGCTCAGAAAAGAACCTGAAGCTGAACATCCTTAAAACAAAAGAACTCCTAATGGGCTTCAGGAAGCACAGACCGGTCCACTCCCCTCTTATTATAAAAGGAGAATGGGTGGAATCTGAGAAAGAATAACCTGAGGCTGATGCTGGTCTTCCTCCACTCCTGAGTGGAGGGCGCGCTCTGGATTTTTGGAACGCAGGAGCCACTACTGAGAACAGAAAGGCTGCGCAGAGGTTAATTAACACTGCCCAAAAACATTATTGGCTGCCCTGTCGCTCCCCCATCGTCCGATCCTTCCCTCCTGCCCCTGGAAGATCGGGTGATGGTCTCTTGGGATGGGATCACAGGTGACCCCGTGGACCCTGCTCACCACCTGTTTGACCAGTTGCCCTCTGGTCAGTGCCTCAGGTCAATCAGGTCACACACCTCATTGACCTGAGGCACCTGTTAAAAAATATTCTCCCCCGACACCCCACCCCTGCCCACCCACCTCACCGATCTGAGCCATGGTCTGAGTAACCCTGATCACTCAGTCCACTCACACACCGACTCTAATTCAGACTGTGAATAGACAGACTAAATAGTGATACTTAAACAGACAGTGCAAAGACAAGTCTTTTCTTTGCACTACCTCCAAGCACTTTGCTCTCCAATGTGTGCCTCTCTATTGTTTTGTATGTATTCCTCTAGACCAGGGGTAGGCAACCTTTTTGATGACGAGTGCCATCTAAAGTTTCCTCAGAAGTCAATGTGCCATATAATTGCATTAGCAATAAATTTAATAACGATCTATATTAACAGTTGCTGTGCTGAGCGGAGAGCTCCTGAAGCATTTGAAGTGTCGGAACGTGGAAATTTCAACATCGCTTGAAAAAACTGACAGCTAGCAACGTCCCTCTCACCAGTAGGCTAAGTGATTTTTAGCCAATTACAAGTTGAATCTGGTAGTCGGGGTTGTTAGCTAAGATGCCGTCATTAAGAAGTGGTACAACTAATGTGTCTATGCGAGCTAATTTGCGATGTGCACCGCTGGCCCGGCCATTTATTTTTTAATGCACCCTCTCAGATTAATTCACTGCGTGTCGTGCCCAGGGCTGGACTGGGACAAAAAAATCGGCCCGGGCATTTTGACTACAGACCGGCCCACCAGGTATTATAAGAAAAGCCATAAAGCCTTTGAATGAAAACAAACGCTGTTGTGACAGTGATGTTCACTGTCTTGTTGGTATGTGTATGATTTCTATACGTTGTACATCAGATAAAAACTTTGGTTGTAAGATTCAGATAATTATTTTTTAAAAGCGAGACATTTTAAATGAGAATAAGAAAGAAAAGTATGTCTTTGTGCCCCCCTCTCCCTGTTAATGTCCTACCTGGCCCCCCTGGCAAAACTTTGCTAGACCCGCCCCTGCACAGTTACCAGCTGTCAGCTATGTAGAAAAAGGATCCTGGTGTTATTTGTCTCTCAGAAACAGTTCATAGCTTCCCTTCAACTCATTCATGTCACCTAAAAGGTAAACCTGTTTCTCCATCACCTGTTCAGCTCTGATGATTCAGTAAGGACATCTCCTGGTTTCCCTCTCATCACATAACCAAACCATATCATGACCAGCAGCTTTACAGCTGTGGCTCCAGCAAAAATCAGCTGATACTAGAAATTAATATTAAATACATTCTAACAACAGCTGATCAAGCTTAAACGCGCTGCTGTTTAGCGCGACATCCGCTGGTTTCCTCTTTCTGGCGCAAAGTGGGCGATAAACAAAGGAGAGACGGGACTTGCGTCAGCTGATCATTGATCAGTTTCAGGATTGAATGAGAGAAGAAGAGTCAGCTGATAGCGTAAAGGCGCAGGATAACTCCAGCTTTGTGTCTTTTTCATCCTAGCTGAAGTACGGGACAAACTGTGTTCCTTTTCAGCTCAATACGAAACGCGTAATATTTTCTCTGAATACGGGACGATTCCGTTTTTTACAGGACGGTTGGAAGCTCTACTAACTAACCTTATGAATTAAATAAAGTAAAATCATAGCACCGACCCAGCTGTGTAGAAACTCCGTCATGTAAAGAGCTACACCTACTTTGAAGAAAAACAATTTTTCACTGTGGACTACAGGCAACTATGGAAAGACCAGAACTCAATCTAATCTTTTCTGAATGTGAATCCTTAAAATGCCCATTCAGGTGGGAGCAGATCATACACACTATTCTGGAGTCAGACACTCCATCCAAATCCAGAAAGACCCTTGAAAGCCAAACAGATGTTTCAATTTGTTTTTGTAAAACGGATAGCTCTGCCTTACTAAAAAAAACAAAAAACACACCACCTATGGTTGTGTATGTGCTGCGCAGCCATATTCTTCCTAGACAACTGTCAAAAAAATAGGAATATTTCCCTATAAATTACACATTTGTGAATCTTAAAATGGCGTTGTGCTTTCCGTGGATGACTTTTGTGAGTTGGTGTGAAGGATTCCAACTCAGATCGTGATTCTATAGCAAAAGATCATCATAGTCACTGTAGGAGCTCTTAAAACATTCACCTTACACGTCTCAGAGTATCACAACCTAGCCTGGATAAATGGGAGGTCATCTGGCTTCTGGGTCAGTTGGATCTGCTTGGATCCCTGTGATGTAAATTTCTTCATCAGACAGTGAGCGAGGGTCCGTGTGGACATCAGCTTGCCTGTCTGTTTTTACATTACAACACACTACCTGTGTGCCTGGGCAGCGGACTTTAAAGAAGTATATAAGGAATGACAGCTGTCCATGTTCAGAACAGAGTAGCATCCGAGCTTTCAACTTGGTGCCAAGTCAACATACAGAGCCATCTGCTTTGGGAATAAGGGGGCCGACACTCTTCCCTACTTTTTGTGGCACGGGGGTTGGTGCTTAGCAAAGTTGCCCAGGGCTGGATTTAGTACAGAGGGGACTGGTTGATTAATCAATTGGTCTTTCTCAGTTTTGTAAAACTACTATATAATCAAACAATATTTTTTTTAATCATTTTTGTAAATTTTTGTTTAGTCCAAAATATGATTGTCCCAGCTTCTTTATGTTACAGGCTCGTTCTAAACGATCAATTTAATGAGCCTTTTGACTTTTCGCTGATATTTTCTTGACTTTCTGGCCTCTGCGGTGTGATCCTCACCTCTCAAACCTCTGCATGGTGAGGGCCAGGGTTTTGTTCAGCTCCTCTATGATTCGGCTGGGCGGGTGGAGAGGAACAGGCAGGGTCCCGTACTGCAGTGAGTGTGCACCCATTGGAGCATGGCTGGGAGGGGCGGGGCACTTCTGGAAGGCGATAGAAGAGGGCTCCATGCTCCCTGCAGGTACGGAGATCATGAGCTTCTTCGGAGGTAGAGGAGGAGACAACTTAGCCGACATGCATGGCAACTTCACGGGGGCGCCGTCTGCACGAGGAGGTGGACGTGGGAGGATTAGGCACACGCGCACTAATGCGGTTGTGAGCACGCATGGAGACACACTCACCTGTAATGTGATTGGGTAGCCTGTTGAAAGGCTTGGGTGGCAGAGCGGGAGGTTGTTTGTGTAGCGTTGGAGGTCTGCAGAGGGTTGATTCAGCACCATCAGCCTGATATACGATAGACTTCTTTGTGGGCGGAGCCTGACTGGATTTCTGGGTGTGGTCCTGTTGAGCATCACTAGGCATTTGAAACTCCAGGGAGCCTGGGGGAAACAACAAAGGAGTCAGAGACCACTGTGAATCAAATACCTAAAGAGGTTTCAGTGGTTCTGAGGCTGTGCTGCCTACCTACAGCTGCTCCTGCTGCTCCCTCCATCAGCTCACTACCTTCAGACTCCGACAGGCTGGAGCCAAGCACCGAGGAACGACCATTCTCTATCTTCACCTCCTCCCGGATGGTCAGAGATGCACCATCTGCACAGAAAGATGCACATTGGTGTTCAAAAGTAGGTAAAAAATGAAAAAACAGAGCAAAGGATCTCCTTATGTAGCATTTTTTTCAAATTTTGCTTAGAGAAAATATGAATCACGTAACAGTGTAGTTTTCAAAGATAGATAGGGAGAAACACCCAGGTAGAGCAGCTGGATGTGAGGGAATGGTGGTAAGGATCAGACAGGCACACATATTCCTAAGCTCAGTCTTGTCATGATAAAGCTGACTGGTGTGCTGTAAGTAAACTTGTCACTGGATTTACTGACACTTAAAAAATGAGTTACAACTGTGCACAAGCTTGCGTGAGTCTTTGGTGCGCTGCAGCACTTAAACAGCACCACCCCACTGATGACAGAACAATGTGAGAGACTCAAACCAATCAAAGTGCAAGAGAAAAGGCATGAATCACAACTGAGAAGCTGCAACCGGAAAAATCTTACTTTACATTCGAATTTGAACCTAAAATCAAAATCAGGCCGCAAACAAAGAGAACAACTAATACTACAACACTGGCCACTTTCTTTCTCACCTTCGCTGTGTGGAGCCTCACCTTTCTCATAGACCTCCTTTAGGAGTCCCTTCTTGATGAGCTCCTCTCTGCTCTGGCGAGTGGACATCTTCCTCTCCAACACTGAGGGAGCACAGAGGAGGAGACGTCATAAACGACTTGAACAGGAAGAAAGCTGCTGCGCTGGATGCTAACAGAGTTATCAGGATCGAGGAACGAGTCAGCTGCAGCAGCTGTTTCTTTGGACTTGCTGCTGCTTCCAGCACTGCTGCTGTGTGCCAAGGAAATATCATGTGACTGACCCTCTGAGCTGTGCGCACAAACATAACACTACCAGTTCACTGATCCTCTGACAGAGATGCCTACTCGCCTCCTCACTCCTAAACATTTCCCGTAAATAACACTTTTTCATTTTCTAGCATATCCAGCATGAGCTGTGAAAACGTATCTTTTCCAATGCCATTTTGATTGGTAGGGTTTGAGACAATATCAGTAAAGTGTTAGGGTGGGGGAGTTAATAAAAGCAATATTACAATACTACAAGTCTTTTTTTTTTTTTTTAAACCCTGACATACACTATATCTAATGAAGTCATTTAATGGCGTTTGTAATGCGTTTTTCTGTGTTGCTTTCTAACAGCTCAGTTTGGTAAACTGATATCTACACATCACCCACACACATAGTAATGCAGGATTATTGTCTAACTGATGCATTTTGTCTTATATAGCCTTTATGGAGCAAAAGTCTTGAACTACCCCGTGGAAAAGAGAAGCAACAATTTATTAAAACGCGCACAAACACACATGAAAATACAGTATTTAAGGCAAAAACTGAGTTTGTAAAATTGTAACGACCTTGAATGTCAGCATTTGGTAAAACCACCTTTATTCTTCAACAAGAGCTGAACTCTCTTAGGGCAGCTTTCTAGTGACTTCTCTTCTAGGAGTAACCCGTGAAGCTCTTTTCTGAGTGGTTTCTGTCATATTTCAGGCTGTATATCACAAAATCACTGGGTTTTCATTAGAAGTTAGCGAGCGTGGTCTCTGCCTATTCAGCTAACCATGAAAACCCCCCCAAAACAATTCTAATGGTCGTCAAACCACATCTTTATTTATGTATACACTGAGGTGTCAACACTCATTGTTAAGGGTACAGAGGCGCTGGTCTAATGTTGTCTTTATGGGAAAAAGCCTCGAGAAGTCTTCAAAAATAGTTCTTCAGGCTTTTTAAAGGACATTCAAAGCTCTTCTTTGGATGTTGCCCCCCCTTCTGTTCCGTTTCTGTTCCCACGTTGTTTGAGTCCAGGCTGTGGGGAGGCCAATCCATGACTGACAGTTCCATACAGGTATGCTTTTACTAGATTGGCAGTGTGTTTGGGTTCGCTGTCATGCTGAAAATGAAGCTGTTGTAAAACAAATGCTCTCCATTCCAATGTTTCTTTGAGAATCACCTTGTTGATGCAATAATACTATTTTATGTCTGTCAAACTTTGTGTGATCTTTGATATGTTTCATAGATTCAGCTAAAGAAAGTGGAGAAAAAGTGCCCAGGGATACAATGTAAAACTGGTTCCGTATATGTTGCCCCAGTGTCAATGTATTGTAGTCATAACTGTCTGTGTTTCCTACAGTAAACCCTATTCAACCCCACAGCTATATTTTTACTTGAAGCACGAAAATCTGGATAATCCAATGCACCTTGACTGCATGACAGCAGGGTGCAGCAAAAGCACACGGTACACGCAACGTGTAGCACCTGTGCGCACGTACACATGCTATAAAACGTATACTGTTCATTATCTGGGTGCAGAGAAGGCAGGAAGGTTTTCAGCAGGGTAAAAAAAAAAGTGTAACTGCTATGACAGCTGGGGGAACAGCTTGGCTGCAGGAAGCCTCTCTTCACCCCTCTGCTGCGTGTTTGCGTCGCTCAGTGAGAGCAGGATGTAAAATGATTCAGCCAGCTGAGAAACAACAACAACAGCGGCTATTTCGGCATCCAAATCCAACACTTTCCTTCGCTTCACAGCTTAGTACTCGCTGAATATTGTAGCCCCGAGCCAGACATATGAAACTACTTTCAAATTTGCTCACTGCTTTGAATGAAGTGTTAATTCACTGTTAAAGAGACAACACGTCGGCTGGCGAACTCCATTTGAAGCTCACTTGTTGCTACGGCCAACATTAATGATCAATTCTTCCACAGCTGCTGTGTTGGCATCTCTGAACAGCAGTGGAATTAACAGCTTTCAGCAACAGCATTTAAAAAAAGTCAAGTATAAGTTCATTGTGTAAGAACACGAATACACTGATGTCTGGAATAGCAGTTTGGCTGATCCCAATGTTTATTGCATTTATGCATTTCATCACACCACCTGAGAAAAAGCACAAATTCAGTCATTCTGATTTATGAGGCTGGATCCCAAATATACAAGGGCACCAAAACTGAAAGAATACAAATCAGTTACTATGTTTCCGCTGTGCTGACTATTCTTTATCTGTAGAAAAGTCTTTATGATGAAGACGGAGCCTGTAACAGCTCACGAATTTGACTAAACAAGTGGGAGGTGACGTTTACCTTCTTGCTTCCAGCTGTTAGCAGAAGTCTTTCTTCTGAGTTTATTACATACCTGCAGAATCAGAAAGCAGCAGGATCCTCTATTGAGTGGATACACATGTGAGAGAGCAGCCTCATTAATGACTGACAGCGATGCCACTAATGAGGATCTAACAGCAAATGGAGTTTTGCACTTTTCTTGACATGGATGGGCTGTCACACAGGTCAGCCCATCCACGTCACAGGTCAAAGCTATAAGTTTGAACATCCTAGGTGACTTCCTTCGTGAGTTATCACATTCACAAGATTTTCAATAAACTTGACCTCTGACTTGAGGTCAAGGTCACTGAACTTCAAACTCCAGAGTTTTAGTGGATGCACCTATGGTATCAATTTGAAAATTAATTATTCTTCACTTGGATTTTAGAGCTAAATAAAGATGCTGCATTCATGGTCTAATGGAAATGTCCAGGATTCCAATCCAGCTACAAACCTTTGCATTCGCATTATGTATACTTCCAAAATTGAATTCAGTGGACAAATGAAGGTTGATATTACTTGTTCCTGCTTAATATCTACATACAGCCATTCTTTGCTTATATGACGTATCAGACTATAATGACTGGACTCATGAAATCTCCCTGTGCATAGCCAGACACAACCATGCACAGTAGACTTTTGATGCTAACATTTTAAAGGACAGCGTCTCTCAAGGCTGTTGCTAGGTGTCAGAGATGGGAGTGAGGCAGAGAGGACAGAAAGGCGCAGAGCTGGCTGCCGACCTGCAGATGTGCTGTTTACAGAGTTTTGGTTCTCACCTGCAGACGTCTGCTTAAACTTCTCACTCTTCTTCTTCCTCCACTTCCAGGGTTTGAACAGACGACCCAGGGTGGCGAATTTGCTCCGCCGCCGGATGGGGGGCGTGTGCGTACCCGGTACCAGCGAATCAGAGCGCATCGCTGCCAACCTCTCCACTTCCTCAGCTGAAAAGACAACATTAACAAGCAGATAAACAAAATGCATAAAAACATTGTTTTTGTGGTTTTGACTCACTTAATTTTGCGCTTTTTATTCCAACGCTTAGCACAACAACGTATTTGTTCGGATATTTGGCGTTATGACGACTGACAGTTGGCATCTGGGTGACTGATATAGTCTGAGTTCTTTTTTAGGAAGAGTGTAGCACAAATTTGAAAACCTGATGCCTTTTCTCAGATAAACATCGCCATAAAAGGAAGACCTTCGGGTAATGACCCAAAAATTGTTTTTTCAAGAAATCATTCTGGATAATGATCTGATTAATGACCATTTTATTAAAGCCTCAGCCAGGTGGGCACAAAGTAAATGAGCTATTATTCTATAGCTTATTAACTGATAATGGGACCCTTTTAACCCACAGTTAAGTAGAACAGATGATCGCTGCTCTCTGCTTCAAATGTCAGAGGACATTTTCTGCCAGGGGGGTTTTGCATAATCAAGTCAGGTAAAGCTTATTTGGATCGCTTTCAATCACAGCTAATGTGTCAGGTGGCCACAGCAGCAGAAACCTTATGTAAGAAGGAGGAGAGAAAAACTTGGACAGAGAGGAGTTAGCCAGCTACAACACAGACCAAAGGGGGGGGGGGGGTTTCAGTGGTGAGAATCTGATAGAATTATAACCTCTTCAACTGTGAGCCTTCCCTTTCCCATGTTTTCCATTAACCCTCTTCCTCTGAGCTACAATTCCCCCCACCCCACAGGGACTTTCCTCAAAGTAATCATGCTGGAGGCCACTCTATACAGCATGCTCCGATTTTCCATTTGAAATTACACCTTTCCCATTACACACACACACACACACACACACACACACACACACACACAACATCCTCTACAAAACAAGGGCAGAGCCAGCAGCAATAAAGGGGGGGAAGGAAGGCAACATTTCAGCAGGCAGCAGAGGATGTAAACCTGCACACACACGACAGAAGCATGCAGTGCAAACAGATACTTGTCAGACAGATGAATGGAAAGATGGAAATGAATCCAAACACATGGAATGTTTCGAATTTGGGTGAAGTAAACTTAATTCAACTGGGAATGTTGTACAAGTAATTGAGGAATGACAGGGAAAATCTGGCAGTAAAACATAGGAATGTTTTGCAAAATCATGTGCGGCTCAGAGTCAAAGATGCTTGTTTTCCACATCAAAAGCAGACAGATGTGGAGGTTCTGGACGCCTCCTAGGTGAGGTGTTTCAGGCATGGCCAAATGGAGGCAGACTGAGGAGAGATTACATCTGTCAGCTGGCCTGGGAAAGCCTGACTGCTCCCCAGAATGAGGTGGCTAAGGAGAGAGATGTTTGGACATGTGTGTTTAGATTGCTGTCCCTGTGATGTGGACCCCGATAAGCAGGAGACAATGGATGATGGATGGATAAAAGACTGTTGTATATTATCACTGCCTTCAGTTCTATTACAAAAATACAGTACGACTTGACCATCAGTCTACCTTTAAGTCAAAATCTTTGAAGCTGTGTTTTTGCCAGTGATTTCTCCTCTATTTGAAACATTATCAGCAGTTGATGGACAAACCAGCCATGTGTAAACTGGTAGGCAGCTGCAGACGGGAGGCGATGACATCCTTCGGGAGGCCTTGTTGGAAGAGAGATGTCAGTTCAAATCTGCACCAACACTGTACCTGCCATTGAGAGTTCCTTCAACAACATCCAGTCAGCCCCCCCTCATCCTCCCCTCCCTAACCCCTCAGTAGACACTCTGAGTCTGTGTAGCATCCCTGTGTGAACGTCAGAGCTCACGGAAACCTCCCTTGCACAAAGGCTCTCTCAATGAAGCGTCTCCAGCACCTAAAGCAGTAAAATTAGTGTTTCCAGGACAACAGTGACATCATTCGACTGCAAAAAAAACCCAAAACTATGCAGATTTTGAGGTGATGACATACTGTGTTTGTCTCATCTTTTGTCTCCTTACACAAAAGGTGTCTTCTCCCTCCTGGTGTAGTCCAACCCCCCCTCGCCACAAGCAGTGGAGCGAGAGCAGCAGTGAGTCAGAGGGCTCAGACTCACACTGCAGGGAGACATTCTTTCAGTCTGACCTGGGGTCTGTTATCTCACTGATGCCTCAAAACACTGACTCACTGAACAACAAGCTCGAAAACAACTTGGTTCAGCCAAAACAACGATGCTGGAAGGCCTGTGTTACGACTGAATTTCTTAGCTGATTCATAGTTTTAGTTTTTGTTTCTCTCTCTTTTTTTTTTAAATGGCCTTGCTACTGGGCATCAAGCAAAATAAGACTCGCCACCCCCCCAAACTGCAGTTCCTCTGATGGCCACTTGAGGCTGTCTCCAAAAGAGTGTCAGTCCCGCAGACCATATAAAAGATGTGAGTAGCTGTTGTGATGCCATCCACTGGTTTCTTGACAGTGGATGGCATTAACATTTTCACCATCACTAACTTAGCCAATGAGCAAATGTTTTTGAAACTAACGGCTTGTTAATCACAAGGCATGAAATTCACTGACCAGCAGTAGCCACTGTCATCTTTTTATACAGTCTATGCTGGCACCAGCTGTTGCATCAATTGACTTGACTTGTGTTGATTTGTGGAGGAAAAACAAGAACGCCAACAGTCTGAAACATCTTCAAGTAAACAATAAATGAAGAGGAAATGTTACTGTCACTGCAAACCAGTTTCTTCATTACTGAGTTTACTGAAAAATGACGTTTTTGATCATCTGTTGAAGATCCTCTGTCAAGAAAACTCCAAACGAGTTCTGGTTATCTCTTCTCAAACAAATCGTGCCAGTAAAACCAGGTTTTGAAAGGGCTGCTCACTAAATCCCCGGTGGCTGATTAAGCAATTTAAATCAAGTGGCTGAGTTTTATTAAAGAACAAAGCCTCCACTGATCCACACGCTAAGGTTTTCAAATAAAACCACAAGCTGATTAAATGAACAGATTCTATGATTAGCTATTGATCTCTGTTATTTAAGCCAGAGCAACTATTGACGTTGTGTGTGTTTGAGATGAACTGCTGCAGTGATGGCTCCATAAATTGATTTCTGTATTGACAGAAAATTCATCAGCATCAGTGCAGATAATAATCCACCGACAGTCTGAACTTGAAGTGATAGTTATAGCAGTTAATAAGGGAAAAGACTAAACCATACGATGATGTTTGGTTTGTGGAATCCAGTAAGACAAAACCAGAAAATTTCCCAGCTCTCTATATTAACTGAAACTATAGCGATCCGTGCGTGGAATGCCCTGAACTTCTGCTTTCACGATGCAAACAGGGAAGCAAAACAAAAACTGGACTTGAAATCATGCGCTTACAGTGAAGCTCCAGCCACACCACAGCCCCGTGACAGCGAAGAAGACTCAGCAGAGGCTTTCAAACAGCATCAGCTATTGTTAACCTCACTGTAAAGTAAAACAGATTCAATACAGGGATCTGATCTGAGCGCTGACCCCGACCCCCACCAGCAGGCAGGGAGCGATGAGCACAATCATTTAAAAAGCAGGAGTACTCCTCCTCCTGCTCTCAAAGCAACCTGAAGCGTCTCACCGTCCAGCGGCTCGGCTCCTCGGCAGTTGCTGCAGATGTGTTTGATCTCCTTGCAGTGGATCATGAACGGCGTGTTGTTGTTGTTGTTCGCGGCGGGCTCATGATGATGCTGAAGCTGATGCTTCTCGGAGCTGTTACGGGACTTCATCCTGGTCAGGCAGAAAGCTCTCCTTCTCTTCCTCAGCTCCCCCTCTTCGGACGCCGGGGTTGAGGATGTGCCGTGGGTCTTAGGTCCGGACCACGAGCACATCACGTCTCCTCCACAGCCCGCCATGTTTGAGCTGGACTGCAGGAATAGACCCTCTCGCCCTCTGCTCCGCTAGAGGGGATTTCAAACGGTTTGCTGCTCTGTCCACCCCCTGCAAGTCAACCAACATACGACGCTGTTTCCCCTCAGTTCCTACAAAATAAAAGCCCACAAGCTGTGCTCTTCTTTTTCAGATCAGCAACCAAGCTGGTACCTTCACAACCATGTCACCAGGTTACACGCGTCCCCGGCCACAAATCTTTCGGTGAACCCCAGCCAGCTAGTTTCTACGATCCCCCCCCCTCTCTCTCATCAGACACATAAAGGAATGTGTACACAGGATGAAGAGTACTGACTGTATCCTACTGAAAAAAGTAACCCTCACAACACACCTTCACTCGCTTCTTCTGCTGGGAGCTGCAGCAGGTCGTCCTCTAGGGAGGGCAGCTTTTGGCACCTTCAAAGTCTTGTGATATGAATCCACTGTGATAGTGAGCTGCTGCTACTATGTTTTACCTCCCACTTAGCTTGAACATCTGAACGTCTCAAAAACTAACTGCAGTGTTTTCATCCTAAATTTGTTGAATAAAAAAATGCCAATTTTCTGGCAAAGTACTGGAAGTACTCAGCCCACACTAGCCTCAGCAGTGTGAGAAAGAGGCAGGAAAAATGAATGACTCCTGGATGAACCAACTGCGCATGGGCCCCTGGACATGCCTACTGGATAATCCGGCCCAGGCCACTTCTTACACTTTATTTAAACAGCTGTAGCATCTAAACTTGTACTTGTTTTTGCCACAAGTTTGGGTCTTGTGGAATCTTATATTAGTCCATGTTTTATCCTTTGAATCGCCTCTTGCATTTGCCATTAAATTGGGAAGGGAGACACAACAGTGTCAGAATGAGGCTCTCTGTGTTGTTGTACTTGTTTTTGCCACAAGTTTGGGTCTTGTCTATTGTCAGGCTAACAGAGAAAAAAAAACTCCATTATGCCCTGACCATGCACTCCACCTGTATCATTTCCTACTCTTCCTAGGATAATCTCTCTCTAATCTTAACCAAACTGGAGCTTTCATGCAAAATATTACAGAAATCCCTGTTTACAACACGTACACTACAAAAAGCAATAAATCACTGAATGCAATTCATGGTCTCTGCAGAAAAATTGAATAGTGACATCAAATAGGCGTTACTGTAAGTTGTCATCTTTATGTGGAATATGTATTTGGTGACAACAAAAATATTGCTCCACTTCAACCTAGAAAGACCAAGAAAAATAATCAGCCACATCGCCCCCTTTACCTATTAACTAAAACAAACAAACAAACAAACAAACAAAAAAGAGTGTTAAGTAGAAGGTGAGGTGGAGGTGAGCTGCAACGGAGCTTGCAAGTTAAAGCTGGTTAAATAGCACTCCCTATATGGTATTTGTCAAATGGACGAGTAGAAGATTTGGAAGAGGAAAAAACGCATATCTACAGGCTGAAATGTTTGTGGCTCCACTGACTGATACTCAGTGTTCCATTTACTGTACCCACCAATGAACCATTATATGAAAATTCAAAATACAAGATGATTGTTAAAGCACATGATTAGCTTGTGTGGACAAAAAAAGAAACAGCATTGACAGCATGCTTGCAAATGTCCATTGCTGGCTTACATAGCGTAATATGTATTAGTTTACTACTGATAAAAGAAGCCAGACTTTTAGCAAATAGGATTAAAGATCCAGGTAAAAATAACTTAATACATTCTGAGAAACCTAATGCAAAATACATCTAAAGCTGCTTTTTTGTTGCAGCTAATGAATTTCAAACAAAACTGATTGGTGGCGGAAAAATGACAAGGTACTCTGCATTTAAAAAAAACCCACAATGTAGGCTTAGATGTGCTTTATTAACAAGAAAGCCTATAATCCTCTAGGCATCGTTAGTCTGGATATCATTCGTTTTTCATTATTTTATTTTGAAGGTCCACTTCCTTTCTGGGTTCCACCTATTTTTCCAGCCTTAGCTTTAACTAGCTCCAGCCCCCATCTCCGCAGCCAATCACAGTCTGCACGCGGATCAATGACGCGCATTCGAGTCGCCGCTTTAGCCAATGAGGTTGAAGCACGGACATTAACGATGTAGTATTTTAAACCAAAGAAGGAAAACCTGGAAAACCAAGGGAATGACTTTTTACATTCAGAAGCAAAGCCACGTAGTCTGCCTGAGTGTGACACGAACAGCTGTCCCTTTTATGTGTTTGAATATACGCTTACTGGCCACTTTATTAGACACACTTTGCCAGGACCTTTGCCTCCTTTTCAGCTACAGGCTGTAGGGTGGCTGTAGCTCAGGTGGCAGAGCAGGTCAGCCACTAATCAGAAGGTCGGTGGTTCGATCCCAGGCTGCCTCCTGGCTGCATGCCAAATATCCTTGGGCAAGATACTAACCCCATGTTTGCCTACTGGTGGTGGTCAGAGGGCCCGGTGGCGCCAGTGTCCGGCAGCCTCGCCTCTGTCAGTGCGCCCCAGGGCAGCTGTGGCTACAATGTAGCTTGCCATCGCCTGTGTGTGAATGACTGAATGTAGTGTGAAGCGCTTTGGGGTCCTTAGGGACTAGAAAAGCGCTATACAAATGCAGGCCATTTACCATTTTCCATTCAGAACGGCCTCTAAGACAAAGACTGGAAACATTCATCTGAGATTTCTGTTCATGTTGACATGACAGCATCATACAGTTGCTGCAGATTTGTCAGCTGTTATGCATGTAAGCCACCTTGCGCTTCATCACCTCCCAAAGATATTGGATTGAGCGTCTAGTGCCTGTGGAGGCCACTGGAGTTGTTATTTGTCATGTTAAGATCAATCAATCTTTATTGATTTAAACCAGTTTCAAATGATCTGAGCTTTGTCACATGGCATGTTATCCTGCTGGAAGGAGCCATTAGAAGATCAGTGAGCTGTGGTCATAAAGTGATGGAGATGGTTACTCAGGTCTGAATATTGCAACATAAATCAAAACTCATCAGACCAGGCAACATTTTTCCAACCTGCTACATTCAAATTTTGGTGAACAAGTGCAAACTGTAGCCTCAAAATCGAATATATAGATATAATATAGTGCTATATTATCCCAATAGATCATTTCACCATACCAGTGCAGGGTACATACCAGTTCTACCATTCCCACCATCACCTGATTATTGCATGTCTGATCATTGGGGTTCCCTCTCTAATGTTGTAAGGTTGTTACTTTACAATATAACGGTCCTTTAGTCAGTGTTAATTTGTAAATAACACTGAATTTGAAGTGGTATGAAACAAAAATAAATCCACAGTTTTACTGGAAGCGACTAACTCTTCCAGGTTGCAGATTGAAATCTTGAAATGTTCTTGAGGTTCACAGCTGCATAGCTGTGTGTGAGTGTGTGTGTGGGTGGGTGGCTGATCAGTAAAAACAACAAGAAAAAATGACACACATAACAGATCCAAGATTTAAAAGATGAAAACAAAAGTTAAATTTGGAAAGCCTTTTAAAAATAAGCATGAAGAGAGAAATTTGCATATTCTCTGTGGAGGCCAAGCAAGGGTCACAGCCTGTAGCTGCGACTCTCTGCCAGCAGGTGGCGCTCATTTACAACAAATAGGTAAAATACATTAATCCATCTTTCTGAAACAGTGACAGACTGAGCTGCAGGGTGCTGGCTGGTTAGGAGGAGTCACTGTCTAATCATCTGCTATCAACCTCATATTGCAACAGTCATCTGTGATGCACAGGAATACACTAGTAGGCCTTGGATGTGCGTTTGTGTTTGACTGACTAGACCTGTATTTATACAGTCAATCATTTCAGGCTATTTATTGTGTGAATTGTGTGCGGATGCTTACGTATTTATGTAACACTAAGATTAACAAAGCATATGCTCCATTTTCCTTGCTGCAAACGATGAGTCATGGAGGATTTCAAAATCAAAGTACAAGGCTGTGTATTACAAGATGAAAGGCGCACTGTTAATTGAACAAGCCTTGCATCTGGAGTGATCCCGCCTCCTTCAGTATCAGACCTACAGCTCTCACACTTAGCTGAGAGTAAAAACAAGGGCGTAAAATAAAAGAAATGTCCTTTAAGAAGACTTCGAGCAATGAAGTGGTCGGATGAAGTGGATGAGGCTCAATTTAGCAGGGATACAAGTGAGGACCACCATGACTCCTTAAGTGTCACACAGGTGTCTCCACAAGCTTATTCTGATGACTTGCCTGATTTAATACCTCTCTTCGGGTGCTGCTGCTTCCTCCAGTGAGGAGGAGATGGGATATAAGAGCAGCGGTGGGTGAGGACGATCAATAAATCTATGCCCCCAACTAACTTACACATACGCTAAGACTAAATATGGCTGGAAGGCGAGGTGGGTTCACTGTGCACTGGCAGAGCTCAGACTGTAGGTATGATTCACATTACTGGTTTATACTTGCACATTTAATGTATTCAGATATAATGTATCAGCAGTGGGACTACTCATTATGCATTGAGTAATATTATCATTTATAGTGCCCTCAAAAAGAAAATAAAAAACATAAAAAGTGTTGCTCTATGCAGTAGTCTAAGCAGCAACATTAGTTTCCCTTATAAATGACATGCTTTTGGCAGAGTGTGTCATCTCTACAAACCATTTATTGTCACATTTGCAGATGTTGTAGTAGTGGTTCTATTATGCTTGTATTTATTTTCTTTTTTACTGTCATGTATACACTCTACAACAAACTCCAGATTGATAAACTGCTATATGAGTCCAAGCATACAATACACGGAGCTTAAACTTAGCTTAGCAGTTCCACTTTGAAGGTCTACTTGTTGGCAGGAGACGAATGATTAAGTGCATAGATTAAAAACCAAAATGTGGGACTTCTTTTCTGAAACGTTTCCACTGTAAACAACAACATGAAGGCGAGTTACTGTGGAACAACACTCTTGTGGAGCACTTTAACCTGTACATAACTTCCTATTTTAATCACCAGGCCTGTGGTGCTTTTTCACATTCTTTATTCCGTATTTAGTGGTGATTCGGACACAATTCTCCTGCAGATACAACTTTTGGTTATGTATGGGTGACAGATGTTGAATGCGAATGCGAATTGAGAATGTAACACGATGAAATGACCACAATCTATATGAAAAAATACAGATGTTAATGATCACTGTAAAGTTTGTTTGAGATTGTCCTGTCCGCTAAAGAGGAGATAGGGTACATACAGACACATAAATACATACTCTACGATCATTACTGTATGATGTTAAGGCTAGTTATGCACTACTATGAAGTTGCAGGCCTTAAAATAGACACATTTGTAAAAAAAATAATTTAATAAAAAATAACTGTCACAGCAAAGCAACAGAAACTTAATGTGTTTTATCTTCTAAGTTTCACGATCGAAGTTTTTAAAATTGGGATGCTTCCAAAACTCACACTTGTGATATTTACGAGCACTCAAGTGCCTAGAAATGTCATCTAGTCCCATTGAATACAACAGTAATGTTAGTGTGGACATTTATCAAACACACACTCAGGAGCTAAAAGGAAGAACACAACAAGAAGGAGGAAGAATCTCCAAAAAGTTGATTCTGTTCATCTGGACGTAGCGTTTTTTGGGAGAAACATTTCGTCACTCATCCAAGTGACTTCTTCAGTCTCAGCTGACTGCAGGTTTCCCCAAATCTTATAAACAGTACATTTGCATAATGACTGAAACCAGCCCACTGAAGGAACAACGGGCTGGGAGGTCAGTTGCTTCATCATTAATTATACAAATTCTTATGACCATTGATCAACAACCACTGACCAAAACCCACTGATCAAAGACCACTGATCAATGGTCATGAGTACCATTCACAGAGAGTTGGGGAATGGCTGCAATCTCAGCATTGTAAGATGGCGAAAGATGTACCCTTAGGCCCCCTCCTCGATTCAGAGATGGTCTTTCCCTTTTCGCATGAATGGCCTCCTTGACTCCACGCTCAAACCAGCGATCCTCCCTGTCCAGGATGTGTAAATCCTCATCCTTGAAAGAGTGTCCACTGGCCTGTAGGTGTAAATAGACTGCAGAGTCCTGGCCTGACGAGGTAGCTCTTCTGTGTTGTGCCATCCGCTTCGCCAGAGGTTGTTTGGTTTCCCCGATGTATAAATCCTGGCAATCCTCCTGGCACTTAACAGCGTACACTATGTTACTCTGTTTGTGTCGGGGACCCGATGCTTGGGGTGGACCAGTTTTTGGCGCAACGTGTTTTGGGGTTTAAAAGCCACATGTACTGGGAAACCTGCAGTCAGCTCAGACTGAAGAAGTCACTTAGATGAGTGACGAAACGTTTTTCCCACAAAATGCTACATCCAGATGAACAGAATCAACTTTTTGGAGATTTACTTCCCTGGATGATTGAGAATGCATCAAGAAGGAGGAAGAATCTTTAATAAAGCCATTACATAGGATAGAAGGTAAAAAAAAAACCCCATAAGATCCTTATCTTAGAAAATCTGTAAAAATAGATATTTGTTAAAATGTTTGATAAAAACATGATTTATAATATTGACAATACCACTGTAATCCCTGGGTGTCTATGAATTTTATTTTAATTTTTTACTTTACCTACAATACCATTAGATATCAGAAATGTATATCAGTGATTAACAGTTGTAAATGATGAATGTGTAGGTGTAGAGAGCCCCACTTTGAGTCATTATCAGCCCAGTATTCCAATAGCACGTTTAGCTAGAAGCTTATTGATCAGTAGAGGAAAAAGAAATTCCATTTATGGTAGCACAGCTAAAACTGTTGCTCATTGACAAAGTGATGTATTTGGCTAGTTGATTGATAAAATGTCAGCCTTTGTGAGTTTGACTACAATCTTGACATGTCCTGCCCTAAACATCAGTATCAATGTCAACACTAAGAGGTGACTACATAATGTTGGTGTTCTAGGCAGACTTGCAAAGACCAATCAGTGTCTGTGGACAAAAGAGCACAGACACAGAACAGACGAAGAAGTCTGAGGCATCTAAGTCAGAACCAAATGTTGATAAAGTTTGTTAAAATGTTAAAAAAATTTATTCCTCCTATTTTTTTGGCCTTTTTCTGGCTTTATTTGATAGGGACAGGAAAGGGGCAAGACCAGGGAAGACAGGCAGCAAAGGGCTGCAGGTTGCCTGCTCATCCCAGAGAGCTAAACCAACACCTTTGTATTCCTCCTTACAGAGTTCAGTTTAATCTTAAGGTGTACAGCACTGGTCTGAGACCTCTGCAACTCCTATATTGCATTCTTTTATTCTATCCCTTTTCTCCTTCTGGGTAAAAAAAAAAAAAGTCAATTTGAGAGAAAACTGAATGAGTTACCAAATAGTGGCTGTAGTCTCTCTGCAGAGGGTGTACATCACTCCACACATAAAAAAAAACCCCATTTCCTTCCATGTATTTTTGAAGAGTTTAGTCATAGATCTCTTATGCTTTTTATGACTAGTCGTATCTAAATTGTAGTCTATTATTATATTACAATCTCTTCCACATATAATATTCCTTCATATACTGTTGCTATGGTTTCAATACATTTTCATCAGTTCTACCCTCTTTATCTTTGATTTCTTTTAACAGTTCAAAATTCTCTGCACTGGCTATTAATATTGCCACTCCTCATTTCCTCCTCATGTGAGCTATTAAAAGTGTTTCTTGTGTTTGTGTTTCTCCAAATTTCTTAAGCTTCTTGTGTTCCACATGTCCGGTGTGCGCGTTGAATCTGGAGATCTGAATCGATTGAAATTTCCTCTTTGAGTCATTTATCCACAAACACTGTGACCAAGTCACTCTTTGATTCTGTTTCCTCTTGGATTCAGTAAATCTGTAGGTTGCTCTGCCTAGATCTCAACTCCAATCATCTAGTTTGTCCAGTATTGATTCCTGATCCTTTATTAATTCTTGCAATTCAAAACTCCATGACTCTTTTTCCTTGGTGCGTGTCAGAGCAGTTCAGGCAGGCTGTCGCTTATTTGGGTGGTTTGGCCATCTTAAGACTGTTTTCATCTCCTGTCAATGTTAGCCATGTTAGCTTCTAGCATTGGTCTGCTCTGTTCCTTTGTGTTATCTGTTACTTTACTTTGTGAGTTTGAGGTTCTTTTCTTTTTCTTCATTGCGTCTCCTCCAGATTTCACAATTTTGAGTAATTTAATAACCAGTTCTCGAGTTTCACCAGAATTTCTTGTTGGTGTATAGGAGATCGTACATGGTCCCTCGCTGTCCCACCAGAAAAAAATCCAGTATTCTGTTTTAAACAGGATGGGCACTATGGTCTGTGGATACAAAGGAAATGCCACTAAAAACAATGCAACATTTGGGAAGCACTTCAGAAAGCATTGGGTGAAATGACAGCTAGAATGCCAAAGGTTTCTAAGAGTGTGGACATCCACAAATGGCCTGCTCTTTGACAAAAAACTGACATTTTTCAAATGATTTCTATCCTTGTCTTCACTATATTTTGATTTTTTGATCTATAGAAGACATACAGTTTCTTAAAAAATGTGACTTTTTTTATGGTAAGCACAAATTTCTGAGCATATGGCAGCATCTCAAGTCTAAATTTATCAGTGACAAACAACTATTATATCAACCATTTATGGAGCTTCTACCATAATACAGGGGCATGAATAGTGATATTAATACTGAATTCATCATCAAAAATTTCAGCATCTTTATGTATGCTGATGGGTGGGCAGCAAAGAAAGAATTTCATTGCACAAAGAAATGCCTTTTCTGTTGTGACACATGACAATAAACACTTCTTGAATCTAGATGCACACCTGCCAACAGCCTGACTGCTGTGGCTCTTGCTGAAGTGTGAGTAAGGACTGATTGTCTCTGTGTCCAAAGTTAACAGCCTATATTGCTACCAATTCAATTTCAACCATATTAGATGATTATGCGCTCCACAAATTATATCTAGCCCTAACATTCAGTGCCAGTATATGAAGTAGTGTTCGTTTTATGTAGTGTTCAATCCACCCCAGAAAGGCTGGGACCTTTCTGCGCGGAGTTCGCATGTTCTTGTTGTGTCTCTAGCTTTCTCCTGCAGTCCAGAGATGTAGATTAGGTTAAACGGTGATTCTAATTCACTGCATATGTGAATGTTGCCTGTCTCTTCATGTTAGCCCTGCAGAATATGGCTAGCTGGCTGATGGATGGATGGAGTGAAGATATTCTTTCCCTAATCTTAAGCATACTAGAGTTGCAATGCAAAACTATTAAAGAATAGTTATTTTGTGATTGGAGGGTTTCAAAAAGTTTGGAGTAAGTTAATCAGAACTACTTATATGAAACTACAACTATCATTCTCATCTGTACTGATTTTATATTTTCATGGGATGATGGTGCCATCATCCCATGAAAATTTATTTAAAACCAGAGGTGGGGAGAGAAGCAGTAAGACCCCGGCACCCCAAAGAGCGCACATTATTGACAACAGGCACGACAGTGATTAAGTCAGTAACAGGATTAAAAAATGGGGAGCTGGAAGGGAAGTGGGTTGCAAAGCAGCCTGCAGGGTGCAGCAACCATTTTAAACAGTACACGTTATTTTAGCAAGCCAATTGGATTCACAGACAAATATCAACCGAATCATTAACTGATATAGGCTGGAACTAAGATCAGCTGATTTCATGTGATTGCAGTGTGATGCTACATGATTATTGAGAAGGCAAAAATAAAATACAAGATCTGCTTAGAACAGAATGATGTCCAGTCTGAATGCTGCATTTAGTTGCTGCTAAAGCCTCAGTCACATTTGAATAAGAATAGCCTCTTTGAACTAAGAACATGTGTTTTCTGGGTGATTGCACTGAATGTGTTTACTGTTGGTGACCAATTAGATGGCCTGCCATACAGCAACCTTAGCTTCTGAGCGACCACTTTAAGTCTCAAGGCGATTGCTCAGGTCTCCTAGTAGGAGGCAATATATCTCCCAACAATTTTTCTCCAGTTGGTTTAGAAATAATTTTATTTTTTCCTCCTAGTGTTATTGGTGTCAATGTTGAAGCTACAGCAGTAAACACATATAGCCTAGTAGCCGTTTCTATGAGTGCCATAGATCCATCACCCATCCACTGATCCATCCATTTTCATAGTTTTCATCGGTTAGTAACTAATCATTGGAACAGCCTGGTTGACCAGAAAATGAAAACATACACCTTTTGGAAATAACTTTTTTTCTTTCACCAAAGAAAATTGACTTAAAGACACATGAGACATGTCCTTATTTATCTCATAACATAGTCTGTTATAAAATGGCTATTAAAATTATTAATCTCTCCAAATGAGGTGGAATTACGCTCCCTGCAGTGTGGGGTAACTTTGTTTATCTGCATCCTGAAAAATGGAAAAACATGCACATTAGTACTTTAATCATCCAGCTTATCCCCAAATAAAAATGCTTACAGAGCCATCTAATTAGATACAATATTTTTTATTATTATTATTATTATTATGCCTGCAATGTCTTTTCCCTCCACAACCCTACCCCTTTATCTCGTTTCATTCCATACTCTGCCTTGTTTGTCAGAATGTAAATTCCCTGAACCGCATAAAAAAGAAACACAAGTAACAGAACTGCAGCAGGGATTAAGGGGTGGGTGGACAGTAATTTAGTTTGAGGTCTCAGAAAGGGGCTCGCGGAGGGCACGGGGGTTTATCAGGTTACAGCTTACTGCGCTGTAGACAGCAACAGACTTCATGTCTCAATGTCTCTGACGAGTCACAAGAATCTAGAGTGTTTTCAGTTATAGGAAACGCTCACAAACATACCACCACACCCTGTACGTGTTTGTGTGAATTCACACACATGCTGTACATGAGAGGTGGTACAAGCAGCACATACTTTGACCACAGGTGTCACATCACAGGAGGCAGCCTGTGGCCTTCACAGCTGTCACATCATTGGCCATCAGTGTGGCGCTGAGCTCTTTACATCTGTCTTACTGTAAATCAGCATGCCCAACAGCATCTATTTTATGATGGTAGCAGTCTAAGCATTATTACTCATGAGCTGCCAGAATCCCCACTCTTCAGCTCAGTATAAAGCCATCAGTCAGGACTACAGGAGCACAAAACAGACCATATCCAGGATAGAAGCTTCCTCATCTCTGTGCCTTTGTGCTGTGATGGAGATCCACATGTGCATTTATTGAATCAGTCTCACCTTGACCTGCCTGAGCTGTGATTCACATCTCCTTGGTGCTGAGTTTGCCTGACAACTCTAATGAGATTCCAGCACACTCAGACTCTGAAGCTTGGTAACTAGCTTGTCAAACACTAGAAGGGTGTAAAAATAAATCAAAGAATTACTGAGCTTCACTATTGGTGCCGCTGTGGCTCTGGATTTTTCCATGCGCAAGTCATACTTTTGACTATGGTTTGTTTCTACCTTTGTGTTTATCTTTAGATCCAACATTGGTTGTTCAAAGCCTCAGAGATGCGAAATCCATTAAAATATTCATGAAAACCATTTGTTTAAGTGTCCTTGCCTGTTCATTTTTTTTTTTGCTAAATAGAAAGATCATCCACTGGAAAAAAAAGATTATTGATCAGATGTCCAGAGGTCATGTGTCTGGGTCTCTGTACTAACTGCCAAACAGCAATGCAAAGATCAATAGCAGCACTTTTGCTGCTGGCCTGCTGCTCATGGGTCACACTTTTAAACTACTGCTGTTAACTAACAAGTCAAGTATTCAGAGTTCACTTCACCAAAATTCCACAAAACATATCTTTTATATCATATAGCTTTCATACTTATGACACTAAGCATGCCTAATTTCAGTGTTCATGAGTTTGAACCTTGCCAAGCCTTTTCGGTTTGGAGCTTTGTCTCTGTGTATCTGCTCAGGTGTCCTCCCACATCAAAAGCCTTGCATACTGGGTTAATTATCAGGTTATTACATTTATTAAAATGATCAGTTTATAAAGTCTTAAGCTGTCTGGAGAACTGCCTAAAGCTCATTACAACAACGTATGCAGAAGAGCACCTCTGAATAGACAGTACATCAAACCTTGTAACAGATGGACTACAGCGGCAGAAGACCACGTCTTCCCTTGTCAGCTAAGAAGTGGACTCTGAGGCTATACACCAAAAGGCTCTGTACAACATAAGATTGTTGCCTGATCTGATGAGTCTGATGTTGTAAGCAAAGAATTGCTTACAACAATTCTTTCACGCAAAGAGTTGAGTGAAAACAGCATGAAAGAATGGATCAATCCTGTTCAATCAACGGGTCAGGACTAAATACACACACCTTTGACAGCAACTGCAAGGCATGGACATGACAATAATGAGAGAGGAAAAAAAGTAAAAAGGGCGAAAAAGCTCACATTAAAAAGAAAGTAGGATGTAAACTCATAGAAAGCACATGAAAAAGGAAAATACTCAAAATGCTACTAAAAACCAGGGTTACAACAGTATTCATAGGTGTCAAACTCTGGCCCGCGGGCCAAATTTGGCCCGCAGCCTAATTACATTTGGCCTGCGAAGCCATACCAAATGACTATTAGAGCTGGCCTACTGGTATTATACAGCTAACATATATATAGTTTAGTATTAAGCTTTGCTTGTTCCATATTCAGTTTTTCAGCAAAACGTGTTTGAGTCCATAAGAAAAAATTCATTCTTATATCTGGAGCAATAAATATATTTCAATAAATATTAATGTTAGCCCACGACTTTGTTCCAGATTTGAATTTTGGCCCACTGTGTATTTGAGTTTGACTGTGTATAGATGATGACATGTGGGATGTTTCGGTGTCTTCAGGTATTCCCAGACTCATTGGGACAGCAATGACATTTATTGCAGGATCTCTTGCTCTTCAGGTCACTGAAAACAGTTCTTTATCTCGTCTTTACTGGCTCAATATTTGGGCCCATTCCCAAGATACACTGTGAATTTAGGATGATTAGATGCCTCCCTGATGCTACCGCTTAAGAACCGAAACATCTCAAGCACTTTTAGTACTAGGAGAACCAACCCCGAATGAGTCAGTTGTGCTCTATACAGCCTTTATGATTTATGACATACTGGAAAACTAATAACCTTCCCTTCTCTCTACTGACCTCACTGTCTAGTCCTGATGAGCCAAGATATCACCTTCTTATCCCATCTGGGCTTCTTGTCTCTATCAGGCAAAAAAGTATTTATCATCCTCTGGCCTTCCATGGTGCTTCTGCTGCTAATTTGGGCCTCGAACTGAGGCTATTTGATCCTGACAGAAATTTAGTATGCAAAATTCATGTGCTGTTCTGCCACGGAAACAGTAAGGTGGAGGCCTCCATTTCATAGTCAAAAATAGACTTTCTTTGTCATTTAGTCTCCATCTATTCACATCCACTTTCCAGGTAGTTCATCTGTCCACCCACTCTGATTAAGACGTCTGCTGGATGCGGCGCAGCAGAGGTATCGCCTTGTCAAGTGTGAGGGTGACAGACAAAAAACTCTGGTTATTTGTGGGTGACAGAACTTTTTTATAAGCGTTCCAAGCTGAGGGGATGGGGAGGCTTAATGCATAGTGCTTTGTAGATAATTAGGTGCGCAGCAGGAACACTGGTCAGTTCACTGCTTTCCACAGGTTCACAACGCCGCTCCTCAGGTGAGTCAGGTGGAGCAAAGATAGTTTCCAGAGGGTAAACCATACAACATTGACAAAATTATTAGCAAGCACTCAACAGAACAAAACACTGTGATACGACATTTGGCCAGGCAATGTTAAACAAAATGTTAATACAATGCAATTTAATGCATTTTTTATGGGTAAATGAATGGAAGAATGATAGAAAGCTATTAGGGACATAATGGCTTACAGTGACCCAGATAAGTGGCAGAAAATTTATGGATGGATGGTTTAACCAATAAAAATAATATTCAGTGTATTTTAATTAACTTGTGTTTTTTGCTGAATTTGACACTTTGCCCTTATGAGATAAAATGCTTTTAAGCTAAAGTGGCTGCAGCCACAGATGTTTTTGCGGTGTGTCAATAAATATGAAATTGAGATGAGTCAGTGAATAAATGATAAACAGTTCAGTGTTTCTACAAATTTCTAGGTTCTGCAGATACCCTAATCAGCTTCAATACAAAAAAAAAAAAACCTCCAATTGAATGATCTGAGAATTAGATTTGACACTGTCAAGTTCATATTCAAGGTTCAAGGTTCTTTATTTGTCACATGCATAGTTATACAAGTATAACACACAGTGAAATGTAGCCTGACACGCTCCTCGACATGTGCAAAAATTGGGGGGGGGGGGGGGGGGGGGGGGGGTGTAGGGGGGGTGTAGAGGAAGAACATTATATATATATATATATAGTATATACACTGGGTGAATGTGCAGTAGTAGCAGGTTCAGGTTGATTATAAGGTATATATTGCCCAAAATTATGAAAATCAAGTGGTATCTAATGCTGTCTGTCTGTAAAGGTTCTCAGTCATCCAGGTCATCGTAGTCTATGGAGCTTGGAAAGAAAAGCGAAGTCCAGAAGCTTTTCTTTCCAAGCTCCTTAGACTATCTAATGCTGTCTGTCACACTGGGGAAAACAGTGGTTAGAGATGTCAATGTGACCAGTCACAGCCGGCTGCCATCTTCAAAGTGACTTTTGTGCAACAATTGTCATATTGTCATAAAACAGCAATAAGATGAAGTCAGTCTGCTATTGGGTTGCTATCAGTCTGTGATCAATAGATCCAGTCCGTGTACAGACACAGAAATGAAGATAATTTCAGAAACTTCTTCTGAAATAGTGAGTAGTTGCCGCTAAATGACAACTTAACTGCTAAATGACAGCTTGGCAATCTTTTATAAATGAATGTAACCAGTTGTCAGTCAGATGAGTCGAGTCCCTGATTGCAAAGAGACACATCCCACAAGAGCAAGGATAGAACTTGAAGAGTATTCGTGATTCTGATTCCATTATCACTTATCAGGTTGATTCATTATTGATTTTCTTATCAATTGTCATTGGGTTCTCATTGGCTCTGCTTTGAGAGTCACCACCATCACTAAGCAGCATATCAAAGACATTACATTCATGGAAATGAATTGCATGCTGTGTGGTCAAATGTTTGTGCATGTTGGAGGTATTTCCCGTGTTTGTTGTGATCAGTGTTGGGATCCTTGCTCAAAAAAAGTAATGCATTACACTTTACTTGCTACTCTTCTTTAAAATAATGCAGTGCCTTCCTTATTCACTCGCTTAGATGAAGCAGAAGTAATTTGTCACACAGCTGATTATGTTACTCTCTTGTTTCTCTGTAAAATGACCTGAAACACATTGTCTCATAATTATCAGTTAACAATATAAACATGAGGCCACAGCCCCACACACCAACACAAATTCTGTTGTTATGATGACGAGGACACACATATACACAAAGCAAAAATGAAAACCAGCCCACGGAGCCTCTAAAGTGATCGCCACAGTGATTCTACTTTAGAAACATGAATAGATATAAACAGAGGCTGCAGCCTGAATGCTTATCAGTTTGTTACCTATTGAAGTTCAGGGTCTGGCTGCTGGGCCGGGGTCAGCATGCACTCTGTTCTAACATTACTGTGGGTCCTTGGCTAGCTTTACGTTAGCATGCTCTTTGTGCTTATGCTTGCAAAGAGCCAATGTACTCTTAGCAGCACATTGCAGTTGTTTCTGTTCGGGATGCAGTACACACTTCACCACAGTGCTTTTGTCCTTTTGTGTAATAGAAATAAAAGTAATATCCATATCCACACTGTAGGCTGCACCACTATTTTCCTCTTCCGGCACACAAACTAAAATCAGCAGATGGTGGTGCAAGTGCAAAGGGAACTGATAAGTGGAATGGATAAGCAGTCAGACTAACAATTCCAAGGAATTGAACTACTGGGAACCGGTTCTGGTAGACAACCAGTTCCCTACAGATGAGTTGTTCTCATCAGTGCAGATCAGATGATTGCGACATGTTAGCAATCTGGCTGCATTTATAAATGAGACGACAATTATTTGCAAACCTTTACCAATCTGTCTGAAAGTAACTCTAAGTGTGAGTTAGAGGCAGGTTGTCTCCCCACCAGGTGACCTGTGCAAACAGCTTGCAATCTGAATTCATCCAGGTGGTCGCTGCGATTGCTTGCAAATAGCTGCAGAATTTGAAAAGATTCACTGCTACGAATGGGCAACTGCCAGATTGTCATAAATGCAAGGAGGCTGCTGGTCATTTTTTACTCTAGTGTGACTGAGGAGTAATTACAGGGAACACTTTTCTTTCTTTCTTTTTTTAAATAACTTGATTTGATTGATATTTTTTGTTGTATTTGTACATTATTTTTGTGTTATTTTATTACTTCTGCTTTGGTCTATAGAACTGATTTTCACTTCATAGCACTAAATAAGTAGTTCAGTTTGCCAAGGCTTCAAGTTAGGAGTGAAAATCTTTAAAGTTCAACAAAGGGAACTATATTTACGTAGCTGTCATCACCTGCACTAATTCAGTTCTCTGAACTGGACCACTCAACCTTGTTGGTACCATTTGAGCCATTTGAAGCATTTAAACTAATTAAAATGATAACTAATATTATGGCTTGCTTTGTGATACAGGCTGCCCCTTCTTCTATCTATCATCTGTCACTTAGCACTAATTAATATTTATGTGTGCCTGTGTGATATCATTTACCAAGTTTTCTAACATTAACTGATAACTTAGCACTGCTCCCAAATATGGAAACTTCTGGCTCTAAAGATCTGGCAGGGATCTAAAACCAACATCAATGCAATCAAAGAGAAAAACACACACTGTCACAAACACAAACTGGCTACAACCATCCTTTATATACAGTCTACAGTTTAAAACATTTTTTCCAGGCTGCAGGAAACTGCCACATGTAACCATCAGACTCAGCCTTCTAAAAGCTAAGAGATTTTTTGCTTGCACCCCTTTTTATGTATATCAGTGTAAAAACACTTGGTTAATAGATGGAATATGCATGTAAAGAAACTGCAAACAACCTTTCATATAACGTTGATGAAGGCAAGAGAATGGGGTAGAATGGAGAAGATGTGTGACTTTGTTAATTTTAATTAGTTAGAAAAATTGTCATTTTGGCTCACAAGGTAGAATCTGATCTCTTATAACCTTGTCCCTTCACTCAAGGTTTAAATTTGGAAACTCCAAAAGTTAAAGGCTTTCTTGTGACAACACAAGCTACTGATTTGGTCTCTGCTGGTTTTTCTTTCTCCATCTGTCTAGAAATGTGCTGGCATTAGCACAGCACCAAACGCTGGGAACGGTGCTAAATAACATGCGATATGATGAGGAAGGACAAAGGAAGTCTGCCTGTACAAAGGCAACACAAAGTTCAATGGATTTTCCATCTTCTTACACTTTTTTTTAATCATTTTCTTTCTCGATGCCATTGACTGTTCAAAAGTCTCCACACACACCCCTTCTCTTCCTCTTCCCTTTGACTGGACTCACTGTGTGTGTATTAATACAAAGTGACAGAACAGCAGAGCCCAAAGAGGAGTGTGTGTGCTGTTGTTTGTGTGTGTGTGTGTGTGTGTGTGTGTACATCACTGTAAATGTGTAAATGTGTGGCTTGGCATATCACAGGGATATGAGTCACCACTCTCTCTTCCTGTATGCTGCTCATCTGTTTTAATAGGTGACCTTCACCCATACAGACAACATACTTGCAGGGGGAAAAAAACACCTACTTGAGGCTCTGGTTTCCTTTTGCGATTTGGTTGTGTATTTTCCTTAAAGTGCCCAGGGATGAACCACAAAGAGCCGCACTTAAAACTACCACAGGGGGGCAAAAATATCAAAGAGAAAGCCACAGGCAGTCTGTACAACAAGGCGGGGTAGACAACCACTGAGGCATTACTGAATTCACAGTAATGAATTCACAACATGTCACAGTCATTTACAAGAAATGGAACAGGATATTACAAAATTTAAGTAAAGAAAGTAAATGCACTGTGATGCACTGTTTGCTTTCTGTCAGAACCATTACGTTGGGTTTTTGTTTTTTGTTTTTTTAAAAACTGAGCTACAGCAGCTCGACTGTTGAATCAGACCACACAGGCCAGCCTTCACTCCCCGCCTGCATCAGTAAGCCTCGGTCGCCCATCACCCTGTTGTTGGTTCATCACTGTTGCTTCCTTGGACCACTTTTGAAGACAACATGTTAACTTATTCCCGAAAATGACATGTTGATGTAACTACCGGCTCATCGATCACACAGCGAGACAGACTTTTTTTTTCCTCTAATGGGAAGCAAAATTTACAAAATTAACATCATGTTGTATTCAGTAAGACGTAAAACTAATATCTGAGACCATAAAATCATCATGAAAGTGTTTTCTGATGTCACAAACAAGGAAGATGAAGGACTGTTTTCCACAGACTTCTTAACAATCCTGTGTATTCTTCAACCCCCTCTTTGGCTGCTGGGAAGAATGTAGGTTTAAGGCAGTTTATTCCAACGAAACACACAAACTACCAGTCATTTTGTTGTTTAAAATCCTGTAAAATGACGCTGCTTCAAGGGTTTATCCCTATGACTCAATTTCCAAACAATATCTTCATAATGAAAATAAAATAAAGCCTGAAAATGCTGCACTGATTTCTGTCTCAGGCTAAAGGCACTCGGCTATAATTAAAGCCACATCCACCACATTATAATCTGCAGGCCACACTGAATGTCACTGGTTGCAGTAACCCACAAACTGTCGTGATCCGTGGTTCATCTGCAGAATATAAACAGTGTGAGAAACATTTTTGTACACGCTTTACTTTATAAGCTCACAACGCAGCCACATTACACGATATTTTGAGCTACTTCTGCTTCATGTCAGCTCCTCTTTTGGTACAATGCAACGGGTATCACTGGCACCGTCACTGACATGTGGGTGATGAATGAAACAAGTTCAGACAAGGCATGTATGGGTTGTCAGAAAGCATCGTCCACAACAACAATCATCAAAAAGTAAGCTACATCTGGAATTCATACTATAAACTAAAGCTGGGCAGAAAGGAAGCTTTTTTTAAACTAAAAAAATCCGTGACAATCTAAACTGCTATTGGAAATTTTTTTTATTTTTTTTGTACTATACTTTATGAAACACAGCGAGTTGCACCAGATATACAACTCTGTGAATGCTTTTTACCCATTTAATTTTTTTTTTCCTTGCTGTTTTCAATTAAGTAAAACAAAAAAACATTGCCTCCTCCCAGAAAATTAAAAAAGAAAGATACATTTACCTATAAATATTCTCCAATGCCAACTAATATGCCAGGCCAATAAACAGGAGACACACACACACACACAAATCCAACATGGCAAAATGAGAACACACTCAGGGTCAACATCGAGCTCAGTCTGATGTGTGCAGTGGTACTTCTGGCTTCATGACTTTCACCTCTGCCAGGCGTCAGCCAATGAAATCACATTACAGAAATTACCTGATTAGGGTGGTGGCTACTTGTCCAGCAGAGCTGTGCAATACCGTAAATATTTGGTATGATCCAATACTAAGTAAATACAGGGCCCGTATTGCTAGTAGCAATATTGATGTTGATACGTTCAACTTATAAAGGCAGCTTAGGTAGAGGAGAACAGTGTGTCATGACTTATGAGATGAATCATCATCAATTTGCAAATTCATTTTAATGATCACCAAAACACTGTTTTTTTACTTTCCACAATAATTAGTTGACACAACAAAACACCTTTTCATGTATTTTGAAACTGGTTTTTTTTTTTGGAAGATTGTGCAATCTAAATGTGCCTGTCTCTAAAGACTCTGGGTCATCTTCTGTTGTTTAAATGTGCTATAGGCTATAAATAAAATAGACCTGACAGTCAACCCAACAAGGTTCAAACATTTTTCATAGTGCATGTTAGGACATTTTTTTAATTTTCAAAAAAACGAATTAATTTAACACAATTCAGTGGGCTACATACTGAACTGAATCAAAGCATTGATCCAATCATGCTAGTGTCTAGTATCCAATACCAATATCAGCACTGGTATCAAAACTGTTGATAGTTGGATCGATCGAGCCATCTCTACTTTCCAGTCTGGCAGTGAAATGAAGGGCAAGTGGAGCACTGAGGCTAGTTATCACTCTTTTGTACATTAATGACGTTAATAAAAGGCAGCTAACTTGGTTCATGCTAACTGCTAACTAAAGCCCTGTTAGCTTGCCCTGGGAATGTTGTTTAAATGATGATTATGCTAGCATAAGATACCCTCCAAACTGCAGGCATAACCATCTTCACTGAAGCAACATATGTGAGTCCTGCCTAAAAATGCAACTATTTTTATGAGCGTGCTACGAGTGCCGTCAGCAATAAGACTGCTATAATTTGTATAAGAAACAACTTTCAGAGTGTAAAAAACACTGTCTGTAGCCACAGATGCTAATGGGCAAGATTAAGCTTTGAATGCACAACTCTTGCATGTGTGTTAAATGTCTCAGTGACACAGGCCCAGAAACCAGCTGGTGTACAGACAGTGTTTTTTAAACTCTGAAAGTTGTTTCTTATACAAACTGGATCAATTTGAAATCAATCACACTTGCTTGTAATTGCTTTGGTCACTAGCAGATTGTTGTGGTTGCATGTAATTATAATGGAAAACACCTTGCCTCAGCACTGCAACCAACACGTTTCAAATGAAACAGTTTTTACTCTAAAGACAAATGGTCTCTATTTCTTGTTTGAGTCACACTTTTCACAGTTTCCCTACCACTGAGAGAATAGTTAGTGTTTGCAGTCAAGTCAGTGCCTTCTGTGCTGAAGAAAACTGTGACAATCTAATAATCACAAGACACTTTTTGGTGCAAAACCATATACCGCTTTTCCTTTTATTTTGCCTTTATGCATCGCTCAGGTGAAGTGTTTATATGCCAGTGTACTCCACAATCAATCATTAACTTTCTTTCTATAGTCCTGTAAGCTGCTGGATCCCAAGCTACAGCTGGATTTTTATCAAATAACTACCCATATAAATGTTAGGGAAATCTGTTTGTTTTGTGTGTCTGAAAGAAAGAAAATATTGGCTCATGTACTGGACTTTTTTAAATCACCAAATACAGATATGAGTATCAATTTCGAAATAAAAAGTTCTATATGTTGGGCTCGAATCATGGGTAATAACTTAGATCTGTGTCCGTCGCCTTCTTTGGCTCAAGATTTCGCTCCCGGCACAATAACCAGCTTGTCTGAGGTGAATGGACCGAACCACGTGCCAGCAGAGGAAGAGTGAAAGGTTTTGTGCACTGGGTGGAAGGCAGCAAGGCGGTGGAAGCACTCCTCTGCATTTAAAGCTCTTCCACTTCCTCCCTGTGCTTTTGTATTCTACCCAGGTAGGTTCAGCAGTCTGCTTCTCAAGGCCTCTTTAATGTATGCAGATAGCAGCGTTTATGTATGTGTGTGAGACAGAAGCAGAGAGAATAAGAGCAACAAAAGGGTATTACTCAGAGAGAGGGGAGGTGGTTTATTTGTGCACTGTTCTTACTATATTCAATGGACAACAGCCAACTCTGGTTCTTTCTCACCGTGCCAGTCTTTATGGTGCCATAATAGAAAGGCTTCATCCTCCTAGCCTGTCCTCTTGTCAGATCCTTCCTGCTCCTGCACCCCCTCGCATTTAAGCCCTCTCTGTCTCAGCCATTCATTCAGATCTGTATTAGAACTCCATCTCTCTGCTTGAAAGACAGTATGGTAATGCTCTGGTCTTGGTCTTTGTGAGAAATACTAAGCTCTCACTGAGTTGACCTGGATTTCAATTGCTGAAGAAAGGTGATGCTGAACAGAATCTCGACTGGCCCGAGGCAACGGAAACCACAAGAAAAACTAAAATTTGAAATTGATCAGATCAGTCCATGGTTACCTCATTTATTACGAATGACTAGTATTACGACTTTAAAACTGGTAAAGACATTGAAACAATTAGCGGTTTAAGATGTGTAAGAAGAAGAAAGGAGAATATTTGATTGAAATTCATCAGGCAGACACAAACACAGCTCCATTCGGTGCTTAGGTTGCTAGTGTAAGAAGACAAATGTTTGCCAACACATTAGCCATTACAACATCCAAAGGCGATAATTCATCACAGCTGTTTGCCTGCCAAATTGGTTTGGAGTTCCATGATTTCTTATGTCCACAAAGATTGATACAGCTTTCGTTTCCCTACCCGAGAAAGCAACTAAACAGATGATTTGTCACTACCTCCAAGTGTTTTCCAGTCTAGCACAGCTTCAGTATTTGCAGAATCACACCGTTTGTCATTAGATTGTAAAAATCCTTTTCAAGCACCTGCATCAGAAAATTCATATGAATGTGTTATGACCTGCTGTGGTGAAGTTTGATTAGGCTTGGGCACAAATAATATGATCAGGGTTAGGAAGCACCGAAACAAAACACAGCTTAGTTTGAGCAGAAAAATGATATAAAGGTTTGGAACAACAGCTGTTAAGATTATAACTCGTGAGCCCTTAAAGTGATACATCAGTTCAATGATCTTATCACATATGAACCAAAATGGAATGCATATATTCTAAGAAAATATGCACAGAATAAGGGAAGATAATGCTTTCTCTAAATGTATAAAACAGAGGTAACTGAGTAATCAGATTACTCACAACAAGTCACTATAAATGCCATCAACCTGCATGTATGAACAGATGCAAGAAACAGTGGAAACCAATAATCACTGTTTTCTGAAAGCTTCTTTGCAACGCCCCTTGAACCCAGCTTCTCCATTTTGTGCTATTCATAGCATACCTAACTTACTCTCATAATGTATTGTCCTCTGTTCTGTAAAGATAAAGGGCATCTCTTTTCCCATAGACACGGGTGCTGATGCCGAGCCACTTCTGTCTTGGTGTCTTTTGAGAACCAGCCTATTTAAACAGCTTCACGCAGTAAAAGGTCAGGTAGTTTTTGTGGTGCAAAAGAAAAACTAAACACACCGTGTCAGTGGAAAATGCCACTCATATGACATATAACTGTTTGTTTCTAACTTTAAAGCTACTGATGTAGAAAGTTCAGGGAGACTTCAGAATACATGTTTTGTGGTTTAAAGTGGTCAAAATACTTTCCCAAAACTGCCTTTGATTCAAACAAAACCATATCAACAATGCCCTTAGGTACTACAAGGGACAGGACCTCATTAATGGGTTTTGCAGTGATGAGCATCTCAACCTGGATGTTTAATGGATGTGGCTGAAGAGGGTCAGGCTACAGAGAACAACAGCAAGCTGTCTGGCAGCAGCCACTGTGATAACCTCTTGTTTACTAATCCCGGTACTCACATAGCACAGCCTCCCACACACGCATGTGGACCAGACAGGCATGCACGTGAAAGCAAACATACACACACACACACACACACGCAGACGTGTGTGTGTACTCTGAAGTTGGCTTGAATATTTGTCACACGTGCATGGAGGCACACATCAAAGAAAATGAGTGGGTTAGATTTATGCAAAACACACAGCAGCCTAAACACAAAAACATGAAGTAAAATTGGGGGAGAATTAAATGAGTAAGTGGGCAGATGGTTTCAGTGGTGACAGGAAAAGAAAATGAGATTAAACCAAAGTAATGGGGGAAGAGACAATGAAAAGGGGGAAGAGCATATGGAATTTTCCAGCAGAACGGGTGAAGAAAAATTGTGCTCTCCCGACATAGCTGGCAGTGCCCGCTGGATTCTTGATGATGCCACGCCAGTCTCATGCAGCTGCAGCCTGCCCAACTCTGTTTTCAGCTAACAGCCAGGAGCAGCACTGTTAGCAAGACATGGCAGCCCCCCTCCTCCTTCACATTCAAGCCATGGCCCAATAGAAGGCTCCAGGATATATTTAAAACAGAAAAATAGTGTTATTTATAAAGTTGGAGAGTCAGTTAATCTGGCTCAGAGGAGGTGCTGCTTTTAATAGGAAACAAAATGGAGAGGAAGATGGTTGAGGGCAGAGAGAGGGCAGCTGTGAGAGATTATGAGTAGGTGGGTCTGAACAGCATGAGTCATAAAGGTCTAAGCAGGCTAAAAGGGGGCACATTACAGGGCGAGTTTTTGAGTAATTCCTGATCTCATTAAGATTTATTATGTAAGTCTGGCTTCTTGGCATACATTTCTCACATGTGCTGCAGGCAAAAACCAGATGTTACTGTACACCTTTGGATGAAAGCTGTGCTTCCTACTAAGAGCTCCATGTTTGATAAGATCACTCAAGCAAAGCAGAACAACAACTGGGCAGGAGGGTAATTTTCCACAGTTCTTTCCTCCAAAATGGAAAATATAGGGTTGAATCTAGAGCCTAGTCTACCAGGCTATACCAGGCACACAATGTGACTGGGATTTGTCACATCGGCAAATTCTGGGGGAGGGTCGACCACAGGCAATCCGCATGCAATATCCCATTGTATATATATATATAGAGAGAGATACTTAAAAAAAACGACCGATTATAAATGTTATGCGGGTTAACATCAGTGGAGACTTGCACATTCCTTGCATTTGGCATTGGTGGCATTTCAGCACCGAGGGGCAGTGGACAGCTCCGCACTGATGTGTCATTAAGCCTCTCTCATGGGGGAGCACAAGGCAGAAAGTGTCGAGAGAAGGAGCGCATATCTGCCCGTATACTCGCATCGACATGCTGCTAATCAAGCTTTCGTTGCGGCGTTATCATCGTGACCATGGCAACAAGGGAAACAACTTATCTCGCCCGTTTTCTCTCCAGACAAACTGAGCTTGAGCATCCGCGCTTAGCACAGCAGGGCGGACTATCCATTCCTTCACCCTTCACCAACAATAGCAGCCCAAGTTCGCACAGCAGCTCACCGCAGCGGACAATCGAGGCGGAGTCCGGCAGGAGAGGCGGCGATCAATCCTTCTACAGGGCTAATTGTTATCTCCTGCTATACAGTACATCGCCCATGCTTAGGTGGGGAATTCTCCCCATTTCCCGGTGCATGAGTCACAGTGTGGTTACCGGCCACCCAGTGTGAAAGCCGAGCACTGTGGGTGCCGCGAAGGCTGCACAATGAAAGCCCAAAGTCATGCTGCTGCAGCGTGGGAACTGTCACTGGGCGATGAAGCAGTTTCTCTCACAGTGAGAACAGATTCACTACACTACACTATCCCTCCCCCGTGGGAGGAGACGACACGAATACACCCGGACACGAAGCGTAGAGGATCCGCGGCTCTGGCGAGCAGCCCTACCTGTCTCCAGGTGGAGAGAGATCCTCGCCTCGTTGATGTAAGGCGTGTCGCTCTTGGAGCGGACCCTCCGGATCGGTCTGCGGTCTACCTCCTCTTCCGGGGCCGCCGCCATGTTCCGCCAGCCGGGCAGCGTCCACTGGCGACCGGCGCGACTGCGAGAGATTCGGCGCCGCAGCAGCCACTCGTGCACCCGCGCGGGCAGGCGGTGTAGGAGGGGGGGCTATTGCAACGGTGCTGGAGGGGAGGAGGGGGGGGAAGAGAGAGACAGAGAGGGAGAGAAAGATTGGATCCTTGATGAGCTACTGTTCCAGTAAGTGAGCGCCACCTGCTCAAGTTCCGACTCCACCTTGGCCAATGAAAAGCAATAGACTGCACTGTCCTCAAACACATAATTTTAACGGTCACATGTTGTCTGGAGTTATCGACTCTTACAATAAAAGACGAGAAATTCAACAACAAAAACGTTGGTCACAGATTGCAAATGACATTCCCATAATAGAAAAATCCATTGTTACGATCCTCGTGTGTGTCTCATTGATGTGTCATCAATTATAAAGTGCTGAGAAATGTTTGGATACTGCTATGACCAATTATGGAACCACTCTTTATGCTAGAGCCTTATTACAAGGCAGTGCTGGCCCAGTAATATAATATGAAAATGACTGGTGACTTGTCCAAGGTGTACCCTGGGCAGGTGGATGGAAAGAAGCATACAGCAGACCTTATGCACGTTTGACAAGTTGAACAGGCTGCTGTCATGCTGACGAAGCCAGGCTTTTTCGAATGACCAATTTTAATAGAAAAATAATTGTCAATGATGTAGAAAAACAAAACCACCTGGTTTCAGCTTTTCAAATAGAATTTGCAATATATGTACATATACCCCATTTTTAATAAAATACAGAAATTGAAAATAATAAATAATTATAAATAAATACATAAAGAATAATTCAACATAATTGATCTAATTTTTTAAAAAGGATATTAATAAGGCACTTTAATTAAAATAAAATAAAAATGCTGTTTGTATATTTTTTTGCTTTTTGTAAACTGTAAATGAATCAAGTTTGGGCAAAACAAGACATTTGAAGATGCTAATATATAGTTTGGGAACCAGATTTAACTACAATTGATAAATTCTTGATTCATAGATCAGTTGCCCTGGTAAATAAATGCTACCCAATTGATAAATAAAAGAAATATATTTTTTTGCAGTTCTAAATAATGAAATATTAAATAATGGCTGCTATGTTTTATAGGCTAAAGAAGTCAAATTTCAAATAGATCATTACGTAAAGAAAATGACTTACAGAGCTGGCTTTTTTAAACATATGAACACGTTTGTTAAAAAAAAAGTAAATGTGCTGCATTTGCATTAAAAGCAAAAACAAAATAAATAAAATCTTTACATCAGCTTGGATTATGGGATGCGTGGACTGTATATGACTAATATATCATTATCCAATAAACCAGTCTTTTAACTCTACAAAATACAGTAGTAGTACAATGGAGAGAGACATCAGCAGAAGGGATTTAACTAATCTGCTTTGCCTCTTTTTATTTGTGTTATGAACAGTGTTGGTCAAGTTACTTGAGGAAAATAATCAGTAACTAATTACTGATTACTTCCCCAAAAAAGTAATCCAGTTACTTTACTGATTACTTATTTTCAAAAGTAATTAATTACTTAGTTACTTAGTTACTTTTTAAAAACATGATTTACAACCTGAAGAGGTGATAAAGCACAGATCTTTCAGCCCAATTCTACTTTTTCTGCATAATCCATCATACAAAATGTAATCAAATGGAAAAGTCTCTTTTTTTAACTTGTTTTATCAGTTTTAATCTTTTAACTTTATGCATCAAGCAAAAATTTAATTATATGCAACATTCTCTGACTTGAATAAATTAGTTTAACATTTAAACCTATTTTCTGCACATTCCAGCACATAAAATAAAATATGTTTTGTGTTTACACTCACTCTTTCAAATAGATGCAAGTAAAACACAGCAGAAAATAAATAAAGTCAAAGACTCAGCGGTCCTGTTGCTCTATTTTCACCTGTAAAGCAGGAGTAGGGTAGGCGGAGGTTTACTCTGGTGCAGGTGTGCCGCGGTCAGTTGAAGAATCCGCGAGTTTCTCTGTGAGTTTCCCATTACGTCGTTGGGCTTGCTCAGAAGTTTAGGGTTTTTTTTCGTTGTAAAAAGTTTTCTTCCCATGCACAACAGACTCTAATGTTTTTGTCCCTTTTTATGGAATCAAACTCAAAGTAAGGTCAGTACTTCCACACTTTAAACGCTGCACGCTCATACTCTCTCCCACAATCGATATGTGATCCATTGTTGATCTGCACACAGCTGTTGTCACTAACAGCGCACTCGCTTACGTCACTGTCGTGAGACATTCTCGCAAAAAATCACGGTTTTAGTAACGCAGTAACGCAGCGTTCCTACGGGAAAGTAACGGTAATCTAATTACCGATTTTGCAATAGTAATCCCTTACTTTACTCGTTGCTTGAAAAAAGTAATCAGATTACAGTAACGCGTTACTGCCCATCTCTGGTTATGAATGATATTAATTGACTGCTATAACACTGCAGTTCCATCCATCCATCCATAATCACACAGGATTCATAATGTTAACTATTATTGTATATCACTGCTTTGGTATTCTGCTTAATATTCTTATAATTCTACTAATTCATTGGTGACCTCTAGTGGAGATGACTGTAAACAGATTCACTGAGTTCACAATCACTATACCAACAACAAGGTGTTTAAATGTAGTTCTTTTAAAGCACAAACTGAGTACAACTTAGTCCACTCTTTTTTAGGGCCATACTGATGTGTGGATAACAGTTGACAGGGCCTACAGTATGTGGTACTTATACATGCTACACAGTTTTTGAGGGACACACTCACCAGCCACTTTGTTAGATTCACCTGTTCAGTTGCTTGTTAATGCAAATATCTCTTTAGCCAATCACATGGCACTAACTAAATGCATTTAGACATATAGACAGGGTCAAGATGACTTGTTACAGTTCAGAATAGGGAAGAAATGTGATTGAATTGACTTTGAACACAGCATGATTGTTGGCACCAGGCAGGTCTGTTTGTTTCAGAAACTGCAGGTCTGCTGGGATTTTCCTGCATAAACATCTCTAGTGTTTACACAAAACAGTTTAAAAGAGAAAAAAAACATCCAGAGAGCAGCAGTTCTCTAGGTTCAAATTCCTTCTTGATGCCAGAGGTCTGAACAGAATCAAATGTTTGATCATGTGGAGATTATAAACTGAAGTACAGCACCAGAGGTTACATTTTCTACCCACAGTAAAACATCTCTTGAAGCCAAATACAAACAAACAAACAAACAAAAATATTTGTTCAAATTGGTACACATTGTTTAGATTTCATCACATCTCATTGTAAGTGCATGAATGCATTAATATGGAGTTAGCCAGTAACATGTATAACAGTTTTCCCTTTTCTTGGAAGGCTTTCTACAGGATTTTGGAATGTGTCTGTGGGAATTTTTGCCCATTTATCCAGAAAAACATTTGTGAGATGAAACTCTGAGGCTGGTTCCCAGGGGCCGTTCCAGGTCATCCCAAAGGTGTTTGATGGTGTTGAAGCTGAGATTCTGTGCGGGCCAGTCAACTTCCACCACATTAAACCCATCCTTTATGCACCTTGCTTTGTGATATGTAATTTAATAAATGTAAGATCATAAAATATTTTTTTAAAAAAGGCTGATGATTTTTCACGAGTGTTTTGAAAAGCAGTCAGCTTTATCTCTGCAAAATAGGAAGCATGGAATTATACAAAATGTCTTGGTTAGACAAGAGATTTCCCTCACTGCAAATAAGGGGCCGGAGACTACTCTAGAAATAATCATATAACTTTATTAAATGATTAGGCAGTGTAGCTGAATACCTTTGTCCAGTGTGTGAACACCCGTTCAATGCAAAAACAAGTGTAGTACAAATGCTCCCTCTGCTGGACAAGTGGATTAAATGGGTTGCTGTTAACCTCGCTGAGTTCCCTGACAGGTTCATGTCCTCACAGCGAAGCCAATCCAGTGCAGTTTCTGAGCCGAAGTAGAGGAAAAGACGCCTTCCCACTTCCTTAAAGCCCCAGCTAATTGTCCAAGCTCCGGTCTGCCAGGTAGTTAGTGTTGCGAAACCGTGTGTCTGACAGACAAACCCAGTTCATCGATGAACACAGACAAAGACGTGCTATGCTGGCCTCACAAGCTAATGTTATGCTAGCTGTTGTTTCCTTGGTTACCAGCGCTAGCTTCTATGTCGTTAGCTTAGCCACCTAGCATACATGGTCAGCTATCAGTCTGTGCTCGAGTACACACCTTGATCGGTTAGTTAGGATAAACAATACCGTATCATTTGTTTCGCAACCTAAGTAAGTAGTATTGTGAATAATGAGCAGTGTTAAGGCAGCAGGAGGTGCATGTTTGTGTTGTGATAAATATGACCTTTGACTTAAGCAAAGCTACAATGACCTTTCAGCTAACAAAAGTGACAGCAGTGAAAAATGGTTCAGATACAACTAATGCTCAACCAATAAAAACGAGACAGTATAACACCACAGACGACAAACTTTTTAGTTTGCATGGGCAGTATAAACATATTCATAATGCATGTGTATTTTATACAGTTTCCAGTGACTAAAAACAAGTAAATTTCTTAGTTTATTATTATAGGTAAAATAACATTAAATACATGGTTTCTTCTAAATATGTGGATTTTCGGATATCATTTCTTAGCGCTCATATTCTATGTCAATGTCACACTTTTTTTTTAGTAGCACAGATAATTCTACCTTAAAATGCAGTGATAGTGTCCATAAAGGAAAATGTTCCTGTTAACGTAACATCATTTATATTTGGCCATAATTACTTCCATGGTAACAGCACGTCTGCACCAAAAATACTGCGCATGTTTCTTGAAGTGACATCACTAAGAGTAAATAGTGTGGTATGAGGAAAAAGTACACAGATGGTGGTGAGTTTACACTTTGCCTTACAGCATTTTTCTTTTTTGTTAAATATTCCTTCTGTAATCTACTCTGTTTAGCGTGATGGTCAAATAACACAGGGAAAATGTTTTTTAATTATACGGTTACTGTGGTTGTGTGGTAGATCGAGTGATTACAGTGAACAGAACAAATGTGTTCATAGCTAAGAGTATGGGTATGAGCTTTGTAAGACTTGACACATGTATGCTATGAAATACAAATTTCTGTGTTTGTCTTTGATGATAAATAGTACAATTTTAATCAAGACAGTCAATAGTTTCTATGGACTGAGCCAGATAAAGCGTCACTTTAACAGTACCTTTGTTTCAAAGGCATTTCAGGATTGATCAATAAATCCATTAGACTGGAGCACAAAATAACGTCTGCTGCGCGAGACAAAACTTTCATATGTTTGTTTTAACAAACTCAATTTGTTAAACTTTGGCTTACTAGTTGAAGGAGTATCAGATATAAAGCCATAGAGTCAGCTATAAATAGTGACAGGGTCTTGTCTTTCTTCCCCAGTTGCAATAACCTAATGATTGTGCGCCAGTTTACCTGCAGAGCTGTTTTATTTGCTCACTTGAGAAAACCTGGGGGCAGACAAGCCATGGCTAGACCAAGCTCAGGTAAAATTGATTATTTACAGTCTCTGCCACAAATCTGTTAGCAACAACTGTCGTAGCATTTCACTGCCTCGCTGTGTTTATGTGCAGATCTGGCAGCATTCAGGGAGATTTTCTCCAAAGCCAAGAATATCGCCATCATCACTGGAGCAGGGGTGAGTGCGGAGAGCGGAGTTCCTACTTTCAGAGGAGCGGGAGGCTACTGGAGAAAATGGGAAGCACAGGTATACACCTACAGCTGTTGGTCCAGTACAACCAGCTCTCATGCTTTGTTTTGAGTTTTTAAAAATATTTCAGAGAGAATCATAGGTCATGATAAAAATCTAATTGCACAATTCAAAACTGTTAGGAACTGGCCTCGCCTGAGGCCTTTGCCAGAAATCCCTCACGTGTTTGGGAGTTCTACCACTACCGGCGTGAGGTCATGCTCACAAAAGATCCCAATCCCGCTCACCTGGCCATCGCTGAGTGTGAGGAGCGTCTGAGCAAACAAGGGCGCAAGGTCACCGTCATCACGCAGAACATCGACGAGCTCCACCACCGAGCTGGATCCAAAAACATCCTGGAGATCCACGGTGAGCAAAGATGTCTGATGCGGGCAAACAAACGTTTCTGTATGATAATTGTTGGTTCATATTTTGTTTTTGTTTTTTTGTTGAAATACAGGAAGTCTGTTTAAAACACGTTGCATGACCTGTGGCCATGAAGCAGCCAACTACAAGAGCCCCATTTGCGCTGCCCTCGAGGGCAAAGGGTAAGAGCGTCATCCGGTGCGGTTTGGTATATTGGACTGTGTTTTCCCAACAGTGTGAAAATGTGTTATAAGAGATATCGATCGCAGTCATTTGCGCCCCAAATGCCAGAGAAAGCGGGCTGTTTCAGTCAGTCAAATGTCAGTGAGCTAAATAACGCCTGATGACACGGTGAAAAAGGAAAATATGTGACACAAATCAAATGTCACTTTAGAAGCCGCCGTGCCACTTACCTGACATTTAAAATGGACGATGTTGATAGCTGACAAATATTCCTGTGGTGAATTCAGTCTCAGCTGCAGAGTGGATGAAGTCACGCGCTGAAATTCAGAATGAATAGCAGAACCGATCATGTCATGTTGAAACGTATCTGTACTGACTGTGCTGTTAGCGATTCAGATTAATTTAATTTTCTTTCCTATTGCTACTGCTCAAGGTGTGGAGACATACTGGTGTGCTTTATCACAGCACTGCAAATGGTCAATGAAAAAAAACAACAACTAAAGAACTGAAAATATCATTTTGAGTTTAGATGTTTTTCTAGTCAAAAGTATGAAAATTGTTTTAAAAAATATTGTCAGAAATTCTTGAGCCATCCTTATTTCTTCACATTTTGTTTCCAAGGAGCCAGACTTTCTTGTAACTTTATAAACTGCTCTTGAGAAATACTTCTCTGGGCTTTCTGGAGGTCTTTCTGTCATTGTCAGTCCAGTTCATGTACTTGACCAATTTCAGAGGAATGTTTTGTTTGTTCAGCCACTTAACACTGACCTTTTAATCATTCGAGCATAAAAAAATGGCTAACTCAATGGATGAACCTGTGTCGTGTCTACACATAAACAAGTTTAATTTGTATCTTTGGGCAATTTGTTGCTAGCAGCCTGCTGCAAAAACACATAATTTGTCCACTTTTCCGTAGTCGATTCTAAAGGAAATGCGAGCACAGTTTGACAAGGATAAAAGTTGTATTTTTACAGCAAAAAAATAAAAATCCCAAAAAGCTAATATCTGAAAACTTGAATCTAAATCAAATAAACAACAAATCCCACTAAGATTAAGAGGCTGTGGAATGCTTTCGTGCTCACAGAAACGCTCATAACAAGCAACCAGCTTTAAGCCAACATATTAGAACCACTCATCCAACGACATCAACGACACAGCCCTGCAATCACTTGGGTCACATGCATCCTAAAAAATAGACAAAGAATGGTCAAACAGATTCACATGGAAGAAGGCACAAGTGTGTGAGGTTGTTGAGTTTTACCAGGATTTCAATTACATATCAGTAAAAGCGTACTTTATGGTCCTGCGATTGTCTGTCTCTCTGCTTATACGTCTCTATTCGGACAAGGGGGAAGAGCAGTTTATGCTCGCCTCAAAAAGGTTCGCATGCAGCTCTCCAAGATCCTGATTCTTAGTCGTTGTAAGCAGCCAACTCAGAGGCAACTCCTCCAGAAAGGAAAAGTGACCTGTTCCATGATTAAAATCAATGATCTGATTAGAAGTAGGGGTGTAACAGATCACAGAACTCCTGCTTCTAATCAGATCATGGATTTTAATCATGGAGCAGGTCACTTTTTCTTATCATCAAAATATAACTTTGCTTTTGATAAAAAAAAAAAAAATGAATTTAAGATAAGATAACTCTTTATCACCATTGCACAGTCATACCTTGTACAATAGTACAACGAAATTGGAAACTGTCCCACGTTGGCACTGGGCACAACTAAACACAACATCAAACAAATTTAAAGTGGATTTTCTATTCGGACACTCCATGGCCCACAGTCTCAGTGGTGCAATCACTGTAGGTCTTTGAGTCTTTACTGCAGTACATCTGTGAGGGCAGTGCTATACCTGAAAGTCAGTGTACCTGAGGCTCAGGTTCAGTTCAATTTTATTTATATAATGCCAAATGGGGGTGTGACTGTAGCTCAGGAGGTAGAATAGACCATCTACTGATTGAAAGGTTGGTCGTTCAATGATGTCAAATATCCTTGGGCAAGATACTAACCCCAAATTGCTCTCCGATGCATCCATCAGAGTGTGAATGTGTGTGAACGTTATCTAGTAAGCACTAAAAGCATAGGAGAAAGTGCCTATGTGAATGGGTGTAACTGGATAATTGTGGGATATCTAGAAGAGTAGAATCAGTATATAAGAATCAGTCCATTTACCATTTAAATAACAACAACAGTCACCAAACGTACAATAACCATTGTCTCACTTGGCAACAGTGGGAAGGAAATAACTCCCTTTTAACTGGAAGAAACTTCTGGCAGAACCAGACTGAGTGAGGAGCAGGAATCTGCCCTGACTAGTTGGGATGATGGGAGGAAGACAGGATAAAGACAGGTCGCCAAAGACAAATTATGAGTCACACAAAGCTACTTTAGCAATATTCAGTAAGAATGTGAAGTGAAAACTGAGCATAGACTCTTCATTTCTTTATCTGTGCCTAAAAATTTTTTTTCTTTGAATTAAGGTTATAGCCCCAATTTTCCAATTTTCTCCAAAGTCTGTTGAGAGTTTTTTTTTTTTTTTTCAACTTGCTGGAATTAGTTTTTTCAAGTGAATGGGTAACAGTTACACCTGTAGCCCTGTGTCTGACCATGTCTGAGAAATATTAGGTGCATTTAGAAGTGGTTCACTTGGTAGTGGCAACTAACATCTCAAAGGCAACCTAACTGTCTCCTCAGAGCTCCGGACCCGGACACACGAGATGCCGAGATCCCAGTCCAGAATTTGCCCAGGTAAAACACACTTACACTCTCTCTTTTAACACACAATTCTTTGCAAATAAATTTATTTGTTTTGACAAAGTGCGTGTGTGTGTCTGTGTGTGGGTGTGTATTTCAGGTGTGAGCAGACAGGCTGTCACGGTCTCCTTAGACCAGCTGTGGTTTGGTTTGGAGAGACTCTGGATGCTGACATCCTCACCCGTGCAGAGAAAGTGTTGGACAGCTGTGACCTCTGCCTCGTGGTACGTGTGTTTGTTTGTGTGTGTGTGTGTGTGTGTGGGGGGGGGGGGTCACAGGACAGGTAGAGAATTTATAGAGGTGCTATAGGACCAGAGATTTCACACTGCATCTTTCCAGGTACAGCAGAGCTTCACAACCTACCTCAACAACACAAAAAGCTGCTTTGTTTTTGGCGATGTTGGCAGGATATTCAAATTTTAAAAGTTACATTTATTACAGCATGTAATTGCAGCCTGCTTAATTGACAGCACTCCAGTTTGTAGTAATCAGCAGAACCTTTCTCTCTGTTTCGTGGGTATCTCGCTTTGCAGGTCGGTACTTCGTCTGTCGTGTATCCTGCAGCCATGTTTGCTCCTCAGGTGGCAGTCAGAGGCGTCCCAGTGGCCGAGTTCAACATGGAAAACACTCCTGCCACCATGCGCTTCAAGCACGTGTCATTTACTTTTGCACAATGACACACTCTTTAATTTCATTGCACTCTGTAGATAATTCTTTTTTTTCTCACCAGGTTCCACTTCCACGGCCCCTGTGGGACCACCTTACCCCCCGCACTGGCGCGCCATGAGACTGAACAAGAATGAAAAAAAAACACGACTCCTGGAATGTTGGCTTCACAGAGACCGGGTTGTCTTAAACCAGAAAGGTTTACTGGTAGTGCCAAGAAAATTGGTTTCTGTGTGACGAGCAACAGGCGTGAAGGATGTGAAGACGAGGCCAACAAATTATCTGTCACACAGATAACACGTTTAAGAATTTGACTATATTATCAATATGTGCACACAGCTGTAAGAGTTTGCTGATTGAGTGGCTTCTGGTTTCTAATCATTAGGCTGTGATGAGAGTAACTGATTTAATTGTCATCAGGTTGCAGCAGATATTGTAGTAATGCCAAATCACCCCTATTTGATGTCAGCAATGATTTGTGAGTTTGTTTGTTGTTGGGGGTTTTTTGGGTAAAAATGAGTTGCTGAAAAAGAAAATGAAGACAGTGGAAAGCAATGATAAATGATTAAATACCATAACCAACGTCATCACTCATTGGGCAACGAAAGGCTTTTGATTGCCTGACAATAGGGGGCAGTGTTTAGCTACCTCAGCTAAAGCCTGGTGGTTGGTCTCCAACGTGGAAAAAAAACGACTCCTAAAGGATTTTTGAGCTTTGCCTGGGATATGTGGGGCTTGCGTATGTTGATGCTGTGTGAATTTAGAGACTGTGAGGAACGGTGTGCATAATACCTTCCAGCGGCTACGAGTGTGCTCCTGTTAAAGCCGGGACAAAGGGGACTGTGTGTTACCTCAAGCAGTCGTGGGGACACACAATGCACATGCGAGTGCTCATGAATGATTTGTCGCATGTATGTTAATATTTTCACACTATCAGAACAGCTTGTGGAAATTTGAATGATTCAAATATTGAAGTGTCTCACCAAAGCTTCCTGTGTGGATCTAACATACTGCACGAGTTTCAAGTAATGCAGCAGTATGAGTCGGGAAAGATCAGAGAGTTTATACCACCGCAGTGTAATGGGTGATGTTCTGCTTTCTGAAAACATCTCAAAGATGAGATTGTGCCTGACACTTGGCATATATATATATATATATATATATATATATATATATGTATATGTATATGTTACAGGCAAAATAAGTCAAAAATAACAACAGCAATAACTGAATTATAAATTTGTCACAAGTTCCCAAAAATGCTACACTGACTCCATAGAATACGCCCCACTCTAATGTGGATCATGAAAAATGTAGACCACACACACACAAACAGTCAAACTGGAAATGAACATCAACATCCAGTTTGTATGAAAATGTACAGTTCTGTGTAAAAGTCCTGTGCTATCTGCCATGTCTTTATATTTTGCTAGGAAAATGAAAAATGGGTGCAGCAAATTATTGAAATGTGCACAAAAATAAAGTGTATACGCTTGTTCATTTTTAACAACCTTTGAAGGTTAAACACAGTGTGAGCTCTCTTAGACAAGGTAATGATAAATGGAACTATATGGTGCTTTTCTACTCTGGTTGAGCAGAATAGAAAAGCCTTCTTCACACAAGCATTTGTTTCTCGTGTAAATAAAATGCAAAAATGTGGAGGGAAGGGACAGTGTGATTGACATGTGGATAAAATGTCTTTCTCCTCACCTCAAGCCTCATCTCCTGAACTGAAGTCAAAGCTTTCACACAAAAATGTGCATAAACAAGATGATTTATTGCTGATGTTTTTGCAGGTACTTACCGTCATTATATTAGACATGCGACCATACCATCTCTCTCTGACAATGAGCCAGATAAACAACAACTGGTTATAAGCTAAGCTCCGGCTTATGTGTCTTAAAAATCCCACTTTCTCTCTGATAAACGGTTTAGTTTCTTTGTCACACCATATGAGATTTTATTCACTAAATGCGTGACTCCAACAATGTTAGATCCCATTCAAAGAACGTTTCCCTAATGCCCGCTAACAGTAGCAAAAGCAGCAGTGCTTATCAACAGTAAAGCTCAGCATATTCTCAACAACAACATTCTCAGAAATCCTGGAGTACTATTGGTCAAAATACTTATACTGTTATAGTACCATAAGTGCTTCCATGCACTGAACGCCTCAGGAGTAGAAATAACAAAAAAACATTTTGCACTAAATACACTGGTCTCTCACTAGTTTTTTTCTAACTCAGACTGCTGAAGCTTCAAGTTAGTTTCTCACGTTTTCACGTCTCCTGTTACTTACTAACTTACTAACTAAAATGCAAGCATGTCTTTTCAGATTTCAGAGGTAGCTTTTGTGCAATCGACACATAACCAGTAATAACCAGAGATTATCAGTTGTGGTTCTTAATTACCATTACAATGGTGGATTTTGACAATAAATTCATGAGCATCTGCATGAGCAACCATATACAATATCCGGCCATACTTGTTTTCCCTGTTGTAAGTTGAACATGCACAGAATTTTAAAATCCCCGAGTGTCTTGATGGAAGAGTATGCAAAACCAGTTTCAGAATTCAGATTGGCACCTACAATTTGCTGCTAAAACTGCTAATGAATTAAACACCACCATAATCTTCTGCCACTTCAAGACTGACCAGGTATGTACAACAAATAATTCCCCAAAAATCAAAGTTCCCATACTTGGAACATGGTGCCAGTGAAATAATTTCATACAGCTATTTCAATGTCCAAGTTCAGCTCTTGAAAATATGACAGCGATCTAAGTACTTAAATTTAATTTGATATCTTGCAACACCGTCATATGCTATTAATAAACATTGCATGGGTAATTTGCATTCTGTGAAGGCCCCCTTAATACTGAACACTGTATGCAGCCTTTTCAGGGAAGTGTTGCGTAAGACAGTGCACATCCACATTCTACAACTGCACAAGTTTGTAGTAAGAGTTGGGTGCTAAACTAGTCTCCTTGCAAACAAGTCATTGCTGTCAGTGAAAACATTTCCTGCATAGTGAAATATAAAATAAAACAAAAGAATTGCAAAGCTTTTGAACAACTAAACTGTGATCAAGCAAGCATGGAGCAAATTTTGCTTCCAAAAGTATAGCAGTTGTTTTTATTTTCACTTTCAGAGCTATGAAAAGAAGAGGCGACATTGCATTCGTGATATCTGGTTTCAAGAGCCAAAATTACAGACGCTTGAAAACAGTGCAAAACAAATGGATAACTTGATGGTGGCTTCATCAAACGTTAACTACAGTCTATATATTTTACACATCTGACAATTCTTTGGAATTGGGTTATATTCAGTACACTCATTTCTATGCTACTCCCATTTAATTTAATTGGCACATAATCTGTGCAAACAAATAAAAAATCTGCAAAAGGCCATAGAACTGAACTGAACTCGTGACAGTTCTAGATGTTGAGAATAGAAATGTGGTTTATACCAAGATTACAGAGCATGTCTGTTGTTCACAATCTGATAGAAGCAGAATAAGAGTACAGAAAGACAAAATATAAAATAAGGACTATCAACATAGAATATGGAACTTTTTCAAGCAAGCACTGAGGACTCAAAATCCCAGTATTAAAAATGACAATTCAAGAATTACTTTAACTCAGGGGGAATCATGGCTAGACAATGAGCCTGGACTCATACTGTAGGTAAACAGGAGACCTTTCATGTGCTATAAGTTAAAAGTCACTTATCCCACGTGGTGATATCAACCTTTAAAGTTTTTACAAAAAGCATGTTTTCAGGTTTTCTCCAGTGAGTTTTTTGGAAAGTAGATCAAATCTAATGTACTAATGCTTTTTATGTGTTCACATTTTAGACAACAAATGCATGGATTTTGCTATTAAAACCTAAATGTCTAAGAAATTTTGATTTTGGCTTTAGACTGTGACACCTGGCGTAGGTGTAAAACTGTTTTGGTCGCAGTTTTTCTTTCTTTTTTTCTTTTTTCTTTTTTTTACAGAACTCAAATGTGTTTTTCAGCCCTGAAAAATTTCTGTGACTGTCTCGCTTGAACATTTAGTTAGTTCAAAATTGCTGGCAAAAGTAAGGCAGTTTGAAAAAGTGCCAAATATCAACTCACCCCATATATTAGAAGAACTGTAACTCAGACAGTTCATAGTAGGGAGGTAAAAATTTACATGGCTTAATTATGAATATTAAAGTTATTTTTCCCAAACCCAGGTGATTCTGGGAGCATCAAGTGGAAATTTCTCTCAGATTTGACTGGTTTTGCTAGCTATCATTTACATTGGATTCCTATTAGGAAGAGTAGTCAAGGCTGTATTAACATGAGTATGAAGTCCTATAAACAGTAACACTTCTGAAACTGAACTATCTGTATTGGCACTACTGTTATTATTTTAGGACAGGCTATAAAAATATAAACCTTTTCTCGTTCAACAATCTCAGGATTTCAGGTGCCAGAAAAGTCTGGAACCTCCTGCTGTTTATGTGCCTGACATTTCCCTTTCCTGCCCACAAAGAATCCAACATCCTAGACTGCTATTATCTCAGCATAAACACAAACTGTGCATGATCCAATCCCTGCTCTGTCAGCAGGCGTTATTAATATTTGGCTAATCTGATTTTCATATTAGCTCCAAGAAATCTCATCTCACCAATTCATTCCATCTTCCTCTGCTTTTACTCGGGTACCTTTCGCGGTGCTGTTTTCTCTCCCCCCTCTCATTGTACATCTGCCATGTGTGTGGTGTTTGAGACGCCATGCCTCCCTCCCTCCCTCTACAGCTACGCCTCCATCACCTGCTCATTAGAGAGAGGATGATGGTCCGACGGTCCCCCATGACTCTGCTCCAAAAATAACAGAGCCAATTTCCCGGCTATTAGGCGGCGATTTCACACCAATCTCAGTTGTACTGCCCAGCGAGGCCTGTCAAGGAGAAAGAGAGGCAATGAAAGCTGACGAAAAAAGGTGGAATAGAAGAGGATGGGAAAGAATATAGGTCAGACCTACAGTATCTGAAAATACAAGCTCTATATCGTATAAACATACTGCCCTCATCAGTCAAAAGATGTTTTCACAAACTTAGATACATTTTTTGGAACAAAATGTAGTTTTTATACATTTTGTACAATATGTGTTCATTTTATTTTTCACTTTTGACTGAGCCGAGCGAACAGCTCTCTCCTTCCGCCAGTCCCTATGTCACAATTGAAGTCCTTCAGTATTAATTTAGCACAGTTTACAGTGTCATCGTGGTTGTAATTCTAATATACATTGCTAAAAAAACATCAAAGGAACACTTTTTAATCAGAGTATAGCATTCATATTGATCTGGTCAGTTAAGTAGCACAGGGGTTGCTTTAATGTTAATGGAATGAACAACAGGTGCACTAGAGGTACAATAGTGATCAGTCGCCAAGGAGTGATGTTATAGGTGGAGGCTGCTGACATTTAACCCCCCACAACCTTTTCTGATTAGATTTTCACTGGTTTTGCATTTGGCTGGGGTCAGTGTCACTGTTGGTAGCGCAAAGTGATACCTATAGAGTCCAACTCCTCCAGGATGGCACATCAATATGTGCCATTCGGTCTGGAGAAGCCGTGGACGACACCATTCAGCATGTCCGGTCAGTGGTGGGTCAGTGATGGTGGAGGAATATCCGTGGACGGATGCACAGATGTCTACAGGCTTGGCGTCAGCATCCTGACTTTCATTGGGTATTGGGATGAAACACGTTGTCAGACACCACGCTGCTGCAGTGGATCCTGGGTTCTTCTCGGGTGACAATACTTGGCCTCGTGTGGTAATGTGCAGGTATTTCCTGAAGGATGAAGGAACTGATACCATTAACTGGCTCACACACTTGCCTGACATAAATCCAATAGAACACCTCTGGGAAATTATGTTTTGGTCCATCCAATGCTCCTCAAACTGTCCAGGAGCTCAGTGATGCCCTGGTTTAGATCTGGGAGAAGATCCTCAAGGACACCATCTGTCATCTCATTTGGAGACATTATGAGACATTCCTCCTGATCTGATGTGTTTTCAAAGTGCTGCTTTAAATTTTTTGATCAATGTATTAAGTAGATTAATATTTTCCTTCCTTTCCTTTTTATCAAATATCATTTAGTTCAATGGATTCCCAGAGTCGAATGAATAATTACGAATGAGCACCTGCTTGACTGCTTGTACAAGCTTCATTGAGCCCCTGAAAACTTCAAAATCCCACTCAGAATTTTTCAAACTCACACAAATAAAATTTCAAGCCCTCAGAGAAACTTACAGAATTCTACTCTAATTGTCCTAATTACTTATTATGTCCATCTGTACTGTGAAGTTCCTTCATTTTCCAACTTTACACTTCTATAAAAAAACAGCTCTAGAGTTGCTTTGCCCCCATGAAACAGCAATTACAATAATAGCTGTGTATGACAATGTGCATTTCCTCTTGAAGCGAGATTGGATTTATATTTTGTTGCTGCTCAGTGTGGAGATCTCTACGGTACACTTCAACACAAACAACTCTGAATGTTATTTTTCAGTATCAAAGACACAGAAAGCAGCATATATACTGAGCAGGTTTGTTAAAAAAATATAACTATTAAAAGTAACCATCGGATTAGACACTTATTTTCAGAAGTACTCACAGTGCTGTCTTTACCTCTTCTAGCTTACACACAACTTCATACTACAGTGCTGCATACAGGCAAGCACAAAACCCCTCCCCTTACTAGTTCCTCAACAGTAAATTTAAACAGTAGCAGAGCAAAGCTGGTGAAATATCTGAAAGACTGACGCCCTGCTTCCAGGACAGAAAAAACTGCATTATAGAGCTAACACAACTTTGGCAGATAGACTGCACAGTAACACGAAGCCCCCATGGTATCAAAAATGCTATAAGTATTACGAAATTCTAGTATTGTGACAGCCCTAGCCTCTACTGCTGTTTTACAGCTTCCTTTGCGCTCAGTTTCAAGATTGTATAATGATGAATAGAAAAGCACCATTACATCATACACTGGTTTCCTGAGATCAAAAAGCTTCAGATCTGACAAGTTTCATGTCTACATCTGCAACTTCACCGTAGCCCTCAAACTTGTAATCCAGGAGCTCAGCGATGGCGATGAAAAACAGCTGTTCTCACTGGAAGTGTTTATCAGCTGATGAGCGTAACTGGGATTATTTTGAGGTATTTATTTTTGACATTGTGCAACTTGAATTTGTCCTACAGGACCAGACTGTCTGGAGACTGTGCTGAATAAAACAAAGTTGTTGGTTTTTTTAAACTCAAGTGCTTTGTCTAACATTTATACATGTTATACTTGCAGACTGCAGTAGCTGGGGGATCAATCCACCAACCTCCTGACTGGGAAACAACCCACCCTAGCTCCAGAATCACAGCCATCCCAAGCAGGCCTTCAGCCCCTGAAAGAGAAAACTTAAAATCCTACTCAGACCTTTTTAAAATTACCATGTATTTTAAATCACATTGAAATGTTCAATAATTTTCCAACTTTACACTTTTATATAAAAAACAAAAAACAAAAAACCCCAAATCGTCTCCCGTAGTTGCATTTAAGAGGAAAAGACCCCTTTTGTACCATTTGATACACATGATCCTTTCTGCTACAAAGTTGGGCAACATGAGAGTGCATGAGAAGAGGCTCGCGTTGGAGCCAACTTTGAGTAGCCACTGGCAGTTTTTGACTCTTTTAGCTTCTTTTCAGCTTCAATGGTTCACTGCTTGCATGTGCGTGTCTTCTCAAAAGCAGAGCGCAGAGCAGCGCACCAAAGCAGCAATCTCATCATGATGGGTTTGGCTCGGCATCAGCTGGCTTTGCATAGAATATCTCAGCCATTCGTTTTCATTTAGTGTTTGTGACCTGACTTTTCTTTCTTGTGTACACATTTCTGATTGTAACTGGAACCAAGATGTAGCTGCTGGTGCAACATCCAGTTTAAGTTCCAAAACTTTTCATCTGTTTTGTATCTTCTTTGCTTTTCTCCATGTTATAAACCTTTGCCCTGCGAAGGGTTACAGCACCTTCTGGGAGATGTCAGCAGGGCACTCTGGGACGTGGCTGCAGTTCTGAGGGTTGATTAATAAGAAAGCACTGCGTGAATGTGCCACAGCTGTGGTCTTTTCAGCAGAAACCAGTGGAAGGATATCAGGTAGGCAGAAGAAAATAGAGTGTTAAAAATGTATGATAGTGTTTATTGGTCGGACATTGATCTCAATCACCAAGAGTACTACAAGCAAAATCTCAATTCTGTGATGTTTGCTGTTTCTGTTGTTGCTCTAACACCACGGTGTGTGTGCTAATCTCAAAACCCTTATCTGTAGGAAAATGGACTGAGCTTATTGACTCTCAGATATAACAAGTAAACACAGCATTCCTACCACAGTGCTAGAGCTCCTAGCTCCTGAGATGGAAGAGTTGAAATAAAAACACAGATTGCACTAGGATTATCTCTTTTTTCCACAAACAAAGACTTATACCCCTGGAATAATTTGAAAGATGCTATAATCCTATAAAAAGACTAGAGTTATGGACTTTAAACCCTCTGAACACTTCCCCCTACACACACACACACACACACACACACACACACACACACACACACACACACACACACACACACACACACCAGAGCGACTTCCTTCAACAAATAACACAGGTTGCTCAACTAGAGCGAGCGTTACAACAAAGACACGAATCACACTGTCCTCTCCTCTTGAGCCAAAGTCAGAGCGAGGTTACGGTAAATATCCGTCAATGTCAGCGTGTCGCCAGCAACCACGTCAGTATGGTTTCGTCCCTACCGCTGCAGCCCCTCTCGACACAGGTTTTATGAGCTATGTGCCCACATGTGACCTCTAATCACAGGGGCTTGTGTTAGTCTGTGTGGCTGAAGGATGGAAACAGTGCAGCAACTCAACTTTATTTTGTCCAAACATTTGAAAATATTTAACGATTATTTGTTCAGAATTATCGCCTCCAGCCGTGTGTTTGCCTTTCTGTATTTCTGTAGCCGCTAGGGTCATTAAAAGTAGAGAACAGTAGATGCCAAGTAACAGTGGAGCACGGATTAGGCTGTGGAAATCTGTATATATAAAATAATATTTAAAAAGCAAATGATTGCACAAGGCAGTTTTGTCCTGTTTTGATTGATGGAGATGTTCATATTCCCACATCCCCAAGGATGTAGCTTAATGCCAGCCCCTTGGCTTACCTAATAGACTAACTTGATTAAATGTACAGTGTGTGTGTGTGTTTGAATAATTTGTCTCCCCACAACTTCTCTTTCAGCGGACAGAAATTCCAATTAGAGAATCTTTCCTCTTTTCTCCCCTTCTTCGCAAACTGGAGCATCATATTTTATTCATTGGTTTGGCAAACTGTGAAAATGAATTAACTTTGAGCCACGATTCCGCAGATGCCCAGCCCTCTATCCACTGACATACCTGCAAACTCTCTGAGCCATCGATTTTTAATTCACACTCAGGAAAACGTATACTTTATTCATTCTGAGGAAAAAAACAGCCAGAGGATCTGCAGTAGGATATATACAGAGTGTGTATGGAACGTGGATTTATTCTTAGAGTTTTCTCCTCATGAAGACCTCAGGTGGATGTGCGCAGAAAGGAAGGAACGTGTGAGAGATATGTGGTTGTTTAACATTTTAAAAAACTTTAGAGCTGCAGTGTTATGCAAGATGTATCCTCAAAGCTAAAAATGAGTGCGTTGGCTTCCGTATGGCTGCATTGATATGTTGATAGGCAAACATGTCTGTACATGTAATGGAAATCAGGTTTTTGCGCGCGGAAAACTTTTTTTTTTTGCGCGCATCTCCTTTTTATTTACATCCCAACATTGTTAGAACTGGGTTTGAACATCAAAGTTTTTCAAGCTTTGAAGAATTTAAAAACGGAACATTTTGAGACCAGAGGAGTGGAGCCAAGACCAAGTTTAAGAATTTAGAGATTTCTTTCATATTAATTTCAAACTGGGAGTAGTTAAACCATTACTTCGAAAACCAGCTGTCTTTGCTAATTATAGGCCAAACTCCAACCTTCCATTTATCTCAAAAATTCTTAAAAGAGTCGTTATAAAACAGCTAAGTGATTGGCTGCTGTCAGAGATTTACAGTTAACAAACAGTCAGGTGAATAATCAACACTGAGACACTTGTGTAGGTTAACGTGCTGCACGGGTGAAAAGCTCAGAGCGAATCACCACGAACTGCAGTATTCGTTTATTTTTATAGGTTACATCGTCAAGATGCAAATATAATCACATTTCCTGTTACGCAGGTCCTGACGCTGTCTGTGTGTAAGCTGTGTGTGTGTGTGTGTGTGTGTGTGTGTGTGTGTGTGTCACAAAGTATGTGTGTTGCAAGTCAATTTCTAAGAATAATATAATGCAAGTCAACTTCTGCGGATATGTATTTCTGTACTGGTCTCTTGTCAGTGTCACAGGGTCAGCTTCCTGTTTCTACAGAAAAGTGTGTCTGGTGAAATATGTATAACATAACTTTTGAAGCATAAGCAAATAAAACAATAAAAACTCCCTAACAGCTGCAGTGGAACGGTTTATCTGAAGAATTTTAGTCAGGTTTCAGAACTCATCACAGTACAGTAACACTGTAAGTGAAGGTTACAAATGATCTTCTTGTGGTGGCCTCTGACAGTGACATCTGACTCTGACATCTCTGTGATTGTTCTCCTAGATGCTTCCCTTGGGCAGCATCATTAGAAGGCATACATTTTCACTACTATGCAGACGATACCCAACTTTATCTATCCTTGAAGCCAGATAACACACAATAATTCAGGAGACAGACACAGTCTCTGCTTTCTGGATGAGGCTTCAAATGTTCCTTTTTGATGAAACTTAGAGGTGGTACAGTGGCCTTGAATCCTACCTTAGTTATGGTGCAAGAGGCCTAGACTGCTGGGGGGCTGCCCATGATGCATTGACTCACCTTTGTTCACCCACTATGTGTTTATACACCACTGTGCATTTAATCATTAGTTATTATTAATCTCTTCCTCTCTTACACACCATATCTTTGTCTTGTCTTCCTTTACTCAACCCCCAACCAGTCGCAGCAGATGGTCCTGGTTCTGCCGGAGGTTTATTCCTGTTAAAAGGGAGTTTTTCCCTCCTATTGTCACCAAAGAGCTTGCTAATAGTGGGTCATCTGACTGTTGGGGTTTTCTCTGTATTATTGTAGGGTCTTTACCTTACAATATAAAGTACCTCGAGGCAAATTTGTTACTAATATAAATAAAATTTAACTGAACTGAACAGAACTAAATGGAAAAGCTGCAGGTGACAAGCTAACAGTAAATGGTTTGTTTAATAGCAAACATGTAGCTATAGTACTATACCAATCATCCTTAGCATTATTTGGTTTCTGTCATTTCCACTACTGGTGTATCATGTTATTGTGTCCCCAGAAACACTTCTGTTGTGTTTTGTGAGGTTGATCTTGACCTCTTAAGATCACCATACAGTACATTTCATGTATTTCAATGAGATCAGGTTGAATCTGGGAGGTTTTTCAAGCTGTCGTGACCTGTATTTTCTTATAAAATCCTTCAGCACATCTATCCATGGAGACATTTAAAGCATTATTTGCTTGGGGTTAGTATTACCAGGGGACTTTATGTAATTTAAAAATGCACCTCCTTCATCTGTGTTTGATGTTTGCACAGAATGAACAAAGTCCGTTTTACATGGATTTACTGATATTATCTCCAGATACGATGACAAATAATGACTGGAATGTGTCTGGCTGCTGGACACTATTAATGTGCTATTAATATTGAGCCTGTTGAAAGACACCAAACTGTTCCTTAAATGCTGCCAATTATGTCATCCAACTTATCATCCTCTCTTGGTGAATTTGAGCTTGCTGTGAATATAAATGGGTGTCCATGCTATGTAACAAAAGGAGCCTTATAATTTCCCTATACCAGGCTACTTTGTTGCTGTGAAAAGAAGAGGAAACAACTAGCAAAGCAGATATCTCTACACTATGGAGTCACTCTAATAGGCTTGTTTTGGTGTTTCAGCCTAAGGAGGGCATTCTTAACTTTCATCCAGACCTCTCTGAATCTCATACTGAGAGTTCTAGAAAAAGGTTACCAAATACATGTTCAACATGGATATTTTTCCTCCTTAATATGTCATGGAGTAATAGAGGACTAGTTGACGTAACTGAGGTCTGAAAACGGGAACTATTTATAAAAATGGCTGTAATGCCTAAGCTACTAATTTTTCTTAAACCCCTTGAGTTAAAACTCGAAATTGGTGCTCAAATCACATCTTGATTGTGGTTTGTGGTTTACCGAGTTAAAATTCCAAAAACAGTGTAGTTCTACTAAGGTATATGTTAACAACTTGCACATATAAAACATATTCCCACAGGAGAGAATCTATTGGTAGCTGCTTCAGTTGCTCCTCTCCAAGTTGAGAGAAATCTGTCTCGGTTCCCACCCACTTCCCATCACCAGTGGTTATTTTTCCTGTTGTAGCTTGAAGTTGCCACAGTGTCAGCCACAGTCTATCTGGTCTGCGCATCTGTCATGGTACCTGGGCCTGTGACCCAGTGTTTTGAGTCAGTAGATGTCCTAGTTTTGTTTATTATGAATTCTGCGGTTGGTTAATGTTTATATAGTTTGATTCATTCCTTTGGTAGATTTAGTCTTGTTGTTATTCCTTGTATTGAATAATTCCTCCCTCAGTGTTCCCCATACTCTTGTGTCTAGTTTCCTGTGTTAGTTATTGGTGTGTCTTTGTGAAGTCAGTTTCACCCTCTCTCTCTCCGTCCCTCGCTCTAGCTTGATGTCTCTGTCCTTCAGCTCTGCCTGTTTGTCTGCCCAGTGGTCTGTCTGTCTGGTTTCTCTCGCCCTCTCTGTCCCTCGCTTTTGCTTCTTCCTAGTCTTGTCTCTGTCTCTTCTCTCTGTACCCTGTATTTAGTCAGTGTGCATCATGTTCAGCTTTGCTTTCCCTGTCTTGTCAGTTAGATTATGTACAGCCGTGTTCCCTGGGTGTTTCCTCTCTGCTCTGATTCCATATTGTTTGTGTCTCCCTCCGTCCAGTGTCGCGATCTCTGTCTTGTGTCCTGTTTGTTCAAAGCCTTCAGTGTTTGAATACATGTGTTCTTGGCAGTTTCTTCAGTAATAAAGCTATTGTTAAATTCAGTCCAGCCTGAGTCCTTCATTTGGGCCCAGTCTGCCTGCTCCACACAGCATCATATCATGACAGAAGATTGTGACGTCGTGAAAGGAAAGAGGAAAAAAACCCCTCTAGATCCAGACATGTCAACAAAGGTGAAGTGTCTGAAGATACTGATGCACAGGACATGTGAGACCTCACTCTGCTTCAGTCCTTCGCCCTGTTCATTGGGTTTCCATGTACAGTTACACAAGCTCTGTGGTGAGTAATCCCGTAACTTTTCCTAGACTCTTCCCTCCATCTGAACAATTTGAGATCAAGCCTGAGTGCTCCGTTTCCAAAGACATTATTTCTAGTGACTCTTCTGTTATAGTGTCTGCCAGTGTTTATGGAAGGTGTTTAACGACCCATCGTCATTCCAAATCAATCTTTAGTTTCAATGTTAGTAAATCTTTTGTTTCTGAGCTGTTTGATTAATGATCTTCAATTTCTGTTCCTGAAATATGCAATATTGCTGAACTAATAATGCAAGTAAACATATTCTTGAATTAGCTAATATGAAGGAGATGTTTAGTGTTTCGGTGCCGACTTGTTCTAAAACCATAACCTACTCTCAGGTGGCCTCTTTAAAGACTCCACTCACAAGTCTGCTTGTTTCTGAAATCTGTAAATCTGCAAATTCTGGTAATGATTTGGACATTTCTGTTCCCTAGAGGAGGGGTCCAAGTTTTCTATTCTGCTGTCAAGTTAACTAGCAACGAGTCCTCTGTTTCCAAACATGATTATTGTAAGCCTGTCCATTTTTCTCCAAGAGAGTAAGTGCTGTGATTTGTTTCTGAGACAGACAGTTTTAAGTGTATGTTTACTTTTGATCAACCGCATCAATCAATTTAAATAAAAAAAAAATAGTAAGTAAAATTTATTTATATAGCACATTTCACAGATAAAAATCACAAAGTGCTTTACAGTAAGATCAGACATACAAGTTAAAATTAATTAAATTAGTTAAAAGCCCGTTTGTATAAAAATGTCTTCAGCTGCTTTTTAAAGGAGTCAGTAGAGTCTAGACAGCGTAAAGACAACGGCAGAGAGTTCCACAGCCTAGGTGCCAGTGCCTGAAAAGCCCGATCCCCACGTGTTTTAAATCTAGTACGTGGGACCACCAGTAGCCTCTGACCTGAAGACCTAAGTGCTCGGGATTAAGCATTAGGTTTCAGCAGGTCAGAGATATACTGGGGAGCTTCACCATGCAGAGCTCTAAAAGTTACAACTAAAATTTTAAAATGAACCCTAAAATTTACAGGCAACCAATGAAGAGAAGCCAAAACTGGAGTAATGTGTGACCTCTTGTTTGTACCAATTAAAAGTCTTGCCGCTGCATTCTGTACAGACTGAAGGCGATCCAGAGCTGATTTGTTAAGGGAATTTAGGGAATTTCAACCAGGTAACACTGTGACTACTTATCACAAACCTCATTCTGATTGTGTTTTTCAGTCAGCTCGGTCAGTTTCAAACAATAAACTAGCCCCCTCGGAGATTGTTTATTGTACTGCTGTGAAAGTCTTTCCAAAGACACCTTACTTTGCACTGCCTTCACCCACTGGAACTGTTTTTAGTACTTCTAAGCAAAGACTTCCGAAACTGTGTTTGCACCACATTCTGTCCTCTCCAAGACTGTCCACTTATCACAACCTGCTCCACTTAAGTTCATTCTCAAGTTACCCCTGAGCCTTCTCCTATGCCTGTTCCTGCTTCCAGGGTGGCTAGGGGTCAGCCCATCCCTGTCCCTGTTGCCAGGGCAGCTAAAGCTCCGTTGGTTCCTGCACACGTACCTGTTCCGACCGTGACCCAGCCAACTTCTGCACCTGTACCTATTCCTCGGGTAGGAGTGACTGGTACCCGGTGTGCTCCAGTACCCATTCCAGTTCCCAGGGTGAGGCCAGCGAAGACACAGTCAACCGCCGCACTTGTACCAGTTCCTTGGGTGAGGTCTCCGTGCCTTAAACAACAAAACAAAACAAAAAACCCCAAAACACTTGTAGGGTGTTGTTTATTGACCAAGTCTCAGAACATGGTTGTGGTCTGACCTGATGATGTTTGAAAAGATCCACAGTCAGATGTCAGAGGCCAGACTCAATAAATCAGACTATCACATAAATGAAGTAAATACCACAGGTAGTCAGGAATTTTAACATAGAGTAAGTTTACAAATGTCGGAACTATTTTCTTCTTCTCTAATTTTTATCTCCCAAAATGCTGTTTTCGAGTGTTCTTTTGCAGAAATTCGACTCTTGGTATACTAAAGACCCTAATTTCTCTCGAGTGCATTTGGTGTACTGTATAACATTTAAAACTTTACAAACATTTCAGGCATCTTTTGAAATACACTGCTCTCCAAGCATGTCAGCGGTTGATTACAGGGTCGGGTGCTGAGTAATCTTCTCTCACTGTACTGGTTGAACCTTTTCTGCTTTTTACATATAATATATACATTGTCCTTTTTAAAAACAAAAAACAAAACAACACTCCCTTTCTTTGCTGTTTTGCTACAGTGTGCGTATTCGTATTTACAATATGTCTTCATGAATGCATTTGCGTACAAACATAGATAGATCTATGTTTCTATCTGTGTTCGGTAGGGTTTAACTGAATTAAGATGACTGAGGCTGGTGCTCTTCCCAATCGCCCCAGATTGGGCTTTCGGAGTCAAAATCCTCCAGGGAAGCACTAATCCCTGACTGTCGGGGGCAATTTTTATTCCGTAAGCAAAGCTTTCTCGCTCTATCTCACTCTTGCTTGCTCTCTCTCTTGCTTCATTGCTCTATTTATAGCCCTCCTAAGCTGCTCTGTGTTGTACTGTTTACATTTAGAGCCCCGACTCTTTAGATTTAGAGCACCCCCGCCTCCTTTTGCTTGCGGTCTTCCCTTGGTTCTTCAGCTGAAGAAATAAAAGCAAGAAAATCTCTACTGACTAGCATTCTCCCAAAAAAGTAGGGGATGAGATGGACAGAGAGATTATGAGAAAGCGTGCTAGACAGATAGAAGTTGAGAGAGGAGAAGGAAAGACAAAGACGAGGAAGATGTGAAGTGACAAGCAGATCTGAATGTGTATTCAAGGCGGTTAGGCAAGCTGTCTGTGTTTGAGTAGACGGATTGTTATAGAAAGGAGGAAGAGGCTATGTTTTGAAGGAGAAGGGAGGCAGAGATTGTTTATGTGTTTATGGAGCGACAGGATATATAAAAAAACGACGACAAGTGATTGCATCTTTTATGTTTTCCAGCAATTGGAGAGTTTTATAGGAATAGTTTCAACAATTTTTAAAATTCTCATTTGCTTTTGGACTAACAAAGATTGATACCAAACACTGATTACATTTGCAGGATCTGTCATGGAGTACATTAATATAGCTATCCTGTTTTTGTTCAGAGGTAACAAATATCCCATTCCCTTTGGTCTTCTAACTACCAGTGTCCAGGAACTCCCCGAAAAAATAAGGGTTCCTCCAGGTCTTTGCGGAAATCCATGTTCCTATCAAAGATACAGTCATGGTCAGAGGTTTACATAGAGCGGGACTCGAGTAGAGCCACTACTCCTCCACATTGAAAGGAGGTGGTTAGGGTGTTTCAGGCATCTGACAAGAATGTCTCTTGGGCAGCATCTGGGTAAGGTGTTCTAGGCATACCCTACCAGGATAAGGACTTGGGAAAGATCTAGAACACACTGGAGAAATTAGCTTTCTCAGCTGACTTGGAAACACCTTGGTGTCTCCCCAGAGGAGCTGGAGGACATGGCTGAGAGAGGGAGGCCTTGGTTTTTGTGCTCTGGGTGTTGATGGATGCACGGATGGATAGAATTATTGTAAACATGCATCTTTTGTTATTTTAAAAAACAAGATTAGGCAAACCTGTTTGAATTTAGGGTGTGGTGATTAGCACTGTTGCTCACAGCACAGAGGTCCTGACCTCGATTTCACCACCTGGCCGGGCCTTTCTGTGTGGGGTTTGTATGTTCTCCCCGTGTTTGGATGGGTTCTCTCCAGTTAATCTCTCTTCCTCCCACAGTCTAAAGACATGCAATTAATGGGGTTAGGTTAATTGGCAATTCTAAATAACCCATATGTGTGAGTGGCCCATGGTTGTCTGTCTATATGTGTCCAGGGTGTACCCTACCTCTTGCCCCATGGTAGTTGGGATAGGCTCCAGGCCCCCTGCGACCCTGACAAGGATAAGTGGAAGAGAATGGATGTTTGAATTTTTATTTAGATTTTTCTCTAATACACACGGGATCAAAAGCATATATACAGGAGCATGCTGATGGCTACTGAAAGTGTCTGGCTGAGGTGCAACTTCATAATGATATGAATGATGATTAGACATGTGATGTTTAAATCGGACTTAGCACTACTCCTGCACAAGATAATGTCCACACAGTAATACCAAAAGATACATGTGATGGAAACAAGGAAATCAATGACGTTGATGATGATGTAGTATAAATAAAATTGAATTGACCTGAATTGAAATTAACTGAATTAAATGTCTGTTCCTGATATTTGCCTGTTCACAGATGCTGAACAAAGAATGAACTTTAATGGTCCATCTATCATAGGATTTTTTTTTCTGTTAAACAAATATCTGTACTTTTTAATCTTACATTTTCAAAACAGGCTTGTTACTTTTGGTTCAAGGCATTTAATGGGAACCATTATGTCACGTCACTGTGGGCCTTCAAACATCAAGCCGTTTTGAGCCCAAAGAGTAACACATTAAAGACCGTCCTGTTTGAATATTAATCATCAGCAGATGTCGCATAAATAGAGTGTCGAAGTCAGGGGTTGCAGATGTGATACTTTAGCATCTAGCTAGCCCTACAGAAGATGAGCAGGCATAGATGGAGTAATAATTTTTAAGTTGCCGGTAATTTTCAATGCAGTGTATCTATCAGCTCAACAAACATCAGAAAACACACGAACTGTTTATGTGGAGTTTGTCTCACAGTGTATTGCTAACAAAAGGCCCAGCTGCTGTATTTCACAGGGAGAGAAGTGAAAGAGAGCTAACTTCACTCAGAGATGGAGAAAGATAAGAAAGAAAGACAGGAAGAAGAGAGGTGATATTTAAATGTTCAGTTGTATTTGATACACTGGGTCTGCACATGTGACATGTGATATGTTTTTTTTTTATATTGTGAAACCTGCTGCAAAAGAAACTGAGGCAGACTAACGGTGTTATTTAAAGGTTGCATGAAAATACTGCAGGATAAACAAACAAAAAAAAAACCAGTGTGTGACTGGTACACAGTGGCTGTGGTGCTCATGGTTTGGTTCAGAGTTGGGTTACATCAAGTTGTCAAAGGAGCTTGCAAAGAAAAGCGTCTGGACTTCTTTAAGTTGCTTGAAGACGTTTCACCTCTCATCCGAGAAGCTTCTTCAGTTCTAAGGTCAAATGGTGGAGAGTCCCAGATATAAACCTAGTGGGAGTTTCCCCCCACAGAGGGACAAAGGACCCCCTGATGATCCTCTAATCGCCTGAGCCAAGGTGTGAAACTGGGTGTGGGTCCCAATCAGCCAGAGTTTCGGGTGTGTTCATTGTGAAACCTGGCCCCACCTTATCATGTGAATTCCTGAGGTCAGATGGCCCAGGATGTGAGTGGGCGTTAAGGCGTCTGGGGAGGGATCTCAAAACTGGATTATAGATGGCAGAGAGTTGGTGTCGTAAACCCCCGCCTCTGTTCAAAGATGGTCGCTCACAGTGGACATAGATGGCTTCTTTCACTCCTCTTTCAAACCATCTGTCCTCTCTGTCCAAAATGTGAACATTGGCATCCTCGAAGGAGTGTCCTTTATCCTTAAGATGCAGATGGACTGCTGAGTCTTGTCCTGTGGAGGTGGCTCTTCTGTGTTGTCCCATGCGCTTGTGAAGTGGCTGTTTGGTCTCTCCAATGTAGAGGTCTGAGCATTCCTCGCTGCACTGTACAGCATACACCACATTGTTAAGTCTGTGTTTTGGCGTTTTGTCTTTCGGGTGAACCAGTTTTTGTCTGAGCGTGTTGCTGGGTCTGAAATGCACCGGGATGTCGTGCTTGGAGAAAACTCTCCTGAGTTTTTCTGATACACCGGCTACACAGGGGATGACAATGTTGTTGCGTCTGTCCTTCTTATCCTCCCTCGCTGGTGGCTGATCTTCTTTTCTGTGCCTCTTTGCTGACTTTAAGAACGCCCATTTAGGATAGCCGCACGTTTTGAGTGCTTCCTTTACATGTGTGTGTTCCTTCTTTTTTCCTTCAGGCTTAGAGGGAACATGTTCTGCCCGGTGGTGTAGGGTCCTAATTACTCCAAGTTTGTGTTCCAGAGGGTGATGGGAGTCAAAGAGGAGGTACTGGTCCGTGTGTGTGGGCTTCCGGTAAACTTCGATGTTGAGTTTGCCATTCTCTTCAATGTGCACAGCGCAGTCCAGGAAAGGCAAACAGTTGTCCTTTGTGTCTTCCCTGGTGAACCTGATGTTTTTATCCACAGCGTTAATGTGCGCAGTGAAGGATTCCACTTCTTGTGTCTTGATTTTGACCCAGGGTTTGAGATCCCTTCCCAGACGCCTTAACGCCCACTCACATCCTGGGCCATCTGATCTCAGGAATTCGCATGATAAGGTGGGGCCAGGTTTCACAATGAGCTCACCCGAAACTCTGGCTGATTGGGACCCACACCCAGTTTCACACCTTGGCTCAGGCGATTAGAGGATCATCAGGGGGTCCTTTTGTCCCTCTGTGGGGGGTCACTCCCACTAGGTTTATATCTGGGACTCTCCACCATTTGACCTTAGAACTGAAGAAGCTTCTCGGATGAGAGGTGAAACGTCTTCAAGTAACTTAAAGAAGTCCAGACGCTTTTCTTTGCAAGCTCCTTTGACTACGATGACCTGGATGACTGAGAACCTTCACAGACACGTTACATCAAGTTACATTCACTGAATTCCACCTTCTTACCAGCTGTATACTGTCTAGTATGAAGACACCATAAACAGTGTACTGCCAATGTAAAGGATGGAAATCAGCCAGGAAAACTCATGAAACATCTGCTGACATCTGGTTGAATTCAGTTGTGTACATCCACAGAGAGCAGCAGGTCAGCTGATCACACCATGTGTGAAAATCTACTGAGCTCTCAATAGAAAATATTCCCACACTGAACCATTACATGTGATTTAAGTGTCCCCCACCTGCTGAATCCGACTTTAACCTCTTCCCTACTCATTTTCCTGTTTAGAGGCAATGTCACCCTCTACAATGTAGGCAACAGAAAATAGAGCTATCTATATGTAGCCAAGTGAACTAATACTACGCATGGAAAGGGTTTAAAAAGAGGGAATTGTGTTTTTGACTGGTTGCCTGTCTACCGGAGGTCTGTTGTAGGGTTGTCATGGTGATGACTAGACCTCGCGTTTTGGGGGTATACTGTCCCTTTAAGAGCCGCCGTAAGCCAGAGCACGCATGCACTCAAGTTTGTGTCACACTGAGCGCTGTGAGCGGGAGCACTGGAGAGTTAGAGACTGCAAAAGATTCTGTGGCTAGCTACACACGAGGTAAATGTGCTAAAAAGTGTAGCATACTGCAAAATATTGTCACCAGTGTTGTAGTAGACTGTAATTAGCTAAGTTTCTTTAGCAATGACTCCATGTTTGTGACCATTTCTGTACAGTTCTTAACGCGCGACGGGTGCATGTTTAATGGTCACGTGCTGTGAAAGGGACTGAAGAGCGGGTTGGCGTGAGTAGTTACAGTGTCCTAACAGATTTCAAAGTTGTTAAGTTTATACTTTTACTCACTTTGCATAACTCTGTATGTTTCTGTTTGATTCAGAGGGGAGATCACTTGCTGTGTGATTCCTGCGTGTGTACTTGTCCTAGCACAGTAGCTGTGTGGAGAAACCGAAGTGAGTTCATGATGTTCTCCCATAGAAATGTATGTTTAAAAGAGAGTTTACAGTGCACTTTATTGCCAGTTGACCTGCGAAGTTGTGGGATGTAAACAATGTGTTTATTTGTTTTGTTTTCTCTTTTTTTATTGTATTTGTTTCTTGACAGGTCACTACTGTTGTCTATACTGTTTGGATTTAACATGTACATATGATAGTTACTGTTGTCTCAGACCCTGAAAGGCAGTTTAGGCTGAGCCAGTGGAATAGTTAAATTTTGCCGTTTCACTCAAAACTACAGAATTAAAACTGTGCTCCTCCGAGTACAGTCGGAGAATAAAAAAGCCCACAAAAGAGTATTTCCTGTGTCCTGTCTCATTCCCCATGACCGGGCCACATAGTTTGGTGTCAGAAGTGGGATTCTCAGGTTAGTTTTGAGTTTCAGTATAGAGAGACACAGTGAGTGGGGCTTTATAGACAACAGTAGTGGCTTAGAAGATCCCAGTCCTTCCCAGAGGGCGGCAATCGCAGTGTGGACGTCCTGAGGTGGTTCGGTGCAGTGGCAGTTGGTACAACAGGAGCCTGCTTCAGCCATTGGACGAGGAGGGCGCCTGACACAGATTTTGGACTGTTGAATCTCATCTACAAGTGACTGTGGGAATCTGCTGCAGTAAAGACTCAGAGACATTGCAGTATGTCGCAAGAGGACGAAGGGGAAGGTCCTTCAGGGGCCGGAGCTATCCCCACTGAAGACAGTCAAGCTGCCTCGTTGTTTGACAGTGCAGGTAACCCGTTGGTGGAGCTACAAACAAAGATTAACGAACTGAGTAGGAAACATGATGCTGTTATGTCTAGTATTGCTAACATGGGTAATGTTCCAACCAGATCTGTCGTGTACATTCCAAGAGAAAAGGTGATTGTACCTTTTAGTGGGGAACCAGCTAAAGATGCTTACACTGTTGATGAATTCATAGAAGAGGTGGAAAGAGCAATAAGAACTAGGGGTCTGCGTGGAGAGGATCAAACCGACTTTATCCTCTCACAGCTGAAAGGGTCTGCCCTAGAGGAAGTTAAGTTACGTATGGCAGGCCAGGTGAAGCAACCGAGTGATCTCTTTTCATATTTGAGGGAGGCATTTAGAGAGAAGCGCACCACACCACAGCTCTTGCATGCTTTCTATGCACGCCGCCAACTAGATGGGGAAGACCTGCGAGATTATTCACATGCACTCTCTCAGTTGCTCAATGCTGCAATACAGCAGTCCCCTAATGTAGTACCCAACACACAGCTGGCACTTCGGGATCAATTCATTGAAGGTGTGCATGCCCCAAATCTTCGGCGTGAACTACGTAGGCTCACTAGGGACAAGCCTGAGTGTAGTCTCTTTGATGTTAGAGAGGAGGCAATCATGTGGACTATGGAAGATCGTCCACGCAGCACTAATGTGGCCAGACATAGAAATATAGTGAGTGACAGGCCAGATGAAAGCTGTGAAAAGACAACCTCCACCAGTGATGTACAGACAGACTTTACCATGGCTCTGCAAGAGATGGTTAAAATAATCACACAACAGGGTAAAGCCATAGGGGAGTTAACTAATGCAGTGAGGGAGCTCACAACACAGACTGCCAGTTCTGAAGACAGTAGAGGTGTTAAAGCTAAGCCCAAGCCTAAGTACACTAGAGAGGGCCAGCCTATTTGTCTCCGATGTGAAGGGGTGGGACATATGGCCAGACACTGTAATGCACCCCAACAACCTACGAGCCAGTCTGCAACCATGTCCAGTTCCTCGCTAACGGGAAACGGGAACCCTCCATTGCTATGAGCCGGGCAATGCGAGGCAAGTCAGAAGGCTCAAAGGAAGCTCTAACCAAGGAACATTTTCTAGAACATGCTGTTGGTCAGTGCCCTGAAGTAGATATCCAGATAGGTGGTGTATCCCTTAGATGTCTGCTTGACACAGGAAGTAATGTAAGCACTTTGACAGAAAGCTTTTTCAGAAATCATCTCCAGGGAGAGGATGAAGATATGCACTGTACTGCCAAGTGGCTTAAAATCACAGCAGCCAACCAGTTGCCGCTGCCCTATTTAGGCTATGTAGAGTTAGATGTACAGGTCATGGGGCTCACTATACCTGAATGTGGTTTTCTTATAATCAAAGATGATAAAACAGAAAGAGACAATCCCAAATGGTTGGATTTGTCACCCCATGGCATTATAGGGATGAACATTGCAAAACGATGTAGACAGTTAGTACTCTCAGAGTTTGACACCACTCTAGGGGGAGAGCTGGAGTCCAGCTGGAGGAAGGCCTGCCACTGCGTACAAGCTGCTGAGCTTGTGGAAAAGGTGTCTACTGCCCGTGTTGCAAGCAAACACAAAGTGCGGGTGCCTGCCTCATCCCTGACCACTGTCTATGCAAGGGGCCATGGCAAGCAGTTTGGTAGCGCATTGGTTGAACCAGGGAATGTTCAGCTCCCAGGTGGCTTATTGGTGATCCCAACTCTAGTGTCAACTAACAGCCTGGTATTCCCAGTACAGGTGATGAACATCTCACAAGAGGATGTCTGGCTTCCACCTAAGGCTAGACTAGGCATTATTAGTCCTGGCCGCTGCATTGAGGGTGACCCATGCGAGGTGAAATTTGAGCGCATATCTGCCAACCACGAGGAGGTGACTCTTAACCAAAAGGACTGTCAGGGGGCCAACAGCTGCGTACAGGACTTATTGGGAAGATTACACATAGGTGGCACACCAGGACAACAGGCCGAGGTCAGAACTCTTTTGAAAAGGTATGCGGATGTTTTTGCACTTCATGATGAGGATTTGGGGTACACTGATCGTGTGAAGCATGAAATTCCTGTTGTAGATGAAGCCCCTGTTTCTCAGCCATACAGGCGCATTCCACCAAATCAGTACAAAGAGGTCAGGGAGCACATTTCTGAACTGTTGAGAAAGGGGGTGATTCAGGAGAGTTCGAGTTCCTATGCTTCACCAGTTGTTCTGGTACGCAAGTCAGATGAGAGTCTTAGACTGTGTGTAGACTACCGCAGACTAAACGCGAAGACCAGGCGTGATGCGTTTCCACTCCCTCGCATTGAGGAGAGCCTGGATGCCTTGAGTGGTGCAGAGTTCTTCTCAACCATAGATCTTGCCAGTGGCTACCATCAGGTAGCGGTACATGAGAAAGACAGAGACAAAACAGCCTTTACCACACCATTTGGCCTGTATGAATACTTAAGGATGCCTTTTGGGTTATGTAATGCCCCCGCGACGTTTCAACGTCTTATGCAGGCCACAATGAGTGATTTGGTCTTTCAGATTGTATTGATCTACTTGGATGATCTGCTTGTGTTTTCATCAACATTCCAGGATCACATTGTGAGACTGGAGACTGTTTTGAAAAGGCTGAGGGATACGGGGCTGAAGGTTAAGGTTGAGAAGTGCCATTTCCTCCAGCCCAAGGTCAAGTTTCTCGGTCATGAAGTGTCGGCTCAGGGAATAAGCACAGATCCTGACAAGATAAGCGCTGTGGCAAAATGGCCCATCCCTAGTACTGTGAAAGAGCTAAGGTCCTTTTTAGGATTTTGCAGCTACTATAGGAGATTCATTGAGGGCTTTTCCCAAACTGCGGGGCCACTCCATGATGTGGTGAATGTCTGTGTTAAGGAGATAAGTCCTGTCAGGGCTAAACAGCTTTTTGCTTCAGCCTGGACACCGCAATGCTTACAAGCTTTTGAGTTGCTTAAGGGAAAGTTGACTAGTGCCCCTGTTCTAGGCTATGCTGACTTCAGTCTCCCTTTCACGCTGGAAACGGATGCTAGCAGTCTTGGATTAGGCGCTGTCCTGTCTCAGAAGCAGGGGGGAAGGAATAAAGTCATAGCTTATGCTAGTAGGAGGCTCAGAGGGGCTGAGAAGAATGATCAAAACTTTAGCAGCATGAAGCTCGAACTCCTAGCGTTAAAGTGGGCAGTCACCGAAAAATTTAGGAGTTATCTGCTGGGGTCCAAGTTCACAATCATAACGGATAACAATCCCTTGTGCCACCTGCCCACTGCTAATTTAGGAGCCATTCAACAGAGGTGGGTAGCTCAGCTGTCTGTGTTTGACTTCGATGTTAAGTATCGCCCTGGCCGCTGCAACACTGCCGCTGATGCCCTCTCTCGGCAACCAACAGTTGACACGGCAGAACCTGACAGTGAGGATGCAGAATATGATGGCTCTATAGCCATATGTAATGTGCTAAGGGCAGGTACAAGTCTAGGCTCAGATCTTGTCATGGCTGGAGTTGAGGCTTGTAGGATCAGACTGCTGCAGGCCTCCGAACCAGATGGGGAAGCAGTCAGTGAGGCTGTGCTGGGCAACACCCCAACGATGCCTGGTTATTCCAATGCAGAACTCTATCGCTTCCAAGTGTCAGACCCAACAATTGGTGTCTTGAGAGAGTTTTGGAGCAGACAGAAGAGACCCACCTACAGAGAGAGAGGGGGTCTGTCTAAACCGGTACGTTCTCTACTGAAGCAGTGGCCTCGGATCAGAGAAAAGGATGGACTGCTATACCGTGTAATTGAAGATGCTCACCTTGGACAGTGCCATCAGCTGCTACTACCTGCCTGTCTTAAAGAAAAAGTGCTCAGGAGTGTGCATGATCACATGGGACACCAGGGAATCGAACACACACTGGGATTGTTGAAACAAAGATGTTTCTGGGGAGGCATGTTTGAAGATGTTGAGCACTGGGTGAAGAAATGTCAGAGGTGTGTGTTAACAAAGATGCCTCAACCCAAAGTTCAGGCACCCCATGCTCCATTTTTGGCTACCCGCCCACTTGAAGTTGTTGCTGTTGATTATACCACCCTTGAGCGGGCTACAGATGGTCGTGAAAACGTTCTTGTAATGACTGACGTGTTCACCAAGTTCAGTCAGGCATTTGCCACACGAGATCAAAAAGCAGATACCACAGCTAAGGTTATCCTGAAAGAGTGGTTCCTGAAGTATGGGGTACCAGAGCGCCTGCACTCAGACCAGGGCAGGAATTTTGAAAGCGCAGTGATTGCTGAGCTATGCAAACTGTATGGAGTGAAGAAAACGCGTACAACACCCCACCACCCTCAGGGTAACCCACATTATGAGAGGTTCAACAGGACTTTACACAACCTCTTGCGTACGCTTCCCCCTGAGAAGAAGCAGCGCTGGCCCGAGCATCTGTCAGAGCTGGTGTATGCTTACAATGTCACGCCGCACTCAACGACAGGGTATTCTCCCCATTACCTGCTGTTTGGGGTCCACCCACATCTACCCGTTGATGCATTGTTGGGCCGGGAGGAAGTGAAGGATGACAAACTGGACTGGTTAGCAGTGCACCAGGAGCGTCTCCAGGATGCACATGCCAGAGCCAGAGAATTTGCCGAACGGAAGGCTGCAGAGAGAGTGGTTCAGCAGCAAGGAAAGGTGTTCTGTCCACCTGTTGACATCGGACAGTTTGTGTATCTCCGTTACCGACCACCAGGAAGGAATAAAATTCAAGATGCCTGGGCAGCCCCTGTGTACAAAGTGGTTGATATCCAAGGGACAACATACACAGTAGTGCCACTGGAAGGAGGGCCGGTGAAAAGAGTCCACAGATCTAACTTGAGGCCATGCGTGGGGTCTATACCTGCACCCAACCCAAGGCTACGTGACCAGGAAGTCAGTTCTGCAGATGAGCACCAAGTGTCTGATACGGAGCTTGAGCATCCAGAGTTTGCCTTGATGAAGGAGGTCCAGTACCCAATGGAGCTGCCAGTGGCTCAGGGACCTGGGAACTTGGTTCCGACGGTCAACGAGCCTGGAAACCAATTGGAGAATGGAACTGAAAATATGGGTGAGGATCTGCTAGGGCAAGAGAGCAGCGACAACCCTGATGACCTCGAGGTGGAGCCAGCAGCTTACCTTCCACCTGGGCCAGGAAGCATTGGATTCTCCAGTGAAGAACCGGTGGCAAAACCTGTTCCAGCTCCTAGGAAAGGAAAGAAAGAGAAAGCGGAGGCCGGTCCACCCACACCTGCTACACGCAGGAGTAGGAGAGAAACTGCAGGGGTCCACACAAACCCATTTAATCTACCTAGGTCAGCATGCAATGCAGTATCCTTCAGTCCAGATGTACTCTCCCAGGTGTTAGCCGGTATGGTTCTCTACACCACCAAACTCAGGGGAATGGTGGATGAGCAGGGGGTCACCGAGGACGTTGACTCGTAGCAGGGGAGAATGTAGCCAAGTGAACTAATACTACGCATGGAAAGGGTTTAAAAAGAGGGAATTGTGTTTTTGACTGGTTGCCTGTCTACCGGAGGTCTGTTGTAGGGTTGTCATGGTGATGACTAGACCTCGCGTTTTGGGGGTATACTGTCCCTTTAAGAGCCGCCGTAAGCCAGAGCACGCATGCACTCAAGTTTGTGTCACACTGAGCGCTGTGAGCGGGAGCACTGGAGAGTTAGAGACTGCAAAAGATTCTGTGGCTAGCTACACACGAGGTAAATGTGCTAAAAAGTGTAGCATACTGCAAAATATTGTCACCAGTGTTGTAGTAGACTGTAATTAGCTAAGTTTCTTTAGCAATGACTCCATGTTTGTGACCATTTCTGTACAGTTCTTAACGCGCGACGGGTGCATGTTTAATGGTCACGTGCTGTGAAAGGGACTGAAGAGCGGGTTGGCGTGAGTAGTTACAGTGTCCTAACAGATTTCAAAGTTGTTAAGTTTATACTTTTACTCACTTTGCATAACTCTGTATGTTTCTGTTTGATTCAGAGGGGAGATCACTTGCTGTGTGATTCCTGCGTGTGTACTTGTCCTAGCACAGTAGCTGTGTGGAGAAACCGAAGTGAGTTCATGATGTTCTCCCATAGAAATGTATGTTTAAAAGAGAGTTTACAGTGCACTTTATTGCCAGTTGACCTGCGAAGTTGTGGGATGTAAACAATGTGTTTATTTGTTTTGTTTTCTCTTTTTTTATTGTATTTGTTTCTTGACAGGTCACTACTGTTGTCTATACTGTTTGGATTTAACATGTACATATGATAGTTACTGTTGTCTCAGACCCTGAAAGGCAGTTTAGGCTGAGCCAGTGGAATAGTTAAATTTTGCCGTTTCACTCAAAACTACAGAATTAAAACTGTGCTCCTCCGAGTACAGTCGGAGAATAAAAAAGCCCACAAAAGAGTATTTCCTGTGTCCTGTCTCATTCCCCATGACCGGGCCACATATAAAAATGTCCTTCTTTTTCTGACCACCTGTTTGAGCACTAAGGGTTTAGTCAGTGGCCTTTAAACCTCACCCACACACCAGTTAGCGACTGGTTGACAAAACCTCCCTCAAAACAATAGGTTCACCTACTGGTCTTTTAAGGACTTTCAAGCACATTGAATGATAATTCTGAAGATTAACTCTAGATATATCAATTTGAGTTAATCTCAAATGTTTGATAATTCTTGTCATTGGAAGCCTTCAAATAATACTTTTCCCCCGTTCTAGCAATTTTACTGTTACCTTGTGAAAAAATATGTGCATTAAAAAAACAAATATAAAATTATGACATATATTTGACATATGTTTAGTCTAGGTAGGAATTTAACCACCAGACATTTTACATAAAACTTATATACATTTCTCATTGAAATTTGGGTTATTCTAAAAAAAGACCCTAAACATGTATTTTGCACTGTTGCACAAGAAACACTTCCTTTATCGGTTGTGATCTACTGGATGAGAGTGGCTATGTTCAATATTTTTTGTTGTTGTGGTCAACAAACCCCACAAAAACACCAAAATGACAAATGTGTACACTGACCTCCCAAATCTGTCTATATGGCTCTGAGCTGATAGCTTTAGTTCTTTATAAAGCTCTACTCAGACAGTCAAACACCAATTTGTGGAATATGAGCAGAGTAATCAACATTCATACTCTATTAAAGTATCTGGGGCAGCAAGATTGTACATGTGAGACTAACTTAAATACGCTTCAGTGTGTGGTCACTGAAATAAAGGGAACCAGTGCAATAAGTAGCGCTTCAATGTATTTTTTATATTCCCCTGTGACACAAAGCACTGAGATCATCAGGCTTTAGTTGTTGTTAGAATTTCTTTGATGCTCTTGGTCTCTCCCTGAAATTTGCTAACAATAAAATAAACATAGTATATATTTAGATACATTACTGCCAAAAAATACTTCCCTAAGGACATCCAGATTGAATGCAAAGGCTTCTGGAGCCTTTGCATTCAATCTTGTGGAGGTCAGCTTGCCCCCCACAGCTAAGAAGTAGCAGTTTAAGGCAGCAGCTAACATTTAGCTCATTATGTAAATGCTAATCATCAGTTGTAGCACCGACCCCAGGGCTTTAGAGATGCTCAGACACAAATAAGGCTGGCAAACAACACGCTGCATTAACAATTCTCGTGCACAAACAAACTGATTTATGGATTGCAAGGATTCGCTGTGCTAATCTGTCAGTTTTGTTCCCCACACACAGAAAAGCAGCGGTGATGTAAACCAGTTATGTCATTTAATATGATGGAGCAGCCTCGTCCTCTGTGCATTTTACACTCAGCTGAGGCACGCTTCCACTTGTGTTTCTTGCCCAGTGTCAATAACGTAATCAGATGTGGTGCTCGCAGCTGCTCTACCTGTGAGGTTGTAAGTGTGTGTGTGTCTGTTCAGAGAACAGGCAAAAGGACATGATGCAGTATTTGGGCATGGAAATGGCTCTGTTAGCTCCAGTGCGATAGACTTGAGTGAAGCTGCTTTTCTGTGAAGACGTTGTGCTCACATTAGCTAAACTGTTTGAGAACTGCAGAGGTGAGGATATAATTTTGTCTTTGCAAGAGGTTTTAAATTAAATATTTTTATGTAGCGTTTTGTAAAACAGAGCGAGAAAACATAAATACAGCCAGCATGAAAAGCTAAAATAGATCTGCAGTTCCTTTAGTAGCCACTTTAGTCGACACCGGCTGCCAAAGTGAGTGAGTCCTTGCAGACTCACATATTAAAATGAAGTGGAAAGTCGTTTCAGTTACACGTGAAAATTTGTTTGTTGCTTGACCTAAACTGGTTCTCATGAGCATGTTTGTTTTGTTGGAAAGTTTTTAATGTGTTTGTCTGAAGAACAATATCAGAATAAGAATCATCTTTATTTGGCCAAGTTTCTGTAAACAAACAAGGAATTTCACCTTGTGCATGCAAAAAAAAACCAATCCAAAAAAAAAAAAGAAAATAAATAAAAGTAAGAAAAAATAAGTTACAGAAAGTCTTAAGATACTATTCAAACTTTAAGTGCAAAACTGAGTAGTCAATGTACATATGGGCATTTGACCTGAATGATAACAGTGGGTTGTTTTCATTTTGGTAGATGTGTGTGTCTGTGTGTTGCACCATTATCAACAAGCTTGCTAGTCTTAGCTGGTGTCCCCACATTCTTGTCCATATATGGTCACGTCTGACTCTAAAAACCAACACAGCGCCAACCAAAATGCAAACATTAAGGCTCAAAATTGAGTTCCAGAAGCAGTGCATGACATCATGAGGTCCATGTCCATCTTTTAAATACAGTCTTTGTAGAAAAACAGATTTTAAATAAGTCATGGACTGGCTGACTTCTAAGCTAACTCTTGTGGTCTGATGACCACAAATGTACTAATACATTGTACATAAATTAAATCTGGTGGTTGCAAGCCTAAAATGTGTCAGCACAGGTTAAATGTATTAAAGGTTAAATGTCTCAGCACCTCTTTACAGCAGCAGTGTATCCGAGGCTCCACAGTTCTACTCAGCTGCCTGTGTAGCACGCACTCATTAGTTCCTCCTCTGCCAGCTGAGAGCTCTGATCTGCAATCATTGATTGGAATCAATAATTCACACCGCCGCTTTAATATTTGATGTATGGAGCTATAATCTGCTGGGGATAAGTGTCAGCGTTAAGTGTGAAACACATAGCTCCTGGTGATAATGAGTATTTGTGATTATGTCCCTCGCTCTCTCTCCTCCAGTGCGAGTGGTTTCAGAGTGGCACCGAGGCACTGCTGAATATTTGATGTGTCAGGCTGATTGTGAAGTTGACCCCAGATCACGGTCAACGCGAGTTTCTCCAGCTCCTGCATTGATCCGACTGTCCACCCGCCACTCCCTCAACCAAAAAGACAATTAAACTGTTGAACTGCACTCTCTGAACAGTAACAGCAAAAAATACTTTCAACTCATGTAAAGATCAGGACTGTAAAATTTGAACTACTATTGCAGTCATTACAGCTTTATTAATTCTGAGCAGTTTTGGGGGAGAACTTTTCCACGTGCACCTCTGGATGTCAGGGTTCCTGGGTCGTTGACCCAGTGTTTTCAGTTTTGTCATGTTCGGTTTATTTCCCACATTCATGTTTTTCACTTCTTGTTTTCTGTGCGAGCCTATCGTCTGTGTATTGTGTTCCAGTTATTTCCATGTATCCTTAGTCAGACTAAGTTCAGCTGTGTACTCACCGGTTTCTAATCACTCATCATCCAGTGTGTATTTAAGTCCTCAGTTTCCATCAGTTCATTGTCGTGTCATTGATGTTGATGTTGTCTTTTTCGCATGTGTGTTCAGTCATCCAGTCAGTCGTTTCAGTTCATGTTCAGTTCATCCAGCCTACAGTAAAACACCATTATCCTGCACCGTGAGTCCAGCGTTTGGGTCATCTCTTCCTCGCCCGCACACAACAGCCTGACACTGGACAGCTTCCAGAACTTGTGGAAGATCAGTTTAGACCACCACTGGACTTCACCCTGGATATCGAACTTTTTCTGGGAGAAAACATCAACTTTGATGCAAACTGACCACAGCTTCATGTTGGACATCTTCACTGCTGATGAGAGCTGGGTTTGAACATAACACATAACAGTTTGGGTCATTTAGGAAATAACCTCAACTGAGATGTGTGATGTTGTACACTAAAAGTACGCTGAAAATATGTTTTGTTTTGTTTCGTTTTGTGGTTTGTAGTTATAGAAATAAATAGAATATTTGCTTTAGCTCTGTGTGACTTTGTGTTCTTCTCTAAAATTTAATTCAAATCAAATTTCATAGGGTGGCCCTGAGGTCCCCTTCAAGACCTTCAAGGTCATGACATGGTAAATGGACTGGTTCTTATATACTGTAGCACTTTTCTACTCGAGCACTTTATACAACATGCCTTATACTCACCCAAGCACTTCTTTCTCTAAATGTTTTCTATCTAACATTCACATTCCAATGAATTCATTTTGAGCAACTTGGGGTTCAGCATTTGCCAAAGTTACTTTGACAGCTGGGGATCAAACCACCAACCTTGTTCTTAGTAGATGACCTGCTCTACCTGAGCCAAAGACACTGCATCTTGCCTTTTATTCCTTTTTAAGTATTAAACCCCCCCCAGCTGACTAAAAGATTGGACATAAGGACATAATATTTTCTGTTATTTCTACATGTTAAGATTTCCCCAAATTAATTTTAAAACCAGAGGCGACCACACTTTTGAGCTCCTAAATGTTGGAACAGCCTTCCACAGCTAGTCAGGCTGACTGAGCTTGTGATTTATTTTGAACGACTGCTGAAAAAATATTTCTATTGGAGGTTGGCTTTTCTATAATATTTCTTGCATAGTTTTTGTCTGCATGCTAGAACATGTATACTTACCTTCAGTGTGTAGTTTTTATTCAAACTGTGAAGCACTTTGTAACTGTGTATTGTAAGTGGTACTATACAAATAAAGCATTAGTTTAGTTTATATTAACATCCTTCAAGTTCTCCTTACACTGCAACAAAAGTAGTTGCTTAGGTTTCTGTTGTAAATCTGCAAATATTAAGTCATTAAGAGCCACTGGGACAAAGAGGATAATAATCTGAACGGCTGAAATCAGATTCCAGAAACATACTTCACCTTCCTCCGAGCGGTCTCTGTTTGTTGTTCTGTCTGTATACAGGAGATTCTGACCCATACAGCTCCTATAGTCCACAGAAAATGACAATTAACTTGTCTAATGTCTTACTGATACCACCATGGGTAAATTTGTGTCAGTTTGCCTCTTCGCATAGATTTTGCAATAATGCTGCATGAAAACTTTGCTTTGTATTTGGTGCGAAAACACTGTACAGTAATACAGCATGATTTATTAATCTGCTTCTTCTTTATGCTTCTGTTTTTGTTTGTATTAGGAGGAAGAAATCATTACTTGGTAACAGGCTAAACACTCAACGAGTCAACGTGTTTGAAAGGAGAGAACCTACAGCGAGCTCTTGGTGACATGCCTGCTTCAACTGTTGTTTCTGTTCGTATTTTCCCATGTCTCCTCTCTGGGATTCATCCTAAGCATTCAGCTCTGATACAGTGGGCTTCTGCATTAACAAACAGCAGAAAATGCCCTCATACATGGCGAGTATTGGGGATTTTATGCAGATTTTGGAATGCAGATACTGTGTTACAAGTCTGGATAGTCAAATAGAACAGGATGTCTTTCCTGCTAAGGGAGAGGGGGAGCCACATGAAGTGAGTATGCATCCTGCTGTGCTCTGTGTGATTGAGACAATTGTGCTGTTTCACAAGCTTCACTGAAAATAGGAGTGTGAGCAAAATCCATTTACCTTCTACTTGAGAGAAATCCTGCAGCGTATTCCACCAGGATGACCTTAATCCTACTTTGGAGTCCGCTGCGGTTTCACATGCACCTAAAAGCAATAGCATGGAAGAAAGTCATTAGGCCGCTGACGGCTACTCCACAGGGAATTATTATTGCCATCATCTGCCATATGGTGAAGCATTATTTAGTCACCGGGCCTCGGAGGTGTCAGGACAACTGAAAACCTTACTTGTCTTTCTAAACAGCAGTTGTTGATTTCTTTTTATGGGTGGCGAGGAACAGTTAGTCTGTTTAATCTTTTAACACCTTCAGTATCAGATTGAAGTGGGTTTGTGTGTGTGTGTGTGTGTGTGTGTGTGTGTGTGTGTGTGTAGCTTGACAGGGAGATTTTAGCATTCACTTGGATTCACGAGGAGATGTATCCATCCGGGATCACATTCATGTTTTAATCTTGTTCATGTAAAAATTCCCTCACAAGCACTTGGAGGGGAAATTCAGAAAAAACCCCACTGACACTCTGGCAGGCTTTTTTTAAACTTTCAAAAACGCAACTGGTGCCATATGAAAGACTTCTGAAACTGTATGTGTTTGCACTAGTGTGTGTGTGTGTGTGTGCGTGCGTGTGCAGGAGTGTGTGTATTTAAATGATAGTTGCATTGGAAATGTTTTTCTGCTTCCCTCCGACGTCTCTTGCTGAGGGAGATGAGAGGAGCTGACACACAGAATTAAAAATATCTCTCAATAACACTCCCACACACACACTGTAGCCCAAGAGACCACACACGCACACACACACACACTTTTACAATCGTACACACACACATACACTCTCTAACACACAGCCTACTGCTGAAGACTCTTTTTTGTGTCTCTCTCATCTATTTCATTTCCTCTCTTGTGCATATGGATGCATACGTACAATCTGCTGGCTTGAAAAAGACATTAAAGCAACAAGATTGAAGTGTCAATGAGATCTTTAGATGCTTTTTTATTACAATTTAAGTAGGTTCCTATTATGTAAAGATGGAAGAATAAAATCACTTAGGATTGCAGGGAGATTATGCGGATGATGGTGCTCACAAGGTCCTTCATTGGTTGTATAAATGCCAGCATTTATGTATGAGAGCAGGCTTCTGTGTTCGTCTATTTCTGTCTAGCACATGAGAAGCACGGAGTTAATTGTATTTGTATGAATGGCAGCTAGCAGGTTTTTATTCATGAATGCAAACAATGCTGAAGCAGCAGCAGCACCCACCTCAGCCCTGGTGAAGAGCTCCTATTCATGAATTTACTTAAGAGACGCTTTATCTGTCCCTGTGTCTCCCTGCCAACTGGCTCCAATCGCACACACACAGACAGACACCGGGGCCCCACGACCAGGAAGTCACCTGGCTGTGATTACCAGAGCAGCAGGCAGCAATCTCTGCCTCACCTGGTTTGAGGCGACGCTGGGTTTGCTCTGACATTTTCAAAGTTAATATCAAATTTATGGATTTACCTTTAGAAGCATAGCTTCCCCTGCATGCCTACATCTTCCAACACCACCTGTGTGCTTTTGTGTTTCCTTTTTCTTTTTTTTTGCGGCGGTCAGCCTCAAGTTTTGAGTAGTTCGGTCACTACCGAAGCTTCCTTCTCACCGCACGTACTTCATGTCACATCCTCAATTTCGAGAAATGTCAACAAGCACAATGAGCCAGCAGGGCAGGGCACTGTGGCACCCCTGTGCAGATGGATACGGACACAAACACATCGGCTGCACTCATCAGCTCAAACTGCCTGAAAGAACATCAGACAGGAAAAGAGGAGGGGGGGGGGGGGGGGGAGAGACAGCAACACACGGGAGGCAAAAGAATTGGGAGAGGGAGCCAGGGTGTCAGATTGGGAAACACCTCAGCAGCATATCAGTCACAACTGCTAGCCTCACTGCCTCTGTTGCCATGACAACAGAGGACTGTCAGGCATCCTGGAGGGAGGGATGGTCCAAAAAATCTGCAGCTGTCACTTACTTCAGGAGAGAGGAGAAATGGAGCCAGTGTATGTGCTGCCTGACTGCGGTATCACTTCATTTCAACGGAGGAGATGCTAAACAGGAAAGATGAGACACTTTCAATGAGCCAGTTGAGATGTGACGATAGAAAATAATTCTGCATTTTCTGCTCCAAAACAACTTAAAACAGATCCAAAGCTTGGACTGGTTAAATAATATAACACAACATAGAAAGGGGGTGTATCTCAGAGTGTTTTATTGCAGAGTAGGCTACATAAAGAATGAATGTGGCCACAGTGACATCACTTATTGCTTTTAGGGTCTGTCTTTAGAAGCGTTGGCTTTAGCATTGTAGTCGCTGCTATGTTGATTTCTTGGAGACAGAAGTCACCATAATGGCAGATGGTGGAGTGCTAAGCTAACAGCTAATGCTACCAAGCTTGGTTAGCTAGCTACAACCACAGGATGTACCAGCTAAGGGGGGGGGGACAAAATCACTTTTTGCACTTATCTGGAGTCATGTTGAACATTTTAACATGAGCTTCTATAGGGACTGACTTGCTTTTTGTTCTACTTCTGATTCTGTTCTGCATAGGCCTGAACCCCCTCAGCCAGACCATTAACAACACTGTCTATGATAACCAACTACAGAATGTAGCAAACATCAGAACTAAGGGGACTGCACTACAACAAGGTTGCAGACATTAAGGATCCCTACAAGTAACCTGGAATCCCACAGGCAAATGGAAACATGAAGAGGCTGGTAGGAGAGCCGCAACCACCAAATAGCTGCAGAGTGACAGGAATGTCCTGAGGAGTCAGCAGAACAAGATCCGGGCACGGCAGGGTCATCAGATACCCTGCTGGGATAATCAGTTGTCCAAAGGAGGAGACAGAAGCCACTGACATCAAGACAAGAGAAACAGGAAAGCTCCCGATAAACGGTTTCACCTCAAGTCCAAAACCCTGAGAACAGAAGGAAGGACGCAAAAGAGTAGAGGACTATGGCCATCGGGACTATGGCAGAGCCATTGCAGGGGGGGCGCGGTATGAAAAGAAAAAAAAAAGAATGCTTGGACACTGATAGCATAGTGGACAAGTTTTTGACGGGGCTCCCAGCAAAGCAGGAGATGAAGCATCGCCAAATATGTTTCCAAACCAACTTCCTTCCAAGCCAAAGACTAGAAAATTTGGTGACGCATATTTTCCCTTTGGCTTCACCTGCACAAATGCCAAGGTAGGTCTCCCCTGCAGAATTGGTTTTCCCTGCGTCGGGAGTATGTGCTGGGCTCTCCAAATCACAGGGAACATTTTTCTTGTAAAACAAAGAGGGGCCTAGCAAAAAAAAAGTTTGTGAACCACTGGTATACAGGAACATCTTTGCCGAGTATGGAAGCCCTGAGATCAAAATAGGATATGCCCCACGGGGTGGTTAAGAATGAACAAGATAAAGACTGCCAGCAGGACACGTTGGGAATTCTATTTCATGCAATGATGGCATAGGGAGGACAACATTGTTTTTATCAATAACTGGGAACTGTTTGCCCACCCCCAGTAATTTTCCCTTAGTTTTTATGATTAGGAATTCTGACTCTTACTGTCAATCACTTTGTGAATAAATAAACATGAATAAACAAACAAACAATACACTCAATAGAAAAGAATAAAGTGGGTTTCAGACACTTGAGCTGTGAGTAAAATAGCTTCGCTATCTGTAGGTTATCTGCAATATTTAGTGTCCCTGGTCAAGATCCACCTTTATACTGTTTTTCTAAAAGCACCTGTCATGACTGATTTCCCATATGTTGCAACTCATTCCCTCATCTTGAGGTTGTTGAGAGCAGAAAAGGACGTCAGCTATATTGCATCCTAGCAGGGACTGAAGAATCAAGAGCAGTGTGTTTTCACTCTGTTGGCTGGCCCACTAGACATAATCTTCCTATTCTCGCCTTAGAATACAGTCAGATTGTCACTATTGATCTCAACACCGCAGTCTATTGATTACAGGCATGCTGGACGATAGTGGATATTGACCATGTAGTAATTGACTGTGTGCATGTAGAGACTTTTTGTTAAGGGAGCCCAAAGTGCTTCACATTGACTTCTTCATTGATGAGCCAGTTGGCTGACTTCTCCAGAGATCTTAGCAATCTAAAGCACACGTTCAACAGCAAACAAGGTCATCAGTGAGGGCACCAAAACACCTGCATTTGTCCTCCGAAGATATGTATGTGCACTCAACAGCAGCTTTTTTTAGATTTTAAAAGCTTGTTATTTTTGGCTTTGTCTGATCTCACAGTTGCTGAGAAGATGCTTCACACTGCTGAGGAGGTTTATGTATTATTCCAGGGCAGCCACATACAGAGTTATGTTTCTTTTGCTTAGGCTATTTCTGAAGGACGAATGTAACCCTGATATGATATAGCCTCTAGCCCAGCTTTTACCAGTGTTTCATTTGGAAATGTATGCACATAAGATTAGTTAGAAGATTGTATGATAACAGCCTCAAGGCCTGATTCACTATTATACTAAAAGGAAGGTGCGAACCGAGAAAAAATTAAATGTGAGAATTGAAACTGTATATATATATATATAATTTTATTTTTTTTAATTATTTTTTGGGGGTTTTTATATATTTTGGGGGTTTTTGGGGTTGTTTTTTTTTATTCTTGCATGTGGTAAACCCCCATCTTTACTCACAACCGTAACATTAAAAGAAGGAATGGCGTGGAATGACATCACTGGTGCTGTCTTGTGGTGTCTGGCACTGGAACTTTGGTGGTGGATCATTTAGATCCTGTGGATTGTCAGGTGGAACCTTTATTGATCAAGCTTGTTCTGGCACATACATGAATGCTCAGTGGGAACGTGCTCCAAAAGGAATCATTAACTTTAACATTCTTCTGAAGATCAGGTCAGTGACTCAAATTAGTGGATGTGCAGCCTAGCAGAAGACTACAAGCCACATGTCAGTCAACAAGGTCATGAACCTATTCCGTCTTAACAGGATCCAGATGGCTCACCTGTTGTTTTAAAGTAAAAAATGTTTATGAGGGTCACTGCTCTTTCCAGACTTTCACATTGTCTCTGTTGTGCATGTGTATTAACGTGACACATATAATATACACATCACCAACACGCGCGCACATGTTTATGTTTCATAGCAAACCTTCGCCAAAGACTCCTGCTGAGCCATCTGCATATTTCACACCAAATTCAAATATTTCTCCCCTTTGATATGTAATTTCCAGCCCCTGCATGGCTTCATTTTTCCTGCTGTTAATCTTTGAGTTTTATATATTTACATATTCTTTTTTTAGCTGCATTACTTTCACTAATTCAGGCCATTATTTTTTTCAAAATGGATCTGACAGCATGGAAACTAACAACAAGAACAGCTCAAAGCATATAAAATCTTTATATTTGATCTCTGTTTGGATATATGGACATTTTTAGGTGTCATAGAGATCTGGGTTCTTATATTTTTATACATTTACATGTATTTTTTATATTTTTAAGCAAAATATGTCCTGTCAGAGTGTTTCCGATTCAGCAGATGCTGCCACTTTTCAGGCCTTTTAGCCTTTTACTCCATTTTATCATAAATTAATACACAGTTATTCCACAGTAAATGGCGTTTTACTTCAGAGCTGTGCCTTCTGACTTGGAGGGAAAGCCCCCTTACAAGCTGTCCTGTCTGTACAAGTCTTGAAAAAACATTTACTTAAGCACTAATTGCACATTCCACCCCATTACAACTTGGCAGGATACTTTATGACATAGTCCACCGCCTATTAGTGTGTAATGACAACGTAAGAAGTAGCGATTTTGATACTCTATAATACAGCCCACATTCTTATTAGTAATGTACAATTATATTGTCAGAAGAAGAGGTCAGGGAACTTTAAGAATACTGCGTAATTACATAGTAATTATACACGAAAGCCATCATTGCTTAACAAAATACTTACACTATGGCCTGTGTTTCTTTTCTTTTCAAATCCACGCTACTTCTTACTTCAAACAAACAAACAAACAAACAAACAAACAAACAAACAAACAAACAAACAAACAAACAAACAAACAAACAAACAAACAAAACAAACATAAAATACAGACGTTAGAATTTGTTTTTCCTTTCCTTTAAAACTGCCCATTACTCTCCTAGTTCTACTTTAACTTCATTCTAAGCATTAACATGAACCAGAAAGGTACATTTAGAATAATTCCGCGTTAAATGTTGGCGAGCTGTACAATAACTGTATTGAGTGATGAGTGTTATGAAGCGCTACCTGTTGTTTTTGCATTGTGTTTGTTTAGCGATAATGATACGCTTGTTGTACCACGATCCCACCTATTATTGTGGACAAGAGCTTCGAAACTTGAAGTGCAAACTCAGACTCAAATTAAATTACCTACAGCGCAATGCACTAAGATGCGAATAAATATTTACGTTTCTGCAAAAATGCGCCACATTTAGATTTTAATTCGGGCTATTATCACTCTGCGGAATTACCACCTTGTCTGCCTAAGCATCATTTTCTGTTAATTATCTGTGTAAAACTGGCGCTTGACTGCAATAAAACACACGAGGTGTGGAGCTGCGGGAAAGACCAAATTGTTGCTATATTGGAACATCCACGGGTGCAGCTGATCTATTTATAGCTGGGAACTACATCAGCTATGACTGCAGACACTGCGAGGGGAAATCACCAGCGCTGTTTCTGCCGCTGTCTTCTCACTCAGCCGCTGACATTTCACCGAAGTGAATGAAAAGCAGGAGAAGATCGCGGTGCAGAATGTAATGTTTACTCCGTGTCTCACATGGGGAAAGTGCACGCGGGGGAAAAGGATGATTAAATTGTTTTGTTTTGTTTTGTGCGTGTGTGCGTGCGTGTGTGTGTATTGAATGATGCCCACTGAACCTCGTGGTAATGTGTTTTGATTATCACCACGAGCGTGACCCAACCGCTGAGCCCCGCTGAAGCGCAGGATTGCTGGTTACCCTGTGTGAAACGAGGCAGGTGGTCTGAGAGAGAGAGAGCGCGACAGAGTGAGAGAGAGAGAGAGAGAGAGAGAGAGAGAGGGGGGGGGGGGGGGGGGGGGGGCGTGCGGCACACACTAGTCGGGCTACTCGGCAGATCAACAATCGTCAACCTGTGGATAGAGCGCACTGCGCCCTGCTGTATCCTCCACTGCCACCCTCTTCCTTGTGGCGCCGACCCCGAACCTCGGACATCCGGGACGCACGAACCGGGAGATGGTGCCGGTTCGATTCCCTAAAAGTTGAGCGGCTCGTGCGCCATCCCCGCTTCATGAATGGCCGGAACATGGAGGATATGCCATTCGAAAGAGTCAAGACGCGGCGGAGGAAGGGTCACTGTCCGGCCGGTGCACCCTTGGGTGCCATCGCCTGCGAGGACGAGTTCAACAGCCAGGAGCTGGAGGCTCTCTTCCAGAACTACAACCTGAAACTGGAGCAGACCGCCACCCTCAAAGCGCTGGCTGTGCTCATCGTGGCCGCGTCGTCGCTGTCCCTCGTAGAGCTGCTGTCCAGCCCGCGTCTCACCTTGTCCAAGGGCTCCAGCCCGGTGCACTGCGTGGTGTTCCTGTCGCTGTTCATCGTCACCAATGTCAAGTACCTGCAGGTGACGCAGCTGCAGCAGATAGCGAAGCTGGCCCTGCTGTTCAGCTTCACCTTCGCGCTGCTCTGTTGCCCGTTCCCGCTGGCTTTGGGCACGTCGGAGCTGGTGAATGCCGCTGCCCCTGAGCAAGGCGTGTGGCAGCTCATGCTAGTCACTCTCGTGGCTTACGTGCTGCTGCCGGTGCGGACCCTGCTGGCCGTGCTGTTCGGGGTGATGCTGGCGGCATCCCACTTCATCGTCATTGCCACGTCGGTGACGGGGAGGAAGCAGAGGCTATGGAGACCAGTAAGTGCTGCATCCGCACCCCGATCAGTCACCCATCCAAGTCGGTTGCTTAACAGTGTCTTCACTTAAGCAATGGCCGTATGCAGGTGGCGAGTTTGAGTTCCAACAACTTCTGTCCAAGTGTGCTTAAGCAGCTCGCTCCTGTGCTGCGTGGGAAGCTCCTAGTTGGACTGCGAAGTAACCGCATGAATGTAGACTGGTGCCGGGAGGCGGCATGCTTACTCAACATTCCCAGGAGGAGAAAAGGTTAAAAACATTGTCAGTGATCGATTTTAGCTGCGAGGCACTGTAGTTGTAAAGCTGGAAACGAGCACTTTCACTTTTGCGCACCAGCAGTAATGAAGTAGAGGGGGAGCTGTTCAACCGCCAATGCTGAAACACTGATCCTACAGGGTCCAACATACAGCTCAGCACTAGGACAAGGAATTAGATTGTAGATAAAAGTAAGAACAAACAAACAAACAAACAAACAAACAAACAAACAAACAAACAAACAAACAAACAAACAAACAAACCAAAAACACATCCTTAAGCCTTAAATATATATAAGGGTATTTATTAATATGGTTCCATGAAAAATTATCTTTTGTGAAGCTGTGTTTGCTGTTTGTCCAGTTCACAGCACAACAACACTGCTAAATCTTTGTGTGGAGGACGCAGTGTTCACCAAACAATAAGCGTGGAGTAGAACAAAGGTCCTGACCTATCAGAAGTAACACACTCAGGAAAAGAATGTTACTGCACCTTTAGATGTATAAACAGCTCATCACTGAGGAGGTACCCACTAAGATGACATACTTGTAGTCTTTGCGGGGTATTCTTGTGGTTTATACCACACCGGACACCGGGGACCAGTCTCTAACCACAACTTTTGAGTACTTTTCCCTGTATATTAATGCATCAGCATAACAACGAGATGAAGGTGCAGAATAAGTACAGGATTCCCCTTTATTTAAATAGGAAACCTGTTTGGAAAAATACATTTACCTTTATAGAAGTTTTTCCTAACCTTTCCAGCTCATGGCCTTTGCAATGTCTAATGAACTTGTTCATGACTTGTTCAACCAAAGAGCAATCTTTTTTTTTTCTGTTTTCATATTAGAGATCCGAGGGTGTAAAATCACCCGCTAATCTGGGAAAATTGAATTTCCTGTTAATCATTCCTCACACATCAAATTTAAAGCTGTTTGGTTATAACCGGACTAAAGCAGTTTTTGTTTAAGAGGTTGTAATTTGCTGGTCACAGAACAGAGAATGTATCACTCGTGCAGCTGTGCTGGGTTACACATGTCTGAGCTTTCACCTCTGACCCTATCGAGAATCAAAGACATGGACTGACTATAGGGTTCAATCTCCAAATTAGGTGTCGGATGGGATCGATAACCTCTATCAATAATGCACTTTGTCTGCCAGCCATTCCTCTGTAGAGCTTTTGATGCTTACCTGACATTAATTTTTTAATCCTGTGTTGACCTTCATGTCTGCCATTGAATCTGTCCCATGATCTAATCTAGCAGTATGCACAGCAGACACACACGTCGTCTTCAAAACAGCATCTGGATGCTGCCAGCTTTGTTTGGCATGTCTGTTCTTGTCTGTGCAGCTGGTGGCCAACGCCGTGCTCTTTACCAGTGTCAACTTGTCAGGGGTGTTTGTGAGGATTTTCACTGAACGCACCCAGAGGAAAGTTTTCCTGCAGGCCCGCGACTGCATCGAGGAGCGACTGAGGCTGGAGGATGAAAACGAGAAGCAGGTGAGGCGGCACACACGGACGCACCGGTGTTCAGAAAACAGCGGCCACACGTTTTAGCTCATCTTGCAGCGCGTATGTTCATAAAAACCTTTGCAGTCTTTGAAGAGTTTTTTGTTGTTGTTTTTTTTCCTTTCTTTTTTTTCATGAAGGTTTCAGGTGCCAATGTATTCTCACAGCCTGCCCACGGGCACGCAGTAACTATGACAGCAGCTATTTAAGGAAAGAACAATTACTGTGGCACATGCACCAGCGCCACCATCCACCCCCTCTGCATACACCTACATGGATTTAACTGTGGAACCATCAGGCAACTTTAACACACCAGAAACACTCTCTTTTGCACAGCACCCTCCCCACCCACCATGGGCACGAAACCCACTGATTTATAGAGTATTGATTGTCTCGTGTACAGTACAAAATATGCCCGAATATGAATCTCACCTTTGCTATAGCAAACATTTGCAAGTGCACGTGCACACTTAGCACCTGTGCTTTGTAGATTAGATGATGATATGCTGTGTTTTCCTCAGCAGTAACAGCCTCCCTTCTGACAGGTAATTACACAAGCAGATTGCTTTCATGGCCTTCCTACTCCAATAAAGGTCACATTTTATCTGACTGAGAGAAAGATGTGCAGAACCCTGATTTGGATCTATCAACAGACAGCAACCAGGCTTCTGCTGATGTGCTCATGAGCAAAACATCTCAGGCTTGAATATCTCCCATCACGTGGGTCAAATGAGCGTTTGCTTTCAGGTGGTTCTACGAGTTGCACTGACTCTTGAACATGTGTGGACTACACACTGCACTTCTTGTGCGGTGAATTGATTTCCCCGTTCAATAGTGAAGCTTCCTCTTCCTTCCCACAAGCCGGGAGAGGCAGAATATTTAATTTGCCAGTGACTGCAACAAAGCAGTCCTGACACAAGGTCCACTCGTGAGAATTGTCTGAAGCTTTCTGCTCTATCCCGCAGCCTTCATCAATCTTCATGAGTGGGCTCAGTTGTCAAGGAGATGGATCTGTTGTAGGAACCCAATATCTGTTATGGCTTCATCCATTGAGCACTGAAAAGCATTGGAGTTCATTTTTGACTTTGGAAATTGTCAGGTAATGACAGATTAGACCATCATCATTATTATTATATTTACTGTACACTCCATGATATCAGTGAAAGTGTGAGACATTGATGGGCCATGAAAAAACAAAACAAAAACAAAACAAGCAAACAAAAAAAAAAAGTAATTTGAGTTGGGATGAGCACCAACCTCGAGTGTGAGAAAGTGAGAAACTGCAGTTCCTGGCATGACCACTTGGGGCTGATTCTAAAAGGAGGTCAATCACAATAGATTCCCATTTTAAAACTGCTGGAAACTACAGAATTTAAAAGCATTCATAATAACTGTACAGAGGCTTTCTTTGTCCATCCGGATTCTGGTAAGAATTATTGGTGTGGCTGCTTTAATTGACAGGTAAACTGCAAACCATAGCTGTCTGTTAGGCTTCATCACTGCTAATCCACTCCGTGAAGTGGACCTCTGTGCTGTGTTTGTGATGCTCCTGCTTTTAGGAGCATTTTAAATCGAAGTGTCTGATAAATAATATTGACTTTCATGTCATACAGAAAATAGAAAAAGTGTTTGCTTCAGTTTTGAATGACATTTAAGGATTTTATGTTATTTAGCACTAATTAAAAGATATAGAATGTGTGTCTGAGCATTGCACGTCTACAGTCTATGAATGCAGCTTTCTAACAAGGCTTGCTAGCATGAGCTGATGGCTTACTGTAGCAAGTCATGTCAACATCAAGTCTTGAAACTGCAGAGTGACGAATGCCTATTAATGAACACCATCCCAATAGCTTTTTCTAATCTGAAGACTTTGAAATATTTGGTTCAGTGTTTTTGGTGTCAAAAATATTTTATTTTTTTAAACCCAGAAGTGATCCTAATACACAAGTGTCGAACTTCAGGCCTCGAGGGCCGGTGTCCTGCAGGATTTAGATGTGTCCTTGATCCAAAACAGCTGATTTAAATGTCTAAATTACCTCCTCAACATGTCTTGCAGTTCAACAGAGGCCTGGTAATGAACTAATCATTTGATTCAGGTGTGTTGACCCAGGGTGATATCAAAAACCTGCCCTCGAGGCCCGGAGTTCGACACCCCTGTCCTAATGTGATGATAAGGTAGATTTCTTGAATTATCAGGTAATGCTGAAAAAACTTGGTTAGATAGGTGGTGACATACTACACCTGTTAATTATTGTTAAGAAACACAAAAATATCACACTGTAAATTCACTCAAAACACAGCAAGCAGACCTTGATGTAGCTGAGATGGCACCCTGGCAGTCAGCAGCCAGCTTTCGATCAAAGCCATCTCACAACAAACAATATGAGGTTTTTAGCCTTAATTGAACTTGAATGGTTTTTAAAAATGTTTTAAAAAAGAAAAAAAGAAAACGCACAGTTGTCATGAAAGTAAAAATCAGATACAGACTACAAAAGTTTCTTGTACATTCTTTATTGATATTTTCACTTTCACCTTTTCTTTTTAAAGCTCTGGAAGTTTATGCATGCTAGATTCTGGTTTGAGAAAAAAAAGCCCAGAAAAGTTAACTTTGTTTTTGAGCAATGTAAAAGTAAAATTTGCATTGAAATATTTCTAATAAGCCAATAACGGTTGTACTTCTTTCTGGCATTTCAAGAGTCAACTCCATCATTGCATCCACTTTGGAATCTAACAGGTGTCTTCCAGATAAGTGGAAGACATTAATAAATTATTATTTATTTAATCAATCAAATCAATTATTGTCTTACACATAAGTCAAATACATTAACAAAGCACGGAACAAAAAACGATTCAGACTGTTGTCATCATGATTTGCGCACCTTGCACACATGTAGAACAGGAAAGATGCGTGCACACACAAACACAGTGACAGACTCACACTCAGACTCCATAATGGAGAATGATGGCTGTTTTAAAAGCTGCTCTCCAGTATCTCTTTGTGTTATTCTCAGGTGAGGAGCAGTGATGTGAATGGAAGTATTATGTGAAAAAGAGTTGGAGGGAGACACGGGAGAGCCCTGGCTGCTTTTATAACCCTGCCACTCAACAGCTATTCACCATAGCTGCCTGATGATTCATTGTGCATTTACAACCGCTTGACATCCTGCTAGAGTTTCAAGCATACTTCATGCCGCTGCAACTGAGACTATTCACACAAACAAAAACAAATCTACTTCTAGGTGTAAATGCCACTTTATGCCTGTGCTGAAAGGATGTTGTTGATGAAGTCATTAAATTAGCTTTCAAATGTTCTCTGGGCTGCATTCTAGACATACATGGGCATGCATATCTAGAAAGTATTGTACAATGGGAGAATTAGACAGAGAATTGGATGAAACTACCATACCATACTCAGATCTTTTTCAACCATGAATGAATTCATAGAAGAATGCTGGAAAAATAGTCATCCATAATAACCAAAAAATATTTCATTTGTGAAAGTCAGAAAATGAAACACGTAATAAGCAATGTTTGGGATTCTAACGGTATTGCAGCAAGCGCTGTTGCAAAGACACTACTTCACCAAACCAGGAAGGAAGGTTTTGTTACTTCCTTTGTTATGTTTATTACCAGTTGGGTGTCTGTTTTAAAGCCCCTTGAATCTCAAAGTGTTCTCTGCTGTGTAAATGCTTTTTCTATATTAAGACTTGCTTATTTTTTATTTTTTTTTCTGTTCAAGCCTTGCCATAATGGTCCATTTGATTCACCTTTTATTGTTTATTTTATTTTCACTTGCTGAATACGGGACAGACTTGACTGGGGAAAGAAGGGGAGAAAGAAAGAGGGAAAGAGAAACAGCTGAGAAGAGGGACGGGGGAGAAGGGCAAAAAACAAAAACCAACAGAATGGGCAGAAAAAAAGAAAAGAAAATGCATATATCAATCACCTGGATCACCTGTTGAGAAAGAAAAAAGAAAACAAGCAGAAGAGAACAAGAGTAATAGAATAAACAACATCACAATGATATATGGGAATATGACAGTAAATACTAAATATTAAACATTATTGTGCAGCACATAAGATCAACAGAACACAGTGTGCTTTGAGGTAGGAGCCAAAAAGGGTGTAGTTTGTGGGTGTGATCACCCGTGTGTACACCTGTGAGCATGGACGCGCTTGTTTTTTTAAAAAGGTTCCTTCATGTAATGATCTGCTAGAGGGTGTGTGTGTGTGTGTGGGGGGGGGGCATGAAGCAGGTATGGAGGAGATCAAAACTCCAGACATCCAGAGGCCCCCAGAACACAAGAGACCAAGGAAGACCAACAGAGGGGCAGCCGCGCCACTGTCCCAGAAAGAGCTGAGGAGAGTCCCAGATGAGGGCTCACTCAGCAGCCGCGGAGCAGAAGCCAGGGGGAGTTGCAGTGACGCGCCCGTGAGCTCCGCCGGCAGCCAGCCGTGCCTGAGAAACTGCTACTATCTGCCACGACAAACAACTACTTTAGCTTAGGTGGATAAGCTAGCCACTAGGCTAACATCTATGATTTTTAAACCCCTTAGCCTTAGCTGTGGGCTAATTAAGTGGCTAAGTGACTAGCTTACTAACCTACACTCAGCCACCATTCCAGGTTTGGCTGCACTGTAAAAGTAGCCTGTCAGCAAGGCTACTTTTTGGACATACATTAAATCTGATATGTGCATGGGAAAATTTGAGTCTGGTGAAATACTGGTGGCAGTACTCAAAGAAAGATTTATTAAGATTTTTCAGTCACATGACCACTAAACACGTGATGATAACTTGTCTGCCATTTTGCACATGTGACAATGTGGAGTCAAGTGAATTAGGCACACAGAAAAGTCTGTAACCACCTGGTAACTACTGGTAATGAGGGAAAAACCTTTAGCAAAAAAAAGTTTTTGCTAAAGGTTGATGGAAGCTGGTGTGTAACTGTTTGCTAAACTGCCATTCATGCAAGCCTAGAGATTGGTCGCTGATCCTTTGGCAGCTGCTGCATTCTTGGGATAATGTGTATTCCCTGATTGGTTGCCAAAAAGCCTCCTTGTGATTGTTTTTTTTGCTCGCAGATATCTGCAACTGCAATACAAAATGACTTATTATGCTTGAATACAAAAATACACTTTATATCCTTCTCTCCTCTTTTAACCCTTTCTTCTTCAGGAGCGTCTACTAATGAGCCTACTGCCCAGGAATGTTGCCATGGAGATGAAGGAGGACTTCCTGAAGCCGCCTGAGAGGATCTTTCATAAGATCTACATCCAACGTCATGACAATGTCAGGTATGGGGGTGTCATGACAACTGTGGACCACAGACGTGTGCGGAGCGACTGGAGTGTTTTGATCCAGGTGTCACTGGTTGTGACGTCAAGGTCAAGAATAGAAGCAGAGCAATTAATATTAGCCATTAACGCAGATGCAATCAGGCAGCATAAAGGTTACAGGGGGCAATGCAGAGTGCTGTTGCCACCATAAACAGATTAAAAATAATTGTCTTTCCTGCCTCACATACATATTGCAGATGCAAAAAATTTGCTTTAAAAACAGATATTTTCGATACTTTAAACATTAAGTGTAACAGATTAAAACCTGAGCTTTTTTTTATTAGAAGCCCTGGTGAGATCATTTTGATGAGGGCACATACTGGAACATCTTTATGACTCTAAATCAAAAGTTCCTTTAACAGTTAGACACAAGTTTATTTACAGTCATGTAAAAAAGGACGTTTTCACAGGATTTTTATACAGTCCTATAAAAAACTAAGCACACCCCATGTGCTTAGCTTGTACAACCATCTTTAGCAGCAATAAATTGAATGACTTGATCTTTTACTGTATGACTTCATCAATCTCTCACATTGTTTTGTAGGACTTTTGGCCCACTGTTCCTCACAACATTATTTCAGCTCACAGAGGTTTAGAGGCATTTGTTTATGCGCATCTCTTCTAATGTCCAGCTACAGAATTTCAGTCAGGTTGACGTCTGGACTTTGACTGAGCCATTGCAAAACCTTGATTATTTTCTTTTTCAGTCTTTTGTTGCATTAGTCAATTTTAGCCAGGCTTTAGCTGTCAGACAGATGGCTTGTCTTGGTCCTGTAGTTTCAAAAAAGGCCAAATCATCACCTCTCCTCACCACCATGTTTTAAAATTGGTACTTTGGTCTTATTTTGGCCTCTTGTTCTCCTACAACATTAAATATGCTAAATGAGCGTGTAGAGTCGGACATATAGTCCTTGCATTTTTTGCATTTTCTCTAAACTATGCAAAGTCTGATGATGAATTTGCTGGTATTTCCACTTCTGTTTGTGGCATTGTATTTATACCCACCTGAATGCTCCAGCAAATGAACAAACCCCCTGGTTTTATAGACGTGGCACACAACACTTGACTGCTACTTACCCTCTTAATTCCTGGCAGTAAAAATGCACTCAGTTTTTCACAGGTCTGGTTAGAATCCTGTGGAAATGTCCTTTTCACATGACTGTGGCTTGTTAAATTGCAATTTCAACACAGAAAAGTTTGAGAAAGCAGACTTGGTCAAACTTAACATTAAGTGATCAAACAGAGTATCTCCAGCTCCCATCGCATTTTTGTTGCTTATTTGTAGCTCATTTTCGAGCTGTTTAGTTTCACACTCACTGGTTTCATGGGATCATTTTCAGCATCAGCAAGCAGCTGTTTCATTTGTAAAGGAGCCCTAAAATCTACTGTTTCAATGGGAAAATACTGTTAGCAGCTATCTGTCGAACACAGCGGTCCCATCGAGCAACTAAAAGAGCTAGATGCTAGAGTGAGGTAATGATTAAGTTTGCACCCTATCGCACCAAAGGAGACAAAATGACAGATGAAATACTTCAGTTTCAAAACTCACTAACAAAAGGTGTTGCAATTAAGAGGCAGTAGATCTCCAGTGCAAGAATGTTTCTTATACAAACAGTGTTAAAACTCAAGCAAGATAATAACGGGCATGACTGTAAAATGGATAAAGAACAAAACAGACGAAGTTAAACATAATGGTGAGTGTGCATCAGTATAGAAGTTTTCTATTGAGTTATTTGTCGCTATGCAGTCATGTTGTAAATCCATTATATGAAAAGTACAACCAATAGCTGGACTCAAGTATAGTGAAATATGATCAACGATTTCTCTTGCCTATCTCCAAACCTTTTCATCTCTATAAAAGTGGAGTTGAAGCATACGATTGCGGGTCCCCTCGAATGCCATCAGTGAACTTGTCGTCCATTTCTAATTGTAAGTGGCATCTATCGGAGACTCCCATTTGACAGCCTTTTGCAAAGGACTGCAAGCTAACTGAAGTTCAAATATTTTTAACTTGTGTCAATGTGAATTTAACAGGAATGAATGTCCACAACATCATGACAAATCCCCAGCATCCTAGGCCTATTACAGCATGACTTAGGGCGTTTTCATACCTGCGGTGTTTAGTCCGTTGAAATCGAACTTTGATTCGTTTTCCTACTTAGTGTGGTTCACTTGTCCAGGTGTGAACACAGTAATCACACTTGGATTTGGACCAAAACAACTGCGTCGAGACCCTTTGGAAAAGGTGGTCCAGACAAACTCGAGAGCAGTTTATTTGTCTGACTAACAGGTGTACCTTGCAAGCTTGAGCTAAAAAACGTCCAGTAACCACGTATGCTTTGTGTTCTTAATGCAGGCAAGTACCATAGACATGGGCTAGCAACTAGCTGTGCCAGTTGTAATTGTCCATGTTCTACAAGTCCAGAACATAATACTTTCTTCCTGTATTTACTTTTGTTGCTTCTGCCCAATGAGCAGACTTAACACTCTCACGTGGTTTGTAGGGAATCATTTTCATTTGCTTGGAGTTCAGTTGGATTTTTCTCTGTGTGAAAACAAATAAACTGATCAATTGATCTGGATTAAAGCAATTGAAGTATAGGTGTGAAAATGCCCTGAGGAATGGTTCAGCTTCACCTGATCCAGTCCAAACTATAAGTTTCAAACATCTGGATTTTTTTTTTTTTAACTTTATCTGAGACATATAGTAAGTTAATTAAACATCTTTTGGGCTCATTGACTGTTGGCTGTGCAGAAAAAACAATAATCTGAGCAGAGTTTGATTTGAACATTTTATGATTTTTTTTACATTTTGTAATTTACATCATTAATAAGTAATCTACTCATCAAGCAGCTAATATTTACAGGTGAATTTTTAAAGCTATTGGATGGGCCAGCTCTAATGCGCTTGTAATGAAAAATGTGTGTGAGAACTTGGCTTGACTTTGAGCTGATTACATTCCAACGAGGCAGTAAAAACAATAGGAGAGCTGTATTAGTGCTGCTGAGGGTAGGAGTCGAGGACTAGGTAGCATATCAACAGCACTCCTGTCAAGAGACAATCCTCCCCACTCTCTTCTTGCTCATACTGTCTGCCTGTCTGTCTGCTCGGCTCCCACACTCACTCACATCTCAGGAACATCGCCGCCTGTTCACCAGCCTCTACTGGCACTCAGCCAAACATCATGGGGCTGTGCTCAGCGAGCATGCTCCCGCTCGTCTCTGGGGAGCTGCTGGAAACACATACACACATAAACACATGGCAGTAAAAAAAGAAAAAGAAAAAAAAAACACCTCCATGTTCCAGAGCAGAGACATACAGCCCCCCAGATTTGGTCCGCCTTTTGATGTGACCCTGAGAACGTTTGATCATACACCTATTTAGCTCCGGCACCACTGCCACCTTCTCCTCTCTACCCCACTGCCCCCAACACACATCAGCACGATCTGCAGCACAGCACCATTCAAAGATAAATGGCACAACGGAGCGCTTCTGTCGAGCGGCAGTCGTGATCCGAGCTTTGCATACATCAGACTCCTCAAGAACTATAGTGTACTGCCAAAAAAAGAGTGCAGCTACTCAGTCACGATGCAGAAAATAGGCCTTCCTCATGCTATCGAGCTTTCACTCATTTTAGTGACTGAGGGGAATGTGTGTGCGCCTGTGTAACAAAAAACATTTTGTCATCGTGTAATTGGTCTGGTGTGTAGTCTTATTTGTTCTGTGACTGTTTTTGTAGCCGTTTAACAACATTTGAGAAAACACAGAAACTAGAGCACTGGTCATTTGTTTATATAAAATGGATAATCTGTGGTCCATTTTATCCCTAGTGGTCAGGTTTGGTGTTCCTCTTCACTGAACCTCCCCTCCCTCATCCAGAACATTGCTTAGCAACTACAGTCTGTCAAGGTTTACCCACAGGTTGAACAGGAATGCCCAAGATTACTAACATGAATGGCCTGGTTCTTCCAGAGATCTCTTCCTGTTTAAACCGAGTTCTTTTTCCCTACTATTGCCAAGCGCCTGCTCATTAGGGTTTTCTCTCTAATATTGCATTTTTCACTGATGATGACATGGTTTACACTAAGATTATTGACTCTGCTTTATTTATTTCATCTGGGAAGGTTTGATTTCCAGCAAATCTAGCAAAAAGTAATGAGACAGATGCAATGATGTAGTGCTGAAAACAAATTAGTTCTGACTAGGAAAAACTGTGAAAATTGTCAACTTGAATTTGCTGTACCAGGGATTAGTGCTGTCACTGACATTATACAGAGCCAGGAGTGGAAACAGGGGACCTCGTTATTTGAAGTTTGACATGTTTCATATGACGATGCAGGAACAGTAAATGTATGATAGAAATTAAGACTAATCTTACAGGTCTCCTTAGAAATTAGTCAACAGAAGCATTTGAAAAAGAAAAAAACTATTTTAATCAACTCTTGCAGCTAAAATTAGCTCAGTCTGCTAAATGATATGCAAGCAGCTGTTGTTTGACTGTAAACTAGAAGCCTGATTATGCCTACCTCTGTCTTAAATCAAACTACAATCTGCCACTGTAAAAGGTATCACAAAAGAATAGAAGGCCTAACACATGTAGCATAATATCCTTATTACTACTTAAAAACCTCACAGGCTGGAGGTTATGGGGAAAACATGTGTCATTATTTCTCAAGCGGTATCTATAAAAGTAAACCTAGGCCATTATGATCAGCTCCACACAGCACAAGCCGGCTCTGATCCCTATACTCCACCGAGAGCAGTGATTTTCCACTGAGTCAATAAGATCCATAACACCTTGTTTTGCTGCCATCTGGCCTGCCTCTGAGCAAATGAATGAGGGGCTAAGTAGCTTTCAACACCTTCCTCCACCCCACTTCAGCAGCTAGCCAGAAGCAGGCAATTTAGCTCCGTAATTGATTTAGTGTTTGGCCTAAAAGATGCTTTCACTTATCAGAGATTGGATTATAGTATTTGCTGTTTGCTCACTATTAGTCAATTTGTCGCTCCTGTGTGATCTGTTGGTATTGTTTTGTTAAAGAAAAACATTGCTCTGTACAGTTAACATATCCCATCCTTGCTTGTTGAGTGTATTTTTTTTACTGAATTGAGAACCACAACATGTTTGGTTGATGGTGAACAGGAGGGAGAGCAGGAGGAATCAAAATCAGCTGTCATCGTGAACTGAGCGCTTCACTTTAGATTAAAATCTCTTTTTCATTCTGTCTCGACAGCATCCTGTTTGCAGACATTGTGGGTTTCACCAGCTTGGCTTCTCAGTGTACAGCTCAGGAACTGGTCAAGCTGCTCAATGAACTCTTTGGGAAGTTTGATGAACTGGCTACAGTAAGTCCTCTCCCTTTCCTCTCTGGCTACTATCTATACTTAATTAATAGCAAAGACCATGAAAATCACATTAAGCCTGTGTAAAGGATGGAATTGTGATTTAACACAGGTGTTATTCTAGAAGGGAAACACTCCTCAAAAATGGACGGAGCAGTGGAGCAGCCAAGGGAATGCACTGAATTAAAAACTGTGTCACTAAAATATAATTTATTATACAAAACAGTTAAAAATGCAAAAGCAATTAAAACAACCCTGGCCAGGGAAAACTCACAATAAAAATCAATAAAACAAAAACATTAAAAGTCCAGTGGCGTCCGCCACGGTGTAAAAGTCACTAAAAGTTAAAAATCCAGCCAATCGGAGAAGAAGGGAAAACCCGGCGGCGTCCTCGCCGTCCTATCAGTGTTTCCGCTCCGGGGTTTTGGAAGAGAGGGGCAGCGACAGTCACTATTCTTATTAATGGCTACGGTTATTGTAGTTGGATAAGTCGTGAGACTTACCCCAGATGGGCAGAGCTCTTAACTCTGCCCGCCGCTTTCCTGTAGCACGCCAACCGGCACCAGCCCATCTCGCCGTGGGAGTTAGGGCGCTGTCCCTCTGGCCACTGATTCCCCACCGTGATCTGGCCTCCAGTTATTCCAGCAGCAGAACAGCTCCCTCCGCTTCTCTGCTCGCTGGCGTCGTCTTGCTCTCCCACGTCCTGCACGCCAACCTTTACCAGCCCCGTCTGGGCTTGTTGCCGCCGCCGCCTGATACAGTTCACTCCACCATTTTTGCCTCCTCGTCTCCCATCCCTCTTATTGGGCTCCTCCAATGAATACCATAAAAACATGCAATAAAATCCATAAAAATAAAACACTGTACAATATTAAAATATTAAAAAAGTAAAACACAGCAAAACATGCACAATAAAAAACCCTAGGTAACTTGTCTCTTTCCACCCCGTGACACCTGTTCTCAGGATACAAGAGCAGTTGATTGAGATTAAATACCAATTGCTGGCTGTAAATTCTTCCATTCTCAGAATTCCACTTTGTCAGATTCAAATGTCCGAGTTTCACTAATATGGTAGCCACTTGTTGATATTGGTGTGTCACCGAAGATACATCATCAAATAGTCATCTATTTACACAGCTAGCAAAAGAGGTGCTAGAAATGCATTTGATCTTATTAACTGAAAACTGTAACTCAGTTACCCTGAGCACTTACACATTATGCAGTAAATTACAATTTACAATTGTCATTACAATACCTAGCAGTGAAAGCAACAGCAGTTTAACAAGCAGCAAGGAGCACAATTGGAAGGGATTTATGGATAACTATTTTATCCTTTCATGTGCACTCAGCATTATAGAAAACCCAACCCCTAAAAGCACCAAGATGAAAAATCCCCCACAAAAAATAAATTAAAGCTTTACTCAAAAAGCTAAAGGAAAAAATTGGGGGAAAAAACACATGCTGGATATCTAACCCATGTGGACTGCGTAATGTGTTAGGTTTAAAAGGATGGAAATAATAATTGAATAATTCATCATCTTGATTATCAATCTGCAGAGAGCTGAATTCAAAGACACCAGTGATGGACCAAAACATAATGTCCCAGAGATTGGTGCAGGTTTCATTGCCATGCACCATGAGGAACCCAGGACCCACTGCAGCAGTGTGGGGTCTGAAACCGGGTCCAAGTTATCATCCTGATACCTAATGGCAGTCAGGGTGCTGTTACCTAGCCTGTTTGAGGTCTGTTGTTAGTCTTCTCAGCCCATCACTGACCCACCACCATAGCGGTCATACTGAATGATGATACAGACAGCTTAATGTTTTCCATGGCTTCTCCAGACTCCTTCACATCTGTCCATATGTGCTCAGGGTGAACCGATCTTCCTGTCTTTAGCCCCAAACATTTGCAGTAGATGAGCCTGTTTCTGCTGGAGGGTCCCTTCTGTTAAAAGCAAGTTTTTCCTTCCCACAGTTGCCAAGTGGGTCGTCTGATTGTTGAGGTTTTCTCTCTGTTATTGTAGGGTCTTTACCTTACAATATTAAGCACCTTTAGGCGACTGTTGTTTTTATTTCGTGCTATGCAAATGTAAATTTGAATTGAATGGAACTGAATTGAACCCTTGAAAAGCACACGGCATAAATGCTAACTGTGCCGGGCTGTGAGCACAGGGCCCACTAGAGGATGTCAGGCCCTCAGGCCACCCTCAAAAGTCTATTTCTGATTGAAACCTTCACATTCAGGTAATAGCATGTATTGATGTGGTATCCTGGTGAAATTGGACTACCTGTCCAACAATAAATTAATACCAAAGCAGCCGAAACCGATTAACAACCTCTCTGCTACTTCACTGACCTGATCGATATCCCTGAGGTTTAACTGAATTGATGCTATACTCTGATTAAAGAGTGTCCGTTTGATATTTTTTGAGCAGTATATTAATGTATTTTTGAAGTTAGTGAAATTTACTAATTTTTGTGGCCTTTTTCTTTTTCAACATGGTTACAAGAATTGCTGTAGGTAGAAACCAACTACGGATTTTGTTGGGTGAGAACAGTCTGAAAGGTACTATAAACTGCTCCACAGTGGGACCAAATCTCAGGCCAGACTGTCTCCACAGCACAGAGAGTAAACTTATGTCAAGCTTCTGTTTAGCTTCCAGTGATAGGGAGCTAGCCAAGCCCATGTAACATGTATTACTGGAACTAGTAACAATAATTTATTAATGGATGTAAGCTTGGGAGGTAGTTGAAGAAGGAAACTCTAGTTGGACACACATACTATGCTCCAGTCTCCTCATGTCACTTAGAAAATACATCCTTCCACTTTTGGTGGCCTATTTAAGCTGTAGGATTCCCCATCTCTCCTTCTGACATGCAAACACTGCTGCACTCTTAAGTGCTGTTCGTCAACATCATCCACCTGCAGGCTCCGGGAGAGATATTTTACTCATTACTCCCTAATTTAATATATAGCATATTTGGAGGAGTGATGATCTCAGAGCCTGGAAGCAAAGTGCTGACTGTAATCTGCTGCTTTAATACTTTATTCATTTCGATCACGAGTTGTTTGCATTAACACACAGTTGGTGACAGTGATGAGACTTACAAATAAACTAAAAATAGACCAAAAATGATGATATGAAAGGCATTAGTGGTTTTATTATTTGTATATGTGGCAGAAACAGCATTCACATTCTCCCCACTTCAGATATTCATGTTGTTAGCCATTCATATCCTCGACAGCTTGCTGTCAAACTCTTCCACAAGAGTGCGTCATCTCCCATTTGGCTGTTTGCAGTCTTCAGTGCAGAGAGAGCCAGTTGGTTAATTGGTGAAAAAATAATTAGGTGAATGATTGGCCTGACTTCTTGCGCTGGCTCATTCAGTCAGTATATACAGGGTGATGCTGGGATGTGTAGGTAATGCTGTTTTCTTATTGGTTATTCAGCGACATCAGCAACTCATTAAGGAGGATAACAAAAAAAAAGAGAAAAAAAAGTTTTGAAGGCATTTTTTTAGTCCATCACACAACTAAATGACACTTTGTAGCTAAGTGAGAGTTTGAGCATTGCACAGCCATTCATTCAATTGTTCTGATATTCGAGTGTGCACTGACAATCAAGCTGAGCTGCACTCCTGGCAGCGATCTTGGTGGTTCACTGTATACAGGGCACACCTGTTAAATTGCTTTGATCTTCCCACAGTTGCTGTACATATTTTAATGCCGGATCCACTTCAACTGCTGTTGTATACAGGATGGGCCATTTATATGGCTACACCGTAATAACATGGGAATGGTTGGTGATATTAAAGTCCTTTTTGTGGCACATTAGTATATATGAGGGGGCAAACTCTTCCAGATGGGTGGTGACCATGGTGGCCATTTAGAAGTCGGCCATCTTGGATACAACTTTTGTTTTATCAGTAGGAAGAGTGCCATGTGACACATCAGACATATTGGTAATGTCACAAGAAAAACAATGGTGTGCTTGGTTTCAACGTAACTTTATTCTTTCATGAGTTATTTACAAGTTTGCCTTTGTTTACAGCCATTGACATGTTGAAGAGGTTAACACGTGAGGAGCAGATCGAAATTGTGTTGATATCTGGTATATACCATTCCTCCCACAGTCCAAAGACATATAATTAGTGGGATTAAGTTACCTGATGAGTCCAAATTAGCCATAGGTGTGAATGTAAGTGCGAATGGTTGTCTGTCTCTCTGTGTTAGCCTTGCCACAGACTGGGTGACCCTGGACAGGTCAGGCTCCAGCCTCCCCGTGACCCTGATAAGGATGAGCCGAAGAGGACGGATAGATGGATTTCTACTATAATCTGCTTATTTAATTTTTTTTTGGAAATAGTCGGAAAATGGGAAAGCGGTTTACAACTTTTGAGTAATGGAGACGTGAACATTACGTAGACTTTACTCCATGGAAAAGGACAAGAATGTACAAACTTCAGCCCAAACCAGCAACAGCTATCCACCGCTGGTAACATGACATCAGCTCTTTCCAAGCACCTGCAAAGAAAACATGTTAACAAAAATGCTGTTAGTATATACAGTCAGGCTTGTAGCCTTCATTTCTATCTGTGTATTTTTCTGCAGTGTTTTTTGTGTCAAGCGCTCTTTCACCAGCTTTGGTGTCATCTTATCGTTAACACTTAAGCACTGACAGCAGTCTTGGTCAAGTTCTTTGAAAATAGTAATTAGTTACTAATTACTGATTACTTCTCCAAGAAAGTAATCCTGTTACTTTATTGATTACTTATTTTCAAAAGTAATTAATTACTTTATTACTTAGCTACTTTTTAAAAACATGATACACAACCTGAATACGTAAAGCAATAGACCTTTGCCAATTCTATTTTTTCTGCATAGCCATCATATAAAATTGAATCAAATGAAAAAGTCTCTTTTAAAAACTTGTTTTATTAGTTTTAATCTTTTAACTTCATGCACATTGCATCAAGCAAAATTAAATTATATGCAACAGTCTTTGACTGGAAGAAATTTGTTTAACATTTAAACCTATTTTCTGTATATTCCAGCATATAAAATAAAATAATGTTTTGTGTTTACACTCACTCTTTCAAATAGATGCAAGTAAAACACAGAAAAAAAAAAATCAACGACTCAGCAGCACTGAGTCCTGTCGCTCTTAAATCTATTTTCACCTGTTTAGCAGGAGTAGGGCGGGTGGAGGTTTGCCTGGTGCCACAGTGATCATGTCAGTGGGGGCATCCGTGGGTTTCCCTGTGAATTTCACATTCCTGTGGCAGCGTGCTGGTGCTTGCTCAGATTTGAAGGTTAATGTTTCGCTGTAGAAAGAAGTTTTCTTCCCATGCAGAATGTACAGCGGATGATAATGTTTTTGTCACTTTTTATGGACTAAAACTTTGAGTAATTTAAGTACATCCAAGCTTTAAACGCTGCATGGTCGTACTCTCTGCTGCACTTCATATTATTCATTAATGATCTATACATGTCTGTTGCTGCCATGGACGTCGCACGTGCTTACATCATTGTCATGAGACACTGACAAACAAAATCACATTTTAGTAATGCAATAATGCAGCGTGCTTACAGGAAAGTAATAGTAATCTAATTACTTTTTGCAATAGTAATCCCTTACTTTACTCACTACTTAAAAAAAATTTAATGGATTACAGTAACACGTTACTTTTAACGTGTTACTGCCCATCTCTGACTGACAGAAAACTCTTGTGTACAATCATTAGGACAAGGACGTGTGTAGCCTAAACTTCATATTGTTAAGTAGTGTTAATTATCTTAGGCCATGTTCAATTCAATTCAATTCAATTTTATTTATACAGTCGCTTCAAGGCACTTTATATTGTAAGATGGACCCTACAATAATAGGGCCATGTAATAATGCACTTTCTACTTGAAGTAATTCAGTGATATAATGCTATAAATTTTTGTATTTTAAATAGTAAATAACAATGTGTAATAGGCAGTTTTTTAAACAATGACCTCAATGCTACAATTAATCAGTGTAAAAGCTTATGGCCACACCACCCTGATCACGCAGCCCTCACCTGATCTCGGAGCTGTGCGATTACAAATCAGGACCGCATAAATGATACTAGGTGTTGTGACCAGAGATGGGCAGTAACACGTTACAAGTAACGCGTTACTGCCCATCTCTACAAGTAACGCGTTACTGTAATCTGATTACTTTTTTCAGGTAACGAGTAAAGTAAGGGATTACTATTGCAAAAACGGTGATTAGATTACCGTTGCTTTCCCGTAGGAACGCTGCGTTACTGCGTTACTAAAACCGTGATTTTTTTGCGAGAATGTCTCATGACAGTGAAGTAAGCAAGTGCGACGTTCGTGACAACAGCTGTGTGCAGATCAACAGTGGATCACATATCGAGTGCGGGAGAGAGTATGAGCGTGCAGCGTTTAAAGCGTGGAAGTACTGACCTTATTTTGAGTTTGATTCCATAAAAAAGAGACAAAAACATTAGCGTCCGTTGTGCGTGGGAAGAAAACTTCTTTTTAAAGCGAAAAAAACCCCCTAAACTTCCAAGCGAGCACCGAGTGCGCTACGACGTAATGGGAAACTCACAGAGAAACTCGCGGATTCTTTCACTGAGCGCTGCGGCACACCTGCACCAGGGCAAACCTCTGCCTACGCCACTCCTGTTTTACAGGTGAAAATAGAGCAACAGGACCGCTGAGTCTTTGACTTTATTTATTTTCTGCTGTGTTTTACTTGCATCTATTTGAAAGACTGAGTGTAAACACACACAAAAAAAAATTATGTGCTGGAATGTGCAGAAAATAAGTTTAAATGTTAAACAAATTTCTTCCAGTCAGAGACTGTTGCATATAATTAAATTTTTGCTTCATGCATAAAGTTAAAAGGTTAAAACTAATAAAACAAGTTTTAAAAAGAGACTTTTCCATTTGATTACATTTTGTATGATGGATTATGCAGAAAAAGTAGAATTGGGCTGAAAGATCTATCGCTTTATCACCTCTTCAGGTTGTAAATGGTGTTTTTAAAAAGTAACTAAGTAACTAAGTAATTAATTACTTTTGAAAATAAGTAATCAGTAAAGTAACGGGATTACTCTTTTGGGAAGTAATCAGTAATTAGTTACTGATTACTTTTCAAGTAACTTGACCACTACTGGTTGTGACCGTAGTAGTCCATTTACCATATCTGTCGTCAGTGATGCCGTCTCACTGTACCATTAATTTTCTATATTACTAAAACTGAAATTGTAAAATATGTAAAACAATTTAATGGGAAACCTACAATTTCCTTATTAACTACGTCAGCTGTAACAAACTGAGGCCTCTCATATGAACAGTCCTTTTTTAGAATATTAATGCAGCATTACGTTTTACTTTGTCATAGAAAAACAGAAAATTCACTTCTTACAGCATGTGCAAAAGTTCATTCTGCAGAGGTGGATTTGTCTCTTTAAAAATCAATAAAATGAGGAATCTGCATACAAATGTTGTGTTTGTAAGTCTATGTGGTTTTAGTTGCAGTGAGGCAAGTATATGGGATGGTGAAACTTGCAAAACAAAGTAGCTTTAAAAAAAAGAAAGAAGTAATGTCACTGAGCCATCACACTCACAGCCTACAGTGAGGGAGGAAGGCTGGCTGCAGCGAGTCCAAACAGTTGGTGAGCTCCTTTTTTCAGCACGTTGTTCCGAAGAAGCCTCCAAGAAAACAAAATGTATTATTTAGTCCTGGAGCTCATTTATTATGCCAAGTCATGTATTGATCCAAAAAGTGAAAGTAAAGCTGGAGAGGTTAACTGACATGTAGGAGGAGGAGGAGGGAGTCAAGAAAGAGAAGGAATTGGGAGGCTGAGAGAGGAAGAGATGACAGTATCGATTTCTAGACAGAGGGGAGATGAGCAGGGCTGAGGAGGTGGAGTGTTAATGTGTGTGTGAGAAGAAGATTCCTTCCCAACAATGTGAGAAACTTATAAAGTCATGAAGTAAATGATTACTTCAAGTTACTGCCTCAAAACATGGTTCTACAAGCTACTCAATCAGAGGGTGTACTTAGCTTTTTCAGAGGACTGCACAGAATCCTGTAAGAACTTTCTTTGTCACATGATTGTATATAGTCATTATAAACATGCAGAGTTAACATTGTGAATGGATGTATTTGATCTATGATCTTTTCATTATACTAAACAAGGTGCTTTGGTCACTGCTCCTGTAACATTTGTTGCTAATATTCAGCACTTCTCTGGCCTCTGGTAGGTACAAAGAGGCTGTGGCCTTGAGAAAACAGACTGTACCATTAGAAGTCAGTCCTGTCCAAGATATTGCACTCACACTCAACTCTTTACCACATGCTTGACCTCTTCCATGAGGCCAAGAGACAGTTTACTCCTGCTTTCTACATGCAGACACGCACACAAGTCACATGATGGGCAGGATTATCCGTCATGAGCTCATTCTGTATCTCAGCAATCAGTCGTGGCTTAACATAGAGAGAGCGATAGACCGAGGGTGAAAAGAGCAAGATACGAGTTATGTGTCTTGCTAGTAGCGCTTTGAAACTCAGCAAGCCATTATATAGAAACCTTGTGATGAGGATATATTGGGTGCATGTGTGTGAGCATTTGTGGGTAGCTGCAGCTGCAACCTAATTGAGATTTATACCCCGTCGTGTTAGCCAGGGAGAAATTCTCTTTCAAACCAGCTCTGTCACAGCTGCTGAGCCTGTCTGGCTGCTGTATGCTACACAACACATTAGTTCCCTGCGGGCTCAACTTAAACTTAACCACAACAGACACATGCCTAACACTAACCTTCACCTAACCATAGCGAAGACAGCATCAAGCAAAACAGAGGCACAAAGTCTGCACTTGAATCAGGTAGCTTTATTCCTAAATGTGTCTCCCAAAGCAAACAGAGATACTTTTCTCTTGTGACATGGTTTGCTGTGAGCAGATTATTTCTGTTCACAGACATGGACGCACACACAGGCACATGCACACTTCTCTCTCTTCCGAGTGCCGGGATAATCATGCACGTTCTGAATTCTCATATCCTCCCACGCCAGAATCTTTCTGCTCCCGTGAGCAGAAAACCAGAGCACCCCATCTTCTCTCTTCTCATCTCTGCCTCTTACCCCGCAATTGTCATGAATCTTCTGTATATATGAATGTGTGTGTTTGTGTGTGTGCACATGTGTGCTTGTCAGTCAGAGGTTGCCTGCAGGCCAAGCTTTGTAGGGTCTTCCATTGCAATTTTCTGATGACTCTGTGTGATACAGTGCCAAAAGGAAACCCTGCGTGTGTCACTAAATCGTGTGCAGTACAGTATGTGTGCAAGTTACCATGCAGCTGTTTTTTTGCATTTTTTTTGCAGGTATGTGTCTGAGTGGGGATTTGTGTGTCTGTAAAGGTGTCTGTGTGCATTGGTGAGTGTGTGTGTGGCACCATTGCTGAGTTTGTGCACAATGTGCACTGTGACAAATAGCGGATCTGTCTGGAAATGTGGGGGCGGGATTCTACTTCAAGAGCATGTCGGAGCAATTAGAGTTGGCCTCAACTACAAATACACAAACAGTAGCACAAGCACACACATCTGATTAAAATGAATCGAAATGCAGCTGCAGCTTCCATACAGTTTCTGCAGAAGAAAGGGTTTAAAATAGCAATGGTTCCTGTCATAATTAGCTATTTATGGGGCGTTAAACTTTACAAAATCTGCGATCCAGATGGAAATAAAAGTTAGTCACACCAGCTCACGTCACAGAAAAATTTGACCATGCTATCTAAGAACAATTAGGAGTCATGCTCCGTGTAGAGTAATAATGATAGAGCCATCAAATAAGATGGCTACAGGTAAATGTATATCAGGGCAAGTACCAGTAGTTTACAAAATCAGGGACGTGCTAGGATTAAGCTGACCCCCCACAAGGGTTATCTACTGGTGGTTTTCAATTGAGTTAAATTAAGAATTTCATTAGCTTCTAGCTAATGTTAACTGCTTTGACATTTAAAAAGAGAAAAAATGAAAACACAAGTAAGTAAAACAGGATTAGAGAATAAGTTAAATAAAAGGAAAAGCTACTTTTAGCTACTCCTTTAGTAATCCCGGTATTATGAGTGAATAAAGGGATCACTCATTGTGGTGATCCCTTTATTCACAAGGGATCACCACAATGAGTAGCTCTGCATGTTTGATTGGGCAGCAGGATCTTTTGATAGTTAGGCAAATGTGTAAGCCACTACACTATGGAGGACCTGTTAGACAATAAGTTAAATATTTTGACTAACTAGTGCTTTACCAATTTAGACTACCTTGCTAACCTAGCAAGGTAGTCTAAACAGTTCAGTCCTATGTGTAAAACAATTGTTTTCTGTGCTCTTCTGCTGGTATTTTACTTTCTCCTCATGCTGGAAAAGGGTCAATAAACCCTCTGATACCTGTCTCTATCCCCCTCATATCTTTTCCAGTGTACAGAGCTGTAAAAACACAGCTACGTTAATCATTATGTGCCACCACACAATTAAAGATTCGTTTAATGACATTAAACCTGACAAAGATACATTTAAAGATATGTGTAGTATACACTCAAAATAACTAAATTTTTCTAATCTCACTGACATTGCTCATCTTTCTTTTTCTCTTTGTGTCTGTAGGAGAATCACTGCAGGCGCATAAAGATACTGGGGGACTGTTACTACTGCGTGTCAGGACTGACCCAACCCAAGGCGGACCATGCCCACTGCTGTGTAGAAATGGGCCTGGATATGATTGATACCATTGCGTATGTCACACACTGACATGCAGGCAAAAATGTCTTTGTTATGATTGTTTTGGGGAAGGACCAGAAGTCAACAGTTACTCTACAATGTGTGATCATCCGAATTGTTTCTTAAGAAGAAAACAATTTTATCCTTTTAAGTTGCTTTCGGTGCATTGCTTCTATGACAACAGTTTCTAGGAAATCCGAGAAAACTGAGGCACTTCTTACCTGCTTCAACAGTAATATACATCGATCAGGGATAACATTAGGACCACTTGTCTAGTATTGCGTCGGTCCCCCTTTTGCTGCCAAAACACCTGTCACAAAGGTAACCTAGAAAGCTGACCTTTGTAACATGTGATTGATATTGAGTGTGTATATATTCCAATCCAAACAATTTCTAACCACATAGATTTGGTTGACTTCCAAATCTATTCCCTTTACTTCTTTTTCGTTCATTTGGAACCTAAAAGACACTTGCTTGCACGTAGCCCTGGTTTCCGCCCCTCTCCCTAAAAGCATGTAGACACCACGTACACGGAGAACCTTTGCCTCACTTTCCTGTGTGAACCTGCGCCTGTCATGTTCTTTGCCCCACCGCTCTGTCTGGGAGGATGGATGCCGGAGTGGGAGCCCTTTATCTCAAAGGACAGGTGCTGCCATGCACACGCATTCCTCAGTATGCGTGTGAGTGTAAGATGTCCCTTCTTCAACCTTATGGGCAAACCACATTTTCTTTTCTGCCATCCTGTAAACAGACACACCCACCCCACACACACGCAAATACACACTTTGTGAACCCTTTGCCATTCTCAATTTCCTTCCTCATCTGTGACTGTCTCACATCTGAAGTGGGTGACCTCCCACAGGTTACTAGGTGATTTACCAGGGAGGAGAGGCTCTGGAAAAGTCCTGCTTTTTCGTCACTGCCCCACAGTACGACTCAGGGAAGGTGATCCACACATGCGCATTCATATTGTAAACACATACATGTGAACATAAACTTTTTTGAAGGCGCATTGAGTAGTTTGTGCTTTTTTTGGAACAAAGTTGAAATGTGTTGGAAGCGTATGATTACAGATGCGCCTCTCTACATCAAAGATTTTGTACTCGTGTAGCAACCCTGAATCAGTTTTGCTACACAATTCAGAACTTTAAGATTCAAGATTAATTCCATTATCATAATCTAACACGAGGCTGTAAAACAATATCCACAAAAATAGCAATTTTAAAAAAGGGCTCTTGTGCTCAAATGTGGTTGCGCTACAGCAGATGTTTCTGGTTGGCTTGCCACATGGCAGGAAGGTAAACAGGTTGTGGCAGGGGGTGGAATTGTCTTTTAATATATTTTGGGTTCTGCACCAACATTTAACCTCATTGTACAGCTATCACTGATGCTTGGTAGATGGTTGCCTGATTTCTTCCAACACATCCCATACCAGTTAGTGGTGTTTCCTGCTGGGAAACAGCTATACTTCTTTGCAGATGTTAATAAGACCTTGTTGTGAGAATTTATCCTCTTTAAGTTTGAGCTAAAGGTCACTGTAGTCTAACCTAGTGTTGTTAACACTCAGTAATCTGGAGAAATTTGCTGGGCATCTTTTACTACCCAGCATTATCATTGCTTCAGCCACACTGCTTCCTATATGGCAACAAAAAGAAAAGAAAACAACAACAATAAAAGAAAAATGCTTTAAATGTTAAATTGTCCTGGTTTTTGTTCAAGTAGTTCTAAATCATTCTTTCCCCCCCTGCAGGTCGGTGGTGGAGGCCACAGAGGTGGATCTGAACATGCGCGTAGGCCTGCACACAGGACGGGTGCTGTGTGGCGTGCTGGGCCTGAGGAAATGGCAGTATGATGTCTGGTCAAATGATGTCACACTGGCGAATGTGATGGAGGCTGGAGGGCTGCCAGGGTCAGTACTGACTGTTACACCCACTGAAAATCAGACGAACGCAGCACACACACTCATGCAAAGACACAGAATACAGTATGTCAGCTACAGTAATATGACACAGTGCTATGACAGACTTTTTGTATCTGTATGTACACTACTATGTTCATAGACTTCTCAAATGGTTATCATAATTCACAGGGTCATTTACATAGAAATGTAAAATTACCGTATTTTCGGACCATAAGGCGCACTGAATTATATGGCGCATTAAGTGAAACAAAACAGTCTGATAAGTCAGACTTAACTCATTCTTCTTGCTTCCTCCACTTCCGTACCATTAATTCATTAATGTTGAATTCTCTCACAGCTGCTCTATTCCCATGTTGTTTCAGTATATTAATGACTAAGCTGTTCTCCTGACTGAAGTTTGGTCCTTTTACCTGCCATGCAATTGCATTTGTCCATAACCATCAGGAACCCTCACGTTGCCATTTAGAGTGAAAAAAAGTTAGCGTTCATCTTCCAGTTTCACTGTGTTTATGTTATGCTAACATAGCTGTGTTGCTAGTGATCAGGTAGCACATCATTATATACCAGCTAGTCCAACTTCAGTAACCCTACAAATGTCACTGCTGTTTAGTTTTCTGTCTTCATTTATGTTGGAAGTGATAGCAGAGCTGTACATTTTAAGTTTTTCAGAAATCTCTCAGTCAGAATATGCTATATCATGTTTAGGTGGTAACTAGCAAGCTAACTTCCTGCTAACTTCTAACTCCGTTAAATTTAATAAATTCTGTTTTCATGGATGCCCGGATGTTAAACTTAATTGTTACACCTGGTAAAGCTGCAAAATGATCATTTTATTAAAGATGAAACAATTTGGACCATGTTTAACTCTCAGTAATGCCGCAGTGTTCGTTTGACTTTGGAACCTGAAGGGACAGAGTTTTGGACCCAGATTACTCCGTGAGGCTCCTGACTACGGTAGCCATAACGCTCCGACAATCCATCAAGCAGTGCGGTTTTGTAGCTTACGAAGTCGTACTAAAGCATTTTTTGACAGATTTCTGAGCCCGTGTACCACATAAAATCGGTTTGAGGTCAGTAAGCACAACCAGAATTCATACATAAGGCGCACCGAATTATAAGGCACACTGACGATTTTTGAGAAAATTTAAGGATTTTAAGTGCGCCTTATAGTGTGGAAAATATGGTACCTTTAAAAAAAACAAAAACAGACAAACAATGAATTTAGCAAGCTATTGCTTACCTAAGTATTTTTCAAAATGTATAAAAATTGTGAAAATGCACTTGATCAGTCACCCATTTTCCATCCATTAACTGAAGATCAGTGAAAAAGTGTATAAAATAGTGTTTGAGCATGAGCTGACATTGTTACCAGATATGAAAGAAAGCTTTCGCAAGACTCTAAGCAGTCCCATGGAAAACTGTATCATTAGCTTGTTGGACAAACTTTAAAAAGCTAGAAGCTGAAGTACTGATTTTCTGTAGGTCTCTATCAGTTTTTCACATTATTATGAAAGTTTGGCCCCTGTGTTTGAGGCAATTGTCCTGTTGCATGATTCAATTTTGGTCCAGCTTTACCATTTAGGCAGATGCCCTCACATTTGACTCTAGAAAATGTACAGGTCCTGTGCCTGAATCATCACCTCTCCAACACTGTGCTTGACAGCTGGTAGGATGTGTTTGTGCTGATATGCTGTCTTTGTTTTCTTCCAAACATGTTGCATCATGGCCAAACATCTTTACATTGATTTCACCTGTCCAAAGGACATCGGTCCATTCTCATGGATTCTTTAGCTACAGCTTTGCAAACCTAAGCCATGCTACCATGTTCATTTTAGAGAGAAGAGGCTTTCTCCTAGCAACCCTTCCAATCAAGCCATAGTTCTTCAGTCTTTTTCTAATAGTACTGTTCTGAGCTTACCATTTTACTTGCTAACTGAGGCCTGTAGAGTGCATGGTTTGCATGGTTTGACTTGGTGGGATGTCCACCCCTGAGAAGACTGTTGTGGTGTGTTAACACATACCTGGATTCTCCAGACTAGCAAACTGCAGTATTATAAAATATAAACAAGATATAAATTCACTAGCTGTGTCCATGTCCTCATTTTAGGCTTGACAGCGTTTTAGTAGATAATGCGCCCTGCCACAAAGCAAAAATGGTACAAGAATGGTTTGAGGAGCACAACACAGAGTTTGAGGTGTTGACTTTGCCTCTAAATTTGCCAGATCTCAATCCAGTCGAGCATCTTCGATCCATGGAGGCCCCACTTTGCAACTGGCAGGACTTAAAAGATCTGTTGCTAAAAGCTTGGTGCCAAATACCGCAGCACATGTTCATATTAAGCAGCGGGTCATAATGTTATACCTGATTGGTGTATACGTATATGCAGCCATCAGATTATGTTTTGGACAGCACCACATTTTTTGACATCAGAAGAGATCATATTGGAAAAGAAATACTAGAATTTCACTCACCGCACTCAAGCACAAATTTATTGGACTTTACTACATATAATTAGTGTAATAATCTCATACTATAACTTATACTAAGCTATGGTTTACAGTTTTTGTACTTTTTCCAATAAACAGAAAAGATATTACAGGTCCGATTGAATAAGCTGCTGCTTACAACTGTTGTAAGATACATCCTTAAACTTGTCATGTCGATCTGACCTAGAAAAAGCAAAACAAAATATCAAAGCAATGTAAACATAAAACAGCATCCCTGAGTAGGCACACCAACATCTGCTCAACAAGTAACTGAGAGATCACAACCTGTGTTAGTTTACAGAGTTGTACCAAAATAAACCACACGGTTCATCCTGATATTTTAAGTGTTTTTAACTGTTTCCATACAACATCTGGATTGACTTGGCTTACTGTAATCATTTGTGGAATCATTTCGTTGGTGTTCATGCTAATTGTTGATGAAATAGTAAATAAAATGATCTTTTAAGAGGTCAACTTTTCCCACATTCTGCCCTGAAAAACCATTGCAAGAAAATAATTCAGATTTAATGTAGTTGCACAAATGTGCTAACTAGGACATAAACAGCAGCTAAAAATAAAACTGACCACCATGATTAAATTAATGTCACTTCATTAAACTGGCTGCAGAAATGATCAGACCTACACAGTGTATACGGACGTGGCTGGGTTTCTTTATTTTGTTTACTAGTTCTTTTCAGGTTACGGCACAACTCGAGCCAGGAGTCAGCTCTTCTCGAGGCTTCCTCCACTGCACACTCTCCCCGTCAGTCTCCTCCGTTACTATATACAAGGAGAGAGTGATTAGTCTCTGCACAAACACCTGTCCCCTCTGCCACCCCGACGCCGCCCCAAGAGCTAGCTGCGCCACCCGTCCCACGGCAGCAGGCCAGAGACCACACCCCTGCCACATTGGCATACAGTAACAAGCAGATTTGCATTTTAAACAGCACTGAAATGAGATCGCCTGTTTGGCTAAATTTGGTTCTGTTTCAAGTGAGGTAATAAGATTTTAGGACTCGTTACCAGATTAGATGATTTACCAGGATGAAAATTTCTATGAAGTGACGAGTTTTGAGCAAGCCGAGGGGCTATTAAGCTGATAAAAATAATGAGGGGATAATGATTTGAGACCTTAGTGTTGGACTTTTTATCACCAACTGCTTTTTGTCCTCTGCTTTGCTTGTGCTCCCAGCAAGGTGCACATCACAAGGACCACCCTGGAGTGTTTGAACGGAGACTACGAGGTGGAACCGGGCTTTGGCCACGAGAGACATGCCTTCCTACAGAAGCATCACATAGAAACGTTTTTCATCGTGCCGTCACACAGACGGAAAGTACGACAGAATGATTTCTTTTCTGCAGATTCTCTTACAACCGTATAACTTGAGAGGTGACACAGCTGTCAGTGTTGTAACAGTTAATCCTCTGATGGAGGGAGAGGGAGGCAAGCCATGTGCTAAGCTGGCATACACATGACTAGTATCAATATCTCACACCAACTGCACATGTGCATCGGAGCTGGCTGTTCGTGTCAGAAAAAATGTTTTAAATCCCTCGTAAAGTGCACATGCACAACGCTGGCACCGGCATGCACACGCAGATAAACACTTGATCCAGGTTTTGTAATATCCCACATTCACAGTTTACTGTAAAAATCCCACTCAAGCCTACTTGATTTCCATGAATGAGACAATTCTCCACATTTAATTTCATGCCATGTCCTTTTAACCGCTTCATTAATGGAGAATATAAATTTTGAATTTGAACATTTTTGAATTAAAAGATTTTTATGGATAATTAAATGGAGGGAAGATGCAATCAGAAACACTGATGTTAAATTGTTTAAGTTGTGGAGGGTTCCAAAATAATAATAATAATTATGATGAATTGGCAAGAAATAATATTACTTGGTTGTACAAGTAATCAATGGTGCATTCGTCCCTAAAACAGAATATATGTTGCTTTTATTTCCACACATGACACTGAAGTAAATCTCTTTCGATTTTTAAATCAAATGAAATCAAGACCTGATGTCTTCTCTGTCCCATCTAGCCTAAAATGAAGCATAACAATAGTGAATTTAGGATTTTTACATTTGTTTGCTTTTTTAAATTTAGATGCATTTTACTACTTATTATGAGAGCTGTGCTATTTTTGGAGCTACATATTTGTTATTGTCATTTTACATTTACTCATATTTAGTCATATGACTAAATGTAAAAAGAGCGTGCCTGCTTGTATTGTGCTTGTTCAGATCTACTGCGCATTATCATAATACATTTTCTTTATTTGTAATATATGTAGAGTGATACGTCTGTCCTAAGGGCCAATGGCAATACATAGCTCTGATTAATGAGGACTTAAAGGCAGCCACTGGCGCAGTGTGGCATGACACACATTTTGTGTTGCTACTGTGTTGTTGATAACAGCTGGCTAGTGGCGACTTTTTATTGACCCTGTAGAATACAAAGAAATGAGCAGCACATTATTTTTGGTAATATATGAAACTGATTTAAAAAAACAAAACAAAACAAAAACATTTATTGTTTTTTCAGCCCGTATAAAAAAACCCTTAAAACCATAATAGCTTTAACAAATTTACAAACATAAGAAATTTAATAAGACTTACAATTTCCTTGATCTTAATGAAAGCTTTATAATGACCCACAACGGTCAGGGTGACTTGAACTAACTAGTCTTTAAGCACCCTTAAAACAATGAGAACAAAATAATCACATTCACATGTCCAACTATTTAGTTAAAAGATTAAGTACCTTTAAAATACATGGCCCAAATCAATAATTGTATTAATTATAAAAGCAATAGTAATGTAAATGTTCCAGCCTATTTAACCTTTTCTATCTCAACCATATTTAACGTAGTACAACAGCAACAGTAATACAAAAATCCTAACAATGTATGCCACAAAGCTAAATTTATAAGTCTGATACAGCACATGATAAATGGTAAAATTCTAATGTTATGGCAAATATCCATATTCAAATACGAGACTGCGTAATGCTAATGATAATTACTTTGACTTTGGCATGTTTCAGTTTCATATATTTCACATTTTCACTTCGCAAGCAAGAAAAAATAACATAAAAAATGAAAGACGGATTGAATTTATAGATGTATTAGTTGCGAGTTTTTGTGTTTACTGTTTGTACTGTCAATTATTCTATCAAAGCTGTGCTTAATTGTGCTATATACACTAGGCTAAATGTTAGCTTTTTCATCCTGAAAAATATTAACAAGATAAGAGACTTAATGCTTCACTTGATTTATGTGATGTTTTCTTTTTCTTCTTTTTTTTTTTTCAAAAAAGCCTATTATAGTATATCATATCAAGCCTTAAATGTGTTTAGTATGTTGAGTTCTTTATCAAATGTTCTATTTATTGTTTTATTTTTATCTTTATTTCCAGATCTTTCCTGGTATTATCCTATCAGACATCAAACCAGCCAAGAGGATGAAGTTCAAGACAGTGTGCTACTTGCTTGTGCAGCTCATGCACTGTAGGAAGATGTTCAAGGCCGAGATCCCCTTCTCCAATGTCATGACCTGTGAGGATGATGACAAGGTATGTGTAAAAAGCACTAATGAAAGCATCTCTTTGGTTTCAAATTACAAAAGTAATTTGCTATGCTTGCATATGAGTGCACAGAATATGAATTACTAGTTCACATAGTCAAATGAAAATCATTTTATTAGACTTGCCTATAGGTGTTTTTTGGGTGGATTGAAATCCTGCTTGGATCCATAATCTGCATGTCAAACAATCACACAAGAAAACATTAATATGTATTTAATGTTTGCTTGTATTGTATTAATGAATTAATATGTACATTTCACATCTTCAGAAGTACCACAGTACTCCTGCTTTATGACAGTCTCTTAAAAAGTAAGCCACTGGGACTGATACAACCACTGACATTGACTTTATATATGCCAGATTGCAATTTCATGTCCATATGAGCATCACCTTGTTCTTGTTGATGTGTTTCTTAGCTCTGTGTGTGACGAGGCAGTGAGTCAGTCATGGAGTCGTCGAGTGTTTGGGCGATTGGTGTTGTGTCACAGTGTCTGGCTGTCAGAAATAGCCTGCTAGCTCTAATCCGCCCAACTCTGTGAGCCGGTCCAGGCATTAGCACTTCATGATTTTGATGAGGTTGCATTACAACTGCTGGTAATCACCCACTGCCTGGTATCATCTCTCATAATAGCATTAGACACATTGTTATATGATTATCCAAGTAGCTAAAATCCTTCCTTTGTGACACATAGCAAATCTATAATAGAATTATGACTGGGAATTGTTTGGTGCTATTTACAAGATCTAATCTTGCTATACATGACAAATTAAAAATGGTGACTCTTGCTTCACTGTCACCTGTCAAGGGGCGGAATACATTAGGCAGCAAGTGAATATTCAGTTCTTGATACAGATGTGTTGGAAGTAGGAAAAATGGCCGAGCATCAGAATCAGAGAGACTTTGCTAAGCCAAACTTTGATGGCTAGGACACTGACTGTTCCAGGAGGAGTTTTCTAGTTAGTACATACTAAAAGTGGTCCAAAGAACCGTTTTGAATGACAACAAAGTTATCACCATGTTCATCTGGGAAAGTTTGTGTTTTGAAGCGTTACTTTGATGGGTTCGCAAACATAAAAATGTTCAAGCTTTAGACGTGATTTCAAATATCTCAGTGTGACTGAGCATCTGTGGAATATTCTAAAAAAACAAGTCAAACTGAGGGAGCCTTCACCTGGCAACTTTGCTGCTTACATCTTTTTGCTACAGGACATCGTCAGAAATCTTGTGGAGTCTCGATTCCCCAACAAGCAAAAGCTGATTTTATGACTAAAGGGGGTCTTTAAAGCATGTATGCAGGATGTGGCATGTACTGTGCTTTGAAACACATTATCTTGATTAGCTTGCACCCACTTTGGGGGCACTGTGGTCAACATTAGGAATAACTTTGATTGCTGCATGCTGTGAAAGGAGAAGGGGGGTATCCAGCTGGCAGCACAGAAAGCTGTGTGTGTCAACAGTTGTGGAGCTCGGTTTTGGTCAGTAACACATGTAAAGAGCTTGGATTTGTTATTCGTTCTTCCAAATAGGTCCATAAATCTGTTATACCTTCAGACATAATAAGGAACAGGAGTTGAAAAAGCAGATCTTAAAGAAAAATGTCTTCATCTAATATTATACTGTAGCCAATGAGCAGTAACTTCTGCAGTTAACATACCATTCTATAGTTTGTTATCATAATTTTCAAATTGGGCATTATTTTATTCATTATCGTATTTGACAACTGAGTTCCATCTCCCTGGATAATTCCACCCACAGGACCAATAAAAAACCGCCACACAGAAAAAGCAATTAAAACACACCAATGTGTACTTTGTCTACCTACTTATTTTCTGATTAACTGCTACCTGAAACTTCAGTGTGATGTGACATTAGTGCCTCGGTTGTATTACCAGCAGCAAATAAGTATTTATAACCTTATCATCAGATTGTATATTAGACCTTTTCCCTTTGCCACCATCAGATCAAAAGCACAATGTCAGTACAATGCCCATTTTAATGAGCTATACTTCATATCTATATATACTTTAATTTACATTATAAAATGTTATCACATCTTAATCTGCTACATGGAACTTGTAGTAAGTTGACATGTGAACAAGAAACAAAAGAACCCCCCCCCCCCCAAAAGGCTATTAATGGGTGGTGGAGCAAAGAAAAACTGCTTCTTGTCTTTTTTTTTTTACCAAGGTCTTTTAATGATAAGAGCCTTGTGCCGAAATTTGTGCCTGAGCTCTAACTTCACAGTGGTTAAACAATATTCAAGGCCCTGTGGTTTTGATCGATTAGATTTAAAGCCTTTTGCATGTTAATTTCTTAATCTGTTTAAAAAAAAAATTCAGTCACCTAACTTCTAATTTCAGCCTTCTCTGCATTTATGAATTTGTGCACGCATAACATGCGTGTGTGCATCTCTGTGAGCTGCTATTGGTAGTTTGATGGTAAGTAATGAGTATTATATCCTCAGATATTCAGACAAGCATGTCTGCAAACTTTTTTATCGTCTTTATAGAGTTATATCAAATTCTCCTGTGCTCAGGAGCTGTGTAAGTGCTGAGCTCACAAAACTCTTCATTTGTATGCCTCACCGCATCAGCTGACAAGCAGTCAGCCTTAACGCACGAGGCAGGTCTCTGCAGAGACTGATTGTGTTGTCTTTTTCGCTGTATGACAGCGGCGAGCTTTGCGGACTGCATCGGAGAAGCTGAGGAATCGGACGTCTTTCTCAGCCACTGCCGTGCAGCACTTGCCAGGAACGCGAGTCAACCGCTACATTGGGCGGCTCATCGAAGCGCGTCAGACCGAGTCTGAGACATCAGACCTCAACTACATCACCCTGTTCTACAGGAGCAGAGACAGGGAGCGCAGGGTGAGGACACACGAGACCTGAACATCTGATCGAGAAACACGTAACTTTTCAACAGATATACAAATGTATTGATATATACTTTGCTCAAGATACAACATGCTTCGTGACTGCCCCCCCTTCTGTCTTACACTCGCACATACACACCCTACACGAGCTCTAATTCTCTTTCTCCCTCTCTCCCACGCCTGTTGTCTATGTGTGTGTGCGTGCAAGAGGAATCCACCCACCCTCTCAAGAGGGGGTGCAGATAATGATTTGGGAACGTCTGAGCAGCACACGTGATATCTTTCTGCAATGTGTGCGTGGGTAGCCATAAAGAAGAAGCAGAACAGAGATGGGTTCATGCGTCGACGTGTGCGCGCGTGTCAGCGTCTGCATTTAAAGTTGTTTCAGAAGAAATAAAACCTGTGCAAAGTAAAAACATAATTAATTGCCTCTCATGTTTAACTTGTTTTAGCCTTGCTATCTTTTAGGAGAAGCGCAATAAATAAAGAAGACACAAATGAGCATAATGGGTTTTTAAAAATATATTCCTGCACTACACGATTTATTTCAAAACAAATTTACAAATTTAGACATCCCCTTTCCTTTCTTTTGCAAGAGATAAGTGAAGTTTTTTATTAGTACAAACATGAGCCAAAAAGCCTCTTTTCCAGTTAAATAAAAACAATTGTGGTATTCTGTATTCTGGGTAAAAACTATTTTTCTTGTTCGAGTAAAAACAGCTGTGATAAGTAAATGGCTTATGGCTGTCACTTTTTGTGGTCATAAACAAGTGAGGATCCAATTGGAAACACCGTAGGAGACGGAAAAATCAAATCCTGTATTTTCAAAGGGTAAACAGAAGGCTCTGCAGATATGAGGCAGGAAGTCTAAAATGTGTCCTAAAAGTCTAGGTAGGGTAGAAGGAAAACAAACTAGATTCAGGATCGGATTCAGGAATAACAGAGAGTTGTGATAATGACAAATACTGAGGTAGGACATGGAGAATAAATGAGCACAACAGGGAAAGGGATAATAAACCACATGTGAACTAAATCAGGACAGCAACCAGGGCAGACAAATGAACGAAAGGTGGACAGGAACTATTCTTCGAAATAAAGCAGAGAATATTAAAAGAAGTAAAAAGAATGAACTGTAAGATAAAGACAGGTGGAACAATGTAAAAAAGATGGGTGTACCTTCCAGGTCTGTGGCAGTGTCTTAAACCTGCATTCTTTCTAATGACCAGCAGGGAGAGAATCTGCTGGTTTCAAAAACACAGTCTGAATGTATAGAAGTCAGCCCTCTGCCTCTCTGATCCATTACCTCAGTAAAGACTTTTCTAGTGAAATTAAGTGCTCACTCACTAGTTTCAAGTCACACTGAAACTATCGAGATGTAAAAACCAACAATAGCACCTTTAAACTTCATTAGTATCATACCATGTTAACATTTGTAGCTGGTCAGTTTCTAATAAAACTGAAATGACCATGTAGTTGTCTTCAAACAATCTTATGTACTTATCTCTAGGATGATGTAAAAGCAATGCCAGGATTCCCCATGATAAAGGATTTCCAACACAGTGCTCTGAATCGACCTACACTGTTTTTGCAATGGATGGATGGATTCTTTGTGTTTCCTCTTCTATTTACATTTTAACTCTTGTTTCCTCTTTTCTTAGTATCATCAGGTATATGATGACCAGTTCATCAGTGCTGTGGTTCTTTCTCTGATCCTTGCTGCCCTGTTCGGCCTTATCTACCTACTAATGATCCCACAGTATGTAGACACACACATTCACGCACAAAATGTCCAATCATATTACGCAAAAAAGTTTGTGGGCCAGTTAGAAAAGGAGCTGTTTTTCACGGCATTTAGTGAAAACTGGGAAAGCCCTGCTCACGCTCTTGTCTCTTTGTCTCTCAGAGGGATGCTGGTGCTGCTGCTGTTGGTGCTGTGTGTGTGTTTCCACGTGGCCTGTGTCATGTACCTTCATCTCACCAGTGTTCAGGTAAGACTTCCAGACCTCTTCCAGCAGCCTCACACGTGTAAAGATCACACTCTTAATACACTCTTTGTCAGTGGTTTTAGTCACTTTGTTGTTGCTTTGGGCCTCTTAATGACTATTTTGTGTCTTTTTGTTGTCTAATTCTTTAGGAAGTTACTTCATATGGCTTTAAAATAATTTTGAGTCTCTGTAATTGCTTTGCTTATGTTGGGGGGTATTTTGTATTTCTTTAAGGTAATTTTATATATATGTTCATTGTGGGTTTTTTTTTATTTTAGAGTTGTTTTTTCATAATCTGACATTTCTTAGATAAATCAGTGTTTCACTATCACTACTATAACTTCATAGTTTTATTTATTTATTTTTATTTAGCCTCCTTTAGCATACACTTAGTGATCTCACAAACCTTTTAGCATTTTAGCAGTCTTTGATTAATTATATTTTTGTGTGTGAAAAAAAAGCCTTCATATCGGAGCACCATAATTATTTTTGCATAGTGAGCGCATAATCTCCATATGACACTGTGGCATCATGCTACATTGAACTATCATCATACCCTTTAAGTGTCTCCTCTAATAGACCTGAACATAATGAGCCACACCACAAAATGCACTCATTTTATTTCCAGTCCTGGTTAATGATTTGTCCAAAATGCATTTAAAGTAGATAAACTGGTGCTTCATTTACTCCTTCTATTTTCCGCCTCCCTGCCAACCTCCCTTTCCTCTGGCTTTAGTGCCAACCGGGCTGCCTCACCATCCAGATCCGAACAGTGCTGTGTGTCTTCCTCGTTTTGCTCACCTACTCTGTTACCCAGGCCTGTGTGGTAAGTGTATATGATTTATATAAATGATATCATGGTCTGTGTTCAAAATCAGTTACTATTCACTATATGTAGTTTGGCATATTACCTATTCATGGTTGATATACCACAGTTATGTTGAGTGAAAGGAGTTGTCAGAGTTTCATCATTTCAGTTCTGGTCTAAGGAGCTCGGAAAGAATGCGATTGGACTTCTTTAAATTTTGTCACCTCTCATTCGAGAAGCGTCTTCAGTTCAAGTAGGGATTGTCCCTTAATAGGGTCGTTGGTTACGGGTCAAACCACTGTGAGATCTTGCCTCACTCTACCTTGTGACCTCTATAGGTCACCTGACACAAGATGTGAGTAGGGGTTGAGGCCCCTGGGAGGGATATCAAAACTGCACTGGAGGTGGCCTCTTTCACTCCTCTTTCAAACCATCTGTCTTCTCTGTCCTAAATGTGAACATTGGCATCCTCGAAAGAGTGTCCTTTATCCTTAAGATGCAGATGTACAGCTCAGTCTTGTCCTGTCAAGGTGGCTCTTCTATGTTGTGCCATGCGTTTATGGAGTGGCTGTTTGGTTTATTCAATGAAGAAGTCAGAGCACTCCGTGCTGCGCTGCACAGCATATACTGTGCTGTTCTTCTTGTATTTGGGAGTTTTTTGTCTGAGGGTGTGGCTGGGTATGAGGTGCACTGGGGTGTCATGATTAGAGATAATTCTCCTGATTTTCTCTGACAAAACTTCATTGTTGGTCACGATTACAAATACCAAATCTGATTTGACTGCAACTTTATCAGAGAAGCGCTTGTGTCAGCACACCACTATTTTATTTGGATATTTTTTTCTTCTTTTGTTATTTTTCAAGGGAAATGCCCATATGATTTTTGTTTTAATAGTTAAAAAGTTGGCACCACTATAATCAGGATATAGGTAGCTTAGGATAGCAGAAGAAGAAAAAGTTACTTTAAGCTGATGTCACCCCAAAGGAATTTGCACCTTCTCCTGGGGATCTTTTTCCTGATAGTCAAATATATGAACTACTACATTATGAATGTACTAGTTTAGCAACGCAAAGAAACACAAATACTGGTAAAAACGGGCAGAACCCCTTTAACAACCTAATATGCAGACCAGTGTCTTAAGAAGACGGACGTCACATAGCCAGGCTTGCATTATTTCAGCTTGTCGTAGACCATTGAATTTGAACATTCAGCTTGATCAGTAAACAGTTTATGGCCTCTCCAGTCATCAAATTGCACATGGGTGTACTCTAAAGATAAATGCGTGCATGCAGAATCTGTCTGTCTCCTTCTGCAAGGCAAATACGACCTGAGTGCACCAGCAGGTTGGTCTTACTGTTTATATTACACGGGAAGATAAGGTTCGGAAACAGAATCCAAAGGCATGGATTATCACACTGTACTTACGCTTTATTCAAATGTTCGTGGTGCTCTGTACCCAGACGTGATGTAGCAAAATAATTAGTCGAGGATCTCTTGGAAAGGAACAAATCAGGCACATAGATTGTTAAATTGTCTATTCAGGTTTCTAACCTTAATGCCATTAGATCAATGAGAAATTTATTATTTGATATTAAATGTTTTAGGATTTTTTTAAGATAAATTATCAAAGTAATTGTCTTTCAGGTGGGTTGTGTTCCCTGGGGTAAAGTTGGGACAAACTCCAACCGCTCTGTGGAGAACATCCCCGCAGACACTCTCATGGTTAGATCTGCTAACACCACAGCAACGGACCGGGCTTGTCCCAACATGGCCTATGCCTTACTCTCCTGTGTGGCGGGGACCCTCACCGTGATCCCTTACATTCGTGTCTCCTCGCTCCCCAAGATCCTCCTCCTCTTTCTACTCTCCATCACATATGCAGTTGTCATGGAGACCAGTGGTTACCGTCAAGCTGTGGGGTAAGCTGTGCTGTTAAGATTTGTATATGTAATATATGTAAGGTTTATGGTTATAGTCAGGTTTGGCTAAGTGTGCTAAGTACAAAAAAGTTGCTGTTATCCACAAGAACACAAGAAAGTACAAGACAAAAGTTCAAAATCCTATCAAATTATTATCAAAATATTAAAACAGTAGGAGAGGAATTGCAGCAAAATCTGACATATTTCCCTCATCAAAATACTCAGTGTAAAGTTCTGCTTTACATTGTATTTGCATTTGAAGCATGTATTTCTATGCATATTTTCCCACTTTATTCTTCCACTCCAACACATTTCAGGGCATTGTTTTGTATTGTCATGAGTTCTTCCCTACATAACAAAAATAATAAACATTATAAAAATGTTTTTATGTCTCCATCTTCCAGTGGTGGCTTTCTGCACACACGGGGCTATGACCCTGTTTTGGCAGTGTTGCTTTTTTCTGGAGCCCTGGCTCTGCATTCAAGACAACTGGACCTTAAATTGCGACTTGACTATCTCTGGGCAACTCAGGTGTGTGGCTGCTGGTACATTCAACATCCTGTTCTTGCTTCTAGGGTTCAGTTTTAGTAAGGATTTGATCATTGTAATACAGATTTGTGTTTTCTTTAGTGCCTATGCTCAGTCTTGGGTTGTCTCAGTGGATCATCAAAGCCTGGATGTTTCTATTTTGGGAAGATGCTGCATGTTTGTCTTGTCTGCAAATCATTATCTCCCTCTAGTGATAAGGACGGGCAATTACATCTCCTCTTTGCTGTAAGCTAGAGTACGCCATCATAGTGCTTAAAACTTAAAATGTCAAGATCAGTGCCACTTTTTAAAGGATCTGCTATGTGTGTGTGTGTGTCGCGTGATTGCTGATGTCATGCAGGCGGAGGAGGAGAGAGACGACATGGAAAAAGTGAAGCTGGACAACAAGAGGATCCTGTTCAACCTGCTGCCAGCTCATGTGGCTCAACACTTCCTGATGTCAAATCCCAGGAACATGGTGAGCATCTGCGGGCATGTCCAGGCTCATCCAACAGGGATCGTCAGTCTAAAGTGCGTAAGCACCTTTGAAATCAGAAAGCACACCCTGACACAGTAGGTGCTTTAGGAAGCTCTGAGGTTTAGGTTTGCTGACTTACAGGTCAGAAGGTGTCTAGATTTTTAGGTGACAAGTCAAGATTCACACCTGTTTGGTTTTTTTTTCAACTATTTTGCCTTTTAATGTAAATGTCTCAGTACAGTGCATGTATGTGGGTTTTGAGAAGTTTAGTTTCTGGTTTTGCATTTTCAGGAGCTTATATCTGAGGAATTTGAAGGTCGAAGGTGGAGGGAAAAATCTAAAAAGCATACATTTCTAAATTTTGTTATATCTTATCAATAGTTTTGTTCTGTTACAGTAATTCCAGAATTGCTGTTACTCAATCTGTTCTTTGAATTAGGAAGTAATTTCAAATTCAGTTTTTCACATTTTGGTTATCATCTTATGTCTTAAGTATTATGTCTACAAGAGATATGGTTAAATAATAATCTTGTTAGATTAATGAATAATAAAAAGACATACCAGTAAATCATATCATCTGTATGGCCCTTACAGGTCATACAGATTTGTAGACCCTTTGCAGGGACCATAGACTCCCATTGTTGGGAAATTATCTCAGCTGTTTAGGACAATGACACTGCTATCCTAACCATTTGTTTTGAAGCACTTAATTTTAGCATTTCAGTGACAACATGATGTCGTGCTAAAATAATTTTCTGATCATTATATAAGAGATAAGATAAGATAAGATAAGACTTTATTGATCCCACAACGGGGAAATTTTTGCGTCACCTCAGCTCAGGTACAGATACCAGAAGGAAATACAAAAATACAATTAAGTACAATCAATGAAAAAAGTAAGATAATACACTATATACAGTGGGGCAAAAAAGTATTTAGTCAGCCACCGATTGTGCAAGTTCCCCCACCTAAAATGATGACAGAGGTCAGTAATTTGCACCAGAGGTACACTTCAACTGTGAGAGACAGAATGTGAAAAAAAAATCCATGAATCCACATGGTAGGATTTGTAAAGAATTTATTCGTAAATCAGGGTGGAAAATAAGTATTTGGTCAATAACAAAAATACAACTCAATACTTTGTAACATAACCTTTGTTGGCAATAACAGAGGTCAAACGTTTACTATAGGTCTTTACCAGGTTTGCACACACAGTAGCTGGTATTTTGGCCCATTCCTCCATGCAGATCTTCTCGAGAGCAGTGATGTTTTGGGGCTGTCGCCGAGCAACACGGACTTTCAACTCCCGCCACAGATTTTCTATGGGGTTGAGGTCTGGAGACTGGCTAGGCCACTCCAGGACTTTCAAATGCTTCTTACGGAGCCACTCCTTTGTTGCCCGGGCGGTGTGTTTTGGATCATTGTCATGTTGGAAGACCCAGCCTCGTTTCATCTTCAAAGTTCTCACTGATGGAAGGAGGTTTCGGCTCAAAATCTCACGATACATGGCCCCATTCATTCTGTCCTTAACACGGATCAGTCGTCCTGTCCCCTTGGCAGAAAAACAGCCCCATAGCATGATGTTTCCACCCCCATGCTTCACAGTAGGTATGGTGTTCTTGGGATGCAACTCAGTATTCGTCTTCCTCCAAACATGACGAGTTGAGTTTATACCAAAAAGTTCTACTTTGGTTTCATCTGACCACATGACATTCTCCCAATCCTCTGCTGTATCATCCATGTGCTCTCTGGCAAACTTCAGACGGACCTGGACATGCACTGGCTTCAGCAGCGGAACACGTCTGGCACTGCGGGATTTGATTCCCTGCCGTTGTAGTGTGTTACTGATGGTGACCTTTGTTACTTTGGTCCCAGCTCTCTGCAGGTCATTCACCAGGTCCCCCCGTGTGGTTCTGGGATCTTTGCTCACCGTTCTCATGATCATTTTGACCCCACGGGATGAGATCTTGCGTGGAGCCCCAGATCGAGAGAGATTATCAGTGGTCTTGTATGTCTTCCATTTTCTGATGATTGCTCCCACAGTTGATTTTTTCACACCAAGCTGCTTGCCTATTGTAGATTCACTCTTCCCAGTCTGGTGCAGGTCTACAATACTTTTCCTGGTGTCCTTCGAAAGCTCTTTGGTCTTGGCCATGGCGGAGTTTGGAGTCTGACTGTTTGAGGCTGTGGACAGGTGTCTTTTATACAGATGATGAGTTCAAACAGGTGCCATTCATACAGGTAACGAGTGGGGGACAGAAAAGCTTCTTACAGAAGACGTTACAGGTCTGTGAGAGCCAGAGATTTTCCTTGTTTGAGGTGACCAAATACTTATTTTCCACCCTAATTTACGAATAAATTCTTTACAAATCCTACCATGTGGATTCATGGATTTTTTTTTTCACATTCTGTCTCTCACAGTTGAAGTGTACCTCTGGTGCAAATTACTGACCTCTGTCATCATTTTAGGTGGGGGAACTTGCACAATCGGTGGCTGACTAAATACTTTTTTGCCCCACTGTACAATGGTAGCATACACAGTATGTGATTATGGATATAGTTGGAAATATGGAAGACATAAACTATATAGCTTGGAAGGTCATGGAAGGTCCATTATGCATGAAGTGGTGACCGTGGATGTTCACAGTGTCCAGTGACTTATGACATCGTGATTGAGGAGTTATAGAGTCTAACTGCTGTTGGGATGAATGATCTGCGAAAGCGCTCCTTCCTGCAGCGAGGGAAGGAGTATAATCCAGTAACTCAGAATAAGAAGGAGAAATGAATTTAAACTGCAACTTGACGTGTTTGCAGAGACACACAACTGTGGGGATATGTGTTATGCTCGTTCCCACTGTAATAAAGTAGCGTTGCTAGATTAAAATGTCCTCATTTATTTCATACTGGGCCTTGGTGCAACCCCTTAGTTCTCTCTCAATCCCAAACCTTGCTCTTTAGCCTCATTCCCCTCAAGCCAGCTTAATATCATTGGCTGTGTACCTCAGATGACTAAAATAAAGGTACCTGTTCTCGGTGACATCATGCAGAACCAAGTGCAGATAAATATGCATGAAAGTGCAAGCAGAGAAGCCTGAGCTTTAGGCTTTTACATATGGCTTCATCATTTCAAACTTTATGCATATGACGGTAAATGTGAAAGCATGTGATAGGTTCCCTTTCATCTTCAATACCATTTTGAACAATAGAGGAGTTTTATGGCTACTGTGAGAGTACTGGAGGCTGGAATTTGTTAATAATAATAAAAAGATAAAATAGTTCCTTCAACAATCGGTGGGGCTATACATGAGACGATGTAGGATGGTCTGAGGCTGAGACTCGTAAACACAGGGGGGAGGAAGTCAGGAAGTATGTTTCCAGCACATTGGTGACCCCACAGAGTTACGGTGTATAGAAAGGCTTCCTCTCTTTCCTCTGGGCTAAAGTTCACTCATATACTGTATTCATAACACAGCACAGTGGGACTCCACTGCCTGGAAGTTGTGCAGCTCCAGCATAATAATTTAACCAAAATTTTCCATGCACATGAAACTGCAGCTTTGACCTGCAGGCATGCTGATCTCATCTCATAAACGATCGTTGCATCATTTATGTAGCTCTAATGTATAGACGGTATTGTGATTCACGGCAGTTGATCTGCTTCACATTCGTCTTTATTTTCTAGCTCTATTACTTGTTTTAGTTTTGTCCCCTTTGCAATATGTCTTTCCTGAGGATTGTTGTATTGTTATTTCTTAAGGGGGCAGTTAAACCAAACGACACAAAACAATATGTTTTTAAATAGACTATAAAAATATTTTTAGTCATGTCACTGCAAGAATTCCCAGCACTTAGATACTCTCAGATTTAGTGAAAATCATTGCACAGATATCTGCTAAACAAGTCAAGATAAACTGATATTACTATTATTACTTCTTATTTTAACTTTAATGTATTAATGTAGCAAATATGCCCTTCACATTGTTTTAACATATGTAACAGTAATAGTACAAATCAGTGGTTGTTACCTTAACATTTGATCTGGGTCACTGGGATGAGCAAGTGACCGGTATGCTGAAAAGCTACTGCAGGGGTCCATGTTTAAGTCAACCCTGCACCATTTCCTGCTTGTTGTTCCCTCCTCTCTCTCCTGCCTACTTTGCTGTTGTTTCAACAATAAAGTCTAAAGGGACTAAAATCCCTGACTGCTCATTTTGGTTACAGCTTAGAGCGAACTTAGACAGCAAACTGTGTCAAAGGTCTTCCAAACTTGGGGCTTCTTAAGGACATTGGGGCTGTTTTTGCTTTCTTTTCATTTGAATTAAAAGGTCTGGATCTGTTCTTAAACTCTTCCACAGACTTTGCTGTATATGTTAAATTAACATATATTTATTAGGAAAGGGTGCTTTTGATGTGTATTAAAAATGCTTTGGTTCAATGTGTTTACACCTGCTGCATCTGATTGATTATGCATCAGTATTTTACAGATATAATGACATTAAGGTTGTCTTAAATCTTGTTTTCCTTGCAGTAAGAGAATATGCAAATATCAAAATCAGGATGTTCAACTGAAGAGCTCCCCTAAGCTTGACTTCAGCTGGTAGTTTCCAGTGAGTGCATATAGTACAGTTCTGTTAGGAGGATTGTATTTAAATCAGCATCCCATCAACTGTAGTATGTATTTGGTGATTTGGCTTTAGTCTGGGACGTTCCTGCCCTTCAGTGAGCATTCACAGAAAGCCAAAAGACAGTGAAACCATCTACAAGACCCAACACAGTTTAGAGCAGGCATCACTTACAGAGAACTAATAGTAATACTATTACATGGAGAATCCAAGGTGAAAGTACGTTACAAAGTGTTTGTCAGAGGGGAGCAGAAAATGAAGCGGCCAAAATAACTAACATGTCATTTACCAATCAGGCATCAGCTGATGTCTGCTGTCAGTGATATTAGTTGATCCACCAGGGTTGCTAGCTAAACTTATATGTAGTCATCTAAGTATGCTTTGAAAAAACTAATGCCCATAATAGAGGGAAAACAGGGACTTTTTTGTGAGTGAAGGAAAATGAAATGTAACTTCAGTGGTTAGTGGTACACAATGAGAAATTATAGTGACAATTTCAGGAGAAATGCCCCAGGGATAGTAGTATATTGCTAAGAGTATGAAAGCAGGGGGAAAAGAATCCTTCAACAGTTGTCTTTCAACTTGTCACACTCTCCCCCACTCAAAAAATGTCACCCCGACATTATACCAACAAATTGCTTTTCAGTCTATATTCTCTTGTAGTCAGGACATCAACAGTAGAGTGAACCAATGTAATAATGTGGGTTTAACACCTGGGTTTAACACCTGTTTCACCACAGTCCATCACTGGTGACTGCAGACAAAGTCTATAACCAGTCCATATGTGAGTCTTCACAAAGTCTATTGTCTATGGTTATAATCCACAGATGGGGAAAAGTTAATGTCTTTTTCTTGATGACAGTCTGTAAGTACAGTTCTCAAGTCATCAGTGAAAAAGTGTCAACTTACATTTGCTGGAGTCCATACAAACCAATGGGCTGGGTGCAGTATGACTGCACAGCTGGAAACCATGGAACAAGGCCCGGGTACACAGGAAGCAGTTGCGGTACTGGCTAAACACTGTAGCAAGATGGGGTGCCCAGTTGGTCATACGTCATCCGTCTTGGCGGGTGTCTCTCTCGCTGTGGCCACTGAGGCGTCTCCTCCTCAAGTCTCTCGAGTACAACAGGTGGAGGAGGGGCAGATATGTCACCTGCAGTGGGCTCTGCCTCCTCACAAGTTGTCTCCATGACAGCTGGGTAAGGCGCCTCCAGATGGTCTCCAGCAAGAGGCTCTGGTGTTGGTGCAAGAGCAGGGACCGAAGCTGCGGGCTGAGATGTTGCTGTGAGAAGTTCTTGTTCTGATGGCTGGGACACAGGTTGACGTGGTGCGTAATGACAGCGGTATTCATCAACATTGCCCTCACCATCAGAGTCTGGCACAACAGCGACGGGGGGCGATCGTGGCTCAAGAGTTGGGAGTTCGCCTTGTAATCGGAAGGTTGCCGGTTCGAGCCCCGGCTCGGACAGTCTCGGTCATTGTGTCCTTGGGCAAGACACTTCACCTACCGCCTACTGGTGTTGGCCAGAAGGGCCGATGGCGCGATATGGCAGCCTCGCTTCTGTCAGTCTGCTGTGGCTACAACTGTAGCTTGCCTCCACCAGTGGGTGGATGACTGGGTGTGTAAAGCGCCTTGGGGTCCCTAGGGGGGACTAGTAAAAGCGCTATACAAATACAGGCCATTTATCAGTCTTTTTCTGTTCATGTCTTGTACGATTATCTTTTTTCAAAAGGTAAGTGGTCACATGACATAAGCAAGTTTCTGTGAAGCACCTCTCTCCGGTCTTACCTCATAGATAGGGAGGTCAGGCCCCATTTGTCTGACTACTGTGTGAACAGTGTCCTCCCAATAGTCTCTCAGTTTCCCTGGGCCTCCTCTACGTGTCAGGTTTTTGACCAGAACTCTCTCACCAGGTTGTAACACAGAACTCCTTACTTTTGTGTCGTAGTGTCTTTTGCCCTTTTCAGCAGCTTTCTTTGAATTCTCATTTGCTATAGAGTATGCTTGTTCCATGCCCTTTCTCCATTTTTCAACATAGTCTCTGTGGTCACTAAAATCTGTTTCTGAGTATAGTCCAAAGTGTCATGGTCCTGCGACCATGACTCAGTGACTTTATGTTTATGTACTTATTGTTATTACTTTCATTATTATTCATGGCTGTTTTGGGATGGTTTGTGTTTGGGATTTTAGACACTGGGTTCTGGGTTTGTGCTCCCTCTGTTGGTCCCTGGTGTTAGTGTTCCCCTGTCTCGTCAGGTTAATCAGGTCCAGCTGTTTCCCCCATCTGTGTGTGATTTCCCAGTGTCTCTTTGTGTATTTATAGCGTGTGATTTCCTCTGCTCCTCGTCACGTCGTCTGTGTTCCTACCTGTGTTCATCCTCTGTGTTACCCTGCGTACTCTGCATCTACCCTGTGAATTCCTCTGCGTGCTCTCCCTGCTGTTCTCCCTTCGTGTTCAGGTTTGCCACTCCTTTGTGTAGTTTCACCCAGTTTAGTTCATCCGTAGTTCTGTTTTGCCATCTCCTCTTTATGTTTGTTATTATCAATAAATCACCCTCACACCTGAATAAGTGCTGCGCTTTGAGTCCTCCTTCCACTCTCCACACGGCCGCTGCCCCGGACCGTGACAGTACGACGCGACCACAAGATGGACCCAGCAGCGCTTAACCCGTCCAAGGAGCTACGGGAGAATCTAATCGATGCCACACAGGAGCTGATCGACCTGTGGCTGGAAAGCCCGGGTGGCACGTCCCAGCGCGCTATAGAGAGGCGGCTACAGCGTCTGGTGACCGGTCTCCCATGGCTTCTGGGCTCGCTTTGTTCGTGGGAGCGGGAGTTCCTCCTTTTGGACCTCGGACTTCACCCCCCGTCTGCTTTTACTTTCGAGCAGCCCGAGGCGGTGAGCGAGCGACATGTTCTGGCTTCCCCAGTTTCCGGGACTTTGTTTTCTGGGGCTATTCAGAGCGGGATGGGAGACTGTATGGATCGCTTACCCACCTTCGTGGTGACTGATCCTTCCCAAGTGGGCGTGTACAGACCCTCTGCAAGACTAACAGACTGTGTCTCTGCCACCCCTTCTGAGCCAGGACTTTATCGCCATTCTCCGGCTCAGTTCAGTGCTCGGCCACAAGCTCCCCAGTCAGTAGCTCAGCCGTTAGCCTCCCTGGGGGCGCAATTGCCTGTTCTGCCGCCGCTCCAGTTAGCCACTCAGCCACCACCATCACCGCTAGCATCGCTACAACCCACGGTTCCGGTAATAGCTGAATCACAGTTTTCACACTGTTTTTCCACCGCTGTTTCTAGGCAGGGAGATGAACTGTTACATTACGGACCTGTTCCTCAACAGCTGGCAACATTAGTGACTGTTACTCACTCCGGGGCTTCCCCAGAGGCGGGGTTACTACCCTCAGCTTACTCTGGACCCCTGGTGGCCAAGATGCCAGCTGTGAACTGCACCGGGCTGTCACTGCCTGAGCAGGGTCAGTGCTCTGCGCAGCTGCAGCCCTCCTTATGTGTGCCAGAGGCCCACGTGCCTACTGGTTTTGTTTCACATGTGCCAGAGGCCCACGTGCCTACTGGTTTTGTTTCAAATGTGCCAGAGGCCCACGTGCCTACTGGTTTTGTTTCACATGTGCCAGAGGCCCGCGTGCCTACTGGTTTTGTTTCATGTGTGCCGGAGGCCCGCGTGCCTACTGGTCTTGTTTCGTGTGTGCCGGGGGCTGCGGTGCCCACTGGTTCTGCGGCTGTTTTCGCTGGGGGGCCCGAGGAGCCTGTCCAGCCTCCTGCTTCACTAGCTGGGGGGCCCAAGGAGCCCGTCCAGCCTCCTGCTTCGCCTGCTGGGGGGCCCGAGGAGCTCGTCCAGCCTCCTGCTTCACTAGCTGGGGGGCCCAAGGAGCCCGTCCAGCCTCCTGCTTCGCCTGCTGGGGGGCCCGAGGAGCCCGTCCAGCCTCCTGCTTTGCCTGCTGGGGGGCCCGAGGAGCCCGTCCAGCCTCATGCCACACTGACTGCCACGTCGGCTGGGGGGCCCGAGGATCCCGTCCGGCCACCTGTGGCTGCTTCTCCACCTGCGGCTGCTTCTCCACCTGTGGCTGCAGCGCCGCCTCCTGCAGTACCATCACCTGCAGCGCTACCACCTGCTACTGCCACGCCTCAGCCTGAAGCTTCAGCCTCGCCTGGTTCTGGTCCAGCTTCATCCTCACCTGGCCCAGCTTCAGCTTCAGCGTCTGCTTCGCCTAGCCCAGCTTCAGCTACAGCTTCATCCACGCCTGGCCCGGCTTCATCCACGCCTGGTCCAGCTTCATCCACGCCTGGTCCAGTTTCATCCACGCCTGGCCCGGCTTCATCCTCGCCTGATTCTGGTCCAGCTTCATCCTCACCTGGCCCAGCTTCAGCTACAGCGTCAGCTTCGCCTGGCCCAGCTTCAGCTGCAGCTTCTTCATCGCCTGGCCCGTTTTCATCCACGCCTGGCCCGTTTTCATCCACGCCTGGCCCGGTTTCATCCTCGCCTGGCCCGGTTTCATCTTCGTCTTCGCCTGGCCCGGTTTCATCTTCGTCTGGTCCGGCTTCATCTTCATCTTCGTCTGGTCCGGCTTCAGCTTCATCTTCGTCTGGTCCAGCCTCCGTGTCTCCATCCTCGTCTGGTCCAGCCTTCGTGTCTGCATCCTCGTCTGGTCCAGCCTTCGTGTCTGCATCCTCGTCTGGTCCAGCCTTTGTGTCTGCATCATCATCTCCGCCTGCTGCGGTCCCGGCTTCCGTGCCCTCAGCCTCGCCTGGCCCAGCCTCGTTTGGGTCTGGAGCTAAACGGCCGTTTTCTGGACCGCTGGCTAGGCTACTGGCCGAGCGCCGTCACCTGACTGGCCGCCATTGCCTTCCGCACGGCTGGCCCCCGGACCGCCATCGCCTGAGTGGCCGCCGTTGCCTTCCGCACGGCCGGCCCCCGGACCGCCATCGCCTGTGTGGCCGCCGCTGCCTTCCGCACGGCCGGCCTCCTGAACTCTTTACGCGCCGCCGTTGCCGTCCGCACGGCTGGCCTCCTGAACTCTTTACGCGCCGCCGTTGCCTTCCGCACGGCCGGCCTCCTGAACTCTTTACGCGCCGCCGTTGCCTTCCGCACGGCCGGCCTCCTGAACTCTTTACGCGCCGCCGCTGCCTTCTTCGTGGACGGCCTCCTGAACTGTGCTTTGGACTCTGCTCCCCTGTGGGTTTTGTGTTCATCTTTGTTTTGGGACTCTGGGGCCTCCGTCCATGGTCGTGGTCCGGTCCCTCCGTCCTGGGCCCCCTGCCGCCCGCCCGGATCTGGTGGTGTGTTTCTGTGGCTGTCGGGGGCCAGCCCTTGAGGGGGGGGGTACTGTCATGGTCCTGCGACCATGACTCAGTGACTTTATGTTTATGTACTTATTGTTATTACTTTCATTATTATTCATGGCTGTTTTGGGATGGTTTGTGTTTGGGATTTTAGACACTGGGTTCTGGGTTTGTGCTCCCTCTGTTGGTCCCTGGTGTTAGTGTTCCCCTGTCTCGTCAGGTTAATCAGGTCCAGCTGTTTCCCCCATCTGTGTGTGATTTCCCAGTGTCTCTTTGTGTATTTATAGCGTGTGATTTCCTCTGCTCCTCGTCACGTCGTCTGTGTTCCTACCTGTGTTCATCCTCTGTGTTACCCTGCGTACTCTGCATCTACCCTGTGAATTCCTCTGCGTGCTCTCCCTGCTGTTCTCCCTTCGTGTTCAGGTTTGCCACTCCTTTGTGTAGTTTCACCCAGTTTAGTTCATCCGTAGTTCTGTTTTGCCATCTCCTCTTTATGTTTGTTATTATCAATAAATCACCCTCACACCTGAATAAGTGCTGCGCTTTGAGTCCTCCTTCCACTCTCCACACGGCCGCTGCCCCGGACCGTGACAGTACGACGCGACCACAAGATGGACCCAGCAGCGCTTAACCCGTCCAAGGAGCTACGGGAGAATCTAATCGATGCCACACAGGAGCTGATCGACCTGTGGCTGGAAAGCCCGGGTGGCACGTCCCAGCGCGCTATAGAGAGGCGGCTACAGCGTCTGGTGACCGGTCTCCCATGGCTTCTGGGCTCGCTTTGTTCGTGGGAGCGGGAGTTCCTCCTTTTGGACCTCGGACTTCACCCCCCGTCTGCTTTTACTTTCGAGCAGCCCGAGGCGGTGAGCGAGCGACATGTTCTGGCTTCCCCAGTTTCCGGGACTTTGTTTTCTGGGGCTATTCAGAGCGGGATGGGAGACTGTATGGATCGCTTACCCACCTTCGTGGTGACTGATCCTTCCCAAGTGGGCGTGTACAGACCCTCTGCAAGACTAACAGACTGTGTCTCTGCCACCCCTTCTGAGCCAGGACTTTATCGCCATTCTCCGGCTCAGTTCAGTGCTCGGCCACAAGCTCCCCAGTCAGTAGCTCAGCCGTTAGCCTCCCTGGGGGCGCAATTGCCTGTTCTGCCGCCGCTCCAGTTAGCCACTCAGCCACCACCATCACCGCTAGCATCGCTACAACCCACGGTTCCGGTAATAGCTGAATCACAGTTTTCACACTGTTTTTCCACCGCTGTTTCTAGGCAGGGAGATGAACTGTTACATTACGGACCTGTTCCTCAACAGCTGGCAACATTAGTGACTGTTACTCACTCCGGGGCTTCCCCAGAGGCGGGGTTACTACCCTCAGCTTACTCTGGACCCCTGGTGGCCAAGATGCCAGCTGTGAACTGCACCGGGCTGTCACTGCCTGAGCAGGGTCAGTGCTCTGCGCAGCTGCAGCCCTCCTTATGTGTGCCAGAGGCCCACGTGCCTACTGGTTTTGTTTCACATGTGCCAGAGGCCCACGTGCCTACTGGTTTTGTTTCAAATGTGCCAGAGGCCCACGTGCCTACTGGTTTTGTTTCACATGTGCCAGAGGCCCGCGTGCCTACTGGTTTTGTTTCATGTGTGCCGGAGGCCCGCGTGCCTACTGGTCTTGTTTCGTGTGTGCCGGGGGCTGCGGTGCCCACTGGTTCTGCGGCTGTTTTCGCTGGGGGGCCCGAGGAGCCTGTCCAGCCTCCTGCTTCACTAGCTGGGGGGCCCAAGGAGCCCGTCCAGCCTCCTGCTTCGCCTGCTGGGGGGCCCGAGGAGCTCGTCCAGCCTCCTGCTTCACTAGCTGGGGGGCCCAAGGAGCCCGTCCAGCCTCCTGCTTCGCCTGCTGGGGGGCCCGAGGAGCCCGTCCAGCCTCCTGCTTTGCCTGCTGGGGGGCCCGAGGAGCCCGTCCAGCCTCATGCCACACTGACTGCCACGTCGGCTGGGGGGCCCGAGGATCCCGTCCGGCCACCTGTGGCTGCTTCTCCACCTGCGGCTGCTTCTCCACCTGTGGCTGCAGCGCCGCCTCCTGCAGTACCATCACCTGCAGCGCTACCACCTGCTACTGCCACGCCTCAGCCTGAAGCTTCAGCCTCGCCTGGTTCTGGTCCAGCTTCATCCTCACCTGGCCCAGCTTCAGCTTCAGCGTCTGCTTCGCCTAGCCCAGCTTCAGCTACAGCTTCATCCACGCCTGGCCCGGCTTCATCCACGCCTGGTCCAGCTTCATCCACGCCTGGTCCAGTTTCATCCACGCCTGGCCCGGCTTCATCCTCGCCTGATTCTGGTCCAGCTTCATCCTCACCTGGCCCAGCTTCAGCTACAGCGTCAGCTTCGCCTGGCCCAGCTTCAGCTGCAGCTTCTTCATCGCCTGGCCCGTTTTCATCCACGCCTGGCCCGTTTTCATCCACGCCTGGCCCGGTTTCATCCTCGCCTGGCCCGGTTTCATCTTCGTCTTCGCCTGGCCCGGTTTCATCTTCGTCTGGTCCGGCTTCATCTTCATCTTCGTCTGGTCCGGCTTCAGCTTCATCTTCGTCTGGTCCAGCCTCCGTGTCTCCATCCTCGTCTGGTCCAGCCTTCGTGTCTGCATCCTCGTCTGGTCCAGCCTTTGTGTCTGCATCATCATCTCCGCCTGCTGCGGTCCCGGCTTCCGTGCCCTCAGCCTCGCCTGGCCCAGCCTCGTTTGGGTCTGGAGCTAAACGGCCGTTTTCTGGACCGCTGGCTAGGCTACTGGCCGAGCGCCGTCACCTGACTGGCCGCCATTGCCTTCCGCACGGCTGGCCCCCGGACCGCCATCGCCTGAGTGGCCGCCGTTGCCTTCCGCACGGCCGGCCCCCGGACCGCCATCGCCTGTGTGGCCGCCGCTGCCTTCCGCACGGCCGGCCTCCTGAACTCTTTACGCGCCGCCGTTGCCGTCCGCACGGCTGGCCTCCTGAACTCTTTACGCGCCGCCGTTGCCTTCCGCACGGCCGGCCTCCTGAACTCTTTACGCGCCGCCGTTGCCTTCCGCACGGCCGGCCTCCTGAACTCTTTACGCGCCGCCGCTGCCTTCTTCGTGGACGGCCTCCTGAACTGTGCTTTGGACTCTGCTCCCCTGTGGGTTTTGTGTTCATCTTTGTTTTGGGACTCTGGGGCCTCCGTCCATGGTCGTGGTCCGGTCCCTCCGTCCTGGGCCCCCTGCCGCCCGCCCGGATCTGGTGGTGTGTTTCTGTGGCTGTCGGGGGCCAGCCCTTGAGGGGGGGGGTACTGTCATGGTCCTGCGACCATGACTCAGTGACTTTATGTTTATGTACTTATTGTTATTACTTTCATTATTATTCATGGCTGTTTTGGGATGGTTTGTGTTTGGGATTTTAGACACTGGGTTCTGGGTTTGTGCTCCCTCTGTTGGTCCCTGGTGTTAGTGTTCCCCTGTCTCGTCAGGTTAATCAGGTCCAGCTGTTTCCCCCATCTGTGTGTGATTTCCCAGTGTCTCTTTGTGTATTTATAGCGTGTGATTTCCTCTGCTCCTCGTCACGTCGTCTGTGTTCCTACCTGTGTTCATCCTCTGTGTTACCCTGCGTACTCTGCATCTACCCTGTGAATTCCTCTGCGTGCTCTCCCTGCTGTTCTCCCTTCGTGTTCAGGTTTGCCACTCCTTTGTGTAGTTTCACCCAGTTTAGTTCATCCGTAGTTCTGTTTTGCCATCTCCTCTTTATGTTTGTTATTATCAATAAATCACCCTCACACCTGAATAAGTGCTGCGCTTTGAGTCCTCCTTCCACTCTCCACACGGCCGCTGCCCCGGACCGTGACAGTACGACGCGACCACAAGATGGACCCAGCAGCGCTTAACCCGTCCAAGGAGCTACGGGAGAATCTAATCGATGCCACACAGGAGCTGATCGACCTGTGGCTGGAAAGCCCGGGTGGCACGTCCCAGCGCGCTATAGAGAGGCGGCTACAGCGTCTGGTGACCGGTCTCCCATGGCTTCTGGGCTCGCTTTGTTCGTGGGAGCGGGAGTTCCTCCTTTTGGACCTCGGACTTCACCCCCCGTCTGCTTTTACTTTCGAGCAGCCCGAGGCGGTGAGCGAGCGACATGTTCTGGCTTCCCCAGTTTCCGGGACTTTGTTTTCTGGGGCTATTCAGAGCGGGATGGGAGACTGTATGGATCGCTTACCCACCTTCGTGGTGACTGATCCTTCCCAAGTGGGCGTGTACAGACCCTCTGCAAGACTAACAGACTGTGTCTCTGCCACCCCTTCTGAGCCAGGACTTTATCGCCATTCTCCGGCTCAGTTCAGTGCTCGGCCACAAGCTCCCCAGTCAGTAGCTCAGCCGTTAGCCTCCCTGGGGGCGCAATTGCCTGTTCTGCCGCCGCTCCAGTTAGCCACTCAGCCACCACCATCACCGCTAGCATCGCTACAACCCACGGTTCCGGTAATAGCTGAATCACAGTTTTCACACTGTTTTTCCACCGCTGTTTCTAGGCAGGGAGATGAACTGTTACATTACGGACCTGTTCCTCAACAGCTGGCAACATTAGTGACTGTTACTCACTCCGGGGCTTCCCCAGAGGCGGGGTTACTACCCTCAGCTTACTCTGGACCCCTGGTGGCCAAGATGCCAGCTGTGAACTGCACCGGGCTGTCACTGCCTGAGCAGGGTCAGTGCTCTGCGCAGCTGCAGCCCTCCTTATGTGTGCCAGAGGCCCACGTGCCTACTGGTTTTGTTTCACATGTGCCAGAGGCCCACGTGCCTACTGGTTTTGTTTCAAATGTGCCAGAGGCCCACGTGCCTACTGGTTTTGTTTCACATGTGCCAGAGGCCCGCGTGCCTACTGGTTTTGTTTCATGTGTGCCGGAGGCCCGCGTGCCTACTGGTCTTGTTTCGTGTGTGCCGGGGGCTGCGGTGCCCACTGGTTCTGCGGCTGTTTTCGCTGGGGGGCCCGAGGAGCCTGTCCAGCCTCCTGCTTCACTAGCTGGGGGGCCCAAGGAGCCCGTCCAGCCTCCTGCTTCGCCTGCTGGGGGGCCCGAGGAGCTCGTCCAGCCTCCTGCTTCACTAGCTGGGGGGCCCAAGGAGCCCGTCCAGCCTCCTGCTTCGCCTGCTGGGGGGCCCGAGGAGCCCGTCCAGCCTCCTGCTTTGCCTGCTGGGGGGCCCGAGGAGCCCGTCCAGCCTCATGCCACACTGACTGCCACGTCGGCTGGGGGGCCCGAGGATCCCGTCCGGCCACCTGTGGCTGCTTCTCCACCTGCGGCTGCTTCTCCACCTGTGGCTGCAGCGCCGCCTCCTGCAGTACCATCACCTGCAGCGCTACCACCTGCTACTGCCACGCCTCAGCCTGAAGCTTCAGCCTCGCCTGGTTCTGGTCCAGCTTCATCCTCACCTGGCCCAGCTTCAGCTTCAGCGTCTGCTTCGCCTAGCCCAGCTTCAGCTACAGCTTCATCCACGCCTGGCCCGGCTTCATCCACGCCTGGTCCAGCTTCATCCACGCCTGGTCCAGTTTCATCCACGCCTGGCCCGGCTTCATCCTCGCCTGATTCTGGTCCAGCTTCATCCTCACCTGGCCCAGCTTCAGCTACAGCGTCAGCTTCGCCTGGCCCAGCTTCAGCTGCAGCTTCTTCATCGCCTGGCCCGTTTTCATCCACGCCTGGCCCGTTTTCATCCACGCCTGGCCCGGTTTCATCCTCGCCTGGCCCGGTTTCATCTTCGTCTTCGCCTGGCCCGGTTTCATCTTCGTCTTCGCCTGGCCCGGTTTCATCTTCGTCTGGTCCGGCTTCATCTTCATCTTCGTCTGGTCCGGCTTCAGCTTCATCTTCGTCTGGTCCAGCCTCCGTGTCTCCATCCTCGTCTGGTCCAGCCTTCGTGTCTGCATCCTCGTCTGGTCCAGCCTTCGTGTCTGCATCCTCGTCTGGTCCAGCCTTTGTGTCTGCATCATCATCTCCGCCTGCTGCGGTCCCGGCTTCCGTGCCCTCAGCCTCGCCTGGCCCAGCCTCGTTTGGGTCTGGAGCTAAACGGCCGTTTTCTGGACCGCTGGCTAGGCTACTGGCCGAGCGCCGTCACCTGACTGGCCGCCATTGCCTTCCGCACGGCTGGCCCCCGGACCGCCATCGCCTGAGTGGCCGCCGTTGCCTTCCGCACGGCCGGCCCCCGGACCGCCATCGCCTGTGTGGCCGCCGCTGCCTTCCGCACGGCCGGCCTCCTGAACTCTTTACGCGCCGCCGTTGCCGTCCGCACGGCTGGCCTCCTGAACTCTTTACGCGCCGCCGTTGCCTTCCGCACGGCCGGCCTCCTGAACTCTTTACGCGCCGCCGTTGCCTTCCGCACGGCCGGCCTCCTGAACTCTTTACGCGCCGCCGCTGCCTTCTTCGTGGACGGCCTCCTGAACTGTGCTTTGGACTCTGCTCCCCTGTGGGTTTTGTGTTCATCTTTGTTTTGGGACTCTGGGGCCTCCGTCCATGGTCGTGGTCCGGTCCCTCCGTCCTGGGCCCCCTGCCGCCCGCCCGGATCTGGTGGTGTGTTTCTGTGGCTGTCGGGGGCCAGCCCTTGAGGGGGGGGGTACTGTCATGGTCCTGCGACCATGACTCAGTGACTTTATGTTTATGTACTTATTGTTATTACTTTCATTATTATTCATGGCTGTTTTGGGATGGTTTGTGTTTGGGATTTTAGACACTGGGTTCTGGGTTTGTGCTCCCTCTGTTGGTCCCTGGTGTTAGTGTTCCCCTGTCTCGTCAGGTTAATCAGGTCCAGCTGTTTCCCCCATCTGTGTGTGATTTCCCAGTGTCTCTTTGTGTATTTATAGCGTGTGATTTCCTCTGCTCCTCGTCGCGTCGTCTGTGTTCCTACCTGTGTTCATCCTCTGTGTTACCCTGCGTACTCTGCATCTACCCTGTGAATTCCTCTGCGTGCTCTCCCTGCTGTTCTCCCTTCGTGTTCAGGTTTGCCACTCCTTTGTGTAGTTTCACCCAGTTTAGTTCATCCGTAGTTCTGTTTTGCCATCTCCTCTTTATGTTTGTTATTATCAATAAATCACCCTCACACCTGAATAAGTGCTGCGCTTTGAGTCCTCCTTCCACTCTCCACACGGCCGCTGCCCCGGACCGTGACACAAAGAGCATATCTACTGGTAGCCTGGGTGACCGTCCAAACAGTAGGTAAAATGGGGAATAGCCAGTGACTTCACAACGTGTGCAATTATATGCGTACATTAACTTGTTGATAGATTCCTTCCAGTTTGACTTTTGTGTTTCAGTTAGCGTTCTAAGCATTTGCAACAATGTCCTGTTCACACTCTCATTACACATACATATAGGATCTTGGGGGTGGGCACAATCACGGAGTCCAAATCACCATCAGGGTGTATACCTCACCCCTGACGTCGTTGCCCACCTCTCAATTTTAAATACACTTAGTCATTGAGGGCTAGCAGGAGGGACCATGCGCTTACCTGCTGCTCCTTGGCAGGTAGCTCCATGCCCTCCTGGGTTTTAATTGCACCTTAGAACACATATGCATCAACACTACAATGAGCGGGTGGAGGGAGGTTTGGAGTCTTCTCCCACCCCCATTCTCTGCGGCCTGCTGGAGCGGGGGGGCTAGTAGGAGGAGTTGGCCGTCCGACTGCGGTCTGGGGTGTGGGGCCTCCCTGCTGCTGCGGAGTCGGGGTGGTCTGCCTCTCCCCACCGCAGGGAAAAGGGTAACACCACCTGGGTCTGGGTGCAATTCCCCCCTCCAGGGGCAAGGGTACCTAGACCCGGTTTGTAGAGTACGCTTGGGGAGTGTGATTGTGTGTACAGCGTCTCTTTATGTCTGTCTCCACGTTGGTTGAGTGTGGAGTGAGTGCATATGAGAGCATGAGGGTGGGAATGGATGTTTGTGTCTGTGTGTGCCTGTATGTCTGTGTCTATATGTCAGGTTGGGTATCAGACGCCACCTCTCTGGGGACACCTCAGGCCCTCCAAGGTTTGGAGGCCTATCTCCACCCACCACCACTTCCCCTGCCGGTGGCGGACTCCCTCAGGTGTCGGTGTGTTGGTGGTTCTTTGTGTCTGGGGGTGGGCGTCCGGGTACACACCGGCTCACTCCTTGGCGGCCGCTTGTCGGGGCCTGGGGCCTGGGGCTCGCTCGGGCCCCTTTGGAGGTGGGGTGCCCCCGGCCTCTCGGCCTAGGGCTCGGTCACTCAGGCGCAGCTGGGGGCCGGCGGAGCTCACGGGCGCGTCACTGCAACCCCCCCTGGCTTCTGCTCCGCGGCTGCTGAGTGAGCCCTCATCTGGGACTCTCCTCAGCTCTTACTGGAACAGTGGCGCGGCTGCCCCTCTGTTGGTCTTCCATGGTCTCTTGTGTTCTGGGGTCCTCTGGATGTCTGGAGTTTTGATCTCCTCCATACCCGCTTCACACCCTGGAGGACGGGGCTGTGGCCCCCCCACACTCCCTAGCAGATCATTACATGGAGAAACCTTTGGAATGCAAGCATGCTGATCCACACAGGTATGCACACATGGGTATTCACAGACGCGGACTAAAGCTTTCTTGGCTGCTGCCTCAAAGCACACTGTGCGCTGTCTATCTTGCGTGCTGCACAATATCGTTTATTACTTAGTAAATACTGATATCTATGACTAGCTAGTTTATTGTGATGGTGCTTTGTTTTCTCTATTATTATGTTGCTCTTTGTTGTTTGCTGTCTCCTCTGTTTGTTTGTTTGTTTGTTTTTTCTCCATACAGGTGACCCAGGAGTTTTTTTTTTTTTTTTGTCTCTCTTCCCCCCCCTTCTCACCGTCTCTTCTCCCCTTGGGTTTTCTTTCTTTCTCTCCCCCTCTCTCTCTCATTCATTCCCCCTGTCCTATTTATTAAAAAAAAAAAAAAAAAAAAAAAAATGACAAAGGATGAACTGAAGCTCTGCCATCACGTAATGTCGCATACTGCTGTTTCTGATGTCATTTAAAAAAAAAAAAAAAAAAAAAAAAAAAAAAAAAAAAAAAAAAAAAAACAAAACAAAAAAACAATGTCCTGTTCATACTTTCAACTTGACCGTTCCCCATTGGGTGATAGGGTGTTGTCCTAGAACCGGCCATGCCACACAGTTTCTTGAGCTGACTGAATAGCTGATTTTCAAATTCACCTCCTTGGTCATGGTGAATGCAACAGGGGAAGCCAAACTTTAGGGCATAGTCATTGAATATCAGGTTTGCAGCAGTTTTGCCTGACTTTGAGGTGGGTGGTGGCATAGGCTTGCGCAAAATGTGTGAAGTGGTCAGTTATCACTAGAATATATTCATAACCACTTTTGCATTTTTCAAGATGGAGAAAGTCTATACACACCAGCTCAAAGGGCTGCGTAGTTACAATGTTTGTTAAAGAAGCTCTTGTTTCATGGCTGGGCTTTTTCTGCTTTACACAGGAACAAACGTTGGTCACAAAATGCTCGATGTCTGCCTGCATGTGTGGCCAAAAGAAGCGTTCACGTATCAAAGACACTGTGCGATCAACACCTTGATGGCTAGGGATGGGTACTGATAAGATTTTCACGATTCCGATTCCATTTTCGATTCTGTTTAAGGATTCGATTCTTTATCGATTCTCTTATCAATTCTTTTTTTTAAAAAGGAGAACACTAAGGTCGATCAGCTTAGAACTTTGTTTTATATCTTCTCTTTGAACAAGATAGAAATTTAGGAGTAACATGGCTTTACAAACCCAACAGTGAGATCTTAAGAGATCCAGCCTATGGCTCTTCAATGGGGTGTCACAGGATCCCCAGGAAAAAAAATTGTAAATGTAAAATAATAAAATAAATATTCTTCTGTAGCAATAACAAAGTATAACATAAATTATTCTGTAGCAATTACACAAGAATATCCAGTAATGTCCCTGCCTACAATTAAACACATTCACTTACCAAAAATTGGGGGCATCTGCTGTGGCAAATGGGTGCAAGCCTTTTACCACAAACTTAGTCACTGCTCGGTGACATTCGTCTATCCTGGCCTGAAAGGAGACGCTACCGGTAGACTGCAGGGAGAACTGCCAGCATCTGAGCCAGCCAGACTCTGTCTGTCTCTCTCATCATGGTCACCTACATGCACAGTAATGGCAGGTTTTGTAATAAGGCAGATCGCGCTAACATAAATATGCACTCTTAGTTGATTATTCACCTGCCGCATTAACGGGAGAGGACGTGCAAACGTTACCGCTGCTGCTGGGTTGAAATTCACGAGTCCGGAGCGGAATTAAAAACACGACATTCATTTAAGGTTATCGTGTGTTTTGTGAGCAAATGCTTTTGCATATTCGTAGTGTTTCCTCCCTTAAATGAAATATCTACTTTGCAAGTATTGCAAGTTGCCCTGTTGTCTTCCGTTCTCGTAAAGTGTAATCAAACTTTTGAGCTTTTCAGCCACCATGTTTCCTGCCAGGTAAATGACGCTCCGCAACGTGGTGACGTGATTCGGGGCGACTGGAATCGATAAGGGAATTGTTTGCAAAAATGGGAAACAATTCCAAGGAATTGAAACAGTAGGAACCGGTTCTCAACAAGAACCGGTTTTCGATACCCATCCCTATTGACGGCCCATATTATTGTGCAGCTCTTCAATTACAGTCTTTTTGAACTGATCTGGCAGGACTAGCTGTTTCTGGGCAGAAGTGAGTCTGTACAAGATGCCATTGTTATCTAGTCTTAACTTGCCCCACTCTCTGAACAAGCATTTTGTCTTAGGGTCAAATGTTCTTAGCTCTTTGGGCAGTGGTTTTGAATCGGTCTGTTTACACTGTAATACAGGGCTTATAACAGGATCAGACTTTTGCGCTTCATTAACCCTTTAAAGCCGGTCAGAGCGGACACGCTCTGTTTTGCGTAACTATTTTTAAATCCCGGTAGCTCTGCAACCACGTAATCTAGCGCAATAATTTTTTTTGCATATGAAACCGGAGGAGTTGTACTTTCATCTTATGCCATCAGCTTGTCCTAGGTCACAGTTTCCTTCCACATATAGCTTTGCAAAAACTGCATAAAAAACACTTGCGGCAACAAAAACATAATATTCCAGAAACACGCTTTGCCGATCCGATCAGCTGTTTGTAACACTTCCTACGTCAATCAGCGTGAACTATCACAGCGTGAACATCGCATGACCTGCCCGAAACCGGAAGTGACGTCATTTTGCGGAAATGTAGTTTTTTACCATCGTGGCCTTATGAGCCTACACTTGTGTTTTTAAAAGTTGTATTTGACTTTATGACTTTCTGTGTCGTTTCTGGGATGCTTAGGACTCATATTGCACTGCTGGAAATATTTTATTTTGATGCATATGCTGTTATTTTGCAAATTTGCACTATAATATATTTTTTCGTTTTTCCTGCAGTATATGAAAATTGGTGTATCTCAAAAATAAAACTATGAAGACACTTAAAATAAATTTCCTTTGGTGGGAAACTATTTTGTGCAACTTTTTTGTATTTACAGTTTTGAGGGATAAGCCTCTTAAATTTCTCTAACTAGAAATATATGTTAAAAAATCAAAAACGATTTTAAATTTTTTTGTAGTTTATTGCACTTTTTTGCAATTTATGTAATTACTATGCGGTTAATGCAGACATATTATTAAAATGTGGGCTATAATGGTTGTATTGATGTATAGCAACTTGAAATGCTCCAAAAAATGGCTCCACAGCATGTAAAAATATACTATAAGCTCTGGCGGACTTGGTTCTATGGTAGGTCTTAAAGGGTTAAGCTGTTCTTTTGGTATGGGTGTGAATGTTGCTTCTGCTGGCTCACCTTCTGCTGTGACTGACATTGCTGCAGCTGAGAGTGTCCATGTGGCAGGTGTGTTTTTCTGTGCCTCAATGGCCTGGATAGCAGTTGTGATAGTGTCCGGTGGCACTTCCTCAGAGCAGTCTCTCATTAAGGTTTCTACATCAAGTGGCATTCTTGATAAAGCATCTGCGTCACCGTTTCCCTTCCTTAATGGTGAAGTGAAAATCAGCGAGCTCAGCGACCCATCTTGATGTGGTGGCATTCAGTTTGGCTGTTGACAAAATGTACGTTAGCGGGTTGTTATCGCTATAGACAGTAAATGTTGGGGCATAGTACAAATAGTCTCTGAATTTGTCAGTGATAGCTCACTTCAATGCTAAAAATTCTAGTTTTCCTGCATGGAAGTGGTAGTTTTTTTCAGCCGCTGTTAGAGTACGGGAGCCATAAGCAATAACTCGCAGCTTACCATCTTGTCTCTGGTACAAAACGGCGCCTAGCCCTTTGTGTGAGGCGTCTGTGTGTACGATGAACGGCTGTGTGAAATCTGGGAACCCCAGCACTGGTGGGTGGAGCAAACAGTCTATTAGTTCCTCAAGCGCACGTTGATGCTGGTCAGTCCACACGATTTGTTTTGAGGAGGGCACAACTTGACTGGCTCTCTTTGGTCTTGCCCTTGGCCCTTTTGTGGTGTCTGAGTTCTCTGGGGTTTTGACAGCTTTTAACAGTTCATACAAACGACCTGCTTTTCTGGAGAAGTCTTTTATGTATTGTCTGTAGTAGGAGAGAAGGCCTAACATTTTTCTGAGCTGACCAACATTTTGTGGTTTTATACCTTTGAGTGCTTTGACTGCTTCAAAGTCTGCAGGATCCACTTTACTGCCCTCTGCAGACACTATTCTGCCCAAATAGCGCACCTCAGACTTAAACATGTCACACTTACTTGGCTTAAGCTTTATACCAAAGCCTCTCAATCTCTGGAGCACTTTTCTCACATCCTCCAAGTGATCTTTGAACGTTTTGCTGTAAACTAATGTGTCATCCAGATAAGGGATGCAGATGTTGTCGCGCAGCCCATCCAGGCACTCTTCCATACAGCGCTGAAATGCTGCAGGGGCATTCATAAGTCCAAAGGGGATGCGAATCCACTTATATAATCCCCAGGGGGTCACAAAAGCAGTGAGTGGACGACTTTCTTCTGACATGAACCCCTGGTGGTACGCTTTCCCCTGACCTAAAAGCGAAAACCAGGAGTTTCCACCCAAACTGTCCATAATGTCCGATTCAGGTCTCTGTAGTCTATGCACAGTCTTAAAGTACCATCTTCTTTTCTAACACAAACGACTGGTGAGGAATATGACGAGTCTGACTTTCAGACCCAGCCTTGTGCTATTAAATCATGCAGGTAACTTTTCATCTCTTGGTAGAGCGGCCGTGGCACAGATAGGTATGTGCGTTTGACTGGTTCGTTGTCTTTGAGTGAGATGGTCATTTTCAGTTTTTCAATACAGCCTATATCAGCGGTCCCCAACCCCCGGGCCTCGGACCGGTACCGGTCCATGAGTCGTTTGGTACCGAGCCGCGAGAGTTGAGGCTCAGGTGTGAAATATATGATTTTCAGGGTTTTTATCAGTTTTCAGCGTTATTTTGTTATCGTTTTTATTGTTAACTCGGTTTTCCTTGGTCTTTTCATGTGTGTTGTGAATAAAACTTCTTTTTTTCGGTACCGCTACTAGTTTTATTTTGTTGTATTTATCCGCGACACCTTAAAGGCCGGTCCGTGAAAATATTGTCGGGTATAAACCAGTCAGTGGCGCAAAAAAGGTTGGGGACCGCTGGCCTGTATCATTGTCTGTTTTAGAGAAAGAATGGCATTCCTCTCTGAGCATCTGTTTCGCTAATACTCTCTGCTCTTCACCCAGGTGGCTAAGATCTACAGGTGGGTCCCACTCTTCAGTAGAGCTACACTGGGCTTGTATATTTGTCTGGTTAACAGTAGCTACAGATGCGGCTTTTTCATACACCTGGGCAGGTAAAACAGCTGTAATAGTCTGAACCGAGCCAACTAATGTACGGCCTGGAATGACAATTTCATGGTCAGTGGGGTTAGAGACACCTAGTGTTATGACAGGTAAAGTACCCTTCTTAACTTTAACCAAAGTGTCAAAAAACTCAAGATCGTCTGGCCACTGAGGATTTAAGTCTGGCTCAAATATCATGACCATGTCTTGTTTAAATGGTCCTGCTGCTATATGACCCTCAACATGCATGTGGCTTTGTTTAGGTACAGTAATACAGTCTTTCTTTGTCATCACTTTGTACTCGTCAACTGTATCTGCACTAACAGCCTGTATAAAAGCTTTCACCTTGTGTCTTTTGAGGCTGTGAAATGCTTTTCTCTGTGCTGTACAGTTTAGCTTGGTCAGTCTTATTCACAATGTATTCAATGATATTGTAACCTATAATAGGGCATCTGAGCTGAAAACCTTTCATTACCAACATGGGGATGGTCAATTTCTCACTTTGTTCAGTTCCGGAAACAAGTTGGAAGGTTGTCTCAACCCACCCAAGATATGGCATGTCGGTCCCATTTCCTGTGGTCGGGGTGAGTTCAGATGTGTCCATAATATCGGCTACATCTCTTAATTCTGTTTGTGGCAAATAGTCCTTTCTCCATTTCTCATCGATGATCGACACCTGTGAGCCTGAATCCCATAGAGCTTGAAGCCTGTGGCCGTCCAGGAGACACTCAACCAGACATTGCCTACCCACCAGAGATGTGACTTTGTGAGGGGTGTTTACATGAGCTGGCGGCAGTGGTACCTGAACAGTCTCATTGTCTTTGTTAGTCTTTAAGCCAGTGCATTGTCTCTTATGTTGTCTCCAGTGTTGCTTCTGGCATGCTTTTGAACAATAAAGTGCGTTTTTACATGCTGAACACTGTCTCATGCCTGACTTTTCTTGTTTACAGTTGGAGCAATGTTGGGACTTGTGGATGATGGGCATGGTTAACACTCGTCCCTCGGTGGTAACCATTGCTGGTTTAAATGTTTCTCTTTATATGGTCTCATACCTCTGCTTCTACATCCAGCCTGAAAGTGTTCTCTACTCCCATAGAGGTAGCAGTGTGTGCAGCATTCGTTTCTTGTTCTTCTTGTCTTTCCTTTCTGCCTCATTGGCACAAGCCATATTTAACCTCTCTAACAGGAGTTCATCAGGTGTCTTAGAGTCTAACAGGAGTGGCTGCATATCTATCCTGACACTGTCACTCTGGAAGCCCGTGAGTATGGTGTGCAAACACATACGCTGGACTAAAGCTGGGTCGTATTTGAGTCCTGACTCTGACTCTTGGGAAGCAAATAAGACTTTCTGCTTTAGATCTAAAACTCTCATCAGGAAGCTTTGAGCAGTCTCTTTTGGGGTCTGTACTTCAGAGGCAAGTTGTTTATAGAGTTCGGTGGCGTTCTTCTCTTGGAAATGGGAGCGCAGGATGCAGCGTAGAGTCGTAAGGGTGAGTTGAGCTTTTCCCTCCAAATAGCTGCGTAGTTGTAGACCTGGCAAGATAGCTCTGATGACAGCATCTACAATGTTAAGCTCTGAGTAGCCTCTGCTCAGTCCATTTTCGATCTGGTGAGCAAGACTGGAAAATGTCAGTTTATCTTTTTGACCTGGTTCACCAATCTGGCCTGATATTTTGAAATCTTTCTGCCAGTAAGGGCTTGGTCGTTGGGGGGCACTTGACACAGATGAGTTAGGGACAGAGTGATTAGCTTGGGAGTGAGAACTAACCGCTGTGTTAACTGCATTAGCTGTCTCTGTTACCAGTGAGATTGCAGTGTTTAGTTGCTCTCTGTGCCCTGAATAACCCCTTCCATTTGCATTTGGTTCAGTCTCAACAATTGTCTCTTTCATTACTTCAGCAATCTTATCATTAAGCAACAACAGTTCTGACATTCCATCATCCTCAAGTACTGTTATACCTTCTCTCTCCATGTGTATTTGAATGTGTGTTAGCAGTGACAGTTTTTCTGCTAACATCTATTTTCTCTGCAATGCCAAGGAACTCGCAGACTGACACCAGTTGATCTTTGGATAGAGTGTGCATTTCACGCACAACCTCTTCTTGCAGCTCTTCCACCGAAGACATTGTGGCAGTAGGCAGGAAGAATGTTGTTTTTGCAGCCCCTGATGATCTCTGGCTAGCCTCAGGAAACCACCAGTGCGCCTCGATAGCAAACTTTCCTCACTGCAGTCTGCCTGGGTTGTAGGGCTGGGCTATATCATACCGTTCACGGTAATACCGGTGTAATTTTGGGCAACAATAGGAAAATATAATATCGCGATAGAATATGGGTAAAACGCACATGCGCAGTGCCTTTGTTTACATACGCACATGGCGGCGACGGAGAATGAGAAGAGCGAAAGTGGATCGTTAAATGAAACGGATGAACCAGAATTGATTTGTAAAAATGCTGCAACTTCAGTGGTGTGGAACTGGTTTGGCTTTCGTCCGTCAGATACACAACAAAGCACTATTTTTGGTAGAGCATGCTAGCGGGCCGTCGTTATTACCATGTTGTTTGGAAAATACGGCACACTTAAAATCAATCCTTTGATTTTTCTGAAAATCGACAGTGCCCCTTATAATCCCGTGTGCCTTATGTATGAATTCTGGTTGTGTTTACTGACCTCGAAATGATTTTATGTCGTACACGGCGCTCGAAAATCTGTCAAATGTTTTAGTGCTACGAAGCCGCACCGCTTGATGGATTGTCGGAGCATTAGGGCTATATTAGGCAGGCGCCTCGTGGAGTGATACGTACTGTGCTTCAACATAATATTACCGTATTGTGTGTGTATAACCTCTTTTTAAGTTTTGTGGATATTATACATGGTTATGCTGAGGATATGTCGGCCAATTTCCACTGGAAATGCCTTTTGGTTAAACTGTCAGCAAGGAATTTGCACTGTTACATTTTTATATAACTTTAATGCACATAAAAAACAGCTGCTTGTTTAAGTGAAAATACATTGATGAGGTTTTTTGCACTAATAAAGTTGTGGAGTTGTAAAATATTTTGTCTAGTGTCAATTATATCGTCAGTTATATCATTATCGCAAATTTTCAAATGTATATCGTGATAAATATTTTTGGTCATATCGCCCTGCTCTACTGGGTTGTATGGGGGGATTTGGCTGGCTTGGACTACGATGTGCAGATGTGGACACCGGACATCTAAGCAGCTATCCCAGCGGTGCCTCCAAATGTTACACCCCTGAAAACAGGGGGGAAAAGAATCACGAGAGTGAATATGACTTGCGTCTCTCATGCAGTCGTTTATTGCAGTGCAAATAAACAGAAACGTTTCACGTTCTGTACTGCTTAATGTCACATGGTGGAAGAAAATCACTAAATAATAAACCAAAATACTAAAGTGCTTACTATATATGCCAGAACAGGTTTCCTGACAAAATGGCTGACAATAGCGGCGTTTTTAGCTCCTGCCGTTATCTTACTGGTCATTACACAGTACCTAACTGGGGCTCAAAACCGCCATGTATATGTGCACAAAACTGTAATATAATGCTTCTAACGCTTACAAAACAATGAAGGATTACCTCTTAAATATCTTAACAGTGTACACATTGGAAATATATCAACTTTTAAACACTTTTACCTGAAAACAGGGGGAAAAGAATCACTATGGACATCAGGATGAAGCATGTTTATTTGTTGGGGTTGTGATGGCACTGGGTCACTGCTATTTAATACTGACAACAGTCTTGCTCAAAGATTCAGTAAGCTAGCACAATCTTCCATATGCAAATATTTTTTCTTCTTTGGTAGTATGGGTTGTTGAATTGTTTTTATTGAATTGTTCTACCCTGCAGGATCTGTACTATCAGTCGTACGCTCAGGTCGGAGTGTTGTTCGCCTCTATCGCCAACTTTAATGATTTCTACATCGAGCTGGATGGAAACAACATGGGAGTTGAGTGTCTGAGGCTGCTCAATGAGATCATCGCTGACTTTGATGAGGTGACTGAAATAGTTTGTTCCATCAGATCATCCATAAATCTGCAGCATTTTATATGTTTTTCGTGTAGTGAATCTTCTGGCCAGCAGTGCAATTTTCAGAGATGATGTGGCTATGACCAAGGGAAAATACTGTTTATTTATGGAATATAAAAAGCAATGGTGGCAGCTGGGAAAATAAGGAATTACTTACAGATGATTTTTGGCTAACTTGAATCTATAATCAGCTGCACAAAGCATTCCTTTACTCAAACATGCCAAACAAGTCCATTTTAAATTGTATTCAGATTTGTTTGTCACTTTTAATATACACTCACACTCACCACTTTATTAGGTATACCTGTTTAGCTGCTTGTTAATGACTGATATCTAATCAATAAATCATATGGCAACAACGCAGTGCATTTAGGTGTGTAGAGATTGTCAAGACAACCTGTTGAACTTCTAACTGAGTATCAGAATGGGGAAGAAAGGTCTTTTAAGTCACTTAGAATATGTTGGTGTACTTAGACCAGTCTAAGTATTTTCAGAAACTGGGGTTTTCCCTCACAACCATCTGTAAGATTCACAGAGAATGGTTTGGAAAAAGAGAGAGTTTCCTTGAGGTTACAAGGCAGTTAGAACTGTCTTGTAGATGTCAGAGGAGAACCAGACTGCTTTGAACAGAAAAGAAGGCAACAATAATTCAAATAACCATTCACTGCAAGTAATACAGAAGAGCATCTCTGAACAGAGATAATGTGAAACCTCGACGCAGAAGACCGCACCAGGTGCCACTCCTGTCAGCTAATGAGAGCAACCTGAGGCTACTTTCACAGGGGCTCACTAAAATTGGACCACAGAAGACATCGTCTTCTCTGATGAATCTCAGTTTCTGCTGTGACGTTCATATGGTAGGGTCAGAAAATAACACTAAATCATGGATCCATCCTGCCTTGTAATGTATCTGGTTGGTTGTGGGGATGTAATGTAATGATGTGGGTGATATATTCCTGACATACTTTGGGCCCCCTTACTACCAACTAAGCATAATTTAAACACCACAGCCTACCTGAGTGGAAGCTCAGGTAGTGTAGCGTAGTGTTCAGATCATCTCAAATGGGTTTCTTGAACTTGAAAATGAGTCACTGCAATCAAATGGCTCTAAGAATGTGCAACCAACAAATCAGCAGAAAATTTGATTTGAATTTTCTTGTTGTGGTAATCTGTTTCTCCTGTTTTTGTCCAATTTTTCCTTCTTTTTCCCCACTTCCAGCTGATGGATAAAGAGTGCTACAGGGACATTGAGAAAATTAAGACCATTGGCAGTACATACATGGCTGCAGTTGGGCTGGTTCCTACAACTGCTTCAAAGGTAGACCTCTACTAATTATATTTATCTCCTGAATAAGGTTTTTGTACTTGTTTGCAGTGTATTTGCACATTTGAAAACTGTTCTGGGTGTCCAGGGTACTGTTGAGAGGCCTAGCCTTTCCAAGTTTGTGTTCTCTGAGTGCTGATCTTTTAAACACTGCCACATTTCACACCACAAAATCCTCTGTGGGGGATTACTGGTATCTGTGGTTTCAGCATATTCTGCTTTCATAAAGTGCATTTAAAGCCACATGTTACCACATCAGGGAAACAGAAATGGAGGGTAATATTGCTTCTTACTTCAGGTTTATTTCTGCATTAATATGTCACATATGTGTCTTCCTCTGATTTTCAGGTGAAAAAGTCCATCACCTCACATTTATGCACCGTGTCAGATTTTGCCATCGAGATGTTTGATGTCCTGGATGCTATCAACTACCAGTCTTACAATGACTTTGTCCTCAGAGTAGGTGAGTGAAGAGATACACATACACACTCTATGGCCTATAAATATGGATGTCAGAACTTCTGGCCTATTGCACTGGACACCGTGAACACTCGGTGCCGCTAAGCTTGGAAATGGAGGAAATGCATCACAGAAAGAACGTTCCCCACAGGAAGCTCGTCACAGCGAGACCTGAAGTTCTGGGTTCCATTGTGTTGGGTATCCTGTGGGGAGCCTGCAGCTAGAGCCCTTGTTTAATCCCAGTGAAACCTGGTGTACACAGTGCCATCCTGTCTGCAGCCTAGGTGGCTCCACATGTAGAAACTGCCTCTGTGTGCTTGGATGGACTTACTCTGCAGAAATGCAACTTTTGGTAATTTTTGCAATTCTGGATTTCCAAAAAGGAAAGAAACCAAAGTTAGAACTTCAATATGCGCCATGTTTCTGTCTATCACTGAAGTCCTTGGGAAATACTTACATAGATGATGCAATATACTGATGCAAAAAATGTCTTGCAAACATGTATTATCATAGTTTTAAAAATGATATTGATATAAATGATGTCAAATTCTTGCAGTCATTTTTTACTATCATAAGTATACTAAACACTTCATTAAAGTTGCATTTGCATAACATTAATATTATATGGAAATGACAGATAGACCAAGCCCATTGGTCCCTGTTGGATTAAACTATTGCTTTGCGTGTGAGTTTAAACATGTGAAATTACAAGAAGCCATGTCTGATAGATTTGTGCAGTACTTTATGGGGTATAAAATATGATGCTCTTTTAGAACAGTGCTAAAAATGTTTAGTGTATCAGAATGACAGTGTGTCTGTTAATGTGCATGTATGATTGTGTAATTTCCTAACAGCCTTGCACTACATGTTTTCTGTGACACTAAGAGTGTACACAAAGTTTTTCTGAGAACTGTCATCTATACTCAGTACTCTTTAGATGCTAATATTAAGTGCAGTGAGATTTAATTGCATGTATTGTGTTTTAATAATCACACAAATCAGTAAACTACAGTTACAATAAGAGAAGAAGTAGCATAAAAACATCTATCATTGCTATGGCATTTTTACTATTGCTTACTGTGTGCAATAGAATATTATGGTAACACACCAGAACTGGGAATCAGTGAACCTGTTATCACTCATTCCCATTCTTCATACCCTCCTTTGCAGTGTTACTGGGAAAAGAAACACTGTGTATGCCAAATGCATCCTCTGGAAATGTTATCTTTGGCTTGCAACAATGCTTTTCTTCTTACTGCAGCAGCAGCAGCAGCATGTTATACTGCTGGTAAAATGTTTCTCTTAGCACTAACATAAATAAACAGATCATTTGCCATAGTTTCCTAAAATATTTCCAATTGCTAATAATTAACCTGAAATGCTCTTTCTGAAGAGCACGAGTAAGACACTGATTTTTGTAGGAGTTTGAATATTGTTTTGAAAACTTTAAAGTGATTCAGGACATGAGTACAATCAGAGAAAAACTATTACATGCCACTTTTATTCTGACGTAAAGAAAATGGTCTCTTGGAAATTCAAATCAGTTTTACTTACAGAACACCAAATCGTCGTCATAGTCACATCAAGATGCTTTATGTTATAATGTGAAGATCCTACAATAATACAGAGAAACCCCAACAATCAGATGCTCCCCTACGAACAACCACTTGGCAATAATGGGAAGGAAAGACTGCCTCAATCTTCCTCCCGGGAGCTGGTTCCATAGTAGAGGAGCCTGAGAGCTGAAGGCTCTACCTCCCATGGTACTCCTACCATAAGTATCAGGCCACTGCTTATTTAACATAAGAAGTGGCCATATTATTCAACCCCTTGTATGTAAGAAGACATTAAGTTTCATTCTGGATTTAACAGGCAGCCAATGAAGAGAAGCCAGTATAGGATATATGCTCTTTCTTTTGCATTTTGGATCAACTGAAGGCTTTTTAGGGAGTTTTTACAACAGCCTAATAATAATGAATTACAAAATACTCCAGTTTAAAATTAATGACTGGTCCAGACAGGAATTAAATGAGGAATATGATCAAAACTTTTTCTTCACATCTGCTGTTCATAAAGGAAAAGTTAAAAGATATGCCACCAGCTGCTGAAAAACGCTGGGTAAGTCTAGCTGTTTGGTGTATGTTAGTGGAAAGAGAAATGAATCCTATCACTAACCAACACTCAGCAATTACTTTGTAATTCTCATTTCTTAGTGCTGCACTGCTTAAATTTGTAATTCCAGTAGAAGCTCGACATGTTTGTTATAATTATATGAAAGCACATGAAAACTATATTTGAAAATAAGTAGCACACATATGTAATATGCATGTGTGACCCAGACATTATATGTTTTGTTCATGTTAACACCAGGCATCAATGTGGGCCCAGTGGTGGCAGGAGTGATTGGAGCCCGGAGGCCACAGTATGACATCTGGGGAAACACAGTGAATGTAGCCAGCAGGATGGACAGCACTGGAGTACAAGGAAAGATACAGGTACAGCTCGTCAGTCCACATGTATGTCTTCTCTGTTACCTATCCTTCTTCTTTCTATTCCCAAATGTAACAATGTACAGATCTCACTAAGATTACAAGCTGCTGCTGTGTTATGAAAATACATGCAAATATTGCAGTCATAGAATAAAAAATAAAAAATAAAAACAGCATAAAGGTGTCCAGCTAAGATATTTAGAGTGCTATTTGAAATAAAAAGTTAGCGGGTTTGGGGTAACTTTTCCCTGAGTTGGGTGGTTTTTGCTGGACATATCTGAATATTAAGGATGTTCCTTGAAAGCACTTGCATAGACTCATAAAATAATCTCTCCCAGTCATCACCTAAGACCCTCCCGAAGTGTGTAGTGGTGTATTTACCTGTGGAGACTGTGGCCCCTGAGGGTTATTTTTATACATTTAAGGCTTTCCTGGGGTGCTTTCTTTGGGCAGTGAGTGTGCTGCCTGTAGCTAATAACAGCAGCTGGTGCCACTTTAAATGCAGTGACCAGTGACCAAGCACTGCTGTCTCTTTTGCGCTCTGTAAGTAAAGCACATGTTTCACTGATGGAGACTCAGTGAAGCACAGTAATACTACACCACACCACACATGTGGAGGTGTGGGCGTGTCTATGCTGTGCCGTAAAACATAACCATCGTGAAGCAATCAGAAAACAACTGTTTAATTCTCTGCTGTGCTCTCACTCACACCGCATAGGTAGATCAGTCATTCTCTGGCTCGCTGCTAGGCCGCTGCTTTCTTTCTCTCTCTCGCTCATTGAGTGGGGATAAATTAAGAAAGAGTAAGTAAGTTTGAATGTTTGCTTTACAAGCAGTTGCTGCATACTATAGCTTTTTATTATTGACATGACTAGTTCTTATTTGACAAAGGTAAACAGATTAGAGGGTGTTATTTGGAAATAATTAGAAAAGTTCAGATAAAGTTCATGTGTTTCATTATTTTCATATATTCAATTCAATTTTCTTTATATAGCATCAAATCACAACATCAGTTGCTACAGCTAAAACCTAACAATCAGAAACTCCCTATGAGCAGCACTTGGTCAAAGTGGGAAGGAAAAACTCCCTTTTAACAGGAAGAAACATCTGCCTAAGGACAATGTACTAAGGACAAAAGTAGTATCTGTTTAGCTTTGAAATCAGGTGTTTTCAGTCACAGCTATATAAAATAAGGCACCTAGCCATGCAGTCTGGCTGTACAAACACTGGTGAAAGAATGGGTCATTCTACACAGAGGAATATAGGCATGGTACTGTAATAAGATGGTACTTTTGCAACAAGTCAGTTTGTGAAATTCCCTCCCTTATAGATATTTCATGGTCAACTGTAAGTGGTATTATTGTAAATAAATGGTAAATGGCCTGTATTTATATAGCGCTTTACTAGTCCCTAAGGACCCCAAAGCGCTTCACATATCCAGTCATCCACCCATTCACACACACATTCACACACTGGTGATGGCAAGCTACATTGTAGCCACAGCCACCCTGACAGAGGTGAGGCTGCCGGACACTGGCGCCACCGGGCCCTCTGACCACCACCAGTAGGCAACGGGTGAAGTGTCTTGCCCAAGGACACAACGACAGAGACTGTCGGAGCCGGGGCTCGAACCGGCAACCTTCCGATTACAAGGCAAACTCCCAACTCTTGAATCACGAGCGCCCCATTATTGTGAAATGGAAGCATTTATGAACCACAACAACCCAGCCATGAAGTGGCAGACCACATAAAGTTACAGAGCAGGGTCACTGAGTGCTGTGGTGCACGGTGCCTAAAAGCCAACACTGTGCTGACTCATTAAACCTCCTCGGGCATTAACATTTGCACAAAATTGGGAGCTTCATGTCATGGGTTTCCATGATCAAGCAGTTCCTCTAGGTGTAATGTGTAGGTGTCCCAGTACTTGTGTCCATAGAGTGGAGGTTTAAAGCATGACCTCACTTGAAAATTGCAAAACAAATGGAGATGTGGTGATAATATGTTGTGCTCATAGTTCGCTCCCCTAGTATGTGATGATTTGACTGATGCTCTCCTGCGCCGAGAGAAAATGTCTCTCCTGTTTGTCTCCAGCTTTGTATCTGCAATCAAAGATATTGATGATATGCTCAGAGTGAACCTGCTCTGATCTGTGAAAAGCACAGAGTACCAGTGGTGGCAGTTCTGGTAGTCTGTTGCCACTAGGGCTTCAGAGTGTCAGGCAGTGGGCACAGAGCTCACTGGAGGGCATTGGGCCCTTAGGTCACCCTCATGAAGTCTGTTTCTGAGTGTTTGGTCAGAGACATTCACACCAGTGGCCGGCTGGAGGGCATTGTGCAGCTCTAACAGGCCTCGTGCTGTTCTTCCTTGCACAAGGGATGGGTTAAGGACCTTCTGTGTGATTCCTCGCTACCATACAAAATAAATATTTTTATTACATTTTCTAATATTAAAAAAAATATACTAGAATAAGAAGATTACCGATAGTTCCTCCTTCTGTAAGACCCACTTTTATCTTTTCTTTTTGTGTTCAGGTACAGATGTAATTCTTTGCCCACATAAAATTTTTATTTGTCTTTTTTAAAAAGCATATTATTGTTGCTTCATTGTTTGCAAACTCCTTATATATTTACTTGTGCAATCTCTTGTTCATTTTTGTCATGTCGTAGGTGTGTCATGGTAAAATATTTGGTCATAAAGCTCATCAAACGTCTGTGTGCCTCCACCAGGTAACAGAGGACGTCTATCGCCTCATCACCAATTACTACAATTTTGTGTGCCGTGGCCAGGTCAGTGTGAAGGGCAAAGGTCAGATGCTTACATACTTCCTGGAGGGACGCAGACAAGGCAGCAGGCCATCTCAAACCCAGCAACAGCCTGGCAACGGTGAACGCCGTGCCAGTGCATTCGCCCACGGCAGTGTGTGCACCAGGCTTAGCCCCGCCCCAACGGTGACCACCTACGCCGCTATGAGGACCCCAAGCCCAAGTGTGGCTAAACCAACCACATCCACCAGCACCACCAGGTACCTGCCCTCTGTTCCCACTGCAGTGGTGTGAAGGGCACTGTCTCCATCGTGACTACGAAAAAATAAGAATGTAAGAGTGGAGGTGGGTGAGTAACACAGATGGCTGTAGCAGAGAAAGGCTATTTAAAGAGGAAAGGTTGTTCTCCACTCTTCTTCTTCTGTCTGTGGAAGACAGGGAGGCGAGACACTGATCATCCAATGGGAAGCCTGGATTTGGGCCTAAAGCCTGGAACCTGAGGCGTCCTCGATCAGACTGTCCCTCCACATTCAAACCCTGTTTGTTGTTTCACACAGCGGGATGTCATGAACAGGATACAGGATGCCACGTTGCTCTGTCATCAATCAAAGGCCAAGGATGTCTCCAGGATTTCATAACTGCCAAAAAACTGGATCCACCACTACGATAAACTAAATAAGCATAAAAATAAAAACACATCGCAATGCACAATTGAAAGTGTAGCACACAAACCTGTCACAACAACTGTGTCCCGAAATCTAAGAACGTTAGCTGACTCTTTTCTCCCCGTCTAAAACCAAAACAGTGCTGTTGCCTTAGCGACCACTCTTCACAATGAGATTTTTGCCATTTTTTTTGTTGCCTTTTAGATTGATTTATCAGATTAATTCATTTTAGGGGCATCATTGTCCTAGAGACAACAGTGTTTAAAGCGGTTGAAGCCAATTGTGGAATTTTAGATGGCAGTTAATGACATGAACTTGCCAAAATACAACAAGGCGTTGCCTTTGACCATTTGTGGGTGGTTGATGCTGTATGCTTCATTTCTGCCCCTTCGCTGAACCCCTCGTACACGAGGCAAGCTCTTGATTCAGTGAGCCGAGCTGCTCAGCGTCTTTAAGTGCATGATGCCACTGCTGCATTTCAGTCATGTGTGCTGTCTGTTTCCCTGTGATGCTTGACTTCCAGATTCTTCCTTGTCAAAGTGTAGCAATAAAGCAGTTTGTCTCCTATCTCAGCCTATTCACTCCTTGCATGCTGTAGCCAGCTGGATCCTACTTTGACCTGATAGTGTTTGTAGCCAATAGAGTGTGCATAGCTAGCCACACCAGTCTGTATCTGTGGAGTTGAAGCATGAATTAGAAAACCTATTTTTAGTATTGTGCGAGTGTGATTCCTTCTTCCTCAATGAATTATATTTAAAAAAAAGAGAACTTTTTTCTGTGTGCTTGTTTACAAAGAAATATTTTCTAGTGTTGAAAAATATTCTGTTCTACTATTTTTATGAACTCGAAGCTGCTTTGGAAAGGGCGGAAAAAAAGAAACCTTCTGTTTATGAGGAGATTCCCACAAACCTCTGTGTCTGGATTCCTCATGCAAACCCAGATGATTTATTTTACGGTATAGCATGCTACTCACAGTATGGCTTACCACAGCCATTAACTTTCCTCTAATCTGTACGAGCATGCACTGCCTGGAAGCCTGCAGATCAAACATGCATGCTTTGATGAAGCACTAATGCAGGCGGAGCAGCGGACACACGTTGACTGTGTTTTATTATAGTCCTCATGCATGCGCTAAAGGTAGCGGTCCTCTTGAATGTAAGGTGCTTAATTGACCCGTGTCTTCTTCATGAGCTTGGTGTGCAAACCTTTTTGAGGACATATTCAGGATAGATAGACTTCAGGCCTGGGGGGAGAGGTTCCTCCTCCTCCTCCCTGCTCCTGCTGTAATCAACAGGTAGCTGATTTTCTAATGTGCCAACCTATTTTCATAAACATATCAGACTTTTTCGTGTTGAGCTGTAGCACAACTGAATGCATTGCTACGGTTATTGTGGATTTTCTTTTGTTGGATGCCTGTATTTTTACTGTTCGAGCTGATTGAGTTTTGTTACTCAAAACGATGGCAAGTGTCGATTTTGATCAGATTTATTTGGAACCTGACGGAAATTACGTTGGACTTATCATATTTAAAATAGATTTTAAATCTATATGGTAGCTTGAGTGCTTAATTTAAGTTTATAAAAGGTTTAAAATGAGGATTTTTTATACACTTGCTTTAAACAATTAATTGAAAGTTGATGAAAAGGAATTGTGTACAATATTTTTCCTGTAAATTGGATATTTTCATACTGTATGATACGGGTTTCAATTGTTATATGTAGGTATTACTAGCTATTATTGTACATTGTAGAGATATATTATGGATGATACAATATTTGTCAAGTTCTTTTGTTGAAGATGTATTTATTGAGATGTTTTATGTGAATGTAAATTTTGGTAAAGAAAATATTTTATACTAAAATATAAGTGTTTGCACTGCAATTATATTGACGTACCATGATTATGAAGAATAAAGCCAGTGGAGATGTGTCTCCTGGACTAAGAACTCTCATTCTGTGCTTATTTTGAACAAACACAGACAGAAATGCACATACAGAGTGCATATGGAGAGGACATGAAATTTAGTTAAACAGTTACGTAACGCTAGAAAAACAGAGTAGCTCATGTAAGAAGTTGGAGCAACATCGGGGTCAGTGGCAGTTTGACTCCTCTGGTGCTGCTCAGCATTGGCGACCTCGCGCTGATGACATAAACACGTCTGCTCTAGTAAAAACATGTCAAAGGAGTTAAGTGTGTGGGTGTGCGTACAATATGCCTTAAGTTTATTGCTCATAACAGTTTAAATGCAACAGATACACATAATAAGGGTCTATTTTTTGGTTTGTTTTGCAGAAACTACACTGCAGGGTTTTTTTTATGTTGTATCAAATCATAAGACATCTTAAGCAAACATCTAGAAACGAGTGTCACAACTCAACAATCTTCAAGCATTCACTAGACCAGGTATTTGCATATAAGGAAACACCAGTCAAATGTGATAAGGATCCACAAATCTACTAAACACAGTCCACAATCCACAATGTATATTTTGTCTTGTCCCCATCCCCTCACCCCTAACCGGTCGCAGCAGATGGCCGCCCCTCACTGAGCCTGGTTCTGCCAGAGGTTTCTTCCTGTTAAAAGGGAGTTTTTTTCTTCCCACTGTGGCCAAATGCTGGCTCTTAGGCCGTGAGATGACTGTTGTTGTAATTTGGTGCTGTATAAATAAAGTTCTATTTGAATTAAACACTGAAAGAGACCTAAAGCTAAAGAACGATGAAATACTTTTAGTTTTTTATACACTGAACAAAAATATAAACGCAACACTTTTGTTTTTGCTCCCATTCCCCATGGGATGGACGTAGAGACCTAAAATTCATTCCAGATACACAATATAACCATCCCTCCCAAACAGTGGTCACAAATCAGTCCAAATGTGTGGTAGTGGGCACATCTGCTATATTGAGATAATCCATCCCACCTCACAGGTGTGCCACATCAGGATGCTGATCTGACATCATGAGTAGTGCACAGGTGTACCTCAGACTGCCCACAACAAAAGGCCACCCTGGAATGTGCAGTTTTGTCTCACAGCAAAATGCCACAGATGCCACAAGCAATGAGGGAGCGTGCAATTGGCATGCTGACAGCAGGAATGTCAACCAGATCTGTCGCCCGTGCATTGAATGTTCATTTCTCAACCATAAGCCGTCTCCACAGGCGTTTCAGAGAATATGGCAGCACATCCAACCGGCCTCACAACCGCAGACCTCGTGTAACCACACCAGCCCAGGACCTCCACATCCAGCAGGTTCACCTCCAAGATCGTCTGAGACCAGCCACCCAGACAGCTGCTGGAACAATTGGTTTGCACAACCAAACAATTTCTGGACAAACTGTCAGAAACCGTCTCAGGGATGCTCAACTGCATGCCCGTCGTCCTCATCGGGGTCTTGACCTGACTCCAGCTCGTCGCCGTAACAGACTTGTGTGGGCAAATGCTCACATTCGATGGCGTCTGGCACGTTGGAGAGGTGTGCGCTTCACGGATGAATCATGGTTCACATTGTTCAGGGCAGATGGCAGCTGAGAATGTCCCAGTTCTTGCATGGCCAGCATACTCACCGGACATGTCACCCATTGAGCATGTTCGGGATGTGCTTGACCGGCGTATACGACAGCGTGTACCAGTTCCCACGAATATCCAACAACCTCGCATAGCCATTGAAGTGGAGTGGACCAACATTCCACAGGCCACAATTGACAATCTGATAGACTCCATGCGACGATGTGTTGCACTGCATGAGGCAAATGGTGGTCACACCAGATACTGACCGGTTCTGGGTCCCCAGACCCCCAATAACGCAAAAAACTGCACATTCCAGGGTGGCCTTTTGTTGTGGGCAGTCTGAGGTGCACCTGTGCACTACTCATGATGTCAGATCAGCATCCTGATGTGGCACACCTGTGAGGTGGGATGGATTATCTCAATATAGCAGATGTGCCCACTACCACACATTTGGACTGATTTGTGACCACTGTTTGGGAGGGATGGTTATATTGTGTATCTGGAATGAATTTTAGGTCTCTACGTCCATCCCATGGGGAATGGGAGCAAAAACAAAAGTGTTGCGTTTATATTTTTGTTCAGTGTACTTTGATGTACTTTTCTCCCATGCTGAAGCAGAAGCTTTGATGGTTTGTAGAACATAGAAAGCTGTGATGTTAAAACTAAAATGAACAATCAGCACACATACATGTTTGAGAGGACAATTTCAGTGGGTCAGATTAGGCTGAAACTACTTCTGTTTTTTTGTTTTTCTTTTTGGGCCAGGTTGTAAATATACTATAAAGTTGGATATTAGGATTACACGTGGGAGTCTAGTGGGATTAAGAGCAATCTTTTTAAATATTTTGCACTGCTTTCATTTTTTCATTCCCCAGAGGTTACCAATTCATGGAAACTCAAATTCTCCACCCACCCTTAGGCAGGACTTGGCAAATGTGGGGAGGAAGAAAGCTTTAACAGGAAACATTCACAGTGCTTAGGGCACTCCTCCTGCTTAGGGCAGTTAAAGTTTTTTGCTTATGAGAAAAAATGTAAGTTTCTCATGATTTTTACATATAAAAGGACCTCAGTGGGTATTCGTTTGTGTCTTTTCCCACCCTCACCCACCTCACCCCACCCCACCAAAGGCTTTGGTGAGAGAAAAGGAATGTTTCAACTCCTGTCACAGGAAGACCCGACCTCTAAACATTCATCAGTGCTGTGAAAATGTGTGTGTGTGTGTGTTTACCACTGGTGTGGAAATGCCATGGCATTGCGGAGCATCCTGCGTGACAGGTTGTCATGGCAACACGACAAGAATACACGCTGACATGTAACCAAGGTTGTGTTTTTCAGCGGGTAAATGATAAACCAGTAACCCCCACCCTCGTTCTTCTTCTATTAGCTTTGTGATCTGTGCTGATTGTGTGCAATCACCACAGAGGATGTCAATATTCCACTTGTTGATAACCGAAAAATTTACAACTCTGCGTGTGTGTGTGTGTGTTTACCACCTGATGGAATCTCCAATATGATCAAAGACGCCCGGTCAGGAGTGCCAAGGTAAACACTTACACACAGCGAGATAAGCGACGGAAATGGTCTTTTTTGGACCGCATTTACAGCTGTGGTGTAGTGGAACGGCCGTCTATCTGCAGCCTGAATCAGACACTGCAGAGCTGAGATGATGACGGCAATGAGGCTGACCGAGACACTTTGAAGGGTTATGGATAGTTTTACTACACTGCTTACTCAATGACTCTGTGTGTCATAGAATCACTTACTGTAAATGTTGCTGTCATTTCAACACTGGAGCGTAAGAGGAAAAACACAACCTGACTGCCAAAACAGCGTTTGTGTGTATTAACTGCATAGATGTATGCAACATTTTAACCCCTCTAAGGATGATCGGATAGTGTCATCACCCTGCTGGGGGTGGACTCTCAAGTTTGTGAGTGTGATAACTCAAGGATGAGGCGCTTTAGGATTTTCAAAATGATACCAGCTGCATCTACTAGAAGGCTGAGTGGCCGTCAGCATTGTTATACTAACTTGCAGACATATTTGTATTTGTCTACAAATGTCGGTAACTACAGTTTGTATGGGAGTCAGACCAAACAAAGTGATGAACTAGCAGCTCGGCATCAAACATGGATTGCATTGGCCACATCCACCCAAGAACCTAACTAGCCTAAGGCTGTTAAAGAGAAATTTAAGGTATAGTAGTGCTGTTAGATCAAAAATATAATACACTAAGACATATGAAATCATCATTAGAAGAAAAACAACACTGTAAACACACAACATTGTTGGAGAGGAGTTGCTCTATACAATGGTCCCTCGCTATAATGCGGTTCACCTTTGGCAGCCTTGCTGTTTGTTTGTTTTTTTACAGCACATTGTGTTCTGCGTCCTGATTGGCTCTAGACCACTGTCAATCAATCTCGTGCCGTGTCTCCTGTACAGTACATGATGCATTCAGCGTGTCAAATTTACATAAATCTACGATCGCTAGCAGTGTGTGACTCTGAGGTGCTGTACGTTTACGTACATGTATGTTTGTAAGTTTTCTCCCCAACAAACACAACAAAATGTTGATGAAACGTTTTGCACTGTCAAAAGCAACCGTGGGTGCCTTTGGTTTCATTCTATAATACTGGACTTAATTTTCTACAAAGGTTTGAAATTTGAGAGTGTTTAAACAAGAGAGAAAAGTGTGGAAATGCTCATGCCTGTCTGAGAAAAGTGTATAAAGTGTGTAGTGAGTGGCTTTACAGCCTTAAACATCTATAATAATTGTAAAAAATAAAGTTGGCTACTTTGCGGATTTCACCTATCGCGGGTTATTTTCGGAACGCAACTCCAGCGATTAACGAGGGACCACTGTATCTCAATCTTGATGTCTTATTCGTGACTTGGGTAAGAGCAACACTTACACTCTTGCTACTACTCTTCCATCACACAACACCCTGACACTCATCTCTATCCATTCCACCCGGCCTCCACTCTGTTCTCCACCTTATGTTTTATACACTCTCTTTTTTTTTCAATGGTTGACCCCAGGTATTTAAACTCATCTACCTTAACTATCTCTACTAGCTGCATCCTCACCTTTCCAACTGCCTTATTAACATTCACACACATGTATTCTGTTTTGTTTCTGCTGACTTGCATTCCTCTTCTCTCCAGTGCATACCTCCAACTTTTCCAGATTCTTTTCCATCTGCTCCCTATTCTCATTACAGATTGCACAATGTTCTCTGTGAACATCATAGTAGATGAAGACTCTGGCCTGACTTCATCCGTCAACCTGTCCATCACCATTGTACAAGATGGCTTGGATTCAAACCTTCCCACTCTCACCTTGGACCGATCTGTCACTCCTACCAAGCACCTCGCCACAATCTCTCTATCCTCATACGTGTCCTGCATCACTGTCACATACTTCTTTGACTTCCTTATGCAGTACCACAATGCTTGTGAACTTATATGCTTTCTCTAGATCCACAAGGACACAATGCTACTCTTTCTGATCATCTAACACTAAATCTATAGTGCTCTTTTTTTTTTTAGCATGATGCCACACTGCTGATCTTAGCTTGAACAAGTCATTCCCGTATCTTCATGCTATGGTTTATCAACATTATCCCATTGTAATTACTACATCTCTCTACATCTCTGGTACCAGAAAACTTTTTCTTCATTCAGACATCTGCCCAAACTCCAAGACTGTGTTAAATAATGTGCTTAAAAAGTCCACTGTCTCCCATTTACTCTCTAGTCCCTTAACCTCAGCACACCTCTTCACAGTTACCCTCACTTTCTACTAATCCTCTGTGCTTCCAGTACTGCTGTGTTATTACATCCATCCTCTCTCATTTTCATGATCAATGAGTTGATCAGTGTACTTATTCCATCTTCTCAACACATTGTCTTAATTTGTTAGCACATTTCCGTCTCTGCCCCTAAGCTGCCACACAACCTTTCCAGCTCAATGATTCTATCTATCCACTTGATATAAGTTATTTTCACCTTCCTTCGTGTACAGTTTCCTATAAGCTTTTTCCTTTGCCTTTGGCACCTCTCTCTTTGCTTTACTCCTATCCTCCCAGCTACTGTGGTCCCTTCGCTATAACGCAGTTCACCAGCAGTTCGCACCGAAATTCGCAGCCTCCCTGTTTTGAGGATTTCTTTTGTGCAATTTTGCATGGTTTTTTTGTGTTCTGCGTCCTGATTGGCGGTAGACCATTGTCAATCAATCTCGTACCGTGTCTCCTGTACAGTACAGAATGTGTTCAGCTGGTCAAATTTACATAAATCTTCGATTGCTAGCAGTGTGACTGAAGTGCTGTACTGTATGTTTGTAAGTTTTCTCCCCAACAAACACATGTTGAGGAGCCTTTGGGTGCCTTTGATTTCATTCTATAATACTGGACTTGTTTTTTAACGAAGGTTTGAACTTTGAGAGGGTTTAAACAAGAGAGAAAAATGTAAAAATGCCCATGCCTGTCTGAGAAAAGTGTTTAAAGTGTGTATTACAGATGTTTTACAAACATCTGTAATAATTGTAAAAAATAAAGTTGGCTACCTCGAGGATTTTTTTTAGAATGTAACTCCCGTGATAAACGAAGGACCACTGGCCACATGGCTAGGAGTACATCCTCCACCTTGCCTAGCCTCATTTTCCACCATTTAATCCACACCTCTGCTCTCTGCCTTCACTTCACTGCTTCTTGATTACCAAAGTCATCATGCAGGCTACCATCTGATGCTGCCTAGCCACATTCTCCCCTGACAGCACAGTGCAGTCTCCTATCACTTTGTTATTTTCAAAATGATCTCATTCTTTTGTGATATTTTCTCTACTGTGAAATCCTGAAGAGTTTTAAGACTCCAAGAAATCTGAACTCAAGGGTTCTAAAACTCTAGGTATCAGTGAGTGTCAAAGATCATACAGTAATGTTTTTAAGCTTTAAAGGGCTTCACATTATACAGTCAGGCACAAGACAAATTGTAGAGCTCAAGCACATGAGTCATCCTTAAGGTTTGTTGTTGTTTTTTCAGGTTTTATCAAACCCATATGAAGCCCTAAATCTTCAAATACTTTCAGTGGACAAAACATTACAATGAGTTTCCAAGAAAAGCGGTTTCACAACCAAGCTTCTGCAAGGTTGTGAAACCAAATGCTTCCTAAGGAGCCCAAAACACAAACTACTCTTTTCTGATTAGCTGAGGAAAAAAAACATCCTCCCACTAGATTGTTTCTCATCACAGATTTCCTCAATGCCTGAGTGTTATCTTCTGTCTTCTACAATATGTTTTTCCTACAAGCACATCAGCCCAGATACAGGCAGGGTCAGTGAACTCCATGTTGTGTAAGAACTGCAGTGACCCCTGCTAACCTACTCGTACCACTCCTTCGTGTTTGGTCTCTTCTGAACAACCATGAAGATGGAATGTGACGAGGTGCCAGAAAACAGCTTTAAACATGCAAGAAATGTTGTAATAACCTCTACAAACAGAGCAGATCAATGTGACCTGCTGTAGATTGATGAATCCTTTGAAAAACATAGCAGCATAACAATAGTTTGACCTAGAGACTTACATCTGTAAGCACACACAGAGAACCTCCCATCACAACTGTTACAAAACACATATTTCCCCCTTACCCTAGTCAAGCAGGTAGTGTGGAGTTTATTTGTCAAGACTGAAATATGTGAAGTTTCTGCCTCCACCCCAAAACAATAGAGGTGATATTTTGAGGGGATGCACAGAGGCAGATCTTTCAAAGAACCACATGTTGGTTTCTTAGGATAATCCACAGGCAAACTTGTCCTGTGGATTATCCTGCATATGGTTTCTGTAATGCAAGATGCAAGCTACTGGATTATAGGAATTTTCAATACTTTAAAGTCACAAATTAGTACTCAGCTATGCTGTTACTTTATAGTAAAAAACAAATCCTGGAATTTAAAGCAGAAATCATCTACACTATGTCTTGTGGTGAGAAAATAAGGCTTGTGTTTTTTGTTATTGGGGTGAAACAATCTGTCTCTATCTGTTATGGTTACTGATGAGACTGTTGACAGCCTGTTGAACTTCCCTTTTACAAAGGTTGTTTTTATTCCTCTGGTTAAAGAGATCTAACAAGCCACTTCCAAGAAACATGAAAGCAGTGCGCTGACCGTGGCTCAGGGGGTTGGGAAGCGTATCTGTAACTGGAAGGTCGCCGGTTCGATCCCCGGGCTCTCTGTCTTGGTTGTTGTGTCCTTGGGCAAGACACTTTACCCTACTGGTGTTGGCCAGAGGGGCCGATGGCACGATATGGCAGCCTCGCTTCTGTCACTCTGCCCCAGGGCAGCTGTGGCTACAACCGTAGCTTGCCTCCGCCAGTGTGTGAATGAATAGTGGCATTGTCAAGCGCTTTGGGTGCCTTGAAAAGCGCTATATAAATCCAATCCATTATTATTATTGAAATAACTTTAAACCTCCATGAGTTTGGATCTATGTTGGAAAAATGCCATAAAGCATCCAAACTATAATATATATATTTAATATATAATATATGTTGTAAGCAAAGTTAATTTGCTTTGTTTAATTTGATATCTACCCCTCAAAGAGCAGTAGTTACCTCTTTGAGCATAAAATGTGAAGTTATTTCCAAACGCTGACATTTTTTGACACAGGCTGTGGCTGTAACTTGTGAGGCATGTCACATGTTTACATTTCCCTGTCACAATGTAAGTACAGTTAATGTGAGAGGTGGACTGTCACACACTGAGATTAAAGGATCTTGCTTGAGAATAGAGATTATGGCTAATATTGGACTGTATATGAACGATGTTGAAAACTTAAGCAAAACCTGCATTCTTTATAAAGGTCAGCAGGGGGCGACGCCTTTTGTGTTTTTCTTTTTTTTTCTCCCCTTTTCCTGACAGGTTTCTGGTCTCAGTCATTAGTTTCATCATTTAATGAACAAAAATTATATCCATTTTATAAACAGCATAGTCAAATAGGAAGATAAAGCATGAAAAGCTATTGGGCAGGCTGTTGCATGTCAAGTGATCTGAGTCATCAGAGTAGAAAAACTAGTCTGTTTACCATGTACCTGCTGTAAAGTCCTAGCTTTCATATACTGTTTCATATTGTTTACTAATGAGTGGGTGGTGACACATTTAACGTTTGCAGTTGGATTTTTATTCTTTTATGATGTAATCACCATTGCAACCTGTGTAGCAACAAATTTTTGGCTTATTAACATATTGCCAGTAGTCGAGCAAAGCTCGAAACACTGGAAAATACAAAATCCACAAATATTGGTTTGTTTACAAAGTTTTATTTTGATCTAATTCTTCATGTATTATGTAATAGCTTCAGTGTATTTAGTATAAGGGGAAAAAAAACTTGAAACATTTTGACTCATATCCAATATGTACATTAATGTAACTGAAATACTTTTTATAAAAAAGATACAAAACTCTTTCCTCGTGCCCAGGACACCACTGCCTTAAAGGATCAATTGCATACAGTATCTAGACACATCAAAATCAACAGTAGGCTACTTAATTCAGAAGCAATATAACTGTAGTTGGTAGTGCAGCTGTATAGTTAATAAAACTGTACAATCTGTTGCTTTGACTTTGTGATGACTTCATGAGCAGAAGTTGGTTTTGGTTTGCATTACACTGTCTTGATATTGATGCAGAAATACAACACCTCAAATCAGAGAACATATTAATCACTTTTGGTTTGAATTCATTTCCTCTCTGTCTTGGTGTTGGAATAAAACAATTAACCTGGAAAATAAAACACAACATTGTCCTTTTAATGTAAATCAAATGTATCTTTCTTAAACCTCTGTATGATTGGACGAGTGTGTTATGTGAGTGTATTATTCACCCCATTTGGAGATAATAAAGTTAAAAGACAAAAGGAGTTAAGCTGAACCTTTGTCAGTATCACAAAGGGTGGTGAATGTGTTTATTCGCTGTTGCTCTTCCTAACTGTACATGAGCCTTCAGTCTCTATTTACTCAAGTGGGGATTCTTTGATGTGGATGTTTTGGACAGATCGTTCTATTGTGAATAAAGAAAGGATCTGCGGACATAGGTTGGATGGAATGTAGGGGAGGAGTGTATCTTAAGTAACCATGAGTCTGGATGGAAAACTCCATTCTGTTGCACAGGGAGATAATAACAGCTAATCCTACCAACACAACTCCCCTGACCCATTCATGAGACTGTTTCCAGTTAACTTTGCCAAGTGCAATCCTCTGGCTTGGGCTTCCTCCTACTTCTCATTAGAGCCGCAGCGAAGAGGGAAGCATTGCAGCTAAACACACAGAGTCACTCAGAAAGAGAGAGAGAGGAGGAAACTAAACACAATGGATGCTGGCGCATGGGAGACTGGATTTCCTGGGTTTCCCACACAAAAGTGTACGATCACAAGCTCACAAACATATACACTCATTTGGAAACACACTGTCCGACACACACACGTGAGCTATCATGTAGCATGCCAAGATGCTCGGGTCTAACGGATAAATCCGTTCCCCTATTCACAACCTTAAAGTGGTGAGAGCAGCCCCCGATGCCAAACCCCAATCTATGATCTGCACTGGCTGTTTAATAAGACATAAATGATCCGATTAAGGAAATCTTGTGAGAAGGGGAGGAGAAGAAAAAGAACAACTTTGCTGGGGATTAGCGTCGTTGTGCCCACTCACATCATATTCCTGACTGCTGATTCTGACCCCTGGTACTACTGTTCTGTGAACAACTAGAGAAAGGGAACACAGAGCACAGAGTTACAGAACAAAACTAACTAGAAATAAGGGCGAGAGACGACAAAAATGTAATAACATGCTGCCGTGGTATATAAATACATGGGGAGTGAAAACAGGTGTGTGGAGAAGAAGTATTCAGTGCCCTGCGTAAAGTCCTGCAGCCTATCATAACTAAGGGACGCTTCAGGATCACCTGATCCAGCTTTAACTATAAGCTTCATCAAAAAATAAATTATACGTTTTAAGCCTCCTACTTTTAGAAACTCTAGGAACTACAAGTAAGCCAGCTGTCTGACAGCAAAATGCTCTATTAGGATAATATGGTACTATAAGCTATGACGGGACCTGATTATTCAAAGCGTGTGTGTGAGAAGAAGGATTGCAGGGATTGGGAGCCAATGCGGAATAGGAGAAATATAATCTAGGTTTCTAATTTTTGAAATATTGTACAGATGTATTTAAGTATTGTTTTTGTATTTATGTATTTAAGACCAAGTAACAACTAATTAACTATTTTAATTGTTAATTAATTGTTTTGATCATTTGGCTTCATAGACAGATATAACTGGGTATCATCAGACATATTAATCCTTCTGTAACCAGGTTTCTGTAAGGCAAATAAACCAGTCTATTAATCAAATATTAAATCATTTACTAATGTGAAGTCGGAAGACAGTCCTCTAATGTTGAATAGTCCACATTTATGGTGATTGATTTTGGCTGGTGGATAAACAAACTGGAAGTCTAATTTTAAAAACCCAAGCAGGATCCAAAAACTGTCCTGGTTGAAAATCTTGTATTTGACACCGTCTCAGCCCAGCCCACTCCCACATGGACTTTGTTTCTCTATGTAATGCCTCACTTGACATCCTCAGGCCCTTTATAAAGCTTTCTGGAAACTTTTCTTCAAAAAGGAAATACACCCAACTTCTTTCAAAGATGCATAGAAAAAGTTCTGAAGAATGTGGGATGTGGGAAAATATTTAAAACAGATGGAGTCTTCGTCACAATATATATCAACACTGGAGAAACAGTTTTGCAGGTCCTACATTCAAAGTCTGGGCTTCCAAAGGACTTTATAAAATTCAAGATCTCTATCATCTAAACTGATGATTTTGAAGAATTGAAGCATAATGCTGCTTTAACGGGAAGCTTCTTTTTCACTCAAATAGCTACACCTAAGAAGTTTTGTAAAAGCAGGTGGACTCAACTCAGTAGACCCTCGACAAGCACCTGATGAAACACAGATCATGCAGGAATTTTTGTGAAAGTGCGTGAAATGTTCCATTCTGTCCATCAGAAAGTTAACATTACAACCTGAGAGCATGAAACAAAGACTTAGTCACTTAATCACTTTGTGCTGGAGCTCAGACTTTGATTATACACCTCTAGTTAATGTTAGCATATGTAAGTCCTGCGAAATTAAATGTCAGAAAGATTAAAACATTTTGAGCAAGAGGTCAAATTGACACATGGGGAGATTATTTCAAAACAAATCCCAGTAGACCCAAAGCTATTTTTACAGGTTTTGTATCCAAAAGGACACAATTATAATAAAAATGAACAGACACTAACGGACGTCAGACTTTGAAATGCCAAAAACACAATGGTATTGTATTAGAGGGAAGAAAATCCAAACTTTACACACATCAAATGATGCAAAACCTTCCTCTAGAAACACACTGTAAAGAATTTGGATCTGGCAGAGGGTAAATCAGGACAGCTGTTTGTTTTGGACCTCACCAAAACTTGTTGTAAGTTGGATGTCAGTTTGGTGTTGGTGTTTTTAGAATCTCTGCTGTTTTCTTTTTGTTTCTTTTTTATTTAGATAAAAATAATACTATAAAAAAGTAAATGAAACAAATGTGGCCATTAGATATAGATATATTAGATATAGGCTACATTAAAAAAAAGTAAGATAAAGACACGAACAGCTTTGCAAATTGCGTAAACATTATAGACAATATGTGTTTATAAGTGTGTTCCCCTTGCCTTACTGCAGGTACTTACTTACCTTTACCTTTCTGCAGGTATCTCAGGCTGCAGAGCTGCGTGTTCCTGCTCTGTGGTTAATGGCCTCACTATCCAGCCACGCTTCGATTGTTTGTTGCATTGAATGTTATTTGTTACCTCTACACTCTTTTGTTCTCTCACTGCTTTCTCCTCATCCTGTACCTGGTATTTCCAGAGGATTCTTCCTGATAAAAGGGAGTTTTAGTGCTGGCACAAAGAGGATTACTGGATAGTTGGAGGTTCCATTTGTAATTCTATAGAGCCTTTAAAATATAAAGTTCACTGTGATTACTATTATTGTGCATGAAGACAATAATAAGTACATAGAGGCAATTCAAGCAGTTTTTCAGGAGAAGTAGATAGAGAGTAGCATTATTCAATTCAATTCAATTTTATTTATATAGCGCCAAATCACAACAACAGTCGCCTTAAGGTGCTTTATGTTGCACAGTAGATCATACAATATTAGATTCAGAGAAAACCCAACAATCATTAACCACCATCCACAGCCATGTAAGAATCTGGTGATTGTTTTGCACCATAAGCTGTAAGTAATAATGTATAGTATGACTGTATAGACACAGATTTGCCCACATTGTTGTATCTTTATGCCTGTCATGAAAGGTTGTTCGTTTTTTATTATTGCTATCAAAACACTTCCTTTTTGTTCTTATGTAAAATGAAAAGATAAGACATAATTGAGGCTGATCAAACGATAAGACACTGAATGCATATTTTTTATAATATGTGATAACCGTGAAGTAAATAGTCTTCCAGTCACAGATACGGTAACTTATGGGTGTTAGATTGACCAGCTTCAACCAAACAAAATTCCTACTTGCAGAAGTGCTTGGTGGATTTTAGGAGGCTAACAGATGATGTCATCAAGACTGAATGGCTAATTATTAGTTGAGACCCACTGAAGGGAATTTCCATCTCATTCTCTAGTGTGGTTTTTGTCCCGTCTCCCTCCTCTCACACCGCACTGAGCCAGATGGGTAAACTTCCCTGAGCCTGGTTCTGCTGAAGGTTTCTTCCCGTTAAAAGGGAGTTTTTCTTTCCACTGTCACCGACTGTTTGCTCATAGCCAACCAGCTAATTTTTGGGGTTTTTGCTGTATTATTGTACAGTCTTTACCCTATGTTATAAAGCGCTTTGAGGGGACTGTTGATGTGATTTGGCGCTATGTAAATAAAAGTGAATAATTAAATTGAAATGAAATTCTCATCCCCAAGACATCAATCAAGATGTCAGTGTTATGACGGTAACAAGTGTGGATAATTATGTCACAAGATCTCTTTGTCATTTGTGCCATGGGTCACTGTGTCTGACTGAAACCCTTTAAATAACCTATTCCTCTGCAGACAAACTGTTAGCTGTTTGACAACTACTCATTCAAAAAGAATTTTTCATATGAAAAGAAAGTTGGAGATTGGTCTGCAACGATTGTTCTTATTTTCCTCAATCATTGATAAATAATAAGATGTTCTAGCTTTACAGGGGGCTTTCTTATAAAGCAACAAACTATTTCTCCAGGCTAAATGATGATCTTCTAAATTTGTGACACGCGATTTCCCCTCCGGCTTACGACTTGTCTGTTTTAGGCTACGTGTTTGAGAATTATACCAGGAAGTACTTCTGATTTGAGGCTCTATTTTTCACAGAAGCTACAGTATCCAGTGTCATACGTAGTGAGGCAGTAAAATTATTAACAAGATAATTGACTTCTGTTGGAGTAGTGTTCAGGTAGCTGCTCTGCTCTGTGTTGGTACAGGGCATTGAAGACGATAACAGTGTTTGGATTATATTCTTAAACTTAGTTACAGCGCTTTCAGAAAGACATCAGATTTAAATGTTGTCATGTTGTCAATGTTCTGAAATGATCAGAACAGAGACGGTTTTCAGGAAACACTGTTCATATGTTAAAACAAGATCTAGAGTGTGATTAAAGTGGTGGGTGGGCTCTTTTACACCCTTTCTTTACTCTAATAGGGACCACAAATTACAAAATGAACAGCATCTAGGATATAAGAGTTTGCTTAGGTCACAGATCAAAGCAGTCAAGGGCCATTTTCATATAGACTTCTATACAATCTGACTTATTTTGAATTCAGACAATCTGTCTCCTGCTGGCCATTGGAAAGAATACAGCTACTTCCACGTTCTTTTCATTTTTCATAGCTGAAAGTTACGTTCCTCTGTTATATGCAGTCTGTGTTTTCAGAATTCGTTTATATAACTTTATTTGTATAGAAGCTTTTGTCTCAACAAAAGCTTAGATTTGAGATTAGGGTGATTCCAGGTCCTGCACAGCTGACTGACAATTAATACAATGTTGAAAAGAGCTGAACAGAGTAAATAAAAGACAAGTATAAATCTCATAATTTTGTAAAAAAGAGAAAAAAACAACATGTTATTCAATCAATATTTACTGTGAACAGCCTTTGACTATAAGGCAGCATGCATTTTCCTCTTGCACGGTGTTTCTTGTTGGGTCCTTTGGGATGACTTTGTTGAATTTGTTATCGTATTCTCATGTAATCCTGGACTGACTCATGGAGAGAGTACTGTGGGGGCCAGACCATCTGTTGCAGTACTCCTGTGTCATCATGCCACAGATGTTGCCTGATTAATAACAAACACGTACTGATGGTGTTAATGTGTGACAGATGAGAATCTAAACACATTAAGTGGATGTAAAACTTTTGCACAGTGCTGTATGTAAACCTCAGAGAACTTTCAGCGTCAGCGCTCGTGCAGGTGTGCGTTCCTTGAGTGGGTGTGATTGCAAACAGCCCTGTTTTTCTCATCCCTTCTGTCGTGGAATCCTCCCCCCTCCACCCGCCTCTCCCGACGCCCTCAAGAGGGCAAGGTTTAAATCACCTTAAGTGAATCTGGGGGACCAGCATGCGTGTTTGTGTATGTGTCAGTGTGTGCTTGCGTATATATGTGGGCGTGAGTAGCTCCTGACAGAACCAGACTGTTTTTCCCGTTGCTCTTTGTCAAAGGTAAACATTCCAGTCTTGGGACGTTCAATGCCATGTGCCGTTTGATCTCCTCATCATGTGACACCTGAAAGAGATAGAAAGCCCTTCTTATCGTGGATCTCCCAAACACAAACCCTGCAGAAAGCACACGGGGAGGGGGGCTTTGTGTTCAGGGTCTCCGGCTTGTTAGGGATCTGGCTGCGTTCGTGTGTTTTTGAAAAAGTAGGGCCGACTCTGACCTGAGATAACTCTGCTCTGTTTGACCAGTCCGCCTCTCTGATCTGACAGCAGAAGAAAACCCCACACAGCCTGGCAGCTACCACATGTAGCTTTTCTATGAGAATACTTCACATGTTTTAATGCCTCATGTCTCTCCCACTTTATATCAACCTTTAATTACACAGATGTGTGCTTTAAAGCTATGTAAGGCAATATCACACAGTATCACAAGGACCAGCTTTAAACAGGGGCATTTGGGGGCTTGTAAAAAAATATTTTGAACTGTTTAGGGTTAAGGAACATTCTTTATTATTTTTTTAAAAAAGCAAAGAACATTTGGGTCACATGAAAATAAAAAGTGCAGCCAGCTCCCAGCGACCCTGGAGACCAGATTCCCTCACAAGGACATAGACTGCAAGCATCATCCTGAAATCACAGTTCAGCTGAGGACAGATGCTGCACATACCCCAGGAAACATGACTTTCATAACTTTGATGACAGCGTATTGTTTGAACAGGTAAACTGGCAGCAGGGGAGATAAGTGGCAGTTAACACTGAAGTTAAAAAAATGTTCAGCACAACTTTATGTCTGCTCATTTGGTGACTTTGTTAAAAAAACAAACAGAACAGGAAGCACTTCACTCCCTGGGAAGTATTTACTTTTAAGTGAATAGTATTGTATTTTGTATCTATTCATGCTGTTTTCTTTGTTCTCTTTAAACATACTTTAAGAAATTTGTAGTGGAGTAAAACTCAGATAAGGGAAGCATGACAGATGTTTACTGTTATTACACAGTGACGCACTGGTGATGCAGGAGTAGGTCATGGATAACTGATTTGTAAATAAGTGGACATGAATAACTTGAGCTGCAGAATTTTAGGCTCTGTTTTGCAGATAAAAGACATTTTATGAAAGGTTGGGCTAATTTGACCTTGAAGCAGAAGTCAGAGGTCCAAACTAACATTATGTTTATCCCTATATTATTCCTAGATATCATTCCTTATACATCTATATGGTGTCAATTTAAACAATGGCAGGAAGAAACATGGTTTTAAATAGCTCTATATTGCATTATTATAACTTTGACCTTCAGGTTAATTTATTGACCTTGAAGGAGAGGTCAGAGGTCAGATGTGACATGACATTTTAAATCATTATACGATGCTTTGTATATATTTTTACAACACACACCACCTTATATTTTCAAAGTTAGAAGTTTGTCCAGTTTTCACCTATAAATCATTACAGTAAGCTGACTTCGGAGACCTTGGTGGAAGTAAGTCACATGTTCATGGATCATAACATGACCGAACTCTACACCCATACAAAGTTTTATCAGAATTCGTTCAAAACTATGTTTGCAGACAGAATGGCACGCATGCACACAAAAACTACCAAAAGCATAACCTCCTTGGTTGCAGTAATAACATTAATAAGTGGAAATGTACTGCTAATAGCACTGGCACTGCATCTGTAAAATAATGTCCAATATTATGAGTACTACTCTGCAGCATTATGAATAAAATGATATCGAACTGTTTGAAAACTTGGTTAAAATCCTTTGATATGAAATTATACACTCTTGTAAACTATATACTCCTGTAAAGTTTAAAAAGCTTTATAGGAGTTTTTGTTTTTTAAACTTTGCACCAGGACTGTTTTGTTATGCTGACATTACATTAGATTAATGGGATACTGTATTATGTGCACAGTGACTATGGATTATGGTTCAAAGCCCCAGAGACAGCTGAACTTTTGTCAGGAACATTAAAGGACCTTAGATGTGAGCTGCTTTCCTGTGTAGTAGCTTGTTAGGATTGAACTAACTGTCTGACAGTTTCAACCCTTTATGCACTAGCCAATTTTTTTTAAGATTAAAAAGGTGTTCCTCATATTCAGTTAGTAATAGCTTCACAACTATGAGACCAAAATAAACAAACATGGACTGTAAGATAATTTGGGCTGAATTGTGATGTTTCTGTTTCCCAGTCAGCTTATCAAACCAGCATTTATCTCCTGCCTACTCAAAACTGTGAATTAAATGCAATCAAGTGCAACTCTCAAAGTGATATATGAGATAAATAAAATACAAGTAAACATAAAATAAAATGCTGTACAGCCCTTGCAAAAGAAAAAAAATATGTTTTGCCAACTCTAAGTCGAGAAAGGATGCTGTCAAAGGACTTCCTGTCCTGTGAGAGTGAGAAAAAATAAACACCATTAGGACATCCTGTAGGACATAGTGTATAAGCTGCACATGTGCACGTGTTTTATTGGTGAATGGCCTGAATGCTGCCTCTGTCCTTTTAACCCTCGTAAAAGGAGCTGCTGTGGCTCAGGGGGTCACCCAGACTTCAGAAGCCATCAGAAGGCCAGTGGTTTGATCCCTCGGCTCCTCAAGTCTTTATGTTTATGTCGAACAAGGAAAAACTAATATGGTCATAGTGCTAACAACAAGTGACTAAAGTGCATACAATAAAGTGCTGCGTGGGAGTAGAGTAAAGGCATTTGAGTACTTAATAAAGTTTTTAAATATCGTACATAAATACCACTATGTTTAAACCTCACTGGTCTGTTACCAGATGGACTATTGACGTCACCTTTTGGTTTGTCCTGTTTTCAAGCCCTCGAGTTTATAATTTTGGTCATTGTCATCTCATGTTGAAACTGAGGACATCGGACACTCACATCCATACCAACTTGAACATCACACATGGAAACACACACTAAAGTTCTGCTTCACCCTAAACCAGGTCCAAGGACCAGGACTGGCCCGGCAAAGACTCTAATGAGGCCCACTGGATGGTTTTTGGAAACGCTTTAGAGGACATAAATTTTGGATTTCTAACTGTATTTAACATGGCTTTCAGCTTTTACTACTGATAAAGACTTGCCCCATGGCCATTCATATAACAACAAAGTAACTGAGTAACAGACAAACAATTACAAACAATTACACGACAAAAAGATTGCTGTTTTTTAGTATCTCCTATAGAAATATCCTTTTTATTTTCCAAGGTAAAAAAGTTTGGTTAAACTTCTTTACAAGAACAGAAATGGGTGTTTTACCCACTTGAGCTCAAAGTGGGCTGTACGTGGCCCAAAATTAGTTCGTTTTCGTAATGGAACCATAATTCACATATTGAATATGTTTGATTGATTGATTGATTGAATCTTTATTTTGAACATGTTGAAAAAGTACAACAAAATAGAATTAAAAGAGACAAATGAACAAAGCAAAACAAAAGGAAAACGAGCAACCACAAATCCAAATAAAGTTCATGTTCAAAAAGGAGGAGAAAGAAGCATAAGCTTATTTAATCCCACCCCTATACCTCCTTGCAATTACATTATATGTCATGTGTAATTTTTTTTTATTTTTTATTTTTTATATATACATATATGTTTCTGTCTATCCATACATACGTATATACACATACGCACATATACACATTTTCACCTCAAGGATACACAACCTACAAATATATATATATACCCATACCAACATACCCGTGCACCCGCACACACATGAAAATGTTAGACAAGAACACCCTATCAAATCTCTACCCTTCCCTGTACCCTGTAAAAACCATATCCTTAAACCGCTTTTTAAACTGCGCCATGCTTGGACATTGCTTCATATCATGTTTTGTTCAAGAAGACCTGAAAGTATCTTCTGAGACCATGAATTCAAGATCAAAAATTTTCCTTTTCAGTTTTTTTTTGGGTCAGAATCAGTAATGTAGTCGAGATGTGTTTTCAAAATATGCCAAAACATATAATAAATCTGGGGCTTTATGTGTTCACTTATAAAAAGAGGTTAAAAACACATTTAAACAAGTGGCCTCCCCAAACGAGAAGTAAAGAAACTCTCTACTCATGTGGACTCAGCAGGGATGATATCAAATCAGAGAAGTTGAGAATGAGTATTTATTGGAAAATTATATAAAAGCACATTGTTTACTGTAGCATATGAATGCAGTATTGAACTGACACCTTGCTACTGATTTTTATGTTTTCTTTACAAAAATGTGCGCAAAAAAGTGAATTGGATGTTCAAAATTTCCAGAGGAGGACAACCAGCTCAAATAAACCCCAGGATCCACATATTACATTCAAACAGGACTTCAGCTTGTTAGCTACGAGTCCCCCAAATCTTTATTTCACCCCAGGGCTTGGAGGAACAGAAATCTGGGCAATGAGTTTGAGTGGCTGTTAAACCAATTGGCAGATGATGCAATCTCACAAAGCAGTTACATAGAGATAATGACACCATGCAGGGCATTGCATCAGAAAGTCAGATATTAGGTGATAATTTATCATAGCGTGTAAAGAGGGTTTTTAAATAGGGGGCAGTGTGCACTGGGAAAGGAAAATCTGTTTTTCCTTTAGTGTGTGTGTGTGTGTGTGTGTGTGTGTGTGTGTGTGTGTGTGTGCTGGGGGAGGAGGGGGGGGGGGTCTTTTGGAGGGAACATTCTCACATGCAGTGACAGGACTGAAAATACCTTGCAGCAAGCCGTGAAAATGTGCATGTCGTCCACTGTGGGACCATCAAAGTCCCCAGAGAGCGGCTGGGAGGCCTGGGACGTGTCTGCGGCCACGTCAGGCTAGCCCCCATTCAAAAGCATTGGTCTATTATTATCCCCGGAAACAGATAATTACGACGGGACATTTCCTGGATGAAACTCAAAGGCGTCTCCAGTGCGCGCACGAGGGGTAGACGGGGATCGCATACAGAGAGTCCCGAGCCCTCCAAACGGCGACCCCGTTTCACGGAGCAATTTCTGAAACTGGAGTTTTATTATCTCCTCGCAACGCTCCGATGCTTTCTCATGTCAAAATTAGAGCCACCGGTTCGCTCTCGGAAGGCCCACGCTCCAGGCGCTCAGCGTGGGCGTGCGTAATTTGCGCCCATTGTTGTTATTTTTGCTTCTTCTCCAAAGTTGTGTAAGAAGTTTGTTGAGGACAATTAATAAAAGCCTATTATGAATGGACCAATTCATGAATAGTCAGTGTTGTTCCAGAGGAGGTCATCTGCAGCAAAGCCCCCCACTCCAAAAAACAAGGAACTATTTCTCCCCTCCTCTTCACAACTTATAGAAAAACAAAAAGAAACAAGAGAAAAACGGCGCTGATAACTCATTGCCCGCGCCTTGTTACTTTAATGTGGTACTCTGGAGTTCAGTGTGGCACCCGGGTGAGGAAAGGGGGTCCTTGATTGCAACAGCAAACACTGGTGTCGTCACTCATCGGCGGTACACGCAAAAAGCGCTGCCTGTTCCAAACTAAATATTGACGCGAATGTTGTATTCAAATGAGCTGCCTGACCGGACATGGACGGACCAATGAGAGCCCATCGTATCATTACACCTTCTTTTCAGAAATCATTCATAACGCCGACGCGTCAAAGACTCGCAGAGGAGCCGGCTATAAATACGGCTGCGCGCAACGCACAGTTAGACATTTTCCCAAAATCAAACGAAAGACACAACTGAGGAGCAGGAGGCGACCCGGCTCGTACCTCTGATCATCATCTCTGCCTTGCGCTACATTTCATATTTAGTATCCAGATAACAATGCTGGCCGTGGCTGGATTATACGTAGGACACGTCGTGACGGCGGCTCTGTGCTCCGTGCTGCTCACAGGGACGCTGGGGTCCCCGGTGGTGGGGCCAGAGCCGATTCGCTGCGCCCCGTGTACTCCGGAGAAGCTGAGCCAGTGTCCAGCGGTGGCGCCCGGATGCGCCGAGGTGTTGCGGGAGCCCGGCTGTGGATGCTGCCTCGCCTGCGCTCTGAAAGCAGGGGAGCTGTGCGGGATCTACACGGCGCCGTGCGGCTCCGGGCTGAGGTGCGTGCCGAGACCCGGCGACCCCCGGCCTCTGCACTCCCTCACCCGCGGACAAGCCGTGTGCACGGAGAGCCCTGTGCCCGAGCCCACCCCCGAGCCCCAGACACAAGGTAAGGCCTATCACCTCCACATTCTCCATCAGTGTTTCAGATCATCTCAGCAAACCCTCAACATTGGGATCTTTTACAGTCGCACTCATTCATTCATTCATTCATTCATTCATTCATTCATTCATTCGTGTTTTCTCTCCAGATCAGGAAGAGCCAGAGCCGTTGGAGATGGACAACGCAGCCATCATCTCGGACCCCGGCTACAGCCACTATCTCCCCGGTCACGGCAGGCCGTACGACCCGCGGGCTGCCGCCGACGCTCAGGAGAGCATGAAAGCCAAACTCATCGCCATCCGCAAGAAGCTGATAGAGCAGGTACTGACACTGGGTCCGCATTACTGTGCTGAAAATCCTCACTGCGATGTGTTGCTAAAAGTTTCTTTGGGAGGTTTGAGAGACGGCTGGTGCGCCACAAGGGCGCGCTCGTGTGCTGTTTGAAATAATGGAAAATGTGTGCGTGTGTGTGTGTCTGCAGACTTATTGAATTTATTGAAGACTTATTATTACAAGTTTGATATGTAGTTTTATGTCAGCCCACGTGCTTGCTGATAATGAGACGCAGCTGATTATACTTTGTTTGTATCAACTGAGATTAACCCATCTCCATCCTGTGTGTGCTGTGCAGGGGCCCTGTCACCTAGAGCTGCAGACGGCTTTGGAAAAGATTGCCAAATCCCAGCAGAAGTTAGGGGACAAGTTAACCAGATTCTACCTCCCCAACTGTGACAAAAACGGGCTTTACAAACCCAAGCAGGTTGGTACCTTCAGTAAAAGGACTGTGTGTGTGTGTGTGTGTGTGTGTGTGTGTGTGTGTGTGTGTGTGTGAGAGAGAGAGAGAGAGAGAGAGAGAGAGAGAGAGAGAGAGAGCGAGCTCCCAATACCCTGCTGTAATATAATTGTGGGTGAATGAGAGATTTTGTTGTATGTGTGTGTGTGTGTGTGTACCCAACAAAGGCACTGAATAAGAGGGTTTCTTCTTCCCTTTCTCTGCACAGTGTGAATCCTCGCTGGACGGACAGAGGGGTCGATGCTGGTGTGTGAATTCCTGGAATGGCAAGAGGATTTTAGGTTCGACAGAACTGCCTGCAGGTGCCGAATGCCCTTAAAGAGATCAACCACTGAAGCGGATCGCATGAGAAGAAGAAGAAAAAGAAGACGCAAGCCACTGATGTTTCCTTTATTTTAATATCTGTTTATTTATTGCTCTTGTCCATGGTGGTGTTTAATTCAGGTACACTGTCATTGCGGGACTGTGGGTCCCAACCACCCCGATCCCCTACCCCCCACCTCCTCCTTCTTCAAACACCCATCCCAAAGAGAGAAAATATATTTTTGTTTTTTCTGAAAAGGAGATTTTAATATTAATGTATTTACTCTTCAGCCTTATTTATTTCAATTGTATTGCATTTTATTTGTAATTATTTCATAAGTATTTATATCATCTTGCGTTGCCTTATTGTTATTGTTATATTATAATTATTATTTTTATCTACATGTATAAAGTGTATATATGTATCTTGGCCCTAAGTAGCTCCATTGCTGAGTTGAGCTCGCTCTACCCTTAAGGAGTTGTTTGGAGGTTTGCTTGATGAACCAAGCAAGAACAAAAGCACTGAGTGACCAAATGTCATTTAGAAGTATTTCTGAATGCTGTATCTTTTTAATGTTCCAGTTTGTCCTCGTTTTTGTCTTTGTGTTGTTGCTGTCTTTTTATTATTTTTTGTCAGTGAATGCAAAATTCTCAGTCGGGAACTCCTTAAATACTCAGAAAACGTTCCCCATGATCCCGTGGGGATGCAGATAACATCACAGGCGGCGGCTGCTCACATTCGCCGCCTCTCAGACGGGTATTTCAACATTTACCTACCTCCGATATTTACGTGTCTGTTGTCACCTGTGTAGATGTCATAAAAAAAGATTTGCTACTTTATACATGTTGCCATTCCTCTCTGACCAACAAGAAAAAAAGAGAGAAAAAAAGAGCCCTGCTGTGTGCGCTGGCTCGACTCTAGCCACATGCTGCTGTTGGAGAGAGAATTATTGTTTATGTGAGTCTATTCCAAAGTGACTAACTGCTCACTCGTGTGTATGTACACTTTTGTAATTGAGATATAAGAGAAAGAGAGAAAAAATGGTGATATATTTAATAAAAACATTAACCTCAGCTATGTGCTCCTGACATTTCTTTCCCCACAAGCAGGCTTGTTTTGTGCACTGTAAGGTGGAGAAAACATGAGAATAATAATAACAGCTTCATCAGGACATGATTGGCAGAGGCTGTGTCGATGCTCTCCCGGACCACTTTTGCTATATTCAGTGTGTGTTTGTGAGCAGTGTTATCACAGTGATCTAAAGTGGAGGTCCTTTTTCTAACTTTAGCCGGTTCTCTGGGACAAGCAGCTCTGCGCTGCCTTTTGACCTGTTCTCTGTTTGCCTTGGTCGGGCACAGGAATTTGCTTCAACCTCTCATGCCCACTGCCAGCCTGCCTGGCACCACCACATTTATTTTTGTTCTTTACAAATTGAACCTTTGCTTTATCCTTATTGACACATTCCAAGACTGAAGGGAGCCCAACTGCATTCAAAAAACAGGAGCACAAAAAAAAATAGTGTTCCTGAAATTAAGATGAAGACAAGTCAGAGAAGTGGGGAAAAAGACACAACTGAGGCAGCAGCTTAAAATGTGTTGCATTTTTATTTAAAAAAAAAAAAGACATTAAATATTCAAAATCATCTCCTTTCTCAGAGAAAAATAATAGCTGTGTGATTTCTAGTTAGCTATGATAAAAAAAAAATCATTGCATGATAAACTTGAATACATTTACCCGTGAACAGAGAAGAGTCTTACCAGCAAGAAGAAAACAAAAGCAAGAAAGGAAAAGATAAAAGGTGACATTACACAAGTGTGACCCTGGCTCTGCTAACAGACTGGGGCAGGATGGCTGGGTGTGCATGGAGAGAACTGACTTACTGAGAGGTGAGAGGTTCACTGGCCTTAAGAAGCAGTGAACTACGATGAGGATGTATCTGAATGTCTGACTGATGTAGATGTGCACAGAGCTATCCAAAGAGCAACAGAAGGAAAAGGTTGATTTAAAAAAAGAAGAAAACATTCATTAGTGATTATATTCCCCAAAGTACACTGAATCATAGACTTTTGCTGTGCAATTGGTGAGTCACTGGTGTTCATAAGAAGTTTGGATCAGCTTATAGTTCTTTCTTATATAAATAAGGTTTTTTTATTTTTACGTACTGTACATGATGTCTAGTCAGACACAAAGCTGGCCAGGAAATACTAATACTAATACTAATACTAATAATAATAATAATAATAATAATAATAATAATAATAATAATAATAATAATAATGATATATAAAAAGACACACAAATATTAGGGAGGGAATAGCTTAAACATATTTTTATGTGTGTCCTCCCCCTTAACATCAAGTCTTTGAATAGATTGGATATAGCACCAACAGGCTGGTTCTAAGATGTTGCTGTCTGTTAGAGGAAGTTTACAGCCGATGTTTTTTATGCTACCAAGCTACTGGGCAAGCATTCTTTGTCGGCGCTCTCTCCACTTTTCAAGTCTTTACACAGGACGCAGGAGAGCATCAGGGCAGGAAGCTCCTCGAGGAGGACCACACCTCCTCCCTCGGACCCCCTACCACTTGTGTGAATGCATATTTGGTGCCGTGTTCACCTTGTGGAGATTTGTTGGCGTACGATCATACAAGCAAGTTTTTTCAAAGAAACAACAACAACAACAACAACAACCAAAAGAAAAGAGAAAAGAAATAGTTGCATTGAATGGAAAACTTCTAAAGGGGCTGATCTCTAAGTTTGCTGTCAGAAGTCCTGGTGTAGTTTTGTTTCTTTCTTTCTTACATTTTTTTCCTCCTCCTCCATAGGTTAGTATTGTTTTTTGTTGTTGTTGTTTTTCAAACTGTATCACACTCTTTCATCTGACATTACCTAGGAAAGGAATGCAGATGCTGATAGGTCCAATTGTCTTTAACTGCATGCATTGACAAGTAGCAGTGCAGCTAAAGTGCTTTAAGTGCTTGTGCTTGAAGCATGAGGGGCAGCTGGCACCTGTGGCAATGCAAGCCAGTCATACCGGGCTCACCCCGATTAAAAAAAAAAAAAACCTACACCAGGTTGCATCACTGACAAGAGAGGAGTACTGGAGGTGGGCAGGGTGCTGGAGAGAGGAAATTAGGCACACGGATTGGACACACCTTCCAACAGTAGGGGTGAAGACAAGAAGGGTTGGATGGGCTAAGTGAGAAGATGTATGACAGAGGGGCTGAAGGCCAAAGGGGGACATGGATGAAGACAAGAACAGCAGGGGCACCAAAAAGAAAGACGAGAAGTTAAACTAGCCAAAGTGATCCCTAAAATTGCAGAGCAGCATGCAAGTGCTTAATACTCCTCTGAAAACATGTCTTTCAGATATCAAACGTGAACCTGTTAGCATGACAGGACACTCTGAAGAGCTTGTGACTTGCTATTGCTGCAGGGACTGGCAGCTGCAGTTACCAAAAAAATATGCAAAATTCCACTAACCATTCCTGCTGTTGCTACATAAGCCATCTTTCCACTGCTCATTCCCATTGTCATTTTCACTTTGGTTGGCTTTTCACATCAACAAAAGAGTTGACCAACCTTCATAAAGTATCATTTTCTTTCTTTTTATGCCAATTTAGTGGATGTGTTTTCAGAAGCTGGTGAAATTCAATTCAATTCAATTCAATTCAATTCAATAGTTGCAAAACACAACAACAGTCACATCAGGCACTTTATACTCCAAGGTAAAAACCCAACAATAATAAAGGGAAAACCCCCAAAATCAGATGACCCCATATGAGCAAGCACTTGGCAAAAGTGGAAAGGAAAACTCCCTTTTAACAGGAAGAAACCTTGAGCAGAACCAAGCTCGGGAAGGAGCAGCCATCTGCCATGAACACTTGGGGGTGATGGGAGGGAGACAAGACAAAATATATACTGAGTCAGAAAATCTTCCCTCTTACATATTCTGTGATCACTTGACATTAACAGAACAAAAACTGTATTCCAGGAGCTTTATTGCATTGTCTCCTTGGCCAAGCAGCATCTGTAGATATAACGTAATAATAACGTAGCTTTAGCATCCAATAGAACTATAAGTTTACACTCTTAAAATGTGTCCCGAAGAACTGGACTTTCCTTCAAAAGCAGTTTAAGAAGTTTACAGTGCCATGAAAACTTTTTTTTCCCTGATTTTTTTTGTTATTTTGCATTTTAATCACACTTAACAAATTTTAATGTTAGACAGAGATAGCCCTGGTTTTCGAACATGAATGGTCTGTTTAAGGTCACGCCAAAGCATCTTAATCAGACTAGACCTCGACTAGTTCACTCCTAGTCCACTGTTTTCTTGAGCCATGCAGAGGTGGACTTGCTGGGGTGCCCTGAATGTATTGTATTGCTGCATTACCTTACGTGCCCTTCGGGCACATGGCACAAACTGATGGTCGGAAATTCTCATTCAGGATTTTCTAGAAGAGCAGAAATCCCATTACTTTTTTTTAGTATGAATGGCCAAAACAGGAGGTTTTTATCAATATGAAAAGCCGTCAAACTTATGAAAATACAGTTAAAAATCCAAAACTTCTGTTTGTGCTTGTTTATGGTAAGCAGCAGATCAAACAAGATAAGAATTCTAAATAGCTTCAACGCACATTTTCATTAAGACACTTAGACACTGAGCCACGGCTCTGTGCTACATGCACACATTTCCGCATCTCTGCCATTAAAAGAAACTTTCTATATAGGTTATTTTATGTAATATTCAATACTGAACTGCAATTTTTGTCTTTTTTAGAAAAGCAATTTTTTATTCACTGTTTTCCTAAACGCCTTGTTTTTATAGATTTACTATGAGGGAGAATACGCATCAGGTTTAAGGCCTGGAAAAGTTTGAAAACTTTTGTTTTCCACAATGAAAAAAAAAAAAATTAGGATCACCTTAGCCAGCTCCTAATTTTATAAATTCTGCACTCGGGTTTGCGTCTCCAATATCATTGAAATGCACCCAGATGCAGCTAAGTTTGAACAGCTTTTCCCCTTGCTAAACAAAAACATTATTTGAAAACTGCATTTTGTCTTTCCTTTGGCTATCTGTGTCCAATATTAGAATTCATTTGATGACCTGAAACAATTGGGTATGGCAAATATACAAAAAAAGGAAGAAGAGAAGGAGAAAATACTGTTTCATGGCACTGTATCAGGATCTTTGTGTATACTGTTTTAGTTATAGCTGCTCTCCTCATCAAAGATGCAAGCCTCAAAATTGTCAAGCACGATACTCATAAGGTAGCTTTTCAGTGAAGTATTGCTTTATGCTACTGAAGAAGAGGAAGAGCTGAATCTGAAGAGGAGGTAATGAAAGGCTAGTTTTTAAGGCACTGTGGCTGCATGGACTGCCTCCAATCCCTTTGCCCTGCAGGTTAGTAACAAGGAACTAGAAACAGCAAGGCTGCCCCCCGAGCTGCACTAAAAAGTTGAAGCCCTACCATCTAATATTTTATAATCCTTCACTTAATAATGGACCCTGAGCCAGAGTGCTATGTTTTTTCTGCATTGTTTAATGGAGCAGGGCCTGGGGATGGGCAGTCAGACATCTCTAAACTGAGTTTAGTGACATGCAGTATTTACACAAACAAACACACAAACTCACACGCCACTTGCATGCAGACATGGAGCTGTGCATGCATGTTACACAGCCACACACACACGCAGTTACTAACTGGCAGATGGGCACACAAACACAAACAAACAAACAAACAAACAATGGCGTTGGTTTTTTAAGAGGTGGGGGTGCAGGTCACAGTCACAAACAACTCCTCTTTAAAGTGAGTGGAAAAATCCCTCCTTCCTCTCTCTAAAAGAATAGTGCAGTTGACGGGTCCCCCTCCCCTCCCCAGCTTTCAGCTTAAACCTTTATTTTAAAAAAAGGACAGAGGTGGTTCCCCCTAGCACAGGACAGATAGCTGTGATGGACAGAAGGCTGTGCGCTATCCTTTACCCCTCCCACTCACCTTCCCCTAGTCCCCCCTTCCCTCCCTCCAACAGAAGCAGGACCTGAAATCAGAGGTCCAGAGTTCCTTCAGATGTTTACATAAAACTAAATGCAAGAGCACAGTGGGATCTCGTTCTTTCTCGCCCCCCTCACCCCCTCGCCCATCCCTCCCCCATATTACACCGTCTTCCCCTTTCCATCCACTTTTTGTTTCTCCATCCTCTCATTTGCTCTCCAGGTTGTAGCACTGCTTCTCGCCCCACTGCCTGCCATCGTAGCCGGGGAGAGGCTGCCCATATTTGTCCACGCACCAGCAGTAGCCCCGCCTCCTGCCTTTGGACGGACGGCACTGTAAAAAAAACACGAGGAAGAGAAGACAAAGAAGTTTAGTCTGCCACTTGTTCGATTTCACAGAACCAAAGGTACACCAACCGGTGTCATAAGCAAGATCATCGCTCATCGAGCTTTGACATCCACCTCTAGTTTGGGTGGGGTTAAAAAGGTAGCAGAGGACTTATCCCTCTGAGACACACTGGGAAAACAGATTAGCGTTTCCACGGAGAGGAATTAATGCCTTGACACAGCTTTAACAACACCACCTTCAATGTGCATGCTTGTATTATAATAACACCCCATCGCTCTGTTGGTTTTCAGATCTCAGATGCTTGTCAGCAGGCCAAGTCATGCCTCAGCAGAACTCTCATTAGACAAACCCGTCGATCACGGAGTGGAATGCCCTGCTACCTGAGTTTTTATGTGAGTAAAACATCAGCGATACACAACACACACAATGCAGGGGTTTGCTTTGTGTAAGACAGTAATAAATGCATCATGATTAGAGCAGGAGAGCTTTTGCAGCAGCATTATGTGTGGGCAGCGTGCTGTTGAGTTTGCCCAATTTAGGTGCTGTGGAGGAGTTTACTTTGTGCTACCGGCCACTGGGGGTAAATGATGAAAAAGCAGATTATTTCTGATAGAGAGGCGCTTGGAATGAGGAATGCTCTGAGTGAGTGAGAGTGTAGAGTGTGAAGGTAAACATGGGGTTGCTAAAATATTTGCCAAGGCCAGTTGGAGGGCTGCAAACCAGTGCTGCTATTCTGGGAAGCTGGCAGGCACTCAAAATCATCTGGAGTTAATTATGGCCTGCCCCAGTGCACGGGGCGCATGTGAGTATAAACACACGTTAGCAAATACGCAGCAGCACACAAACAAGAATTGTATGTGCTGCACACATACCCCCACCCCCCCACCTGCTCCCACACATGTACGCAGTAATATCAGATGTCCCACAGGAGGTTCGGCTTTGTAGAGTGGCAACTTTATGAGGTGCATTTTGGGGGTACACATGGAACAGCACAATCAGTTAAACCAGGTTCAGATCTCAAATTGTCCCACTCCTCTTAGCTCCCATCATCTCCCACCGTGGGAGTGGTGAGAGAGAGGTAAGAAGTCCAGCCACGACCGAGATACGCCTGTCTGCCTCGATGGCAATCGTCGGTAAGTACCGGCAGTCTAGGTGTGTGATCAGAAAGTATGTACTTGTCATGGATCGCTGTGTGGCAAGCAGGAGGAGGACCCAAATGCAAAACTCACAGACACGGGGATGAACTCGAGAAACACAGCTTTAATGCTGGCACGGCAGAACACAGGAAATACAAAACTAAACTGGGGAAAAGTAAACTAACACTCGCAGGTAGACACAGGAAGATCCACACAACAGGGAGGGAGGGAGAACGCGACGCCGAACAGAGGAGACGCAGACAGAAATACACAGAGGGTTAACGAGGAAAGTGGGAACACACGGGGAACACAGCTGACACAGATAACCATAACGAGACAGGGCGGGGTGAACATAACACTGACGGGAGACGGGCAGAGTCAAACAGGAAGTACAGAGGTTCAGACAGGAGGAGAGAGAGCACGGGGAAAAAAGACATAACGGGCTGGGGAAACATGGAATAAAACATAAGGAGAGACGAGGGCTCATAAATACACAGAGGGCACACAGGGGGTAAAAGCCACGAAGGGAAAACACTTAGGGAACAACACAACAGGGCAACTCAGGAAACATGGCCTAAATAGGGAACAAAATACAAACATACAAGAAAACTAAGAACACTGGGCCAACATGGCCCAGGACCATGACAGTACTGTAAAGAGCACATATGTTTTTCTTTGCACACCAACACTTTCTATGTCTTTTCTGCATGAGTTCAAACACTGTTTCACTCAGCCTTTCATACTTAATTTTAATTTTTAACTTTTATTACATTATGCACACCAATCACCCACAGCTCTGTTAGGTCTAAATTATCATTGATGATGACCTGAGAACCTGAATCTCTAATCTCTAAGCCCAACTTTTCTTAAAAAAAAGAAAAAAAAAGACTAAACTAAATGAATGCAGTACCCCATTTAGGGAAAGTGTCAGATTGCATAACATGCTTAAGGTGTTGGCCCGAGCAGTGAAGGAAGTCAGACACAGGTTAAAGTGTTTTAACTTGCCAGTGTATCAGTCAGGGATGTAAAAAACAACAAATTAAAAGCTGAAAATCTGCACTTCAATCTCAAACTGAGTGCTATACTTAGATTTCTAACATCTATCAGTAAACATTGTAAACAAAACTGCAATGTTCCTTGGCACAGGGAGACAGATGGAGTGTGATCAGGTGTCCTTTTTCCAGTGTAATCAAGATTCATGTACAGCCTGAGTGCATGATCAAAGGCAGCTTTATAGAGACAGCAATCTATTAAAATACCTCACTAACAACTAGTGGAGTCTGGAGATAGGTACACGACCACATGTGCCCCTAACATCATCCAGGCATTCTTGTCTGTGAACTCAGTATTTTGGTTGTTATCGTCTTCCTACTCCTGTCCCCTTGGAAAGATGGAAAGGAGAGGAAAAATGTGCATGTGTGCTTATCCCTGTTGCTTGGCTACCTTTTAATTTCTATTCCAGCCTCTGCAGTCCTTTCTTTAGTGCTTCACTCCAAACACACGCATAAGTACAAAACATCCACTAAGCAGTGAATGTCACTACAGATGATGCTGCGCACAGAGCCAATGCTGACCGGTTGAAAAGCTGGAAAGGGAACAACAGCTAAGTTCACCAAGAAGGGAGAACAAAAGTTAACAAAAAGTAGCACAAAAAGAGCAGACAGCAGCTGCAGTGGATGGTTTTCATTGTTTGTTTTTTTTCACCTGATTTCTCTTACTCTCTCTTACTCTCCATGGATGTACTCTCTCTGCTGAATATGTCCATCCCTTCATGACACAGTGTATCTATCTTATGCTGGCTTAGTGCAGCATAACAGCCATGGCACAAAGCTCAGATCATTTCAAACTGGTTTCTTAACATAACGATGAGTTTGCTTTACTCAAACAGCCTCCACAGTCACCCGATCACATGCAGAGTCCAAACCCTGCGCCAGCCTAAATCCCATGCCCTATATTCTGAGCCTCATAGCCCCAAAACTAGCCCTGCCTGGTCCACATGGTTGTCACTAAAAAAAGCAACAAAAAACAAAGCATATTTCATCTACCTTGCAAAGCCATAATGCTACCTTTATGAGGTGTGCATGCATGTGTTGTGTGCATGAATGCAAGCTCTTGTAATGCTGATCTTAATAGCTAACAGCAAGGCTGCTGGGCTTCACGCACATTAAAAAGAGCCTGGTCTGACCACTGGATAAACACCAGCTCATAAAATGCAATGTGTTTGTGTGTGTGTGTGTATGGGCGCATGTATATGTATTTATGTAATCAAGCGGGCATCTGTATGTGCTTGCAAGTGCATTTGGGAGTAGCTGCAGGATATTGCTTTTTCTTTAAAAAAGTGTCTAAGTGAAGAGAACTCCAGAATAATTTGTTTGTTTTAGAATATTGGCAACACACAAACTTTAAAATAGAGTCTTAAATATTGCTTCACAAGTTTACAAAGTGGTAGACTGGAAGAAGGGAGATCAATATAAGTAATGACTCGATGTGGTCAAACCATAGAGGGAGAAGAGGGTAAATTTAAAACAGTGTATTTGGACGATTATCTCTAAGAGAAAGATTTCTACATATACACTGCTTAACAAATTTATTAGACCACCACCCAATGTAAGGTTTATTAACATTATTAAAAATTACATATTTAATTTTTGATGTTTCTCTAATGGCTCATCCCCCAGTTTGCACAAGCTCTTTAAAGATGATTAAAAAGTATTTACTAATAAAATATAACTATTGCTGTTTCATGTAATAATAATTTCCAAATGTACTGTTTTACAGTTCAAATTCAATTCAAATGCCAAATTGCTGTTTACTTGCAGCAGAAAATTCATTTTAATGGTAGTCAAGTTTGGGTTTAATTTAATAACTAATTTAACTCAGCTCAGTGATTAAAGTCATGTCTAATTTCAAACACGTTTTTGACATGTATAATTTATAACATCAATAATTTGTTAAGCACTCTATCTGTTAACCATAAACATAACCACCTACTAGCCAATATTTGCACATTAAAGCTTCATTTATTTCTACTTGTGTTAAAGCTACATCGATCTATTTAATATTATTATGATAAACATTGATTATCTTTTAGATACAACAGTGTTACATATAGTGTAATATAGTTAGTGTGACAGAGTCAGCTACATTAACCCTCTGAGATCCAAGTCATCATAGCTGATAATCCTTATCAAGACCCTACTCTGTTTTAGCGAAAAGCAAAAAGGGATATTTTGGGAAAAAAATGTGTAGGTGAATAACATGGATCATTCTGTGTTCTCCTGGTAACCCTTAAGTCTAACTACTTATGTGAATGTTAATTTGACACATACGTACTATGAATCTTAAAATGCCAATGGCACACCCCAATAAGAGCAGGCTCTCGCAGTACAAGATGCTAACCTGATCAAGTGTCTATGGATGCGCTGCTCCACAGTCTGCATCCAGTAACACACAGAATCCTAAAGGAAACACTGCCAACATTCCAGTGACAACCAGGACACCCCCAGAGGTTCTGCCAGCATGTCCTGTCAGAACAGAGCTGAGACATAATATTAGGCAAGTGATTTTAATGTTGCAGCTAATGGATGTATACCTCCCAAAAAACATTCATACATGTTTGTTGGCACATGTAATTGAGTTCAATTAAAGCAAAAATAATAATCGCCATTATTTTTGGTCAGTAACTTTGGAAATATTATAATTTATTGAAAAACAGATATACTTTTTCATGTTAAAAAAATTATATTTACATTACTGTTAATGGTAGAGCACTGTGCATTTACGTTCCCTATCACGAACGACAAGACAGGCATATCTGAGAGCCTAAACAGAGAGCTACTTCAGCAACCCCAACAATGCAAAATATGCAAGAAAGATCTTCCTGCTAAAAGTGGAAGAAACAAACTTGTTTCACCACTTGAGGCAAAAACACATAGCATGGAAAGATAAATAAAAAAATAAATAAATGGCTCAAACCCAGCACTGCCGGAGCGCTTGCTATCTGCATTCCATATGAGAGGAAGAATAAATCGTTTATGGATTACTGATGGAGTTAATGGTGCTGCTTTAAGTAGTTGCTTAAGGCAGGGCTTTAAGCAACTACTTAAAAAGGTGGACCCAAGATACAGCCATATTTTGAATTAGTGTGTGTCAGCATGTCTGGACTGTTTTGTATGTGTCTTCTGTGCCTTTAAGAGTCTCTCCAGGTCCTCCTGATTGGTTGAGCTGTTTTGGGCTGGCTTTGGTCTGGCGGCTGCTGATTGGCCCCTATTATCAACTGGCTGCTTCAAAAAGCCCGTCTCCAGCAGTTGTTCCCCTGGCAGCAACTGGCAGCAGCAGATCTGTCTTCAGCCTCCAAACTTGCAGTGCTTGATCTTGTGTGTATTTTGACAACAACTAGGTTTTTTATATAGTATTGTAAATAGTCGTGTCCATCTGTAAATAGCACTAAAGCAGAAGAGGTGAACTGTCTATATAATTTTGGACGCTTTGTCTTGTTTATGAAGCTAGGGAGTTCGAGGTAGCACTTGTCTTTTGTTTGGTTTTGTTTCATGTAGGGTTGAGGTAGCACTTTTCGGGAATAGCTTGTTTGGTTTGTTATTTTGGCCTTTGTTCACCCTGGAGTTTATCCTTTCAGTTTTGGTGTTATTGGTATAGCAATAAACCTCACCTTTAATGATAAAATGGCTATTGGGTCTGACTTATGGGACGGGGTGGGGACACCCTTTTGAACCCCTTTGTTGCGCTTCTGTACTCCTAGACCGGGACATAACACAATACTGTAGGTAGAAAATAATGTTCACTTTCAGCTTTTTTGTGTGACAAGGTTGGGGAAGAGTTTCAAAGTTTTACTTGTGTGTAACCTATACTTTTACTTAAAATTTCAGAGAAAAACACCACCTATGCTGCTGTTGTGCTTACATATTGACTTACGCTGTATCACTACTGTTACACTACAGGATGCTGCTGCTGACACCTTGTGGCAACTGGTTCAGACTTTGATTTAGGTGATTTAGGTCTGTCACTTTGTTTTGTTTGCGCTATTAAATATTGGTTCTCACGAGCCGCAATCACCAATAAAAGATTAGGTATTTACTTTTAGCATCAGAAATATCATCATCACACATTTCCTTTACTTTGCCACCAAACTGAATACATTTCAAACATTTATCTGAAATATGAAAATAAATGGAAATTCCTCTGACAAGAATATGAATAACACCTTTCAGGACTTTACAGAGTTGCCTAATTTGCAGCATGAAAAAGGGATTTTTTTATTTATTGAAAATGTTAATATGCTCAAGTAAAACTACTGAGAAGTACAGTTTGGTTATCGGCATCTAAATTTAGGTACTGTGTTGGCATCAATAATAAAAATATTCCCCTGCTCTGCGTATTATGCATGAGACACTGGAAAAAGGGGCTTATATTTCAAAGTGAAGAAGAAAGAGAGATGGATTATAAATCTAGGGAGGGAAGAGAACTAGAGAGAGACAGGGTGAAAATAGCTGTCTGGATCCCCAAAGGTTGGCCAGTTATTATAAAGCCATTGTGGTTGGTGTGTACATTTCCACAGATCCTTCTGAGTCACGCTCAATAAGTCAACCCTTATGGGCCTGGCAGTGTCAGGACCTAGTGAATGAGGACGCAGAAGGGTACACAGGCACCTGGCTCAAATCCTTAACCCACAGCCTCCTCCTCCTGCTCCTCTTCCTCTTGACACACACTCAAAACTCTAAAAGAGTACACACAGAGACACACACTGTCGTTCCATTCACAACCCTCTGCAGGGTGATTCCTGTCCAAACAAGGAAGGAAAAGCCAGGTGGGTGGAAGGGCAGGATGGACGGAATGATGGAGCGGGCAAGCAGAACAAAAGATGTGTGGATGACCGTAGGCACGGCACAATGGGGGTAATGATGGGTGGTGAAATGATGAATTAAAGAGAGAGTGAGATTTTGAGGGATGTAATGAGTGGTCAGTGTTGGGAATGCCTGGCCTGAATGGGGATACTGAGCCAATTCATATAACTCCAGCTAAAAATAGGTTCCTCCTTGCAGTTTTTTGCTAATGGCACGTACCTTTCTTATATGAAAATAACACAACTATAGGGTTGATACGTGAGCATGGGTATGCCAAAGAGGTAAGATGGAAGCCTAACCTTAACCCTGACCCCACCCTTAAACCAGTCACCTGTGACTGGGTGAATGTTAAGAGGTCAAGGCTACTGCTTCCACTCTCCTCACTGGCTACATTGCTGCACCATTTTGCATTTAAATAGAAAAGTACAGCAACAGAGGTTGAATGAAGCTTGAATGATTAACGCAACTTGAAGTGTTTCCGACACATAGATTTTTTTATTGGAGGAATAAATTAATTATGACTTATTTCAGCATTTATTTCATTTTCATTCTATTGCTCTTATTTTTGAAAGTTCAGGTGCTGTTAACCCCCTATCTCTAGCCCTTCCCCTAACACTAGTCTGACTAGTGCTGTGATGGACCTCAGTGTCATTTAGCTAAAATCCAGACACTTAAACCCCATAGCTGCAGAATGCAACTGGGACAGTGATTCTTCTTCTGCTCTAGAAAAATGGAATTAGCTATACAGCGACTCTTACTAGAATCTGTCTCGGATAGTGAAACAGTCCATGTGCCACGCAAGCAAACTCACCAGGGCTGCAGTAGAGCCACGACTAACCTTGCTACCTACAGTTCATTATAGTGGAGTTGGAGTCATTCCAGGATGGGAGGAACTGACTTGAGAGGGAGTATATGCACTTATATGGACAGTCCATAGGAGCTAAATAGTCTAATACTTTTTCTTTTTCCAAAATATGATTAAATAAAAATAGTGCCGGGGAACCACTTTGAAAGTGTTGTTTTCCAAATTACCACTAACTTGACAGTGGAACAAGCTGAACCATAGCAAACCTAACCAATGGTGTAAAATAATGTTAAACTGTTGAGACAAAAGTAGTTCAATGTACATTATTCAGTTGGTAACTGAGTCAGCTTTGGGTTTACATACATGTCTGCGAGTCAGAACCCTGCCTTCTAGAGACTTGAGTCCAGGTGGGGGTATTGCACGCAGCAGAATAACTCATTCAGCTCAAATAGCATGCGACAACTTGTCTGAACATTTGTTTATCTATAATGACATTGCTGTATGAGCTCTGAGCCACACTCACCCTTTTGCACATGTTCCACAAGTTGCCTATGGATTCATGACAATTCAAACCCTAACCCTAACTATAACCTAACTTATTTTATTTAAGAAAATGTTCTTCTCAAGTCTTGGCTAACAGTGAAAAAAGAAAATAACTATTCAAACTGATCCTAAAAACTGTTTACATTTTTTTTTTTTTCAAAAACCATATATTTCTCAAAAATATAGGGTTGGGGTTAAAGTTAGGGTCGTCACTGGGTTACCTGTTTAAAACTCCAGCAACACTTGCAGGATACATAACAACCTTTTTGTTTGACTCGTGCAACAATGTTTGACCAAACGCATGTGTCTTTAGGGTCAGCTTTGACAGCTTCACAATTTGTTGTCTTGGAAGTAAGTTATGGTGTGCCAGAAGCGTCTACTTTGTTTTGACAAATGCATTAAGCCATATTCATAGCCACGCATTGTTTTCATAAATGTCTTCATTTACATACTCCTATAGCTATGCAGGGAGAAGGATGATGGAATGGAATGAAAACTGCATTCAGTCCTCTAAAAATCTAACAGCAGACCGCAATGAAGGTGGACACATTACAAATCCTATTTTATTATAAATGTCTCTGGAAGAGAAAAGGGATGGCAAACATCCACTTTCTGTCACTTATCCATGGCAGGCACTTAGGCTCTGAGGCATTCCCAAACCAGCCCAGAGGCACTCTCTCTCTAGTGTATCCTGGTTTAGTCCTGAGATCAGCCCACACTTTGATATGCCCAAAACACCTAACTAAGCAGGCAACCAGCAGGCATCCTATTCAGATGCCTAGACCAGCTCTTCCAATGTGGAAGGATCCCTTCTGAATCACAAAGCTCCTCAACCTGCCTCTATTGTAGAGTCGGAACAAGAAACTTATTTCCTGCCCTGACTGGAAATGAGCTCCTCGCACACACCTCTTGATCATAGACACCACACCATCCTTCCATCATAAAGGATGGCAGGGTACCCATGAACATGACCCTGAGATATGAACTCCTCCATTGGGGGCAAGTATGAATGCCGCCATTTCCCCATTGAGAGCCATAGCCTCAGACTTGGAGGTGCTAATTCTCACCAAAGCCGCTTCACGCTTTGTTGCAAACCACCCCACTGCCACTGTGACCTGGAGGTTACTGTTTGATGACAGAACCACATCGTCTGCAAAAAGCAGAGAGTAGATCCTGAGGCCACGTCTACAGTAGCCTGGATGAATTTGAAAACGGTGTTTTTGTCTGCACTATCATTTTCAGTCGCTTTCACAGAGTTGTGCGTCCACATTGAAAAGGTCGAAAACACTTACACGCCAGTACTGCGCATGCGTGAAACGCAAGACGATTCGACCTTTTTTTTAAATGGACTGACAATGAGGTGGAGTTGTTGCTGTGAGTAACACAAAAGTGCAAAGTTGCAAAAGCGAGTGAGAATTAAAGAATTTGAAGAAAAGCTATCTGGAGCATGTACAGACTGATATTAATCTTTAATAGATTGAGAGCAAACAAAACAACTGCTGTTTAATGCCTCCACTATCTTAGTTTAATTGGTCACACCACTGCATCACATGACTAAAATGTGTCATCGTTTTCAAAAAGGCTCCAGGTTCACTGTCCACACTGTTCGCTGTCCACGCTGTGTCCACACTGTGATGCCAAAGTATCCGCTTTGGAGGGCGTTTTCAAAACGCCGCCTCAGTGTGGACGGAAGGCCAAAACAAAGAGAAAAAGATGTGTTTTCAAATGAAAACGTATTAGTGTGCACATGGCCTGAGACCACCACCATTTCTTGACCGCACTTTGACTGAACCAACAAATTCTATCCAAAAAAAAAAAAAAAAAATGCAAATAGAAATAGTGGCAAAGGGCAAAGTCCAGCTTCAGCCCACTACAAAAAAAGTTATCACATTTTAACAATGACCCCTGCTGATGCAATACAGCTTATGGATGCCTATGGATGGCCACCACAGTACCATGACAGGATCTTCACCTGGGTATGCCATCATAGTGGGAAGGATCTGGACAGGAAAAGAGCCTTCATTACAGTAGACAAGTCATATTTTTTAAACTTCCAGTCTTTTTATGGCCCACAATTTTAGTTTTAGTTTTAGAAGTTAATTAACTACCAGCAAGCTCCGGGAAAATGCTGTTAAATTACTAGTTTTATTACATGCCGTTCTCTACTCCCCAACTCTAATTAAAACCTTTCACAGTCAATGGCTCAACAACAAACATGCCAGCATAATCCCAGAAAGATACATTCTGCAACAACTGAGCAAATTACACGGAGAGTTCAGCAGAAATATAAGCTATATAAGCTATCAAGTGGTTATTTAATTGATTTTTTTTTGTCTTTGGCCATTAAAAATGTCACTGTTAGAATTAACTGTTACTGAAATGAGTCAAATCCATGCCCGCCCACATGCAGTGACTTTGAAAAAATCTTTAAGGCCCATTTCCTGATTTCAATGAGAAAAGCAGTTACACTTAGCACATAAAACGGTTTGAGCTCCTGCCTTTCAAACAAAAAGTCCCTAAGCTGAATACAGGACTTTCTGGTTTCCCTGAAACTACCAGGAAGAGGTCTTGTATTATCAACTGTCGGACGTGATAGTACTTTAAGCAAAAGTTGTGGAAAAAAAAACTCTTGTCATAAAAAAACTGCAACTGAAATTCAACATCTATTAAATCGCTTTTGTCTGCTGTTGTACTTAAAAAAAAAATCAAATGACAATTATATGTGGCCTTTAAGGGCTTTTCATCTTAAGCTGCAGATACGGACACGCAGCATGCACTATTCAGATTTAGATAAACACACAGTTATTTACTGGAACTTCAGAAACATAGACACAATTGGAATAGTATAACTTCTGTTCTCCTTTTTCACTTCTGTGAATCTGTGTGTGAAAATGTTATTTAATCCATCATCAGCGTCTTCCTGACAAGCACTTCAAAAGTGCTGTAACGCAATTAAGGATGCAAAACGCTGACTTAAAGTTCTTAATTTTAGTTCCCCCTGAGCCATCATCGCTAAAAGTTAAATAAAAAGCTACATTTCTACAGCATTTCATATTTGAGGGGATATACTCATACAGAGGTACAGAACCTGCATATTAGGTATAAAGTTATGCTACTTTTTTCTCTGTTTAGTCCTTCCCCCCAACCTCATCCCTCCCACCTCCTTTCCCTGCTCCCTTCTTTTCAAAGTATTGTCACCCTAGACGGTTCACACGGTCTCCTCTTCACCATGTTTCCGGTCATAAATCTCTACAACACACCGTGAAGGCACATCCCCTGAGACGGATTTAACACAACACTCCGCACCCCACTGGTGCTCTGAGAAAAGGGCGACAGGAGCTGGCACACTGCCACACACACATTTGCAAACACTCCAACCAGAACTGACACTTTCCCGGTAGATATTTTGTTGAAGGAATCCAGGAAATGAGCAAGGTAGAGGCTGACTTTAATGAAAGTAGCAATGAAACTACTGTGGAGAGACCGTGGGGAAAGAGTGAGGTAAGAATTTAGAAGACAATTCTTTCTTTTTTTTTTCTGTGTGTGTGTTATGGCTTGAGTTGGACTCTGACTCATGGTGCTTGTAGGGGGTTTTCGGTGACTCATGCTTTTCTCAGAATGGGCCTGTGGAATCCCTCCGATAAGACTCCCCACCCCAGGAAATTGGATAGTGGTATTTGTCACATTGTGTGTCTCACTAATGGCCCACAAGCCCTCCTCTTCATCCACCACCTTCCGCCGTCTTATCCCTTTTTCCCTCAGGTCACAGCACATGTCACCCACCTACAGTGCTCTGCCAAATGTCAGCTTCTTTGCTCCCCCCTGCCATCTTTCAAATGAGTAGCCTATGGGTGGCCCCAGTCTGCACTACGAACGTGAAAAACTAAACCAGTGACAGCCTGTTTGTTTTTTTACCTCGCCAACAGCACCCCACACCTACTCTCCCACACCAAACTACTGCCATCAAACAAGCGCCATACATATACTCCCCTGCTGCCACATCTACCATGCCACACACACTCCTGGACCACATTCTTACATCCCTACCCCCCATACTCTCCCACACCACACACCCACAAACACACCTGACCGACTTCATTTCCTGTGAGGCATGAGTCAGACGGCTGGAGTGCATTTACTGGAGTAATACATGGTTATTAGCCATTCTGATAATATAGTGTTGATGTGGCTGTCAAGGCAACCTGGGCTGCAAAAAAGGGGGATTGTGTAAGTGTGGGTGGTTGGGATGAGTCTTTGAGGATTCTTTGGAAGTGTTCAGGCATGCGGTGGGTCTATTTGTATGTCCGCAGGTGTGTGTGTGTGTGTGGGTGTGTGTGTGTGTTTGAGGGACAGAGACGAGGTATAAAGAAACAACAGAGATAAAACAGCAGGGAGAACCAGTCACCTGCTTTTTCTTGTAGAAACCCTTTCTGTCACAGTTGGGTATGCGGAAGCCTCTCGGGTTAAGCACGTTGCTGATTTTAAGGCTGTTAAGGATGCTCTCCATCTCCCGCCGACATGGCCCCTAGCAACATAGCAAACAAAAGCATTAATATTAGGCCGCCATCCTTACACATTCACAAACAGGAAGAACACCGGGCACAGCCATGCAAGTTCAAAAGTTTGTGGTGAACATCAAAGCCTATAAAAGGTACCGTGTTGAACCTTTAATGTTTTATCCTACTAATCGGCTCCAAAGCTAAACGTATCATATCAATTCTGATGTAATCCATTATTCTTATACTTATTCTTATAATATGTTTAACATGCCATTGAGCTTCTGGATTTTTCCTGCAGTTTTAAATAAAGTTCTGTAAGTTTGAGCAACCTATGCTGAGCCCGTGTCGAAGTGCAGAAACAAACACACTGTAAGGTCCAGGTTGAAGAGGTTAAATCCCAAAATGAGATAGTCACTTTGTGAAAAAGTGGTACCTTCTGTTACAAAATGTTTGTAATCAAAACTACTGGTGTTTAAACAATAGTAGATAACATAAAAGTACCCTGTGGATTTTTGGACCACAAATTGCACCGTATAGCTCCGCTATAATGAGAGATTTGCCATATTGTTTGTATTTTGTTTCTTTCCTGCACATGAAAGAAGCTACACATTCATACCACCTACCATGGCTTGACAGTATGCATTTATGCGATCATAGTTGGGCCACAGTGGAATGTTGACCTACTTTATCTATGAGACAAACTGGCTAATGCACAGTTTGCTTCTTTATAGATTATAGATCTTTATAGAGAGCTTTCTTTTGTTAATTCAACACTAAATAGTGTCAGAACTTGGTATAGTTTGTTGAAACCTGGGTTGCAAATATTCCTCAACAACGTGCAAACACATATCATCATTTACATTTCACTGCTTCAAATGGTGCCGCAGCATCGTGGCATATCAGCAAGCATAATACATGTCTTGATTGCAGCTATTGATTTGAACTCTCTTCTATTTTCACTGCTAATGGCATTTCTTCAGAATAACTTATCCAGACTTAATGTTGCTAAAAAATATAATAAAGTTGGTGAGTTAATTAGCTAGCAAAAAAGTTCTGTTGTTTGAAACACGGTGAAGAGTTCTGCTCTGCATTTCCCTCTCATTTTCTGGAATATTATATAAAGAGTTTTAAGCCTTGAACCAAGCTGATTAGCTATAGGCTAAATCATAATCATAAAAAGACTTCTTCTGGAAAAAAATAATAATAAAAGAAATGGAGGGAGGGGCAACGCCACAAGACTGTACATATTTACTTTTAATGGTAAAGAAAATAATGTATTGCAAATCCCTGATTCCACAGTGATCGACTTCCAACCTTTTTCTCAAATGTAATGTCTCAAAAATATTTGTTATCAGTGCCATATAATAATAGCTTTGCATACATATTGTAGTTTGTATTGTACGTGTGTATAAAAGTGACCTGAAGTTTGCCAGTTTAAATATTTGTGGTTGCAATCGCCTTCACAAATCAGAAACATCTCTGTTTCAGTTTACAATTATAGTTATTTTCCATGACATCATGAATAAAATGCTTTTGTATTAAATCAAGGTGGATATCATGCTGAATTTCTACATTGTGTCATAATGTAATAGCTCACAGTAAGTCTGCTTTTATGGTTACAGAATTATGGTTCATAATGAAAATCTCTGTGGAGAATATAAATGGGATTTTTATTACGGACTGTTACACTCTATGACTAGGCTGCTTTCCCAGAATATATAATTTTTATGATGCACAGTTTTAATAAAAAGTACTTATAAATAATGCAGCTGACCAACTACTGTTACTTTTGAGTTCAAAAATCAATATTAGTCTTAATGTACAATAATTATTGCAGTGAAAAGAGCTAGGACAGATGAAAAGCTAGCTAAAAACCTAGCAAGCTAACAACCTCCTAACAACTCTCAGTTGCAGACTTTTCAAGTAGCAACTTACTTTCATTTCTGTAATTGGTTGTTTTTGTTTTGGTTGCAGTTGTTTTCCCCCATAGTGCTACAAAATGACTAAAGAGCTCATTTTAATTGGCTAGCAAAAAATAAATAAATTCTGCTAAGACTGTGACACTAGTCTTTCGTCTCATCTTGGGATTTGTGCCATTACTGGGATGGGCAGTGTGCAAGGCAGTGTTGTTAGAAAGCAGGTGTGCAGTAGTCCTTTTGGTAAACACTTTTTATTTGACAGCAAATAAAAATGGCCATAAGCATTTGGATTGCTGATTCAGCAATCCACATGATGCAAAAAAGTGACACAAAATAACAAATTTTTCAGATCTGAACTGCTCGTGTAATGTATATCCACAATGAAAGTGTTGTGTTTGGGGAAAATTCGTCTGAGGAAAAATAGTGTTACTTTACTATTTACTATTACTGTACAGATGCACATTATGAGCTATGGTCAAAATTGTTACAGTGGCCTTATTACTCAAATCTGTTTAATCAGATTCAAAACATCTGAAATATCAAACTTGGTTAGAAAAAATAAATGCCGCAAATTTGTCCAGCAAAATTACGAGGTCATAATTTAAACTACTATTAACGCATGATATAGTCAGACAGATTTTACACGTCTGGTGTGTAAAGGCCTAAATACTGAGGCCTAGGTTTGAAGCTTCCCTGAGGGCATTTACTGTGTCTTCTCCCTGGTCCTTCTCCCAGCATTCCTGTCTTCTGTCCACTAGCTTATTAAAGTCAGGCTAAAATGCCCCCAAAACAATACATACAAAGAAAGGCATGGGCATTTTATATATTTAGTGAGATTCCAGGTATTTTTTTTTCCAAAACAGCAATAATCTCATAGTTTTAACAGAAATCTCATTGCCTGGTGTGACTTACATACTCATTCTCCCTCTTGCTCTCCACAGAGAAGTTGTGCACATCCGTATTGGCGCCTCCTGATAATGATTCCACCTTGTAGCTCTGGGTCTTCCTGTTCTCACCCCTCTGAATTAATATGTTGTGCAAAGGAGGCCTGGTGTCCATCGAGCCCCTATTATGTCCATCCTTCACAGTTCCCACGCCAGGCAGCACTGGAATTGTCTGGGTGACATTGACAGAGTCTTCGACCTGATTTCCAGCATTTTCTACATGGAAAGTGCAAAGAAAAGTTCTCAATTTAACAATTTTATGGTTTCATACATATAAATTGGTGCTTAATAAAGACAAATAGTGACATTTAATGGTTGATTCTCTGTCTTGATTCTTGTAAAAATTTTACAACCCTCAAGTCAGTTTAAAAACTTGTCATATCTGGATTAAATTAAGAAAAGACACCAGAGATTGTTAGGTGTTAAGTTGTCTAAATGTAAAGAAGAAGCTTTTGGAAATCTGAGTCAGCCTAGTCCTCTCTCCCCAACCGGTCATGGCAGATCGTTGCCCCTCCCTGAGCCTGATTCTGTCGGAGGTTTCTTCCTGTTAAAAGGGAGTTTTTCCTTCCTACTGTCGCCAAAGTGCTTGCTCATATGGGGTCATATGATTGTAGGTTTTTTTTCTGTACATACAATAATCTGTATGTATTGTTGTAGGGTTAACCTTACAATATAAAGCGCCTTGACGTGACTGTAGTTGTGATTTGGCGCTGTATAAATGAAACTGAATTGAAAGTGTATTTAGGTTTGTTTGATATGGACGTAAAATTGCCATTTCTTTTTTTCATTAATATTTAATGGAAACATCTTCCTATTATCTCTTTTCTGAAGCACAAGTGGAGCTTAAGCTGCGACCTCAGAATCAAAAGCCAACATGTCATCGCTGTTCTGTTTTGTATAGAAATTGCCATATTACAAAATGACTGCAAAATGCTCGCTTGTGCTCATTCAATCCAGCAGGAAATTCTTGACTGTGTATGAGGACCCTGTTAAAAGCAGACAAAATAAAGTTAGCTCATTGCCTTGTGGGATGTTTGGAGCCAGAATTGAAGCCAAATAATAAACAGAAACATGACAATTTCATATCCACAAATTTCCACAGTATGCAGGCCAAGAGATAGAGTCACAAGGAGGAACTGAGCGTAAACAAGACCTTTTAAGGACCTTTAGAAGAAACGGTTGTATATATGTTTATGTGTGCATATATAAGGTGGGGAGAAGGCTGGGACAGGTATATTAATAGCCAGTGGTGTTGGCAAAGATTCCTGTCAAATCGTTAAACACAGCAAAGCAGGGACCATCTGTCTGAGAAGAAGAGGGGGGCTTCAGATGTTCCTCACTGAAATAGGAGAGGACCAAACTACCACCCATGTGCCACCCGGTCGACCACACCACCGCAAGGCCACAGTGGAAGGAGCTTACTGATCTCAGAGACGACGTCCTGGAGAGGCAGAGGGATGATGGGAACACACATGCAGCGACTCACACACACACACACACACACACACACATACACACCCAAACACAGTTTAAAACTGTTAACTCAAAGCAGATTTTGTGTTTAAGAGCTGTGGTGAGGGCGGCGGACGGGCATGTAGGGGTGTAGCTCGTGTGGGCAGGCAGGCTAGCAGCCCACCCTTTCTCTGTGACCACCTGATCAGTTAGTGATGCGGTGGAGCTCCACAGTCTCCCAGGCTCACGAGAACTGAGAACAACAACTTGGATGTCAACAACAGCGTGTGCTGCAATAGAGCAGAATCTGAAAGTGCCTTTCAACCTGAGGCACCCTCCACATGTTTTGCCCCAAACTTTTCAATAACAGCCATATATGTCCACAAGCAGGGACAAAAGAATTATGCCCTGTTTTAGATTTCTGCAAGCATTCCTTTTTATTGTCAATATAAACTTTTTTATAACCCTTCTAGGAAGTCTGGGGTGTTTTAGATTGACACATTACGCAATTTGTTTGTATAATAGCACAGGGGTAAACAGCACAAACTGCGGTGAGGAGGAGAGCTTGTTAATGTCTGGGAGGAGATCCTGTGCTGAATCTGGGGACATGGCTGTGGAAACCGCTGAGCTGCATCAACACACTCTGACCAACAGGGGCACTTGGGGTCATTTTCTTCCTCTCCGCCTCCTTTTCTGGATCTCTTCTCCAGTTGTGCAGATGGAGAAGGAAACAGATCAATACCCATGTCAATACTGTTACTGGTAGTTCTTATTTTAGGTGGATCTGGAAGCTGGAAAGTAAGTGAAAGAATGAGAACTTTGTATTTGTGTGTGTGTGTGTGTGTGTGTGTGTGTGTGTGTGTGTGTGTGTGTGTGTGTGTGTGTGTGTGTGTGTGTGTGTGTGTGTGTTTATGTTTGTATGACACTGTCACTGCTGAGTGCTTGTACACCACGCATTAGTGTGGCCAAACCAAACAACCAGGAAAAAGAAAACACACACATGGGCTCTTGGGTGCCTGACGTCAGTTGTGTGCCCAGACGCACAACCATGTGTATTCACATGTAGGTGACATGTGTGCCATTTGACTAGTGTGAGCAGCAGCCATACATTTAAATAAAAGACCAGGCATAGGATGGCTCTCAGTGTGACAGTTAAGAAATCTAGCATTGGTATTCAATGCTAATTGGCTGTGATTGTGTGTTTGAATACTTGCGTTGGGAATTTCATCCCTGTTTTGTCAGACAGAGGTATCAAACATAAGGCCCGGAGGCCAATTCGGCCCTTTGGATACCTTTGGAGAATGTGAAGGACATACATTTTGGACTTTTAACTGTATTTTCACAAGTTTTACAGCTTTTCCTATTTATGAAGACCTTTGTCACATCCAGTTATACTAAATCAAAATAGTTAAGTTATACATATCTGTATTTTACACATTTACTACTTACAGTTTGACCCCATAGTTATGACAGATATTTTCCATTTACTACAGAGGCATGTAGAAAAAATGAGTGAGGGTAATTTCACTGGTCCAGCCCACATAAGATCAAAGTGGGCTGTATTGGCCCTAGATATAAAATGACATTGACAGCTGTGATCTAGGCTGTCTGCACCAGGGAAGCACATACTGTGCACATCCATGCTGTGTCCAAGAATCCATTAGCTTTAACATAAGGGCTTCACAGCAGATAGGGACATGGTCTGCACTCGGCCTCAGCTAAATACTATAAACCATAAACTTACAGAATATAAATGGCAAATTCTGGTTTGGGGGACTGTGTGTGCATATGCTACTGTGTGCATTATGAAGAAAGGGAAGGAGCAGTAGTGTCCTCTTCTTAAAACTATTTTCAAGTGTAACATGTCAATCATAAAACTCCTCGTGTTCTGTTTCGTATTTACGGACGATGTTCCAAAGGGACTTGTAGGAAAGCAGTATTAGCTGACGTGGGACCCTCCAACTTAGAAAGTCACGACTCCTGTTATGAAGTCAAACTTTTAGGAGTCTAGTGGGATTTGTTTAACGCAGGCCAGCGCACAATTGTGCAATGTAACCCCCCACCCCCAAACACAGACACACACGTATTGTTGTGATTTGCCAAAAAGCCCGGAAAATACGTTTTTGCATCTTTCTTTGTGCTTTTTAATCACAAGCAGCTCTGTCACAGCATCTTTAGCACAGCCACTATAAATGCCTCACATTTAACCCAGGAGGGAACTGTTGGACTTGGTCAGCGAAGAACAGCACCCTAATGGGCAGGGCGCCTGTCAAAGTCAATGCATAATAGCATTCAGGGGCGCACACAAACATACCCACACAAACACGCACACACGGGCAACAAGGTGTCAGAGAATCATTAAAAAAAGAAAAGAAAAGACTTCCCACCTTCTTTTTGCGGTGGCATGAGAACGCTGTTCAGTTTTTTGGGACTCGAACACACTCCCCGTCCCTCCAGGAGAGCCTGCAGGGGTCTGCTCTCCCCGGGCTGGTGCCGACAGGTCAAGCCGGAGCCGCAGCGCCCCGTGTACACTCCACACGGTTGTCCCTCTCCGAGGGCGCACGTCATGCAGCAGCCGCAGCCGGGCTCCTTCACCCGCTCCACACAGTCTTTCGGCAGCGGCTTGCACTGCAGGAGCGCGCCGGCGTCGCAAGGCTCACATCGAACCACGGGGCCCACAGTGCCGGCGAGCCGGGCGAATGCAGCCAGCGCGGCAACCAGACAAAGCACACAGACATCGGGCATTCTACCGATTAAGCTGGTCACAAAGGGACAGTATGTGAGTTGTCACGTAGGCTTAAGGGGACTCTCTGTGACACAGCGAGCTGGCTAGCCTTCTCCATCTGTATTTTCTTTTACGCGAAGTTCTCGTTTTTATACAGACAGAAAAAAACAGCCAACAGGTCACACCCTCCTCCGTATGAATAATGTAAATGGAGAGCCCCGATATGAGGGACCGCTATATCCAGTCTCGGGTGGAGGTGAGTGGGGGGCAGCCGCTGAAAACATTCAACTCTTTGAATCCTTTAACGTATTTTACTAAGTTCTGTTCATCTAGTGCGCTTCCAGCTCCAAATCTGCTCCGTCCATCTGGTTCCCCTGTAAAAGGAAAAGCCAAGTTATGTCAGCAGGTTGAAGCTGTTGGCTTTTTTATATACTGTTTACTAGTATAAATCACTTTCATTTTCATTTTGCAGATAAGATGACAAACTGCACCAAGGACAGTTCTCATGTGGTGACTGCTCCCAAAACTCCGGGTTTGGGAATTTGAGGGTTCTGCTCCACTGGTCCGATCTCCTGCTGGCATTAATCCTATGTGAGTGAGTGCCACTGGTGTTACCCCAAGCTCCCCCACCACACCCACATGCAATACTGATAAAACATTCCTCTGGGTAGGTGTATAGGTGGCCTCATACTATAACAATAATTTCTTTGCATATAGTGTTTGTATAAGTGTGACCGCATGCTGGACTGTGGGTGCAGCCAAAGAGGTATTGTTTAACTGCTCTGGTCTGCTAAAGCTGCAGAGATTGGATGCACATGCCAGCTACCAAGCACGTGCAGACCAGACTGCATACCTGACCCTTTTTCGCTCGGTATCCAGACCCCCTTGTGCCTTTCCTCCTGGATGCCTCCACCCTGTCATTGACCCCACAGGACTTCCAATTATTAAAAAGAAAATGTTGTGATTGTGCAGGCTCAGCATCTGCCCCCCTCTACGTTCAGCATATCCTTCTGTTCTGCAATAACAAACGCAAGAGGGGGGCACACGCTGAGAAAATAATGTAATAAGTATAGTCCGTTGTGTGATTTCCACCACAGAAGCAGAAAAAGTGTTGAGACTCCATTATGAAAAACAAGCACTAGGTAAGGAAACACTCCCAGAATAGCGAGAAAACGTCTCCAGCTGAGATTAGTTTTCTCATTACTTGACATGTTTTTTTCTCTTTTTGCATTTTTCAGCTTTTTTTGCATCTGAAATATTTAGATTCTGATCTGTGGCTTGTTTATTGTCTGCCCATCTGTCCAGGGTTGGGTTTAACTAAACGTACAGTTTAGACTAATTCAGCAGAAAGACACTTTTGGAAAACTGTGTCCACTTAGTATGAATACAGAAAACTTCTGGTTTGTGTCTATAAGGGGTGACCGGGTTCATTGTGATGCGTTGTTATTGTTTGGCTGGCTAAACCAGCCCTCATATAAAACATGTAAACAGACTTGATATGCTGTTCTCCAGTTTTATGACAATTTGCTTGATTAGATATTGCGAAACGAAAAACATATACAATGGCATGTGGCAAAGGTAAACAGACATTCACTGGATCCTCCTGATTTCAAGATTCAGGAGTCAGAACAGAGTATGTTGTAATTTGCCTCGGGACAGTTTGGGTATAATAAAATGATGAAATGAAATCAGATAACTGCTAGCAAAAACATGCACATCTCATTTCCTAAACCATATGTTCAACTTGTCTCTGTTGCAGTCTCAGCAAACTGCAATAAGAGATACTATTTGTCTCACTCAACAATCTTGTCTTGGTCTTGCATCTGCACTTTTGTCTTTCACCCTCTCTGTCTTCCTCTGCCTCGGGGAATCTGATATCCTCTGGTTATTAATCTCTTCTTTAAAGTGTCCCAGTCAACATTCCTTTGTGATACAGTTTCACAATGCAGCACATTTCAGGCCATAAATCATTAATTGGAAACACAAAGTCACTGATGGTCCTCAGTAACACTGGCACAATGTACTTTATAATTTGTGGTTTTGTGAAGCCCAAAGGTTCTGCGCTGATTTATTTATTTCCTTCTCCCAAGAGTGATTCAAGAAGTGAATTTCCTTTCTGTCAACATGTACTGTCTTCATATTCAAGCTATGCCATCAGCAGGCATTGCACTCACTGACCACATTATGACCTGCGGATCACTTTATATAAAAACACTCATTTTACATTCTATTCATAGATCACGTTGACAGCACTGTTACTTAGTGATATGTTACTTGACTGACTTTCAAGCCCATCACAGTGTGCTGCAGTTATCCTCTAGTTTGCTTACAGGAGATCTTGTTTTCTTATCTCTTCTTATTTTCTTTCTTTTTAATTTTTTTTATCAAGAAATAGTGGAAAGAATGAGATTGGCATAGATTTTGTTGGACTTTAAATGTGACCCACAAAAAACACTAGGTCAACTTGCTGTCAGCAATAATGGGATACTGGTGGAGCCCCTGCACTCAGTCTGTTTCAGCCCCCCTTGTGATTGGCTACGTGTATATGAAGTCTAAAGTGGTCGTAATGGTAACAGGAGCATTCAGAGCTGTGACCGTACTAACTGGAAGAGCGACTCCAGCAGATTCCCAAGAGAACACCAGAGGTCTCTGTCCAGAAGCAGTCCTAGGAACAGCAAAGACAGTGCACCGAGTTTCTGAGGGTCTGTTACATTACTGAAATGATGGCCAAAATTAAAATCATAAAAACAAGATATCAATTAATATAAAAAGTTCCTCTCTTGAAAAAAGAAATCTATCCCTCCATAGTCTTTTAAGAGCAACTCATTCTTAAAGGATGACTGAACAAACAACCTAAATTTACCTGAACTCTGCTGTTCCAATTTGACTCTTCATCACAGTAAAATTAGTTCAACACTTCCTCACATATTTTTGTTTTATTGTATCTTCCTATGGCATCCCAATGGGCGAAGTGAAATGAGAAAAAAAATAATCAGGCATTCCTTTAAGCAGCCAAATAAGGGTCTTTCTTATCAACAGAATGCATCCTCAAACTGCAGCACAAATATTTGAAGATTTTTTTGCTATGTAGTTCCACTTATTTGCACTGCTGAGCCACTTTCAATGTTAACTATTTTTCTAAGGTGTTGGGATGCTTTCCCATCAGAAGGATGATTAACATGTAATTTGTCTGAATTATGTTGACTGTGGCTTACAGAGAAAAGGCATAAATAATGTGTACTGCCAACAGCATGTTGAAGAAAATCATTTGGTGCTCTTTAACTCAACCCGGGTGCTGACAGCAAAGACAGGCCTCGTCCATCATGGTGGAACACGTAGATGGGCTAATGAAGCCGGGATCTTTTCTGCAGGCTGATAATTGCTTCTGGGCTGTTTGGGGCCTCAAATGACAAGACTGTAAAGCATGTAGTAAAATCTGGTAAACTTAGAAGAATGTAGGGATTTCTTGGTGGATCATGGGAATCTGCTATCCCTATCATAATCAGAACTGACATTTAACATTACTGTTTAATGCTTTTAGCTGTCTTTTGACTTCAGCAAATTAAAGAAGAAGGGATGTAACCATATGTTGGATGCCAACTTGGGTGGCAGACATCTGCCTTTGTTAACCACCATCCTTGGGCCCTATTAATTTGGCTGTTTTGAGGTCAGGACTGACAGTTGAATTGTTTTCCAGAAACTTAAAGGCCTGCAGTTGATGTTACTGTAGTCACATCAGTTAGAGTTTCTCTTAATGTTCCCTGATAGTTTTTCCCACTTGCATAGACATGACTCTTCCACGCAGCAACCAGAGTGACATAGGGATGTACATTCTTAGAAAGCATAGTGCTGACTTTTGAAACAATATACAAAAATAGAATATGTTTTTTTGTTATTTCACTTGCAAATTTGTGACACAGGTTTTTCTTCAATAACATAATGGAGGCCTTTCCTAGAGACAATGGTACAGCTTTTTGTTGATATCAGTCAGATGCCAAGCATGCTTTCAAAACCAGCCCTTCTTTTATTGATTGTTACAATGGGGGCTGCACTTCAGGAATGAACTCATATTTGTATCTGTTTTCAATAAATTGATGGAATGAGCATGGCTTGACGGCCCTCTGTCACTGTCTGCGTGACATGTGCAGAGAAACATCTGGAGGCAAGAAAGAAAGACGAGAAGAAGAATGTGGGGAGTTAAAAAGGTGAAGGAAGAATAAAAAAAGATCACAAGCTCTACATTTTTTAAATCAAGGAAACTACATGTGGGAGCAAAGAGACGCAAAGAAGTTAGGGTTCGCGTATGTGTTATGATGTGTTTGCGGTGAGGTCTGTGTCTTTTGTTGGGCTCTGTTGAACTAGAGTTTGGTATGCCTGGCAGCTCTCAGCAGGAGGTCCTGCCCAGCAGAAGCTCACTAATTGTACAAACAGGCAGTGTGGCACCTTGGATTGGACTTGTGCCTTGAGGCCAGGTACAGCATGCTTTGGCATACTTTCAAGGAAAGATCAGAGTCATGTGCTCACAAGTGCTGATTGTCTTCAGGTCAGAAGTACTCCCACTGCGAGTTGGCGGAGGTAGGAGGTTGCTATGGGAAGGAGATACACGGCTAGACAATCTTGCCTGGCACTCTCAGGTTGACCAACTCAAGTGACACTTTCCTGAGAGTGGGCCAATTCCAGGCTGCTAAGAGGATCAGTTTCCCCTTTCTGCCATGACACACATACTCAGCTAGCACTACTCAGTAATCTTCAGGATTGCTGTTCATCAGGCACCAACTTTTCAGACAATTTTCCAAGCTTTCCAAAATTAGTGGGGTTTTGCAGTATGGAATCTGGACTCAGTCTAACGGAAACAACAAAAACACAAGAAACTCTACTGGTCAGAAGCAGGCAAAGGTCTGCTAGAGGAGCAAAATAGATTTGTGAGGTAAGGTATTGGAATCGGTTCTATAGAAAGGGAACATCCAGACAGAGGAAAAGCATTATGATATAGTATGTGACGTAGAGACGTGTCTAATCTTGGATCTTGGTGTAGCACAGCTTGCTCTGGGACTTCACATGCAGTCACATGACAGCTGAACAGGCAGGCTAACAAATCCATTAGCAGAATCTGTGAATGGGTATTTGGGACAGAGAAACCATAATACCACCGTGGTATTATTACAAGACCCAAATCACATAAAAGTAATAATAACACAAATCAAATTAATTTACTTAACACCATAGACAATTGCCTTCAGATGACCCCAAAGATAAAAGTGTTAAGGGGTCAGATCGGGAGACCTTGGGGGTGTCATGTTTTGGCTGTGCGCAGGCAGGAGAAGGACCCAAACGCAAAACTCACCACACAGGAATTAAACTCAAAAAGCTGCTTTATTGCAGAATGGCACAAAAAATAACAAAACTAAACTGGGACATGGATAAACTGACACATAGGGAAAGACAGCCATGAGGGAGACTACAACACTGACAAAGAGAAACACAGGGCTTAAATACACTGAGGGATAACAAGGGAATGAGCCACAGAAGGAGAGCACAGCTAGGAGTAATCAGGCTGGACGAGACAAGGGAAGCAAAACTAGAAACGCTGACATGAGACACACTGACTGGAAACACACTGACTGAACTCTAAACATGTAAACTTAACAGCAACTGGGGAGACAGAACATGGGAACCTGAAACATGGGACAGAAAGGCACAGTAGACACAACGTGAACATAACAACGCCACAGGGAAAGAGTAAAACAAAACACAAAACCTCTTAGAAAATAAAATAGGAAACCTAATGAAACGCAGACATGACTACATGAACTTGACAATATAACAGACATGAAACACATGAAGAGCAAGGAAGACTTAACAGGGGTTGGAAGACACAAGGGGAATCTAATAACAAATGAACTAGAAAACCTAATGAGCTTAACCATATACTATAAACATCAAAATAATCTAAAACTCAAAACGCTGGGTCATAAGACCCAGGGTCGTGACAGGGGGCCATTCAACTGGCCCACGACGACCAATCTGCTTTCCAGGAAACTGTTCATCTAGGAATGCTCGGACCTGGCACCCATAATGTGGTGGTGCACCATCTTGCTGGAAAAACTCAGGGAACGTGCCAGCTTCAGTGCACAAAGAGGGAAACACATCATCATGTAGCAATTTCAAATATCCAGTGGCCTTGAGGTTTCCATTGATGAAGAATGGACCCACTACCGTTGTACCCCACATACCACACCAAACTAGAGATGGCACGATACCACTTTTTTATGTCCGATACCGATACCGATATCATAAATTTGGATATCTGCTGATACCGATATGAATCCGATATAGTGTTTTTTAATCAACAAAACTGTTTTTTAAATATCTTGCTGCATTTTGTATAAGTTCATACTCAAGTTTAAAACAACAGCTACACTAAAGCTATTCTGTTATACCTATATGCAAAAAAAAAAAATTTCATAGTTCAGCAATACTGATCAATCTAATAAACTTAAACCTACACCATCCTCCCTATTCTGGTATTTTAAAGAGTACTTAGCATAAATATTAAGCAACCTAACTAATAGGGTTCCAACTCCCAGCAACAACAAAAATAAAAAAATAAAAAATAGGGAACCACCCCTCACGCTCCACCTCATGATGCTTAATCAACGTAATCAACCTTAATTTGATGCAGTGTGAAAAAAAATACACAGAAATCAATTATTTTTCAAGAAATATTAAATAGATTCAACATCTTTCTTCAACAAAATTGCAGACTGCACAGATGGTACCTTCCCAAAGGAAAAAGTACTATAGCTTACTAGGGTATATATATTAGACTTAATAGTTACTATATACAGTAATGGACTTCTATACATTTTGCATCAAATTAAAACTTTGGCTGTCAGATAATTATTTATTAAAAGCTAGACATTTTAAATGAGAATAAGAAAGAAAAGTATGTCTTTGTGCCCCCTTTTCCCTGTTAATGCCCTATCGGCCCCCCTGGCTAAACTTTGCTAGATCCGCCCCTGCACAGTTACCAGCGTCAGCTACGTAGAAAAAGATCCTCGAGTAGAAAGTAATAATAAATAAATTCTAACAACAGCTGATCAAGCTTAAACGTGCTGCTGTTGTTCAGCCGCTGGTTTCCTCTTTCTGGTGCAACGTGGGCCAAAAGCAAACTAGAGACACGGACTCGCGACAGAAAAGCCGATCAGCTGATCGTTAAGCAGTTTCATGATTGAAGTAGCAGCAAGAAGAGGCAGTCGCTTGTTAAGCTTAACGCAGGAATGCTTTACAAACATTCAGAGATGGACTTACACACTTGCTTTACTTCTCTCGGGATAACTTTGTCGGAGATGAAATGCCGGGTTGCTAGCGAAGCTCCACATGCTATCCAGACCACTGACAGGTCCCGCATGCCACAGCCGCTCTATCACGTGATGCATACTGCTCCGACGTGCTAACGTTCTGAGGTGAGTTACGGCGTGTTGCAAGTTTTGTGAGGTGCTTTCGTGATATTTAATGGATCGGATTACATTTTTTATTTTTCTCCGATATCCGATCCAGTAATTTAGGTCAGTATCGGACCGATACCGATACGTAATATCGGATCGGTCCATCTCTACACCAAACCATCACTTTTGTTGTTCCAACAGTCTTGGAGGGATCCATCCAATGTGGGTTAGTGTCAGACCAATAGCGGTGTTTTTGTTTGTTAACTTCACCATTCACATAAAAGTTTGCCTCATCACTGAACAAAATCTTCTGCGTAAACTGAGGGTCCTGTTCCAATTTTTGTTTTGCCCATTCTGCAAATTCATCTGGGTCATCCTCGTTGAGATGCTGCAGTAGCTGGAGTTTGTAAGGGTGCCATTTTTGAGTAGCTAATATCCGCTGAAGGGATGTTAGACTAATGCCACTCTCCAGTGACATGTGGCGAGTGCTACGCTGTGGGCTCTTGCTGAATGAAGCTAGGACAGCCACTGATGTTTCTTCATTAGTGACAGTTTTTTTTGCGTCCACATTTTGGCAAATCCAACACTGAACCAGGTTCACGAAACTTAGCAAGCAGTTTGCTAATTGTAGCATGGGAGATGGGTGGACTCGTAGGGTGTCTTGCATTGAAATCTGCTGCAATGACCTGGTTACTGCATTCACCAGATATCAACACAATTTCGATCCGCTCCTCATGTGTTAACCTCTTCGACATGTCAATGGTTGTGAACAAAGAGAAATATGTCTGTGAAGGTTCTCAGTCATCCAGGTCATCGTAGTCAAAGGAGCTTGCAAAGAAAAGCGTCTGGACTTCTTTAAGTTACTTGAAGACGTTTCACCTCTCATCCGAGAAGCTTCTTCAGTTCTAAGGTCAAATGGAAGAAGAAAACACACCTGAAGTCAGTCAGGAGAAATGGGTTAAGAACTTTTTAGACAGGATTCTCACTGAACCTGAAAAGAGAGTATTAGCCAAAGGACTCAATTTTGCCATTTCTCCACAACAGTTGCCCATAGTGGACCTCATCACAGCCACAGAATCTGCCATACGGATTAATAAATTATCACAGACAGAAGCATAGCAAATCAGGATGAAAGTCTCAGCCACGCTCTCCAGTGCCAAAGTCCCTCCATCCAACCTCACAATACAGGAAAAGAAGGCCGTCGCTTCCCTGAGCAAAGACCACAACATCACTGTTTTACCAGCTGATAAGGGAAGATGCACCGTGGTCCTAAACACTACAGATTACCATACAAAGATCACCACTCTCCTCAGTGACAACAATACCTACGAAGCCTTAAAGCGAGACCCCAGAAGCAGCTACAAAAAGAAAGTTAGAGCTTGCCTTCAAGACTTTGAAAAGGACAAAATTATTGACCGCCTTACATATCACCGCCTTTACCCAGGGGATGCCATACCCTGCATTTACGGACTTCCTAAAATCCACAAGGAAGCTGTCCCACTCAGACCCATAGTCAGTAGCATAAACTCAGCCACTTATAACATTGCTAAACACCTTGCTACCATCCTTGCTCCTCTCGTGGGGAACACCCCACACCACATCAAGAACTCCACTGACTTCACCGACAAGGTCCAGAAACTTACCCTGGATCCAGATGAAACCATGGTGTCCTTTGTAGTCTCTCTCTTCACTTGCATACCCACCACGGAGGCCGTGGAGACGGTCAGAAAACGACTACAAGAAGACAGCTCCTTGGAGGACAGGACCAACTTCACACCCGATCAGATTTGCACACTGTTAGACCTCTGCCTCACCACTACATATTTCAAATACAACAAAGGCTTTTACAGACAAAAACACGGCTGTGCCATGGGCTCCCCCGTGTCACCTATTGTAGCCAACCTTTACATGGAGGAAGTGGAAAGGAAGGCTCTTGGCTCTTTCAAAGGAAGAGTACCCAGCCACTGGTACAGATATGTAGATGACACCTGGGTCAAAATCAAGACACAAGAAGTGGAATCCTTCACTGCGCACATTAACGCTGTGGATAAAAACATCAAGTTCACCAGGGAAGACACAAAGGACAACTGTTTGTGTTGTGGCCATTTTTGTTGAATGTTTATAAAATGCAATTTGTATTCATTTTTGTTTTTTCTTTAAAGGTGTAAGAATATTCTGACCTGGTTTTGTTATGTAAATTTGTAATTAATTTTATTGGAGAAGCTTTTGGAAAGTGATTGGTTTATTAGCTTATGGACCCTCCCATTAATCAAGAGATTAAGAGCACCCCGGATGGGTGTGGTAAAGGTTTTTCGTTTTTTGTTTGCCAAATGTCAGATGGGAAGATGGGAGGGTTAGAAAATGATTTTTTGAACACTTTTGAAGTTGTTAAAGCAAATTAAGTTAACTTTCGTTTAATTTTAAGTTTTAATAAGTTATTTGGCTGATTTTTGTTTATAATTTTCCACGAAATAAACGGCATATGATTTTTAAACAATGGAGTCAGAAGTGCGTTCTAAAACAAACCTCCCGTTGCCACCCACGGCCTTTTCTTGGACCTTTTTGGTGTTTGGAACGTAAAAGGCCGCGACTTTTAAGTCAAAAAATCATTTTGACTCGCTTGGATGTCAACTTGGAAGATGGAAAAGCTTGCAAGATTGGACTTGGAAGATTGGATCTTCGCAGAATGGACTGAAAAAATAACGCAAAGTTCGTGAGTAAATGCGAAACTTTGTTTGGATCAACCGAGATGCTGAGCTGCAACTTGAAACATTTGTATTAAACAATTATCTTTTGGACCTTGTGAAACGAATTTTCTGGTTAAAATGGAGGAACAAGAAAGAGAGCTTTTTAATTTAATTAAAAAACGCAGAGCGAAGCTTGGCGTTCTGACAAGAAAACGAAATGACATTAATGCTCTCATTGATGCTGGAGAATCAAAAGCCTCCATAGATGAACACATAAGAACATTTAACGATTATTTGGGAGAGTTTATGGACTTACAGACTTCAGTTCAAAAATTGCTGAACGATGATGAAAAAGAAACAGATCAGCGATTGGTATGAACCTAAGCTGATCAGTTTTAAAGACTTTCTGCATGAAATCGACACTTGGATAAATGCAGACCCTGATCCACAAAAGGGTGAAGTTGCAGCCTCTAATGTTGAATCAAAGGTAGCATCTCATGACAGTGACATTGCGCCGCATGATAGTGTCTCACAAGTAGCGCAAGAAGCGAGCGACATGATTTCTGAACGAGTTGCTAAACCTGGCAGCAAGGGCTCTAGTAAAGCGCCCAGTAATGTTACTGCAGCCTTAAGTTTAAGGAGTAAAAGCTCGCGTGCGGCTTCAATGGCGCTGATGGAAGCTGAAGTGGAAAGAGCCGCTTTAAAAGCGGAGGTGGACGCACTGCAAGAAAAACATGCGCTCGAACTGGAAGAAGTTCAATTAAAAGCAAGAAAAGAAGCATTGGCTCTAAGAACTAAGTTGGTTAAGGCTGATGCAAAAAGGCAAATTCTCACCTCTGCTCAGGATCGGCAGAGCCTTGCATCCAGGGCTGAGGTTGAATCAGAAGGCGGGATTACAGCGCCTTCTGGAACATCTACTGAGTTCATACCTGCTGCTACAGCTCGAAAGGCTCCAAGAACAAAGAAAGCCCCTTTAGTTCATTCTCCTTTGCCAATGCCCCTAGAGACACATGCACCTGCTAAGGTCAAACCAGAAGGGGAAAGCCCAAGGCCAATCTCTTCACAGGTTGATGTTCACAGCAGTGCCCTAATAGAGATTATGAGAAAGCAAAATGAAATTACTCAGATGCTTGTAAACCAACAGAGGTTGTCACTGCTTCCAGCTATAGACATTCCTGTTTTTGGTGGTGATCCTTTGCGTTTTAGATCCTTTCTTAAGGCTTTTGAACAAGGAATAGAGACTAAAACTGATAATATGCAGGATAGGCTTTATTATTTAGAACAGTTTACTACAGGACAGCCCAGAATTTTAGTGAGAAGTTGCATGCACATGAGTCCACAGACAGCTTATGTTGAGGCAAAAAGGCAGCTTGAGTGGAACTTTGGTAACAGAGCAAAGATAACGTCTGCATTTATAGACAAGGCTCTTAACTGGTCAGTTTTAAAGTCTGATGATGCGTCAGCATTACGAGCTTACACATTCTTTCTAAGAAGCTGCTTCAACACAATGGATGAAGCTGGGTTTCTTGATGAGCTGGAAAATTCAACCAATATGAGGATTCTTGTTTCAAAGTTGCCTTTTAGACTTCGTGATAAATGGCGACTAATAATCGTTGATTTAACAGAAAAGTGCGATCGCAGAGCAGGATTTAAAGATCTTCTTGATTTTCTTGAAAAGCAAACAAGAGCTGCATTAGATCCTGTTTTTGGAGAGAGTCAAAACACAAAAGAAAAGATAGCTTCAAAACCATCAAAGACACCGCTTAAAACTAAAAGCAGTAGCTTTGCTACTTCTGTTGCTGTAGTTTCAGAACAGAACAATGACAAACCGGAATGGATTCAGATAAACCATGAAGATAAAGGGTTAGATCAAACTCGATGCTTGTTTTGTGACCAAACTCATTTTTTGGACGTATGTGACTCATTCAAACTAAAAGCCAACAAAGAAAAGGTGACATTCCTTAAGAGTAAAGGTTTATGCTTTGGTTGCTTAAAGAGAGGCCACATGAGTAAAGCTTGTCCACATCGTTTGACGTGCCACACCTGTAACAAAAATCACCCTACTGTTCTTCACATAGACTCAAAAGAATGGCAGTGGCAAGCAGCTAAAGCTGAATGTAAAGAATCATCAGTCTCAAATGCTCTTGTTTCTTTGAACTTTGGTAGCCATACTGGGGCCGGGTCTAATGAATGTGCCTTGTCAGTTGTTCCAGTAAAAGTGAAGTTGGAAAATGGGACGAAGGTTGTGGAGACGTACGCCTTTCTTGATCCCGGCAGCTCTGCAACTTTTTGCACTGAGGCGTTGATGATGCAGTTAAATGCATCTGGAAAGAAAGTGGAAATCATGTTAAAGACTATGGGTCAGGAAAGGCCAGTAAGTAGCTATAAACTTTTTGGTATGGAAGTAGCTGCTTTGAAACAGAATGAGTATTTGAGGTTGCCTGTTGTGTACACTCAAAAGTTTATTCCTGTCACTAAAGAAAATATCCCTAAAGAAGAAAACTTAAGAAAATGGCCTTACTTAAAGGATGTTGAGTTGACACCGATAAATGCTGGCATTGGGCTGCTTATTGGTGTAAATTCTCCCAAAGCGCTGGAACCTTGGAGAATCATTAACAGTGAGGGTAATGGACCCTATGCTGTGCTAACTCGTCTCGGTTGGGTTGTCAATGGGCCACTCAATCAGGGTAGTGAAAAGGATGAGCATGATGCTAGTTTTGTTCAGGTAAACCGCATTTCTATAAGTAGTTTAGAGGAAATGCTGGTTAAGCAGTATAATCAAGATTTTGTGGAGAACCAGTGTAATGAGCGTGCAGAAATGTCTGTAGAAGATAAACAGCTCAGGAACATAATGTCAGAGTCAGCTGTACTTAAGGATGGCCATTATTACTTGAAATTACCCTTTCGTAAACCTGAAGTAAGAATGCCAAACAACAAGCAGGTGGCTCAGCAGAGGGCGCAATATCTGCTAAAACGGTTTCAGAAGGATCAGTTATTCTTTGAAGAATACAAAGAATTCATGCACAATGTTAGTATGGAGGGACATTCAGAAATCATACCACAAGAACAGTTGAAGAATGAGGAAGGAAAGGTGTGGTATATACCTCATCATGGGGTCTACCACCCCCGCAAGAAAACACTGCGTGTTGTGTATGATTGTGCCTCAACATTTTCTGGAACATCACTGAACAAAGAGCTATTACAAGGCCCAGATCTGACTAGCACTTTATTAGGTGTGCTGATTCGCTTTCGGCAGGGTCCAATAGCACTTATGACAGACATTAAAGGGATGTTTCATCAGGTCAGAGTAGCTGAGGAACACGTAAACTTTTTACGTTTTCTCTGGTGGCCCGATGGTGACATCACAAAACAGCTGGTGGAACATAGAATGCTAGTCCACATTTTTGGTGCAGTATCCTCCCCCAGCTGTGCCACCTATGCACTACTAAAGACTGCTGATGACAACCAACATCTGTACCCAGAGGAGGTTATACATACAATCAGGCATAGTTTTTATGTAGATGACTGTCTTAAATCTACTCAGTCTGTTGAGCAGGCCATCTCACTTTATCAGCAGCTTACTGAAGTGTGTGCCAAGGGGGGATTTAAGCTCAATAAGTGGGTATGTAGTGATCGCTCTGTCCTCTGTCAGATCCCGGAGGAAAATAGAGCCACAGGTGTAAAGATGCTGGACCTTAGTCGGGATCAGCTACCCACAGAAAGAGCTCTCGGTGTGCAATGGGATATTGAACGTGATGTTTTCACATTCAGTATTGTGAACAAGAACAAACCACTTACAAGACGTGGTATTCTGTCCAATGTCAGCTCCATTTATGACCCTTTAGGTTTCTTAGCTCCAGTCATTCTGCCTGCAAAACAAATTCTGCACCATCTATGTAAACTGAGGTTTGGCTGGGATGAGACAATACCAGCAGAAATGGCACAAACTTGGCAAAAATGGGTTGAGGATTTAGTTCTTCTTAACAAGTTTAGTATTAGTAGATGTGTCACACCCAAAGGATTTGTGGAGATAAAAAATGCACAGCTGCATCACTTTTGTGATGCCAGTGAAACTGGGTATGGTGCTGTATCATATCTTAGGCTATCTAATAGCAAGCAGGAAGTGTGTGTTTCCTTTATTATTGGTAAAGCAAGGGTGGCGCCGTTAAAACAAGTCACCATCCCACGTCTTGAGCTGGCTGCTGCAGTTTTAGCTGTGCGCTTGGACAAAATGCTATCAGTTGAACTCAATCTTAATCTGAGTGAGTCAGTCTTTTGGTCTGACAGCACAACTGTGCTACAGTACATTGCAAACACAACCACACGGTTCAAAACGTATGCTTTGACAAAAGTTGAGCAGTGGAGGTACATCAGTTCAAAGCTGAATCCAGCTGATGCAGCCTCTCGAGGAATGACAGTTGGCTGTTTCCTGAAATCTTCCACCTGGATCAATGGTCCAGAATTTCTCAGTAAACCTGTTGTTCACTGGCCTGTAGGCATGAATTGTGTATCTGTCCATTTGGAAGCTGACCCAGAAGTAAAAGTGTTGTGTGCAGCTGTGCTGAAAGAAGATGTGTGTCCCACTACTAAGCTGCTGTTGTACTTCTCCAGCTGGACAAAATTAAAAAGGTGTGTGGCATGGATCCTGAAAGTAAAAGAAAGACTTAAACTGCAAACAAGGAAAAGACAGAAGTTGCTGGGCACGCACTGTGGAAGTCAAATATGTGTTAAGCAAGATGATAAATGGAACACTCTGCTCAAAACTGAGGATTTGTCCAAGGCTGAGGAAGCTATAGTGAGCTTTGTGCAGAGAAAACATTTTGCTGATGAAATGACTGCCCTAAACTCTGGCACTGTAAGGAAGTCAAGTCATCTGTATAAGCTTGATCCTGTAGTTGCTAATGGTGTCTTGAGAGTGGGTGGAAGACTGAGCAAAGCGGATTTACCTGAGGAAACAAAACATCCTGCAATTTTGCCAAAAGAAAGCCATGTTTCAAAGCTTATTCTTCAGCATATTCACGAAAAATTGGTCACAGAGGAAGAAATCACATGCTTTCAACACTTCGCCGTCAGTACTGGATTCCTCATGCTAATTCAGCAGCTAGAAAAATAATCAAAGATTGCATAGTGTGTCAAAGACAACGGCAAAAGCCAGGTGAGCAGAAAATGTCTGATCTTCCTATTGACAGAATCTCAGCTGATCTTCCACCATTTACTTATGTTGGTGTTGATTATTTTGGACCAATAGAAGTAAAGAGAGGCAGGAGTCTTGTTAAGAGATATGGAGTTCTCTTCACATGCCTAACCTGTCGTGCAGTCCACCTTGAGGTGGCACATACTCTTGATACAGGCTCCTGTATTAATGCCATCAGGAGATTCATCTGCCGCAGAGGACAGGTCAAAGAAATCCGGTCAGACAATGGAACCAACTTTGTCAGCTCGAATCGTGAGTTAAAACAAGCTATGTTAGAGCTAAACCAAAGTAAAATCCAAAAAGGCTTAGCACAGGATGGCATAAAGTGGACCTTTAACCCGCCCTATGGGGCCCATCATGGTGGAGTATGGGAGCGCTTGGTGCAAGAAATAAAGAGAATATTATGCTCTATCACAAATCAGCAAGTACTAGATGATGAAACCTTGCATACAGTTTTTTGTGAAGTGGAGGCTATACTGAATGACCGCCCAATCACACCTTCTTCTGACGATCCCAATGATGTAGAAGCTCTTACTCCAAATCACTTGCTCCAGTTAAAAGGCAAACCTGTGCTGCCACCAGGTTTATTTAAAAAAGAGGATCTGTATCTGCGAAGACGATGGAAACAAGCCCAGTATATTGTGGATCTATTCTGGAAAAGGTGGGTGAAAGAATACCTTCCTATGTTGCAGGAACGACAGAAATGGAACAAGATTCGTAGGAACTTTTGCATTGGTGATGTTGTGCTTGTTGTTGATGGAGCTGCACCAAGAAATTCTTGGCCCATTGGCTGCATCACTGAAACCATGGCCGAGCACACGGAGTAGTTCGCCGTGTTAGAGTTAAGACACGAACAAATGAGCTGGAGAGACCAATCAACAAAATATGTCTCCTGGTGGAGGCCATCTAGAGGAAACAATGAATGTTTGCCTCCAACTGAGCCAAGTTCTGGAACCTCTGGCTCTACATTTACACTGACACTCACTTTGCTCTACACTCCATTATGCAACATACACCTTTTTTGAATACACACAAAGCAAACACATGAACAACAGAGACTTGAAATCATAGAACATTGACCTTTCCTTTTGTTTGGTTTTTAAGAAGACTTATAAGGATGGACTACTGAAGAAAATTATTGGTATTGCATTTTGTGATGGCCACTTAGAAAGAATTAATTCATGTTACACAGGAATTAGGGGCCGGAATGTTGTGGCCATTTTTGTTGAATGTTTATAAAATGCAATTTGTATTCATTTTTGTTTTTTCTTTAAAGGTGTAAGAATATTCTGACCTGGTTTTGTTATGTAAATTTGTAATTAATTTTATTGGAGAAGCTTTTGGAAAGTGATTGGTTTATTAGCTTATGGACCCTCCCATTAATCAAGAGATTAAGAGCACCCCGGATGGGTGTGGTAAAGGTTTTTCGTTTTTTGTTTGCCAAATGTCAGATGGGAAGATGGGAGGGTTAGAAAATGATTTTTTGAACACTTTTGAAGTTGTTAAAGCAAATTAAGTTAACTTTCGTTTAATTTTAAGTTTTAAGAAGTTATTTGGCTGATTTTTGTTTATAATTTTCCACGAAATAAACGGCATATGATTTTTAAACAATGGAGTCAGAAGTGCGTTCTAAAACAAACCTCCCGTTGCCACCCATGGCCTTTTCTTGGACCTTTTTGGTGTTTGGAACGTAAAAGGCCGCGACAGTTTGCCTTTCCTGGACTGCGCTGTGCACATTGAAGAGAACGGCAAACTCAACATCGAAGTTTACCGGAAGCCCACACACACGGACCAGTACCTCCTGTTCGACTCCCATCACCCTCTGGAACACAAACTTGGAGTAATTAGGACCCTACACCACCGGGCAGAACATGTTCCCTCTAAGCCTGAAGGAAAAAAGAAGGAACACACACATGTAAAGGAAGCACTCAAAACGTGTGGCTATCCTAAATGGGCGTTCTTAAAGTCAGCAAAGAGGCACAGAAAAGAAGACCAGACACCAGCGAGGGAGGATAAGAAAGACAGACGGAACAACATTGTCATCCCCTATGTAGCTGGTGTATCAGAAAAACTCAGGAGAGTTTTCTCCAAGCACGACATCCCGGTGCATTTCAGACCCAGCAACACGCTCAGACAAAAACTGGTTCACACGAAAGACAAAACGCCAAAACACAGACTTAACAATGTGGTGTATGCTGTACAGTGCAGCGAGGAATGCCCAGATCTCTACATTGGAGAGACCAAACAGCCACTTCACAAGCGCATGGCACAACACAGAAGAGCCACCTCAACAGGACAAGACTCAGCAGTCCATCTGCATCTTAAGGATAAAGGACACTCTTTCGAGGATGCCAATGTTCACATTTTGGACAGAGAGGACAGATGGTTTGAAAGAGGAGTGAAAGAAGCCATCTATGTCCACTGTGAGCAACCATCTTTGAACAGAGGCGGGGGTTTACGACACCAACTCTCTGCCATCTATAATCAAGTTTTGAGATCCCTTCCCAGACGCCTTAACGCCCACTCACATCCTGGGCCATCTGATCTCAGGAATTCGCATGATAAGGTGGGGCCAGGTTTCACAATGAACTCACCCGAAACTCTGGCTGATTGGGACCCGCACCCAGTTTCACACCTTGGCTCAGGCGATTAGAGGATCATCAGGGGGTCCTTTTGTCCCTCTGTGGGGGGTTACTCCCACTAGGTTTATATCTGGGACTCTCCACCATTTGACCTTAGAACTGAAGAAGCTTCTTGGATGAGAGGTGAAACGTCTTCAAGTAACTTAAAGAAGTCCAGACGTTTTTCTTTGCAAGCTCCTTTGAACAAAGAGAAACTTGTAAATAACTCATGAAAGAATAAAGTTACGTTGAAACCAAGCACACCATTGTTTTTCTTGTGACATTACCAATAAGTTTGATGTGTCGCATGGACTCTTCCTATTGAAAAAACAAAAGTTGCATCCAAGATGGCCAACTTCTAAATGGCCACCATGGTCACCACCCATCTGGAGGAGTTTGCCCCCTCACATATACTAATGTGCCACAAACAGGACTTTAATATCACCAACCATTCCCATGTTATTACGGTGTATCCATATAAATGGCCCACCCTGTATATGTTGAAAATAACATCTTCAACATTTAATTCATTATTAGACTCAATTGGCTTCTCTCAAAATCTCATTCATTGTTTTAATCACACTCACACACACGTATGACATACAAACTGGATATGCAACAGTTTTTCCTGAAAACAGTCTTTTGTCTGATTGTTTTTTGATAATATTGAATTTTACAGTTATAGAATACACAGCATCTGACGTTAAAGCACAAGCACAAGCTTTTCTGGGAGTGCTTTAAGTGTGAGGAAGTGATTCCTCCACTGTGCTCTTCTTCAATGCCATGTGCCAGCACAGTGCAGAGCAGCTACCTTCACTCTCCTCTGACAGAGGTTGATTATCTGATTAATAGTGTTACATCCATACTGTGTGTACGTCCTTTTTCTCTGAAAAAGGAAGCCCCAAATGCTTGACTCCCTGTTAGAACTCACAAACACACCATAAAGCAGATAACACGTTAGCTGGAGAGGAAATGGACATCTCACTATTTATCACTGAACAGGAAACTGAAACAACCTTAGATTTCTTTTCAAAAGAGCTGAACACAGCCTTGTGAATAAAAGCTTAACCATTAGAGAAAAAAAAAGTTACTCACAGCCATCCCACAGACATGTCATTAATGTCATTTGCAAAGGTATGGTTTCAGTCAGGGTTAAGAATGCATCATAGCACAGAAACAGCTATGATGCATGACCTATGGTGAAGGTTACAAATAATTTTCTTATAGCATCTGACAGTGGACTCATCTCTGTGCTTGTCCTGCTTTACCTCAGTGCCATGTTCAATGCTGCTGACCACAATTTTTTATTACAGAGATTAGAGTATTTTAAATTATACATGCTTCCATTAGCAGGTATTATTTGAAAATGGTGCATACATGTAATTGCTATGTAGATGAAAAAGCTACTTTCCTCTCTTTTCTAAACAGGTTGCTCCAAATGTTTGATTTGGCAGAGTTTTGTTCTTTCTGAGACGACCACAAAAGGGATTTATGTTCATGGCTAGAATGACCCACCAACTTTTCACTTGCTAAGTAAATGTGTTAACCACTACACTATTGAGCATCACTACTATTACACTTCGTTCTCAGACTGCTGGCATACTTGTGGCTCCTAGGATATTAAAGTAAAATGGGAGGCAGAACCTTCAGCTTTCTGGTCCCTCTTTTATGGAACCTGCTCCCAATTTGGATTCAGGACTCTACTTTTAAGATTAGGCTTTTATGAAGCTTACAGTGAAGGCTTGTAGGTGACCCTGAACCCTTAGTTATGCTGCTATTGACCTAGGCTGCTTGGGTACTTTTGATTATGTACTGTTTCTTCTTCGCTCATTCGCTCTTTTCACTCTCTGTGTGCTTGTACAACACTGATGTACTTAATCATTGTCGCGGCGAGTGAGGTGAGCCGTGTGGAGGCAATGAAGGAGGATCCAAACGCAGGCAGTCGTGAAGGTGTGAAGGTGGTTTATTGAGCATGAAAGTAAATACAAACGGCAAAGGGAGCTATGACTAACTAGACTGGGAACAAACTAACTACAGAACACGAACCTGAACATGAGCAGAAACACTTAGCGGTTGACAGCAGGGAAACACACAGATGACGCAGGGTGGAATACACAGACGGACCAGCAACTACAATGACGGCAGACATGACTTAAATACACAGAGAATCACAGGGGAATTACACACAGGTGGTGGACACAGCTGGGAATAATCAACAAGACGAGACAAAGGTAAAACTGAACACACTCACATGAGACGCAGACCATCACAATAAAACAGGAACAAGCAACCATCACACTAAGACACAAACTCGACATAGAGAGACAGACAGAAAATGGCACATGGAGCTAGACAAATACTAAGCAGACACAACTGAAGAACAAATCCTAAACACCACAGAAACATGAAACTCAAATAATAAACATCATCATAATCAACACTACAAGAGAACAAGAAAACAATCCCTGATGCAAACTAAAACCAAAACATAATAAAACTCAAACTACTGGGTCCGACGGACCCAGAACCGTGACAATCATTAACAATTATTAAATTCTGGCTGTCTCTCCTATTGTTTACCTTTTATCCTGTCTCTCTCTACTTTCTGCTCTTTCAGCAGATGGCTGCCCCTCTCTGAGCATGGTTTTATTCTGCCTGAGGTTGTGTGGGAAATTTGATCAAACCTTATTAACATTTTTCAACGTGAAATGTACAGTATTTCAGAGAGAGAGAGAGAGAGAGAGAGAGAGAGAGAGAGAGAAAATTGACACTACTCACACACCCTCCTGGAGGGTGGGGACTCCCTGCCCCCCTGGTTCACACCTGTCAGCAATTATTCAACTGGGTACAATCAGTTGTTTCCATCTGCCTTAGGGTGTACCCTAAGACAGGGGGGGCTGTCTTAGGGTACACCCTGGATAGGTCACCAGGGTTTAAAGCTGAAGAATTCCCTTGTTCGACAGCAGTCCGATCAGACACCACTACCCGTGGTTTGGCTTCTTTGTGCTGTTTTGCCTTGTGGATTTTTGGGGTTATGTGTTGATTTTTTTAGAACTCACCTCACTTCCCTCTGTGCTTTGTGACTTTGAGATATTGCAGTGGAAACAAACTAAATCTGTTGACTTACCTACTTGTCTGCTGCCTCATTCCCTCATTCCTAAACAGCTTTATTAATGTGTCAGCCCTTAATCTTCACAGTTAACCTGTTGAACTTCTCTGACCAGCATTTAAATCAAAGGCTTGATTTAAATGCGCTTAGTCTTGACACAGTGACAGGGTGAAAATGTCAAATTGATTTCAGATGAGACTGGCCAGACACTCTTGAACTGATGGAAAGGCAACAATAACTCAAATAACCACTCGTTACAGCTAATTTATTAAGAAGAGCATCTCTGGACACATCTTGTTGTACATGGGTTACAGCAGCAGAAGACCACATTGGATGCTGTTCCTGTTAGGTAAGAACAAAAAAGAGGCTACAATTTGCACGAGATTACCAAAATAGGAAGATAAAAGATTAGAAAATTTCTGTATGCACTGATTAGTCTGAATTCTGCTGTGACATTTAGATGGTAGTGTCAGAATATGTTGCAAGGAACATGAAAGCATGGATCCATCTTGCCATATATCGACTGTTCACGCTGGTGGTGGTGTAATGATGAAGGCAAAAGTTGGTCCAACCTCGTACTAACTAGCAAGGTTTATCTAACAAAGTCGCCAGTATGTGTTCAGCCTATGCATGCTGTTTCAAAAAGCAACAATGTTTGCAGACGCTTCTTCTTCAACCTTTAAGAACTTCAAATTTTATGAAACTTTAACACGTTACATTTCATGTAAAGTGTTATTCATTTTGGCATTAAAGGTAAAGCACCATTTGGTGTTTCAAACAGGTGAATTCTATTAAAAGGAGTGAATGTTTAAAGAACATAAGCTGGATCACAAATCACCTGGTGGATGTTACACAGAGATGTGTCAATCTTAAGCTCATTCCTTGTTGCAATGCTCCTTGATAACAATTTAAATTAAAAGAGTTAATGAGGACAAACAGACAAAGACTTGACGTTGACCATAAGATGAATAGACTTCACCATGTAAGATCTCACAGAGGTAAAGTCTTGAGACTTGCACAAAAGCATTGCAGTGACTCAAGTTTTAATCCAGAGAAAACACTAAAACTGTCAGTGAAGAATTGTGACTTGACTTTGACTCACCCTAAAAAGGCTTTAAATACAAGTGTGGAAACAGGCATCTCAACATCAGTATGCTTTTTGCAATTTGGGACGACCTTTTAACATGTAATAATTGGGAGCTAATGACAAGTAAAGAGAAAATTAAGGTTCTGTGGCAGTGTGTTGGCAGTCCATGGGCAGCTACAGACGATCCATCTACCTGCAGGGAGTGTCTGTTGTCAGGTGGGGGCAGTGTAAAAAAATATATAGTAAAACTAGTCTGGGGGCTACTCGTCTTTGTGATGTTGTTGGCCCAAAAAACAAGTTCCAACATACCAAGTGTTTAAAAAAAATGAAAAGTGTCTGGTGCAGCCACTGTCTGTACCTTTCACTCTATTTTTAATCTTTGATCTTTATTTTGTGCTTCACCTATTGCTAAAGAACTCTAATGTGGCAAAGTTTCTGATGTTACTATATGGTATCACCAGCTAGCTCTTATTGGCAGTAGTTCCCAAATTTTGTTTGACGCTCATTTCAGCCCAATCTGAACAAGACATGTAGTTTGATTTGCAGTTTTATGCTGGCACGACTGCTTAAACTAAAAAAAAAAAATGCAATGATTTAGGATGTCATGTTCAGGTTTGCTGGCTTTGAAATTTTACCTTGGAGGAGTAAAGTTGTGACCCCTGGATGTTGCTCTATTCACATTATGCAATGTGCGTGTTGGAATTTCGGAGGATTGCATGGGTGCACATTTCCAATGGGTGTGTGTGTGTGTGTTGTTAAGTTATGCTCCATCTATTTATTCCTGCCCTGTCCATTCTGCTGCTATAACAATCTGAATTTCCCAACTCTGGGAATAAAGTTAATCTTATCCTAAATATTAAGAGGGTTATGGATTTCAAATTAAAAGACCTCTTAAAAAAACCTGTGTTTCTGATAAAATGTTACTGCTCCAGAGTGTGCTGTCAAAAACATCAGAGTGTAGGCCATTATGTATGAGTGTAACACTTTGTATTTTGACATACATTGGGGCCTGATCTGACACTGAGCAGTTGTGTGTTTGAATTGGGTAAAAAGCAGCATGTCCTTCGCACCAGTTGCAGAGTGGATCTGTCTAAACCCTACCGCCTGCTAAACCTGTGCGTCTGACATGCTGTTTGGATTGTGGGTAACTGATTAGGTCAGGATGTGGAGCCCTTTACACCACAATGTTTCTAAACTCTTACAGTCATCCAACTAACAGCTGCTCAGTCCACCTAGCCATGTTCTTATGGATGTCTTCCATCTTCTGCATGTGAAGGGACTTACAGGCTTTAACAGAAAATTTTGGTGGGGCGCTGCCGCAATGTTCCACCTGTAAGGTAATGCATGGCACTCACTTTCTGACATCCATTCCTCAGTTTTTGCTATTATTAGAAGCTCTATGTTCCTAATAATATTGTACATGTATTTGTGTGCATGTATGTGCTACCTGTAAAGTGCAATTTTTTTTTTTTTTGCCATGAAACTAGAATGCTTCTTTAAAGGTATAGTATGTAACATTTACACATGTTATTGCCACAGGCTCCTAAGAACAAATTTAGTCAAGCCTGAATAGGCCAGAGGTCCCCTGTGCGTGAAAGACACAAAAAGATGTTACAGCACAATACTTTTCTTTGTTGCTCCCAAAACCATTTTAGTTCTGTGACGCTACAAGCATGGCACACCTATTTTGGGTAGCTTCTCATATTCTTCTTTGTAGAGCCTGTAAAGCTGCTTCAGGCTGGATTTGTGTACAACCATTTACAGATGAGAGATATTTAACTGGGTTTAAGTCTGAGCTCTCAGACATTCACAGTGTGCAGAAGGTCATGAACCTGTGCACCAGTCTAAGGTCCACAACAACTTGGACCAGAGAAGATTAGCACCAAGGATGTCTCTGTACATTGCTGTATCTTTCCTTTGACCCTAACTTGTCTCCCAGTTCTTGCCACTGAAAAACATCCCCACAGCACAATGCTGCTACCACCATGCTTCCACTGTAGGGATGTATTGGCAAGGTGATAAGTGGTGCCTGGTGTACCCCAGATATTCACGCTAAACAGTTCAATCTTTGTTTCATCAGACCAGAGAATTTTGTTTCTCATTATGTGAGACCCCTTCAGGTGCCTTTTGGCAAACTCCAGGCAGAGTGTCATGTGTCACTAGAAAGCGGCTTCTTTCTGACCACTCTACCATACCAGCCTGATTGGTGGATTGCTACAGAAATGGTTGTCCTCTGGAAGGATCGCCTTGCTCCAGAGAGAGATGCTGAAGCTCTGTCATTGTGACCATTAGGTTCTTGGTCACCTCCCCAAATAAGGCCCTTCTACACTGATCAGTCAGATTGTGCTCACTGGGACCTTCAGAAATGTTTCCGTACCCTTCCCCAAATCTGTGCCTTGATACAATCATGTCTCAGAGGTCTACAGACAATTCCTCTGACTTCATGGCTTTGTTTGTGCCTCAGCATTCATTGTCAACTATGGGATCCCACATAGACAGGTTTGTGCCCTTCCAAATCACATCCAGTCAACTGAATTGACCCTAAGTGAAATCTAATCCAGTTGTAGAAACACCAGTGGAAACAGTGTGACCCGGGGCGCAGTTTTGAGTTTCATGGCAAAGGCTGAAAACTTATGTACATGTTGTCTTACTTTTTTATTTATTTTAATACATTTTTTTCAAACAAACCTTTTCACTTTGTCACTATGGGGTCTTTTATGTAGAATTTTAGGGTGAAAAATGAAGCGAATAAATTTTTGAATCAGACTGTAACAAGGCAAAATGTGGAACAAGTGAAGCACTGCAAATTCTTTCCAGATGGATAGTATTCGTCTTCATTCAGCAGTTAATAACATAACTGAATGTATTTTAATTTGTTACCATGACACTTATTGCTATGTTCTACAGGCCATACTCACAGGCTATCTGGGTGCAACTGTTCTCTTGTCCAGTTCATTGGACCACTGTTATGATCATTGCATGCATACTTCAAAGGGTGAGCCCAGATTAATTTCAGCTGGTGTCAGGCATAGTATGCATGTAATGTGATTACAGTATTTTCCGCACTATAAGGCACACTTAAAAACCTTTAATTTTCTCAAAAGTTGTCAATGCACCTTATAATCCGCACTGCTTGATGGATTTTCGGAGCATTACAGCTACCGTAGTCAGGAGCCTCGCGGAGTAATCTGGGACCAAAACTCCATCCGCCTCAGGTCCCAAAGTCAAACGAACACTGCGGCATCGCTGAGAATTAAAAACTGTCTAAATTCTTTCATCTTTAATAAAATGATCAGCGTTACTGCTTTACAAGGTGAAACAATTAAGTTTAACATCCAGGCACCCATGAAAACAGAATTTATTACATTTAACGGAGTTAGAAGTTAGCAGGAAGTTAGCTCGCTAGTTTCCAACTAAACATGATATAGCATATTCTGACTGAGAGATTTCTGAAAAAATTAACACTCACTTCCAACATAAATGAAGACAGAAAACTAAACAGCAGCATGTTTGTAGGGTTACTGCAGTTGGACTAGCTGGTATATAATGATGTGCTATGTGATCGCTAGCGACACAGCTATGTTAGCATAATATAAACAAAGTTAAGCTGGAGGATGAACGCTAACTTTTTTCCACTGGATAACAGTTAACGTGAGGGTTCCTGATGGTTAGGGACAAAGGCAATTGCATGGCAGGATGCTGTAAATGGACCAAACTTCAGTCGAGAGAACAACTGAGATAATCCATCCACAATATGAGGTTAGTCATTAATATACTGCAACAACATGGGAATAGAGCAGCTGCAAGAGAATTCAACATTAATGAATCAATGGTACGGAAGTGGAGGAAGCAAGAAGAATGAGATGAGTAAAATTTGACTTATCTGACTGTTTTGTTTTGCCTAATGCGGCTTATAATCCGGTGTGCCTTATGGTCTGAAAAATACGGTAATATCCACGTGAGAGCATAGATCTCCAGGGCTTTCTCAATGGCCGCTGCCTCTAGAAAAAAATGTCAAATAATTAAGAAACATGTGAGTGGACAGCAGACTGCTACTTCCACAGTTAAGCTATAAAATGCATAAAATCAGGGAATTCATGCTATGTAACACTGAATGACTTTGCAGTATTTCTATCTAAGCTTTAATTTTTCTTTCTTCCCTCACTGCAAGCTGGTCACAGCAGACGACTGCCCCTTCCTGAGCCTAGCACTGCGGGATATTTCTTCCTGTCAAAAGAGAGTTTTTTCTTCCCGTTATTGCCAAGTACTTGCTCAAAGGGGGTTGTCTGATTGTTGGGGTTTTCTTTGTGTTATTGTAGGGACTTTAACTTACAAAATAAAGTCCCTGGAGGTGACGACTGTTGTGATTTGTGGCTATATAAATAAATATTACCTCTGCAGTGCAGCTTAGAACTTGTGATCCTGAAAAATTTGCTCTGTAAAACCTGATTTAACAGTGAAAACTGTGCCTCTGAGTGTCAGCTTTTGTAGCTTGTGTTTCACTATTAGGTCTTGACTGACCACTGGTAGTCATGGAATATTAATGGAGTACTGCTTTTGGGCCATGTTTGTAAATTTGTGCTACTCTCCAGCTTTGGAGGCATGTCTGTGGATCCTCTGAAGGCTCTTAATAAACCTGAATGGCTGAAAGCAAAAAATGCAACTTCAGCATCTTTGGACACTTTTGACAAACCAGGATTGGGCTTCACTGGTGAATCTGATTAATAACCGCTTACAGTCAGTCATGCCTCTGGGCAAATCAAACATGTCAAATGCATTTTTTCTGGCATTTATGGACGAGTGTTGGAGTAGTGCTGAAATGTGGAACAAGTCTGATGACCTCACATGTCTTTTATTAAAAAAACAAGGAAATAATGTGCTTTCTTTCAAGAGGACTGGCTTTGAGGCTGGTCTTTACTCTGTGAGGTTAAAAGTAAAAGTGTGTGTCACATGCCAGAAACAGGACAATCTGCAACCTTGCACATCAGATCAATTTTTAATGTGAGGCTGTTGAAGAAAATAAGTCTTGTAGGCTCCACGCTGCTTCACTACTCCTTCTTTTCATTTAATCTTGACTAAGTAAACCCTTGAAGGAAAAGTTCCACACAGTGTGTGTTTTGTAAAAAATAAAATAAATAAAATAAAAAACTACCTTATTCATGTGTCAAGTTGAGTTGTGAAGATTGTTTAAAGGAACAAAAAGAGTGACCATGGGGTGGTGGTGGTGGTGGTGAGGGGGGTGTAAATGGTTCCCCAGCTCATGGCTTAGCAGAGATGCTGGTTGAGACAGTGGTGGTGGTGGGGAGGAGTGGCAGTAAAAGGTTGGTAAAGTAAATAAAGTGGGCTCCTTTTGTCAGCAATGGAAAAAGAGAAGAACAGAAATGTAATCTCACTCCGGCTTTTAAATCCTAACTCCCATGCGAGACCTCGAGAACACATTTCCCATCAAGTGGCAGATTAATCTTGTGTAACTCATGCGCGGTCATATCCTGTCCTCTCACAGTGCTGGGAAGGCTGCGTGGGAGAGATGACAGGCGAAGATGCTAGGAAAGGCTTAAAGCGTGCATAGTATTATCTGATTTTTGGGGAGTGTGGGGGAGAGCAATAATAAAGATGCCAGGAGTGAAACTAAAATCACTGTCTCCAGCCTCCTATAACTTGTGTTTCCATGCCACCTGCTCTGCATTGTGCAGCTGCAGAATGCTGGAGTGTTTGTACAAACCTTGTCAGGATAAGTCACTTTTAACAAAATCTAAATCATGTTAATGGATAATTTCACAGATGTTCCAAACATGGCAAGAACCTGTTAGAAGTAAAAAGTAAGTTGCATAATGTCAGTCTGTGATAATCCTCCAGTGCTGACAGATGATTTACTTTTAGTTCTTTTTACTTTTACAACTCTTTTTTTTTTTTTTTCATTTTATTGCCTCTGCCTAGGATGTTGTGTGACTGGTTTGGCTTGTGTGTTTGTCTGTGTTAGCAGGATTACCTTTTCTTTCTTTTTTTTAATCAGTGCAAACTAATAGGGTGATTAACGTTTTAAGTACATGCAGATGCAGAATTTCTTTTTTTGAAGGATTCTTTAGCTTTAAGAAGGCAGAATTCAACATTTCATGACATAGCTTTACACAAACTCATCAGTCAGAAAATCAGTTTGATGTTATCAAGGAAAATATCTCAAACTAATCTAGTTCACTGTTCTCCACCAAGGAAGTTTTTCACTGCTTCTAATGTGTTACTCCACCTATGCCTGCTAAATGAAAGGAGATTTCAATCGTGCCCTCTTGTGTTTGTTCAGCTGTAACCGAGCAGCAGGGCTGCTAGTGCTTTAACCAGAATAAGCTTCCTTGCCATCGGTCTTCGATACGCTTGGGGTCTGCCAGCCTCTATCCTACTGTGGTTTTACACAAGTTACCACTTGTTAGAAAACTTTGGTTGCAGACTGACGAGTTCTCATCTACTTGCTGTCATCACTGGTGCTACTGCTCTGCTCCACCCCATCCCCTCTCACATCAGAGTGAAGTTGACCCCCCCACAAACATTTGTGCTGGTTTGTGCTGCAAAAATTGTTGTTTGTGCCACTATCATTTAAAAGATATTGATAAAAGTTTCTAGGTGTGCCATGCTTGTAGGTCATCCAAGGTCAACCAACCATTAACCTTTGATGACCAAACTCATCAACAGAACCTCTGATTCAGGTCCGACCGATACTCACCAAGTGGCAGGCCTTTTTAAATGTCTTCAGAAATGAAAGTAAAACTGACTGACATAATATTTGTTTGATTTGATAAGTGTGTGTGTGTGTGTGTGTGTGTGTGTGTGTGTGTGTGTGTGTGGTGGGGTAGGGGTGGGGGGGCTGGTTGACCTCTGATGACCTCTAGAAACTTTTCTTAATATCTTTAAAATGATAGCAGCACAAACCATCACCAAACGCAACAAAAACGTCTGTCACCACAAAATGTTTCAAATAATGAGGTCCGCATGTCTATCAACGCAAACTTCAAACTCCTCCAGTCAGTTGGTTTCCATGGCTCTTTATGACATAAGTGGTAGGAGCTTTATACCGTTGTCTCACACCAACACATTCTCATCCCAATGTGTAAAATACAGACGATTGTGATAAGTCGTCTTTACCCTTTGGGAATGAGAGCGGGTTGAAATGAATTGATGTGTTTTTCGTGCCAAGTAAAAATAATAAACCTAATAAAGCATTATGTACATTAAATCTGTTCATTTTCAGATCCTGAGTCACTAGGGAAAACACTATGTGATGGCCACTACATCAAGCTATTTTATTGTTGACTTATCAATGAGACTTTTTTATTTTTGTGTTCAAATGAGCAGCTGGAGCCTCTTCTCTAAGCGTGTCTTACCGCCGCAAGCTGGTTTATATATATGTGGAAGGTTACCTTTTGCTTCACTATGAGACGCCTAGGGGCGTGACAAGTTGTCCGTATTTTTGCGTTGGGAATGAGAATGCTCTGCTCACACAGCTTTGACTCAAAATGGCTTGTTTCAGACTATGGTAAATGGACTGGTTCTTATATATTGCTTTTCTATTCTATCAGACTACTCAAAGCTTCATTTACCCATTCATACAATGTTTTTTCTATGAAAGTGCATTCTATCTAAGATTCACACTTTAATGGACGCATTGGAGAGCAACTTGGGGTTCAGTTGCTTGCTCAGGGATATTTGTCACACAGACTGGGGCAGTCAGGGATCAAACCACCAACCTTCCAAATAGCAGAAAACCTGCTCCACCTCCTGAGCTACAGCCACCCCCAAATGGATAAAGTTGGATGAAGCTTCGCCAAGAAATAGTTGAAAATGAAGATTATTTTGAACTGTGAAAAGCTACTCTCACGCAGTCCAAGAATTAAAATGTGGAAGCAGATGTGAGCCTAATAACTGATAAATGCAGAAGTCTTTTTTGTTATTTTTCTTTTTCTCCCATCCTTCCTGCCCTCTGTTCATTATTCTCAGGTGAAATTGCTGTGCTGGCTTTGTTGATGGTTTCCGCCCAGAGGTGGACCATCTCAGTGCAAGTCATTTCTCCCACACCTGGTTGCATTGCAGTCATTAGGCAGAGTATATCACGCACAGGTGGTGCCATGGTTCCTCACTTGACTATCCTCCGAACATACAGACCAACAACAACAACACAGTCAGGACCCAGCAAAGACTTTAATGCAGGGGAGGCGTGATGAGCTGATGCAGCTCCGGTGTGACAGTCTCCCTGCAGCATCACTATAGTCCACACCCTGCCACAGCTACCTTGTCTGTAAATCCTTCCACCAGTAACTAACTTGAAAATCTCATCTGGACCGTGTATGTCTGGAACCCACTGGCCTGCATTTTTTGGTGATGGCTCCAACAAATCTGGTCCCTTTTTGCACCTCCTCATCAATCAAAGGAACACTTGCCTGCACTCCAACTGACTTACAGCTCATTCCCTACCCACTCTAGAAATTCACCTGCCAACTCAGCTCACCACCCACGCTAGATCCAAGTAGAGATCACTAAAACATACATTTTCAACATCTTCCTGTTGGATTCCACTCTAATTTATACTCTTTTCTGGCAGAAGACCTGTGATCTCTCCCAAGTTGAACATGCTTATTCATGACCCCTCACTATATAATACAGTCCACTTAACTGAGCATGCATGGCCAAACTGCCTTCTTGGGTTCTGACAGTACCTGATCTTGTGACACACACAGATTTCAGATGTCGTTCCTGGAATCTGCTTGAGACACAAAGCTTTGAAGTCACTGCCCCAAGTGTTCCGATTACCACAGGGACCACTGTTACCTCCATCCTTTCACATCTTCTCTAGCTCCTCTATCAGCCCACAATCTTGTGTTGATTCTTCTTGATGTTGCTATCATTTGGTAAAGTTACGTCTATCGATACGGCCATCTTCCTCTGCTTATCCATCACTAGTATGTCTGGTTGATTAGCCATCATTAGTTTCTCCATCTGTATCTGGAAGTCCCACAGGATATTAGCTTGGTTATTTTCAACCAAGAGGTTGCATGTGAAGTGTGACTGCACATGTGCAGTATGTGCAGGGTGTCCATATAGAACTATGAAAATCATGAACTGTCCATTATTGGTGGGATCTAGCAACATTTTTGCTAGATGATGTTGTACGAATAAATGATTTCTTATTCTAACTCTTTTTCCCTGATGTCACATTATTATCTGAATACTTGCTCTAGTATTAGTGGGTCAGGCCATATCTTTTCCTTTATTCTGACCTGAATTACTCACCTGTATGTAAGGTGTACCCACAGAAACTTACACCAGGCAAAGTACCCAAAACAACCTGTGTTTCTGCCATGGTCTCCAGGACCTCATTTTGTCATGTCACATATATACACACAAACTCACATGATTGTGGCTGGTAAAATGATATTTTCTTTTTTTTTGTTTTTCTTTTTTTTCTCTCTTTTGGTTCCTGTAGGAGGCTTCACACTTGGAGGCCCACAAGTAGGGAAAAGAAAGACTCGGGAGTGTTTCTGTTCACCTAACTTGTACACATTCAGATTCATATTTCCTGACCATATAGTCTAATGTACTTTTGCCACGGCCTTCTGTGAAATTCCTCATGCAAACTTTATTTCTGACACAAAATATTTGGAAGCTACTTGACATATTGTAGAAGAGAAAGTGAGTGAGAAGGAAAACACACTGTCACACATGCACACGGGATTGTCAGCCTTACACGCACACACATGCTTACACACAGACATGCATATATACATATCCTTTCATGGAAAGCCACAAGTTTCTAGTTATATCCCGGGTTTCAAATAAAAAGCGTTTACAGCCAATTCGTTTGCGTAAATGCCATTCCTGTCTGTGTGGAGTAATGCAACCATTTCTAAGCCTTCAACAATAAATAGTTTATTGCTTTTATTTGTCATGGCTTATGTTGTATTGCCAAGCCCTCAAAAGAATAGAGAAAAAAAGTATATTTTCCCACTAATGACTGTGTGTGATTTATAGAGTCTGTCTTTGACATCGGGGTGTCTGTACTTTCAAACCGAGCATAATTAGACCTCTGGAGCTGCATGCATCTCAAAACAGATTTGACAGAAATGCTGTGTTTCCCAGAGAGAGCCTCTGCTGTGTGGTTTTGGTACAATGCTGAACAGTCAGCGCATGAGAAAAAAACGCCTGCAGGTTTCCCTTCCAAGTACACACAGATACGTGCATGAACACACACAGAGGTCAACGATATCCGCAACAAACATAATGATTGGCTTTGACACACTTTCAGAATCAGATACAAGGGGAGAAGAAAGAGCATATAGATTGGGTCCAAAGTGAGGCAGTGAGGCATGAGCTGTTCCCCGCTGAACAGAGAAAGGACGGATCCCCCTCCCTCCTTCGTCCTCACTGACCCTGAATGCTCACAGAGTGATTTTAACAGGTCACAAAGAAACAGGAGTTCACACTTTTTGACACCCCTCACCCTCCTCTCCCTGCTCCTCCTCCTTCTTATTTTTCTCTTCTGCCTGCCTCTTGACTTCCGTCTGTCTCCATTTCCCTCTGTGTGGATGGAAAGAAAAAAGAAAGAAAGAAGAAACAGTTTCTGTTTTGGGTGCCCGTCAAGTGATTTCTAATGACACACTGTTCTCGTCTCCACAACATGTATTTTAGAGTAAATGAATCAGGCAGTACATGGTCTCATTAAGTTGAAAGTGCCGCTTTCGGCCACTTAACTACATGGTGTCCGGAGCCGCAGCGTTCACACCGAGAGGCAGGCAGAGCTACAACGCCAACATCACACATGTGCAAATGGGAAGTGTTTGCAGGAAGACTTTGAAGAACTGTGTTGAGTGTTGAGCAACAGGACCAATCAGCAGAGAAATAATTTCGGATTGACACTCTATTGCCACATTTGTTTATAGGCTGTATTTAAGTGCCTAATTACTTTCCAGACTTTAGCTCCTTGTTCAAAACTGGGAACTCTGCTAACCGTCACTTAGGCTAGGTTTGCGGTCTGTCTGACCTGCTTGTTGGACAGTCAGATGGTATCGGAAACACCCTGCCCCACAAATGTTAGATGTCAGGTGAAGATTGTTGACTATTATGTATAACCTTCTCTAAGAGCCAGTATGTCATTGGTAACAATTGCAAACTAAAACTGTCTGACAAATTTCTGAAATATATATTATGGCACCATGTTCCCATACTGTGATATCGGCTGACTGTTTACTTCGATTTCTGTTACTAATATTGTTCAGCCAACCACAGTGAAAAAAGTTTCCATGAAACCATGAAGTGACATCTTTAAGCGATTGCACACACTGTTTTTCTTTTTGGCTTTTTCATGGTGTCCAGCCAAACACAGTCACATCTCAATCGCTTTGCAGTGTCTCTGACACTGTTCTTGTTGGCTCTTACTACTGCATGATGATGTTGTTGTTGACAGATCTGATTTTCCTGATTTACTTATTTTTGTGTGTGCGTGTTTGTACAACAGCATATAAAGAATAAAAAATCACTTTGTAGGGGATTGAATCTGCACATTTACAGCTCTTCAATCAAATCTTTGAACTAGATCAACTTTGCATTCTTATTACTACTAATCATTGAGACAGGCCTTGGTGCTGCCCCTTGGATCATTTATCATCCAAAACAAACTTTTTTCCCCCACTCTCTTGATTCAAATGTTCTGATTGACTGTCCCACACAAAAAAAAGCTTAGGCAGAAAATGGATGGGGCAAAAAGGTCCACTGTCTTCTCTCAGAGAAGGTATGACAGGTATGTCAAATGGACCAACTGCCTTTCCAGTTTTCATCCTCTTCATAGCTGCCCTCACATCTTTTGTACTAATTCTCTGCATTTCCTGATTCATTTTCCTCCATCTTTCTCATTTTTCACAAGCTCCTCAAAGTACTCCTTCCACCTTCTTGAGTGTGTACTCTCTTCATTTGTTAGTTAATTTACGTCTCTGTCCTCAACCTAACCTGCTGCACATCCTTTCCAGCTCAGTTTCTCTGTCTAGCCAATCAATACAAGTCTTTTTTTTCTCTTTCCATAGTGTCCAGTCTCACATTCCACTTACAGTAGGCCTTTTTAGTACTCCTGTCTACTTTCTTTATCTCTCTGACTATCACACTTTTTCCTTTACCAACCTCTTCCCTTCAGCGGCTTGCTTTATTTGGCATAATACTGACTGTAACAGGGCGGCCCTTAGTGGCTGGAAACACAGTGAGACAGACCAAGGCAAATGTAGTGGAACAAAGTATTTATTTGCTATACAGCTCTCCTTACAACAATTAACTTGTCGAGATTCTTCACAGCACAAAAATTCATCCTCTAATGAGGACTGGCAGCCTTAAATATGTTCAGCTGTCACAGACTTAACCATTATTCCACTCTCATGTCGACCGTGGCTCAGGGGGTTGGGAATTGCATCTGTAACCGGAAGGTCACCGGTTCGATCCCTGGGCTCTCTGTCCTGGTCGTTGTGTCCCTGGGCAAGACACTTTAGCCTACTGGTGTTGGCCAGAGGGGCCGATGGCGCGATATGGCAGCCTCGCTTCTGTCAGTCTGCCCCAGGGCAGCTGTGGCTACAACCGTAGCTGCCTCCACCAGTGTATGAATGTGAGAGTGAATGAATAGTGGTATTGTAAAGTGCTTTGGGTGCCTTGAAAAGCGCTATATAAATCCAATCCATTATTATTATTATTCTCAGGTAAATTCTTAAATCCCAACCTTCCACCACAGTATACAATATATTAATTAGAATAAATAAATACATTTTCACATTTACATATTAATAAATATTTCACACTTCAATGTTACACCAAACCCAATATTATAAAAACCCAGAAACCCAAGCACAAAAAGATTCACCACACTCTCTTTACCAATGGTCTTTCCCGGAACCCTTAAATGGTGTCTGGACCCCCAGGGAAACATTTGCCCAAACACCTTGAAGAGGACACAGGCAAGAAAGGTGAGTAATCATTATCTTACACATATTTGCACCACTTTTATTCCTAGATTTCACACACACATTTGCATTAGTTTTCCTTACTGGTCAGCCTTAATCACAATCTCAATCACCATTCTTCTCTCCTGACAGACAACCACCACATTCCTTGACGAGGAGCAGCTGTGCAGGATCTGAAATAAGGCTACCAACTGATTTTAAAATTCCCAATAAATAGTCCATAAATATTTAAACTTCTTGTGTGCAAATCCATGCTTAAAGTGCAATGCTAAATAAAGTGCTTGATAAGGTGCTTTTAATAAAGTGAAAGGTGTGCTCTAAAGTGCTATACAGATAATATAATATAAATAAATATAGTAAGGGAGTCCTCTTCCTTACACTGACAAAAAGGACAAGGGAGACAAGATACGATGTCACACAGTAACATTTATGAGTGCCATTGAAACCAGTGACGTCTTAAATCTGCAGTTTGTGCCTCAGTTGTGTTTGCCTCTTCGTGATCACAAAATTTCTTTATTTGTGAGGCCATGAATGAAAAAGAAACAGCAACAGTCATAGCTCATAACCCAGTCCATTTACAAAGAGCATCCTAATAAATCTACACCAAAACAAGGAGGTGAAGTTATTTATTTTTCCTAAAGGAGAGAAAGAAGGATCTTTTATTGCACTGATAAATTTCAGGTTCTCATTACCAGCAGTGTTCCTGCACATTGAGAGGACAGATTGATAACATTGATTTTCCAGCAGGTCACCTGACTAGCGAGGACTGGTGGAGACAGATCAGGAGGTTTCAGCAGCCAATCACAGCTAAGGCGCATAGTCTGTCACAACCAATGACTTAACCCATAGCTGGACACAAGCCCTTCCTCCTGAACTGTGCAGTCAAAGGGTAAAAAAGAAACTACTTGATTGAAATTATTAGGCCGGTTGACTGAAATCCACAGAAAGCAAGTCAACACAGATGATATAGAAGCCTGTGCAATTCTCCTCTCCTTGGAAAAAAGGAGAGGAGAGAACAAAGGAGGAAAGACTGGCAAAATGAAATAAAAAAAATAAACACAAGCATTACATGTACTGACGTACACTGATACCTCGCATACAGTAAGGAATACAAGGAAAAATGGAAAAAAGTAAAAAAAAAACAAGTAAAACATATTAAAACAAAACACTGAATACTTGGACATGCATCTCACAGTGACACGACAGTTGAATCATGGTTGCAAAATGATGCAACTCCCCAGAGCTCTTGCATCAGGCAAACTGTGACCAACAGGAAGACTTCATTTAGTTGTTGTTGTTTGTATTTATTTATCCATTTCCTTTTTTTAAATTGTAGGAATTACTTAAACTTAAAAATGTTTATTGAAATCTTTTACTAGTGAAGATGGCTGAATGTAACTGGACACCCACAAAGAACACGCAAAGGATCCCCAAAGTTTGATTCTGTTCATCTGGACGTAGGGTTTTCAGTGGGAGAAATGTTTTGTCACTCATCTAAGTGACTTCTTCAGTCTCAGCTGACTGCAGGTTTCCCTAATCTGTTGTCTCAATGTGCAGGAACACTGCTGGTAATGAGAACCTGAAATTTATCAATGCAATAAAAACACAAAAAGGACATGTCAGCGGAAGTTGGGGGTCTGATGGTCTTTCCTCAGGACATTTTGAGCACAAGAGTGGCCCAATGCACAACATGCTGGCACTCTTACCTCCTGGTTTCAAACCTGTGCAAGTTCCTTCTGTAAATGACTTTTCTCACTGTGGGTTTGCTGCCTCACTGGGCCCAGGGTAATCTTGAAAAAGAAATCCTTAATCTCAGTAATGTTTCTTCCCATCTAGCTTCCCATTGCATCTTTGATATCTGCAGAACTTTGTTGATGATGAGATCGGCAAGCAAGATTTAAAAATCACAAGCTAGCATAATGACAAGAAAGCAATCTAGTCTTTTTCAAATACTGCTGTTATCTTGAAAAGATGTTCCACAGAAACTACATTACTTGCTCTTTCCACCATAGTGTCCTGGTAAGCTAACTGTATCCAAACCTACTCCAAAGCCATAAAGAAAATTCAACAAGGCTGTCTTTCAAACTTAGTGCCTGTTCCTCCATTAGTCTCTGTAAACACTATACACACATAAGCCCCTGATGTCACTGATTGCCAAATTAGTCCAAAAGACACAGACTTAAATGCACAGATACTATAAAGTATCATGGTCACATTGAGCAGAAACTTCTGTTTAAACAAATTATACTTTGTGTGAATAATGCAGACTCGCCTACGTATTAAAATATTTCTGGTTGTATACAGAATTTTTTTTTTTTGTTATGGAACAGCTTCAAAAAATAAGAACAAAACAAAAATGTATTATATACATGAAATATAATTAATTCTGTTCTGAGCCTTAAGCTCTGAAAGGGTTAACTCCTTTCAGTATACAGTAATGAACTGATCATCAAACACATGTTAGCTGTGCATGTATTCACTCCAGGCCCACCTCTAACCTAAGTGGCAGGTGGGACATAAAATGTTGGGAGGTCCCAAGCTCAGGACATCAAAAGGATGCATCATGACTGAGTCACTGCCACAGGGACTAGATTGCTGCCCGGTGTCGTGAATACTGAGGGGTTGTGCATAAAACACTCAGCAAAGAGAATGAAAAGTGGGATGTGATCGGTCACAAAGGAATGTAATCAAAGTTGCATTTTATTATGTTTCGCTGCAGGGCCACAGGACGCTGCAGCTGTTAGCACACCACTCCACTCGGTTACGGATGAAGGACGCCTGCTTGGTTTCAAAGTCTGTATGTGTTTGGATGCGAGTGCAAGCATTCCTCTCATTAGTGTGGTGCATGTCTGCATGCTTTTGAATGTCTTTCAGTAAGAGAATGTCTGGACTGTCATTTGCAGCATTTGTTAACAAGTTTAAACCCACTGGTATGGCCACTTCAGCTTAACTCTTTAATTGAAGTGGAATTTAATTTGGGCCATCATTCAAAATCTGTCACATCTGTCATGCCACAAATTGACTGAAGAGAATTTCCCATTATTTACTGCACAGAGGAAAGCATTTAAAAGCATTAATTTTAATGAAAACGATTTCCCAGGCACAAGTCTGCTACTGGTTAAAGGCCCTGAGTATGGATGAAATGGAGCTATTTGTCCACCAAATGCTCCGGGAACTAGAACTTGTGATCTAAAAAGCAACCAGGCACAAAAAAAAACTGAAACCAGAAGCAACGCTTTTCTTTTTCAGAATGATCTGCAGTTGGGTTTAAAATGTTTTATAGCATTGGGATATATGTTTGAGTATGTTATAGTAAGTAAGTTGAATTTATTGATATAGCACTTTTTTAAGACAAATCTATCACAAAGGACATAACATACAAAACAACATATTACACAAGAACATTACCCAAATGTCTAAATAGATGAGTTTTCAGATGTTTTTTAAAAGAAGCCACAGAGTCAATGGTGCGTAGAGGGGGAAGTAAACTGTTCCACAGATTTGGAAAATGCGATCCCCCTTTGTTTTCAAATGGGTCTCTGGAATAGTCAGATCCTTAGATCAGTGGATCTAAGGATCCGGTTTGGCGAATAAGGGTGAAGAAGCTCGGTGATATAGGTGGAGGCCTCCCTTGGTAAAGGCATAAAAGTAAGAGTGAGAATTTTAAACTGATATCTACCCAACCAGAAGCCAGTGCAAAGGCTTTGGAGAAGAACTGTCTGATTTTCCCCGTTTTATATATCTGGTAAGATTTAGTTTGTTCAAACTGAATAATTTTGTATTGCTTTGTTCAGGCCAACTAGAAGCAGGGGTCGTAGCCAAAACTCAGACCATCCGTCTTCCATGTTTCTTCTGAATTTAACATTATGCTGAGCATTTGAAATGACAACAGATCTGTTGTGGAACCTGTCACTGTCATAGTTGGCTGTGTGGAAGGCAAGCAGAAGTGGTGGACCCAAAAATGCAGGACTCTCAGAGACGGGAATTAAACTGAAAATGCAGCTTTATTGCTGGAAGAACACTTCACAAAATAAAACTCACAACAACAAAACTCTAAACCGAGGACTGGACATAACAAACACACAGCTAGTTGAAGGTACGACACAACAGGGAGCACAGGAAAACACAGGGCTTATATACACGGGGGAGTAATTAGGGAATGGGCAACAGGAGGGAGACACAGCTGGGAGAAATTAGGCTAACGAGACAGGGGAGAGGTAAAACTGAACACACTGACATGAGACATGAACTTTCAAAGTAAAACAGGAAATAAGAAACAAATCATGAAAACGCAAACTTGACACAGAGAGAAACACAGAACAAATATGGCACATAAAACAGAAGACAGTGACCTAAATTAAAGGCCAGGACACCAAATAAAGTAAAGACCAAAATCAAACAAGCACAACTCAAAAACCCAAATAATTCAACTATTTAGCAAAACAAAGCAGAAACAGAAAAAGCTGGGTCAAAATTGACCCAGAACCGTGACAGTCACAAACATGTGACACACCTTAATCTGGTCTTTTTCTTCTTGATCAGGTGACAAACATCTCAAAGGATAAGGGTGGGAAAAAAATTCCTTAATGAACACCAAAGAGGAAGAAATGAAGGAGAAAAGAAATGGTCGAGAAAGGGCAAGAGGTGAGCTGATGACAGAACAGAGGAAAGTTTAACCCTGCTGGGCTTGGGAGAGCCCGATTGTCCTGCGGAGACGATTGCTGCCGGATACTCGATGGTCGGTTGCGTCGTGTGTCTGGCGACACTCTCGATCGAGGACAATGAACGACATCTACCAATTTGGAACCACGATGACAGAGTTTGGGCTGACTGGAGCTGGCTTGGACCTGGCTTATCGAAGAACAAGAAGTGGCTACAGCTGTTCAAAATCCCATGAGGCTGATGCCGACATGATAGACGATTGGCAGGGCTGTGAGTACTCAGACTGTGTTTTGAACGCAATATGGATAACATCTTGGAGAACAACAACGGGAATTGAGATAATTGGTGACCAGTGATGGACATTAGACCAACTGTAAAAATTGGATGCAGTTGTTCGCACTAAACCCAAACATTCACCATCTTCACTCATGCAGCCCCTCTGGCGCCAGCTGAAGGCCTGCCAAGGTCGAAGTTGACCGGAACAACAAATTCTTCCCATGATAACAGGATTGTTGTCAGAACTCTTTGTACCTCCTTCAAGGCCACCTGGGTCCACTGGAGACTGTTGACCTTCGCTTAACCGGGCGTGGTGACACTTTCTCTTAGCCGAACACGGGATACACACACACACATTCACATGCATGGAACATGTACACTGATAGTGATATGCCCTCACTATCACCCTCCCTCCCCTGAATCCAATGCCTCCTCCCTTGCTTACCTCCCATCCAATGTGGACACCGGATCAGCGGGAGGTGCAATCCAAGATTGCATCGGTCCCAGATCAGCTGTACACACTGGAATACTCTCCCATGTTGCTTGTCTGTGTTTTATTGTGTTATGGTGCGTTGATATCTGTGCATTCCTGTATTATCCTTTTGTGTTACACATTTCGATGTTTTTTTCCCTTGTTACCTAGCCTGACGTGTCTACTCAATGTGATGTTTGTGTATTGTATGTATGGTCGGCAAGGTCTGTCATCTCGGTTGTGGGCAACTGCAACTGACAAATAAAGGCTATCTCATCTCATATCATATCTTTTGAGCAATGACATCTGAATTCTGAAAACTGCTTCCAAGAACAGACTGATGGTTTTTAATTGGTCATCTTTATAACGGCAAGTTAAAAGGGAACATGAATAAAAGTGTAAAGAAATGAGAGAAATTTGGTTGCCAGCAAAAGGCATAGATTCAAAATACATAGATAAATAATTTTATTGTGACTCAGTGCATGCACCTTTTTAAAACACCTCTTTGCCTCTGTGTTTCAGGCATGCTCATTTACTCTCCATGCACTAATGTCATGGAGTGGTGTGGAGATTGGAGGAGGGTGACATAGAAGGAGAGAAAGTTTAGGCAGTGCCATTTATAAAGCACGACCATTTATAAAGCATGGCCCTCTGCCCGTATCATAAACTGCATATTTTGGGGGGAGATGGCAGAAAAGCAGCTGCACTACAGGAGAGCTGAGGACAGGATAAAAAGTCAGTCATGCAAGTCTATTTTTTCTGTTCCAGAGTTCATTTTTCACCCATCGTGAATTGTTTTGAGCAGTGCAATTGAATCTATATTTTTTGAACTGAAAAAAAAATAAAGGTGCACAAAACATCTCTGTTTTCATTGTCCCCACGTAAATGCAGAAACAGTTTACATAAGTGATTCAAACACTGGAGTTTTTCAAACGCTCTGTTTTCAGTGACTTAAAACAGTCTTTACATGTGGACAAAGGCCAAAATACATTTAAAAAAAATACCTTTACACAAATTCCCATGTGGACAGAGTCTGCGTTGGATTGCCTTTAAGGCATGAGGAGTTACCTAAATGTCTTTATGTCTCATGAAGAGCACTATGGATTGCTCTGTTAATGTTGTTGTACTGTTCAAATAAAGCTGAAAGGAATATTAACATAAAAGTGAGCTCTGTCTAAATGTTTGAATGACCTTTAAGGGATTAACAAAGCCAACAATATTCATATCTGTAAAATTGGCTTAAGATGATGTAACTTCACAAAAACTTAAATAGGTTAGGCTGTCATTAATAACTCTTCCCTCTCTCTCAGTCTTTCAAAGACACACACTCGCACACAGGTCCCATTTTATCCTGGCTGTCAATGATCTGCATGACAGTGAATTAGAAATGGCACAGTTAGTATTAGGGCTTCCTGTGGCTCTAGTTGGGTTTGGTTGGGTGAGAGTTAAGTTGCATCTCATGGTCAAGTACTGACTATAAAAAGAATTGATTTCTTTTTATAGAGAGATTAGAATTGATTTTTTTTAACAGTGTTTCACTTATAACTTATTGATCTGGAAGGAGGAAAATCCTGGGCTGGTTTCCACAAATTTATCATAAACTCACAAATTAACCAAACAGCTTTACTTTGTGGCTCTGTGTTTACTGACAGACTACAAACTTTATGAGGTCTGAATCACTAAAGGGTTCTGTGAGTATAGGAAGCCCCTCTGGAAAACCAAACCATAAAGCGTAAAAGCGCTGACAAAAGCTGAATAAAGCAGTGATATGTACTGTCAAAGCCTGACAAGAGAATTGATTATATGAATACTGGCAGCATGGCAAGAAGAAAGAAGGACAGCTGACCTCTCTTGATCTTTCTTTCTTTCCATGCCATTCTCTGTCGTCTTGCCCCTGTGCACCATCTGATCTATGTTTAAACAGGATAGAGTTCTTCGGGGCCAACAGGGATAAAGCTCTCTCTCGTCTCTGCATGTTGAATGTGTCAGTGGAGAGAGTTATAAGCGCTGGTCCCCCACCCCCACCTACTTCTTGGCAAGTGGCAGTCAGTCAGCTGATTTGTGCTGGTGAGGGGATTTGGTGTTCCACGTAGGCTATTTAAAAATGCACCAACACCTTTCTCTTCCGCTCTCTCTCTTTTCCACTCTGTCGCCTTCTCTTACGACCACATAACATACCCCTCGCCCATTCCCCTATATTGCTTGCTTTTTTTTCCTGCTCCCTCCCATTACTGCTTTTATTCCCTCCACTGTCTCTTTGAGTCTACTATTTCAGGACGTTGTCATGTTCAAATTGTGGACAAAATTTGAGTACTTCACTCTAAATAACAATGTTAGTAACTTGTTGGTGTTTTGTAAAGCTGAATGACATGGTGACTTGTGTTAACACTTTCTGATAGGCCATATCTATGCTTGCTTTATGAGTTTTACTAGGAAACTAAATCTTCCTGGTAAAGGTCAAAGGTGAGTCTATTCATCCCATGTTTATCCACAGATCAGCCATGTCATGTAACTCCTAGACCTGATTTAGATTTAACAACATAACTGGCTAACACCATTGTTGGCCTGTGCATTATGTGCTTGTGCATTAAAAGAACTTTAAAATTAAGATAAACAATTTTAATGCAGGAAAAGCACAGGAGGAATCGACAGTACTGAAGAAGCCTATCGCAATAGCTGTGAGCCTCAATGTATAATTACTTTTCTATGGAGCTGCACATTAGGTTAGGCCATAGGTTAATGCGTTTCAGAGGGGTTTGCAGTTCCAACATAGGTACAATGTAAATTTCCTGCTGACGCATAAATCTCCAGTTAAAGCTGAAACTGTGAAAATGGAGAGTAATGGGCCCATTATACCTCGGTGCAAGCTGTGTATTGGTTTTTATTGCCATTTTAATGACATATCAATACAGAAGCTCAGAGATTCCCAAGTTACACAGAGAAGTTTTGACTTTGACTGTTACTTCTGTTTGCATGCAGCACAACCAGTGTGGCGATTATAGAGGCCTAAGGTATTAACCTGGCACTGGCACCATGGTCAGGCTGGAGTTACAAGTGTCCAAGCAGATTGTGCATCCATTTCCATGATAATAGATGAATGGTATAGTTCTTACATAGGGCTGTTGTACTTGAGCACTCAAAGTACTTTATGCATTCATTCATTCATCCATTCACAACCACTCTTTTTCTAATCCTAAAGTCTTTACACACCAGATATGTAACTTTCATGCAAATAATTTATGTCTTAATTATATTTTTTTGGATTCACCTATTCTTAATGCAGCCATTTTTACCAACATCAAAGTTCTTCAGGATTAATTTGTAGCATTTATTTATTTTTTTTAATTAAGACAGATTTTTTTTTTTTATTTCTCACATGCAAATAAATAGATCTGACCAATCAGTCTTCTGCATTTGGCAAATAGTGCCACATACCTTTAGACAAGCACTGGTACTGATGCACAGCTAGACGCTTTGGGTGAGTCAGCTTTTTCCTCTGCCTCCTTAGATGTTGTTCCAACTACGACGGAGTATTAGGGCCACGCCCAGAAGAAATACATATAATACATATAATGTATATAAAAATATATTATACATGTAGTCGACTGGGTGTACCCCAGATGAGCTGGAACAGGTAACCAGGGTGAGGGAAGTCTGGACTTCCCTGCTCAGGCTGCTGCTGCCGTGACCCGAAACCGGTTGTAAAATAAAATTGGGTTGCTGGAGGATGGATGGATATACAGTCTTGTCTTTCCCTTTGTCACAATGTCTATTTTTATCTCAGAAATATCTGCATTCCTCCTTTAATTGCCTCCCTTTGTTGGCGTCTGTGCTTGTTTGGGGTTTTTAACCATTTACCTCTAACATGAGTATAAATGGCTTTAGGGCTATTTTGACATCCCAGTTCACATGACTAATGGGGCGACCACAAGATACCGCCACTAGGACAATAAATTTCCGTGGAAATCGTTACAGTTGTGTCGTGATCTTATCTGTTACAAGTCAGACTCATACTGTAAATCTGTTATCTAAGTGTCACATCATGAGTCATATTTACAGTAATCTCATCTGTAATCATGACAACATGCCCAAACCAGCAGAGCCGCAAAGCAGTTTTTGATCTGACATCTTCCTGTCCAACAATTTTATGTTATTTTTTGCATCATGTCCATCTTACATCACTGTTAGAAGGATAAGTATTTGCATAACTACAAGATGTTGCATGTCAGGGATGTGCAGCTGAAGGCGTTGCAAGTATGTAAACATAGAATTGCTGCAACATAAAAGGGCTATATTATCATTTTATCAGACTACAGCATGTCCTGCATTAAATTTGCATTTTTATTTATTAATTATGTGGATAATGGGGATGTTGAAAGAAATTTTTAACTTTGCTAGACAAATTTGACACCTTCAGCAATGTCACCCAGCATAAGTTCATAGAGATTAATGTGAAGCACATACTAAAATAACGCTTATGAGGTATGCTTGCAATATCTTTCCTTTTCCACAATGTGAAAGTTATGTAATTTACACAGCATAATGTACATGTATGCACACTGCTCATCTTACAGACACAGAGATACAGATATATCACACACCCTGTAACACATAATCTTCTCAGTAAGTGTAACCATGCAAAACTGAAGGCTTTACATTCTGCAGAGGTCTCCAGTGCCATGACTCCCCCGTCAGCAGCGCCTGAATTTACTCAGTTACATTTACAACGGCAACAAAAACATGGCCTTGGGACTTTGTGACAATATATAACACACACAGCAGTGGGCCTCAGTATGTGTTTCCCCCCTTTGAATACATGTTTAAACATGTGTGTGTGTGTGTGTGTGTGTGTGTGTGTGTGTGTGTGTGTGTGTGTGTGTGTGTGTGTGTGTGTTTCTGTGTGTTTGAATTTGAAGGATAAAAGGTAGTTAAGAGTTATATTATTTATATAAGCTAGTGTAGATTCCTTGGAGTGAGATATGTATGAAAAAGTAGGCCATGGGATAATAAAAGATACCAAAAATGGACTAAGCAAACAACTGAGAAAATAGGAGGCAGAGTCATCTGGTGGAAAAGAAAAGACATTAACAAGAGCCAACACGGAATGGCTACACGATACCTATTGCTCTGTTTTTAGTCTGCTGAGTTTCTAACTTTAAGTAAAAACACCAAATAAGCTCACTAATACTTCCTTGCAACAAAGGCACCTTCTTAAATGCAGTGAAACATTGGCTTTAAAGCTCTGTGTCCTTATAAGGGACTATCTGGATGGTGCAGAACTGTGCAGGGGTGTGGCGAGGTTTATCAGCTTACTTTTGTGCCACTAGCAAAAACACTGTAAATCTGCCAGAAGTAAGATGACTTCAGAATAAAAAAACAAAAGGCTTTTAGGACACATGACTTGACGTGGATAGAAATCACATGACTTGAAAGGTGATATATATATTTCCTGAGCTTAAAGAAGAAGAGTCTTTGCTGGTGCACAGGGTCTGAGCATACACTGCTGATGGGTCAGTGCTCAAGCTGCAGAGTGATTAGTACTTGGGTTGATACATAAAGGAAAAATTACTTACAGCTACTTATACACATTTTAATTACAAGTTAGCTGTGTGAGGTTTATTGAAGGAGGAAAATAAAAGAAAAAATTGGGCTACGTCCACACGTACACGGGTATTTTTGAAAACGGAGATTTTCCGTTTTCGTTTTAAAAAATAATCCCGTCCGCACGTAAACGCAGAAATGAAGGAAAATGCTGCTAGGAACATGCCAAAGCAATAGGTGGCGATATATTCCTAACCGTGTAGAAATGTTGGCCAATCAGAAGTCTAGAAGCCTCGGTGGGAAATAGTAAACAAAGATGGGGCATAAAAGCAGAACCGAGTCGTATGTGTGGAGGGACAGTAACTGTGTGTGTATATGTAAGCATTTAAAAACTGCAGAGAGTACAATTAACAGTAACAGTATTGTAGAAATTCATTTCACCGAAACAATAACGTGGCGCAGTGTGACGTCAAAAAAAGGCGCACATCTTTGACGCTTCATTTTCTCCGTTTTCTCCGTTTTTCTTGTCCACACGTAAATGCAAAAATGGAGTTTTCGAAAATATCCACCCTGGCAGGCGTTTTTAGAAATCTCCATTTTCAGTGACCGAAAACGCAGTTTACATGTGGATGAAAGGTGCAAACGCATAGAGAAATCTGCGTTTTCAAAAATACCCGGGTACGTGTGGACGTAGCCTTGGTTTACAGTGAAAAACAAATTACAATTTTTGTACAAAATACATAACGCAATGTCAATTAAATCAGTTTTTAATTTAAAATTGTTTTATTAATAAAGCAATAAGAATAAGAATAAGTGCACTGAATCTTACATTTGTTGAATTAATATTTTTTGTTGTGTCCTTCTGTAACTCCGCAGTTGCCAGTCCCAAGCCTGGATGAGAAAGGAAGAGGGTTGGGCGTGGGGCTAGCAACCCCACCCTGTAAAACCCCGACTGCTACAGAATCAGCAAACGAATCTCAGTATCAACTGAACCAGGGCGAAGATGATCGGCAACCCTTGATAACAGCGGTGGAGAAAAGCTCTCGGGTCGTCCATTGCCTAATGTGTCGATCAATTCTCGATCCAAAAGAAACTACTCATTATGGAATATGGAATGTACGGACTCTGTACGGGTAAAGTGGGCCAGCTTCTACATGAATTTGACTCAAACCAGATGGACATCTTGGGCATCTCTGAAATGCGGTGGACATGAAGTGAGAAGATGGTAAGCAATGGAAAGATGGTGCTCTACCCTGGCCATCCCCCGAGACCATGTGCGCTTTGTGGGCTTTGTTCTCTAGTGATGTGCAACAACGTTGTTGCTGGGCTGGAAGACCATCTCAGACCGCCTAATCTTGGCTCGTTTCCAAGCTGGGCATGTGAAAGTCACAGTTCTTCAAGTATATACTCCAACAGAAGAGCAAATATGGCAGCGGAATTTCAACTCGAATTGAGAAACCACTTCCAGCTCCTCACCAAGGAAGGAAAGGAAGGAAACAACAAAAATTCAGCTACCCTCTGGGATGAGCTAAAGGAGGCTGTTGTCGGTGCCACAGAATCGAAGATTGGTCGCCAACAAGGTGGGACCTTATCGATCGGGGTCTTTTGGCAAAGTCGCTTCAGGACCAGGTGGCCTCCAATCCGCATACTCCTGCAGTGTGAGAGGGCCATGGCTGGCACAGGTCAAACGCAGCTGCCGGCATGACAAGTGGATGAAAACTAAAGGCATGGAAGACCAAGAAGCAGCCGATTGGAACAATGCCCAAACCTTATATCGCATTGTACGAGATCTAACAGGGGCTCATGGTGGCCGCAGCGTCCCAATTCAAGACAAAAATGGATGAGTCCTCCTTACTACAGCTGAGCAAGACCAACGCTGGGCCGAATACTCTGAACCAACCCGAGCCACTCCACCTGTTCGAGGCCGAAGACCTGGCACCCTCCATTGACCTTCTCCCTGTCGATATCAGACAAATCAGCATTGCCGAAGTAAAAACAGCGATCCGACTCCTCAGGAGTGGAAAGGCAGCTGGCCTGGATGAGACCCTCCCTGAAATGCTGAAGCCCAGTTGGAAGCCGCCCTTACAAGACTCCTAAACACATGTTGTTTAACATCGCGTGTACCCGATGATTGGACAAAAGGCATCATTATCAAACTTCCAAAGACAGGCGATTTGTGAGACTGTAACAATTGGCGGGGCATTACGCTGCTGTCGGTACCTGGAAAAGTGCTTAGCCTCGTTCTTTTGAATCAGCTACGACACGCAGTGGACGAATGATTGCGAGAAGAGCAGGTTGGCTTTTGGAGTGGCCAGTCATGCGTTGAGCAAATCCTCACCCTCCGCATGATCATTGAACAAACATTGGAATACCAAAGGAAAATTTCTATTAATTTCATTGACTTCAAGAAGGCTTTTGACAGCATCCACTGGCCAACTCTGTGGGCTATCCTACGTCACTATGGAGTCCCCCTGCACTTTGTAGACGTCTTTTGTGGTCTCTACTCCAACTCCCGCTGCTGCGTCCGTATGGATGGCGGCTGCACGGATTTCTTCGAGCTCAATACTGGTGTTCAACAGGGATGCGTGCTATCCCCTTTCCTATTCCTGTTGGTAATTGACTTCATCATGCGACAATCAATTGACCAAGATGGCATCGGTGTCCCCTGACATAAAGCGCATAATCTCACCGACTTGGACTTCGCAGACGACATCGCCCTGCTGTAAAGTAACAGGTTTTTTTAAAAACACTCAACACCGCTGACTTCATATCCCGCCCTTTTCTTCTTTGTGTCTTTTTTCCTTGTTTTAATTCTTTCCCCTCATTTTGACTTTGTCATTCTTCTTTGAGTTCCTCAGTTTTTGTCCTCTGTGCTTTTTCTTTGTAGTTTCTATAAGCATTACATTTGCAGATTTTCTTCGATCTCATTTTCAATAACACAATCGTCCAGGATGAACTGCTCTGAATCTGAATTTGATCGTAAAAGGTTAAAGGGTGAAGTATGTGACCACTTTACTCACATTTTTAGCATTTGCTCAAGAATTCATGAGTAAATTCACAAAATTTATCATAAATTTCAACAAACATGAAGAATGAAATGGTGATATTTTTTTCTGTCAAAAAGGTCAAGGGTCAGTTTCATAATAACATCATGATCTGATCATTATTCAATAATGTAACTCAAAAAACTTAGAATGAACTGTTTTCAGTTACCTTTCATGCTCCCCTTGACTTTGTCGTGACTGCAGAGACCTGCCCTTCTGAACTTGTGTGTGAAGGATGTTTTATAGGAGCCTCGACAGACTAGATGTAAACTGCAACTTGATTGACTGGCAGACATACACCTGCATGACGTTAGTTATAGTTTGTGCTCTTTTTCAACTTCCTTTGCTTGTCATCTACCTGCCTCTTCTCTGTTCCATTGTCTTTAAAAAGGCATCAGGATATTGTTTTGAAATTAAGCCCATTTATTCATAGTTACCTTACTTTACGAGGTAAGAGGACAGTCTTTTCACTCCTCTTATCACTCTTTCTGTCTTTTAACCCTGTGTTTGTTTAGTAGTCTGTTCGGTGCTCAGCCAATACCTCTGCCCTCCATCGTCCTGCTGGGCAGAACAGCTGAATAAGCTCATTGTCGACCCGTGGAGAGCGCAGGTGCGCCTCTTCTTTTTCACCTCCGACCCTCGCCCCTCGACCCCACAAAGCCTTTTGTCAACTCTATTTACTGGCAACTCCAATGAAACTGCAGTCCATTACCAACATCTTCTCGCTGCCTTTCTCTCCCCATTTTCTACTCCTCTCAAGAAACTAATTAGCAACAATACAAGTAGGTTAGACTCTCTATTCAGAGTGGGCATTGTTGAATACAATACCAGGAAGCATTGTGAGCTAACAATTAGTGGCAATGGTGCAGTGTAGAGTGTCACTGACGTTGTTGGGAGTTGCACAAGGCTGGGATTGTTCCCAAAGAAGGACTTAGACAGGGGTGGAGGACCAGAGCGAACGGTTTCCCAGGTGCTGAATTAGCCCAAACTCAGCCCATGATCTGCTTCACACAGGACGCTTATCAGTGGCACAGCTCAGGATACAGGAATGTGTCCCTGAGAGGAAGTGTTGTTTTCTTTGGGTGTAGATGTTTATGTTAAAGGTAACTCTACCTGGGTGGGATTGCCTATGTGTGCATGTGTTCCTGAATTTGTGGCTGACTAAATGTGTGAGTTCACATGAGTGAATGTGCATCAAGTTACCTGTTTTTCTGTTTTGTTTCCTGTTTTATGTGGAAATGCAGCTGACTGTATGCAGTCATGTGAGGACTCAGGAAAGGAAGTGTTGGCTGAGGGTCTTCCCTCAACCTTCTGGCCTTGAGGTCAAGCGCATGCTAATGCTAACAGCAGGCTAGTTGCCATATTAGGGATGGTCTGCTGAGAAGAAGCTCCACCTACCAGCTGATTCAGTGTTAGAGGGTCACGACAAGGAGGTCAAGGGTTCAGGCATCATTGTTACACAGCCCATGTGCCTTCCACCTCTAAAAGCCCCCACTGCAGCATTACATCATAGCAGAGTCTGAAGGAGGAGGGCCAAATAGCACTGGGGGACAAAACGTCTGACAGCTGACACTGGCTGGGCTCAAGCTGAAGGCTCAAGTTCAGTAAAGAGAAAAGAGATTTCATCAGTTCTTTCTGACATGATTAGCTGTTCCAGGTAGGTTAGATGAGCTCTAATCCAGAAGCCTCTGATAAGACTTTCTGACACAAATTAGCCATTTCAGGAGTACATTTGGTAATTCTCAGTATTTGATTATTTGTAGTGTTTTGGTGACTCATCTTCCTGTAACACTGGATGGCTTACAGAGGTTAACAAAGTGAAATGACGAGAATAACATCAGCTGAAGATCTGGCTTGACTCATTTTAAACAACCGTTGTAATTACTCACAGTCCTGCGAAGCCTAATTTGAAAACAGTTTGTTTGTTTGTTATTTTAATTTAAAATTACAGTTGTGAAGCAATAGTTAGTGTCACAGCAAGAAGGTTCTGGGTTCAAATCTTCTTGTCAAACTGTGCTTTTCTGTGGGTTTCCTTAGGTGTTTCAATGTCCAAAGACAGGCTTGTTACAGTAGGTGAAGTGGTGATTCTAAATTGACCACAGGTGTGGATGCAAGTGTGGGTGTTTTAATTTAAAGAGTGATTTTAGGAAACACTCCAACCTAATGCAAGTATCAGACTACACACATGTTTATCTTTCCATACTTTTCCTGTGTCACATATGGCTGCTATAGTGCCAGTAGTGTAGGGATCATGACTCAAAAAAAGTAATGTATTACAAATTACTGGTTATGCTTCTTAAAAGTAATGCTGCACATTAATTACTGTTAGATAAAGTAATTTGTTACACTACTCATTACATTTCTTTCTCATTATTACATAAAATGTCCTGAAACACATTGTCTCATAATTACAGATAACAATATAAATCATAGGATTCAGTCCCACACAAATCCCTTCAGTGAAATCGCCACATTGATTCCACCATAGAAACATGTACAGGGTCAGATAAGATCAGTAAAGTCAGGCTCTGGCTGCTGAGCTAGCGTCTGCATACATCATTGTGGGTTCTTTGCTAGCTTTGTATTTGCATACTATTTGTGCAGACGCTTACAAATTTGTTTTAACAATAACGGTTCTGTCCTGTATGCAATTTGCACTTTACCATCGTATTTTTGAAATGTTGTCCACAATTTCTAACAGTTAGCATAGCAATTTACTCACAAAAAATAGTGACAAAACAAGAAACACAGATGATCAGAAAAGTTGCCACCAAGTTTCTGTAATCTGTAATTTCACATGTCTGTCCAAGGTTAAGGATAGACTTAGCCTGTAATTGCATAGGCAGGCCAACAAAAACAGTCTGTCAGGGAACTAAGTCAGGTTCTTGATTAGTTCTCATCATGCCTTAAGTGCAGAATTTGTTATGTTTTAATTAGTACTTTGCATCTGCAGAAATACAAATTTAATCAGGGGTTCCCGAAGGGTCGTTTCTCCTCAGCTCTGCTCTTTTTAACCTCTACACACTCTTGCTTGGTACTATAATAAAGATAATAATGTCCTCCCATTCCTATGCAGATGATACATAGCTGTACATATTTTTCTCTGATGGTGTACAAACTAATGAGCTCCACTGCTTGACATTAACAGCTGGATGTCTTTCTAGAACTGAACAAAGACAAGACATAAATACTGGTCCAGGTTCAGAAAGTCAGAGATAGAAAATGTGTCCATATTTATAATTTATCATCATCTATTTCTCTAAAACACAGCGAGCAGGTCAGGCACCTTGGCATCATTTTAGTCAATGATCTCAGTTCAGTTCAAATGTATTTATATACTGCCAAATACTAGTAACAGTTTTTTCCATGCACTTTATAATATAATGTAAATCCATCCATCCATCCATTCGCTTCCGCTTATCCTTTTCAGGGTCGCGGGGGGCGCTGGAGCCTATCCCAGCTGTCATAGGGCGAGAGGCAGGGTACACCCTGGACAGGTCGCCAGTCTGTCGCAGGGCTAACACACAGGGACAGACAACCATTCACACTCACATTCACTCACAGTGACAATTTGGATTAATCAATTAACCTATCCCCACAAGCTGCATGTCTTTGGACGGTGGGAGGAAGCCGGAGTACCCAGAGAGAACCCACGCAAACACGGGGAGAACATGCAAACTCCACACAGAAAGACCCCGGCCTGATGTTGGAATTGAACTGAGGACCTTCTTGCTGTGCGGCAACAGTGCTAACCACCGTGCCACCGTGCTGCCCTATAATGTAAATGCCCTGCAATAATAATAATTATCAATAATTATAAATATCAGTTTTGATAATCATATTAATAAGATTACCAGGATTTCCTTCTATCACTTAAGCAGGTTAGACTACTGCAACTTTTTATTTGCCACATTATCCGAATTGTCATCAGGACGACTTCAGCTTGCTCAGAATGCTGCCAGAGTCCGGACATGTACACAGACATTTGAACATAATACCCCCAGAATTGAAGTCACTTCACTGACTCCCAGTTCAACAGAGAATTATATATATATATATATATTTTTTTTTATAAATACTTAGATTACTTTGTAATGCTCTCACTAAGCACTGAGCACAAACTGACTACATTCAAAAACAGACTCAGAATCTTTTTAATCTCCTGGTAATAAATGTGTGTGTTTGTGTTGTATGTATATTTGCATTTATACTTGCATTAGATTTCTTTGTAAAGTTTCGTTTTATTATTTTTTTTATTCTCTTATAGAGCTACATAGATTTCTTAATATCTTGTAATGATGGGCAGATTATGTTTAATGCACATTTAATGTGTAATGAAATATGCTAGATAAACAAATGAAATCTGCAAACAGAACCTGGTGCTTGTCACCAAACACATCCTTTTTTCATTTGTGTGGAAGTAGTGAAAACATACTTAAACATAATCTATTCAAGTATCTATGAAATATTTGTTTTATTTTGTTTGTTTGTTTGTTGTTTGGAAAAAACTCCAAACTCCAAAATTATGATAAGAGGTATTTCAACATCAGCTCATGTTGAGCAGGTAGTATGTATGAAGTGGTGACAGAAGGCTGAGGAGGACATGAGCTGATGTTATCATGGCTCTCATCCAGGTGGAATTTAGCGAGTGAATCTCATCTGCTTTATTAACTTAAATTTAAATAGATGTCTCCTGCCGTTCATTTTGAACACAACATTCACTCTGCAGCAGGCCACCATAGTCCTCTACAGCAGACTTCATCACAAGCTTTAATTTTTCAGTTTATCAAATATCACTAAGGGATCCTTACCTTTAAAAATAACTATCTTTTTTTTTAGTTCTTCTTCTTCTCCTGTCCTGTCTTTGTTACATAGTTCTCGATGTCTAAGTTATCTCACATTCTTGTCTCCCTGGGAAACATAGAAGCTGCATCTTTAGCTAATAGATACACTTTGCAACAAACTACACAGAAACAGTTTGTGTGTTTGCTGATATGTTTTGAGCTGTTAGAAATATTGCATTTAAAATGACCTGTCATTTAAAAAGAAAGGTTCTTCCCTTTATGCTCGCTCGTCTTCTCCAATGCTAAGTAGCTACTAAATTACCACAATAAAAGTTCTGGACACCTGCACCAAAAATAACATTCCAGATCATTCCGGCACACTTTAACCCCAGAGTATAGTACAGCACATCATCTTGGTATGTGCGATAAGTACCAATGATGGCTACATCAACAGGATTGTCTTTGTTATTGTCCCTTCTTTTAGCTGAATTCAGTTTGAGGGCTGGAAGGCATGCAGTGACATGAAACAAAAACTTCCCTTATATGCAAACCTAAAATAACAAGTTTGTTATGAAAGTGTAAGCAATAGCAAGCACAGATGATTGTGTTAAAATTTAAGGAATACAAGTTAAAAGTTGCCAGAAAAATAAATGCCTAAAGTATAGAACATATACCTCTTTTTAAGTACAGTAACAAATAGGCATGGCAATCGTAGTCACATTCCTTAGAATTGTTAATCTGCTTGGCTATCGATCCTGTGTGCTACAATCAGCTGATTTCAGTTCTTCTGCTGGAGGAGGAAATTAGTGGCAGAATCTTCAGTGCAGATATGAAAAATATTTTAATTTTAATACACAAAAGTACAAGGGCCTGACGGTAAAGTGAAAACTGCATCAAGGACAGAAACAACTGCATGATGCTGCTAACACAACTTCAGCTCTTTGCAAGCGCCAAGCAAAGACAGCATGCTAACGCTACGCTCGCCAAGAGCCCAAAGTGATTTTCGTATATTTTGTATATTATCGTATGCAGACTCCAGCACAGCAGAGCTTCAGGGGCACACAGTCTATATGTTAAAATATACATCTGTGTGTGCTTCTTAAATTTGCACAGCTGAATGGACACTGAATCAGCAAAAGTGAGTCATCGCATTTAATTAGTGATGCAATAGTGCCAGGAGAGCCGACACACACATTTACACAGTCAGGCATATGGACATAATCCCTCCCTCATTAGGCGTATTGTGGAGATGCTGATGTAATGCAAGTTAATCTGTTGGCCTCTGGTTGGCTCAGCAGCCCAGCGGGAGCTCTTTGTGTGGGACATTACCCTAGCCCCGCCCCCTGGAGACAGGTTCATTAAGACTGACGCTGATACCCAAGTACCAAACCTTTTGTGTGTGCTTGCGTGCCTGTGTATGTGTGTGAAACAGTGTTTCAATCAGTTATACTGGAGACAATGCAATGAGGAGGACAGCCATAAAGGCCCTGTTTTCTCAGCATGTGCCGGAGCTCACGTAGGCCACAAACCTTGATTGTTGTGCAAGTGGATGTATCACTTTGTGTGTGTGTGTGTGTGTGTGTGTGTGTGTGTGTGTGTGTGTGTGTGTGTGTGTGTGTGTGTGTGTGTGTGTGTAGCTCATGAGACATGGTTGTGTGAAATCTGTGAAAGTGTGCCACACACACACAAAATACTGCCGCCTGGATGTCTCAGAGTCATAAATCTATGATGCATTCATGTTCTGTGTTCATCAAATGGGAATGCAAAGGGTGCATTGCCAGTAAGCCACTGAATAAACAATATGCAGTTCCAATGACCTGGTTTGACATTTCCAGTATGTGCTTCAGACCGTAACGTCTCTAGTAGTTTAGAGGTGTAAAAAAATGTGAGACACAATTGTTTCAGCCTTCCTTTAACCTGCTAACTTACATGTAAAAAGTCAGAGCGATGCCAGGTTGCCTCCTGAATTTACTGCTACCGAATGTGCAGCCTCATGCAGCTCCAGGCAGCTGAACTGTTGAATCCTTATGGAGTATTTCCCATAGTAAGAAGTCATCAGCTGTGGAGTGAGAAAAGACAACAGTGGAAAATACTGCAAAAAAATAGTGAAATACTGAAGGTCATGTTTAAAAAGTGCTTAAGTGGCAAATCATAGGTCAAGGTTACTGGGTTTCACACTGACTGTGGATGTTGTTTTAAGATACACACTAAAACATTACAACAAGACTGTCTTCCTTATATGCATGCAAGACGCCAGTAACCTTACAGCAAGCTTCTTCTGGTGGTCTTCAGCTCACTGTACCACTTACGCTGCCAAAAACCTGAATAAGGAATGCTTTGTGCTCATGTTACCAGTATAAGGATCCTAACATCCTATAAAAGATACTAGTTTTAATTTCTGCTTCATCATTTACTCTCTACATCTACACAGTGTGGGGATGCCTCAGACAGTTGAGAGTCAGTGCTAGCAATGTTTTACATTTACAGCCGGGTTGTTTGTCCTCAGTTGCAGGAACTGTTAGTAAAACCTGGACACTAAAAATGCCTAATGCTTGATTCCTCAAACTGATTAAAGACAAGTTTCTAAATATAATTCTACATTTGAATTATCAGAAAATTTAGTAAGCCAATGTTGTACATTTCTAAGTTGAATGTGTTCCTTATACAATATCTCTATTCAACATGTTACCATAGCTGTCAGATAAAAAACAAAAATAAAAAAAGTCAATATTTAAATATTTAGTCATGTTGGTTACTTGACTTTTTCCCCCTGTAATTAGCTGTTATTATATACCGTCTAATCAGCCAGGGATGATCATGAAATGACACATAAACAAAATCAGCCCATCTTTCCAGTCATCCCTGCAGGCTATATCCCTTCAGCCCTGCTCAAAATAAAAATAGGAGAGGGATTATTTGTGGTGTGGTTTTACCGTGCGAGATGGAGCGTGTGTTTGCTTCCCTGTGCAGCCAGCAGCACACTTAGCATGGGCTTTAAATAGCTAACTCAAATAAAGTGAGACGAGGCTGGGGATCAGAGGCTGAGAGGGACTCTGTGAGGGTGGCATTCCCCAACGGAAGCTGGTCTTTGGATTTCCAAACACCATTCGGGGCGAGCAATGCCAGGAATGTGGTGTCGTCCAGTAGCGGCGGCGGCGGCGGTGGTGGCTACTGTGAAAACCACCGTGCGACCAGGTGCCGGCGGGCTGTCTGACAGGAAGTGCAACAGGAAGTGCAAGAAGATGTCCAGCTGGGAAACAAAATGGCGGCAGGTGACTCAGCAAAGAGGGAATGAGAGCCGGGTTGAGGGTCGCTGCTGTGAGCAGAGTCTATGTCAGGCCTGTCAGAGTGAAAGCAGAGCCTCTATCAAGCCTCCAAATCTCTGAATTGCTGAAAAGGGAACACGAGTCCCCCTTCGACACAGCCTCCTTTTTTACACACTGTGTTAAATTTCTATTCTTTCTCATCCTTTTTACCTTTTGACGGCCTTCTTTGTGTTCAGGCTGTGGGAAAGTTTCCCGTAATGGTGAGGTCATCCACCACCAGCAACTACCCCCACCCCAACACACACACACACCATAACTACCCCAACCCCCCACCCCCACCCTCCATGCTGTCCCTCCAAGCCAGGCAGGACTGCAGGACGGCAGCGTGTCCCACTTCCAGTTCCTCAGCACTCCCCACTGAGCAAGAACTTGAATAGAGCCCGATTCAGAGCTGGTATCTGATGATCTGGCCTCCTAAAGCAAGGCGCGACACACAGACACAGACAGACATCAGTCAATCTATGAGGCCCCCTGAGACCTAACAGGCATGTAAAGCACCCTTTTATGACAAGTGTCCCAAAGATACTCCTCATCCTCTTGAGACACAAGCTTGGACACACACTGGCATCGGCTGGTTTTCAAGAGGGTGGTTCCTCGCGCATTTGTGGACCTGCTCAGTTTGGTCTGCAGTATTCTAATATGAAAACGAGTGCAGTCAGGAAAACGAAACCAAGAAACATCAGAAAATTAAGCAATACTTGAGAGTTCTGGATTCAGTATAAGATATGGCGACTGACTGCTACCATCTGTTGACAATGCTGCAAACTACACAATGGTTTTTAAAATCCTCACCCAAAATTACTGAACATCGTTTTTCACATTATATACACCAAACACACTCTTTCTAGTTAAATAAGTAAATTAAACTAATTCGGGTTACATACATCAATGAAAAATTGCTCTTCCTTTTTTTATAACAACGGTCAAATATATTCATCTATGCGCTCAACTCATCCATAAGGAGGCTTAGTAGAAATATTAATAAATAGTGAATGGCATTTAAATCACCTTATTTAATAGTTTTTTACTGCGCAACTGTTTCTGATCAGTCACTCAATCATTCTCAAAGTGTTAAAAACCAAATTAAAACTTGATTAAACCAAGCAGAGGGAACATTATTATTGCTCCTAAGAATGAGAGGAAGAGGAAGCTCTTGTGGGATTTTATCATATTGTAAAATTCAGAAAAGGAAGGACATGGAATTAATTTTGAAAGGAACTTCAAAATAATAATCACAGTTAACTAGTTTTTGCTAAAAAAGAAAAAAAAAGAAAAGAAATTTTAGTCAATAACAATATAGTTAAAGAAGAATGGCATTTCCATTCTTTTATACATTTCTGACACTCATCCAGACTCGGGCAGCTGTAGCTCAGAAGGTAGAAAAGGTCATCTGCTAATTTGAAGGTTGGTTCAAATCCTTCCTGCTCTGGTCTGCATGTCAAATATCCTTGGGCACGATACTAACCCCAAGCTGCTCCCTGATGCATCCATCACAGTGTGAATGTTAGATAGAAAAAGCACAGAAACAAGTGCTGGTGTGAATGAGGCAAGTTCTATAAATAAAGCGCTTTGAGTGCTCATGAGTACAAAAGCAGTGTGTAAGAATCAGTCAATTTACCACTCCACCTTCTCCAGTTTCCAGTCCCCATTTAAATCACTTCCACCTACAGTGATTTTAATTTTGCAGTATGGCTCTGATCTAAGACTTCTCTCATGAGGAAACCAGCACAGGGATGACAGTGATTAACTCAGATGGAGCTAGAAAGAAGGATCTGAGGGGAAGGTGGGTTGCAAAACGGCTTGCAGATACATAAATGTAGACAGGCTACAGGAGCTTAAATACTGTGACCTAAATGAGTGAGCCAATGTGATGACACTGAGATCAGTTGATCTGAAGTTACTTTCAGCTTGCTTAATCATAAGGGGTCACTACACCGGGTAGCTCTGCATGTCTGATTGGGCAGAGTTTGAATGGGCAGATAAAACTGTCAAGGGACACGTGTCTGCTCTCAGGATCAAACTGTTAAGCTGCGGTGGACTGAAACGGTACACTCGATTTCTGGCTTTACATCAGAGCGACAGAAACAAACAAAAGTTAATCTTTGACATGCTCCAGTAATTGAATGGAAAAAAACATTTTGTAACATGGAAACAGTAACAGTACATCAGAGATTCATCGACATTCATCAAAAGATCCAAAGAGAAAATTTAGGGCATAATAACTGCACACAAACCGGATCAATAAAAGACACATGAACAACTGTATATGTAATAGCTCACTGTGTAAAACATTACAAAGTATTTTTCCACAATTTGCAAGAAAACTCCATAAATTCTTAAGTTCACTTCCTTTAATGCTAATGTACAATATGTGTTAATATACAAAAAATATATGACAAATATATTTTGGGAAAATAAAGACAATGACACATCTTTAAAATGGATAAATATCTCAACCAATACATAAACATGACATAAATGATTCATCTTAAGTACAGGGAAACCAAAATATTGCCTGTCATGCTAAAATATTGTTGGTTTCACTGAACATAACAATTAGTTTACAAAAGCTGATGATGAAACCTGTTTTGACTCTTTTTACAAGTAAAACACAGAAAAATCAGAATTGAAATTGTGTTTAGAATATGTGTTTGTGTGTGGACTATCTAATATTCCTTGATTTGAAATAAGTGTGTTACAATGGGCAGTTTTCACTGTCTGCCACAAGCAAGATCAATGTCATAAGTGTGTTTAGAATAAGTTTCAAAATAAAATTTCAAGAAAATAGCCAAAATGTGAACTGACTTTCATACTTTTGGCTCCCTCTGGTGCTAGCATCCTGCAGTGCAAAAGACAAATGTACTCCGCAGGTAGGAATAGGAGCTGAAAGCGCTGGAGTGTAAGGGTTCAAAGTTTTTCATATTTATATGCCTTTTGGGCAGGATTCCTATAAGTCCAAGTTCTTTACTCCACTGCTCAAGTCTCTTTCTCGCTACTTCTTGTGCGACCCGATCATGACCTTCGAGACAAAGTTGACAATGGCGCTCGCAGGCTGCTCAGGGTCGTGCTCAGCAAACAGATGGCACACGTTTTCAGTCTCACTCTGAGATTTTCTGGCAACAAATCCAAAGATCCTGGAAGAAAACGAGAGAGACACACAAGAGAAATTTACACAACAGCAGGGAAACTTTTCACCTCTCAGAACAGAGACTTAACGCCAAACATGGATTAGATGGAAACGAGCTGTGGTCCTCACCAAAGTACAGTAAGACTCCATTTGTTTGACATTTTTAGCAATAGTTCAAAGATTAAACAAAACAACTGGATTTTCAAAAATGAGTACCACTGATATTGATCGATATTAATATTGATATAGAACCAGCTCTACAGTTTAATCAGCTTTAGTACATTTACAAAAGAAATTCATATGATTTTTCTAATGCACACTCTGATTAACTGACAACATGCACGAGAAGACCCTTTCTAAAGCTGACTTACTTTGCAGTGGAGCCGCTGTCTCGTGTCCACCTGTTTGGGACAGAAGAAATTAAAATCATGACACTTGTGTCAGTTTTTGACACAATATGTTCAGTGAGTTGAGTTTAGATAAGGTAACCCTGATGAATGAAATGAAAGTCTCATTGATGCGAAAAAGGACATTTTAGGTACAAACTGAGGATGTGTTTTTCACCACTTTTCCATGAAACGTCTCCCATTCTTCAGTAATATAACCTGTTCACTTTTTTGTACTCATTTTCCTGTAAACATTGGCCAGAGTCTGTTTTGATTCTTTAAACTCTGTGAATTCTTAAAAATTTGTTTCCTGTTTTGGAAAATACACATTCTTCCCATGCATCCATCCGCCGTAACGTTGGACTATTAGGCTTACTGAATTAAATAACAAATCGTATTTTTCTTCAATCATTTTGAGAGACATTTTCGACTTGGAAGTTATATCCATCTTATATATGCAGTTTATGGAAATGCATATGTGGATATGCACTGATATCCATGCTGCTACCATGGCGGAATTATACTAGTTGTGTTATTCCAAAGCACACTTTCTGTTCATGTTGTCTTTAGTAGCAGTTAGCATCCTATGTTTCTCACACAATGCCTTTAAAGTGGGTCATGAAGGGATGTTAACAGTGACCCAAGAAGCTTTTGTTTCACAGTTTGAAAGCCATGTTTCAGCCATAGTCCTGTAAGTATCAGACGCCTACTTCATGAGTACAGACTGAACCTGGAGAAACCTCTCTTTGTTTTGTTACACAGATGCCTTGAAGTGTGTGCAAAGCTGTATTTTTGTTATCCGTGTCCAGTACTCACTTCCTGCCCTGCGGGTCCAGAGAGCAGAATATGACAGTGTTGACAGCGTAGTGTCTCCTGAAGAACAACCTGCAGAGTCAAACAAAGAGTCTGTGTGAACACATCAGATTTCTTATCGGTGTGTGTTTGTGTATGTTTGGCCTGCAGGTGCAAAAAATGCTCACTTCCGCTGGTTGTCAGTGAGTGTGATTCCCTGCGCTGAGACTTTGAAATGTACGACAGTGGAGGGAGGTGGCGGATCCATGGAGAGCGTGACTGTGGTCGCCTTCTGGACCGCCTGGTGGCCCGTGAGAGATTCCAGCTCTACGGAGCCCAGGTACCACACATTGCACGCTACAACGGCACAAAGAAAGAACAAGTCTGACAAGCTTCTGCTGATAATAAATGAATATTCTGTGTGCACAGATTAATTTAAAATGTCATACCTGCTCCTTGTTTGAGAAGCTCAGCTGCTGAGTTCGTTGCTGTCTGTGTAGAGGAGTCATTCAGCTCCTCTAGTGGATCTGCAAACACAAGATAGTGATGAGCTCTCTTGAAAAAACTCACAAATTACACCAGTGCGTTAACAAAACAAACTGCATTTGTAACCAAGCAGACACGAGGTACGTAACTCCTGCTTCATCTCTAGTACATGGTAGTGTAAAAGTTTGTGAATATTCAGAAGCGTGGGGATAAACCATCTAACTGAAGTATTTTTCTCAGTTTGGGCTTTTTGAATATATCGTAGTCACATGTCGAGACGTTGGAAAGAGCATACAAAGACTGTACATGGCAACATTCTTTAGCCCAATTGTGGCCCATCCAGTTTTCTTTGGGCCACAGTCAGCCTTGACTGATGGAGTTGATTCAGGGTAGGTTTGGTGTAAATGAATCCCTAAAAATACAAGCGTACTGACACGCTGGGAGAATCTGTAACCATAACTGTACAAAAATATACAAAAAGGAAAACAACAATTGGTTGTTGTTTTCCTTTTGGAAAGTCTTGCTGTTTGCAAACGACGTAAAACCTACTCATAAAATTCAGTTCCTAATAACTATGACAAGCGTGTTCCAGATAAAATGATTTGGAAATCCGAGTGACTTTCAAAGACCAGGAACTAATTTGAAAATATTTGTCTTGCATATTTTGGAAAAAGTAAACAAAATGAATATATAAGAAAATATAGATGGAAATAAATGTAAGCAGATTCAGCTCCATCCAAGCAAAGTGTGGAGAGAAATGTAATGGTGTGAGATATGGCCCATGAGTTCTTCAGCAAAATGTATCAAAGCATTTTTCTTTGTGCTACACTCCATTTGGAAATGTATTTAGGTATTTACTGCACTGTTTTGTGAAGTCCTTTTTCATATACAGATGTCAAACAAAGAATGAAAACATTTAGGAAAAGCAGTGACTTTTTATGATAGAAAAAACTTGCTCTGAAAACGCTCAGGGAGTTTTGCACAGTACTGTATTTAAAGCATCTTCATTGCAGTGCCCCTTTTGTAATATCCTGTGCTTAACTGACTGAGGTAATCGATTCCCTGCTCCACTTGTGTTCCCATTCTGTGATATAAATTTATATTTCGTTACCTTTGTCAGGCAGAATGAGTTTACAGGGCAGAGCCAGTGGCGTGATGGAGTGTTGACACACCAGCGCTGTGAGACTTCCTGTCAACAAAAATCATCATGCGTATGACTATTGAGATGAGTCAGCTGCACTCCAGTGTTATGACCAGTAGGGGGCAGCATGGTGCTTGTCTGTTATGACCTGGGATGGACTATAAACAGCTATGAGGAAGCATGCTGCTCTCCTAGCTGTCGTTAGACTTTGATCAGGTCAAGGCTGTTATGTTTTACTTGGGTATTTAATCTGGATCATAGCGTGTGAAATGTTTCTCACCAAAGTAAGGCTCATTGGGGCATCCTTTAAGCCGAACACCTTTCTGTGTGCACTCTATCAGGAAGTGTCTCACCAGCTCATTAGACAGATCTCCTCCTGCAAAACATGGCCTCATGGCTTAGTTTATTCATATCTATAAATTACATCAAAGGTTAATATTTAATTAACATGAACTGTAAATTAAAATAGTGATAAAAGTCCAAAATACTAGGAAGCACACTCCCATTTAGCTGACTCACAGTGCTGAGGTTTGCACCTTTAAATATCATTTTTGCAGTGCTCTCTTGGCAGCTCACAGAAAGTTTGTGTATGCAGAACATGGCATTCAACCCACCTTTTTTGCTCTGTATCACTGTTGGAGGAGGTGTAGCCACCTTCATGGCCAAACCGTATGCGCCACGAAATGAATGGCTGTCTCTGACAATGAACGAACCCGGCTCTTTGTCCTTCAGCACCGCGATGGCTGTTCAGTAGGTCAACAGAAGGAGGAAGCAGAGATAAGCTAAAGTTAGACTCAGTCTGCATTGTACATAGAGGAAACCTTTGCACGAGGGTGTATTATCTTCTCACAAGTGGCCATTAACCACTGTGGTCCAAGACCAATATTTACCTTGGTCTCTGGAAATGTCGGGCTTGTACCAGAACTTGGAAGTGTCCTGAACAAACTTCACAGTGTCCTGCTTACTGCCAGAGTCTGCAAGACACAGGTTAAAGCTCTCTGTTAGGTTTCACACCAACTTTGAGCCAAATATGACCAGACTCACAGTTAAAGGGTGAGCACATCGTGTAGCCACACAGACAAAAATATCTTCAGTTAGCCTGATTCGTGATTTTTGGTGCCACCACTTTGCAACTTAGATTAAGATTGCTCTTACTCTTTCTATAACAAAACCTAACTAGTGACCAACGGTAAGTTAACAGCCAACATGTGGTCACGTTTGAATCATGTTCCTAAAGAGCCTTGATCATTTTAACATATTATAATATAGAACATGAAATTAGCTAATTGGATTGAAAAGGCAAAAGACCTGTGAGTGACTCAGCTTTTTCTCCCTGAACTGAGTGACTATGCTGGACAGATAGTAATGGGATATCATTATGAAACAAATTCTGTCTTCCAGATTTGACTCTGAAAACAGCTTTACATTATACATGTATTATACATATATATTTTGGGCTCTTTGTTATTACATTTCAAACACTCTTACACCTTAATTAGCTAGCTGTTCAATTTAGTGATGCCTGTTTTGACATATTTGAGCTTTCGAAAAACACTTCTCATTGTAAATGAGGAGAAGTGCCCATCTTATCTTAAAGACCTCATAGTACCACAACATCACCCCAACAGAGCACAGACTGCTCTCAGACGTCTGGATCACTATTACTGTTGCTCCCTCTATTCCTATGACATTTAAAAGAAGAATGGGAGGCGGAGCCTTCAGCTTTTAGGCCGCTCTGCTGTGGAACCAGCTTCCTTTTTGATAAAACATATAGTCAGAGCTGGATCAGATGACCCTGAATCCTCTCTTAGTTACACTGCAATAGCTGTAGGCTACCAGGGGCTTTTCCTTAATGCAGAAGTGTTTCTTCTTCACTACCTTTCTCACCCACTATGTGTTTACAATCCTCTCTGCATTCATTTATTAGTTATTATTAACCTCTGGTTCTCTTCCAAAGCATCGGTTTTGTTCTGTCTCTCTTCTCTCACCTCCAAGTGGTCATAGCAGATAGCCACTCCTCCTTGAGCCCTGGTTCTGCTGGAGGTTTCTTCCTGTTAAAAGGGAGTTTTTCCTTCCCATCGTCACCAAGTGCTTGCACAAAGCGAGTCATCTTATTGTTGGATTTTCTCTCTATTATTTGTAGGGTCTTTGCCTTACAATATAAAGCACCTTGAAGTGACTGTTGTTATTTGGTGCTTTCCCTGATGTGTGCATTTAGCCTTTTTTCTCCTTTAATTGTTGTCAACTCAGTGAAGCATTTTCTGTTTTACTTTAATGTAAACAAAGATTCTTTTGATATTAGAATCCACCTTCAATCCTGAGGTGGAAGCATAAAATGTCCCACTGGATCAACTTTGTAATATAAATCTCTCCTGTTTTTACCATATCCTGTAACAACCCCAGCTCAATAAACCAAAAGGATAGCTTTGGATGTTTGATTTGACAAGGACAGTTCAAGAAAGCCAATTGGTGTAGTGCACAGTCTGATGTATCTGGTCAAGGAAATGAAAGTCATCTTCAGTTTAGGATGCTTGCTGCATTTGTGTGGTTCTGGTTCAAAAAGTTGTTAATAGTAAGACTGGGTTTGGGGTGATGAGTTTTACAAAGCTATCTTTATAGTTTGAAATGTTCATGTCAGGATCAGAGAAAATAAATTATCAGTGACACATTCAGAGAATCTATGTGGGACTGTTTACCTGCTCCAGGTGACGAGGCCCCACTGATTCCTCTTAAGGGGTCAGGGGTCATGGAAGATGAGAAAGGGATGCTGAGACTGCTTCCACTACGAGGGCTAGAATATCCACTCAGTGAAGGGGAGCGGGAGCTAAGCTCTCCCCCTTCACCTCCCCTTCTTTTCTCAGGCAACAGTGGAGCAAGGCCCTCCTCTCCAAACAGGTTAAAACTACCAAGGCCCTCCATTGCCTCCAGCAGGCTCTCCTCCAGGCCACCATTCCCCAACAATAATGAGGACAAGTCTGTGCTGTCCCTCCCCCTGTGGGCCCCTGCGGGCCCATGAGGAGAACTGTGGGCATTGGGAGAGTTGAGAGATAGAGGAGGTGATGGCTGGGAAGGATACGGGGAGTTCAGGGAGTTTGAAGTATGGTCGTGCCACACTGGAGGAGGAGTGGAGCTGTGGGAGAGAAGGTTATGATGTGGAATTTAAAGCATACACGTAAAAAAGACAAAAGAAAAACACAAGGTCAGGCAGTGCATCAGTGTGAAGTGTTACAGCCAACATACACTATATTGCCAAAAGTATTGGCTTCTGCCTTCACAGGCCTATGATCTGGAGTGACATCCTGTTCTTAAGCCACAGCCTTTAAAATGCTGTCAACCCACCCTTTGCAGATATGCGAATTTAGGCTTCTTATCAACCAATCAATCATGTCTCAAAAGCCACAATCAGTTTGTTTACATTTAGCATGTATCGTTATTGACTATGTGCATCATGTTATATTGGCTATTTTCATTCATCCTAAACTGGTTCCTTGAGCATGAAAATGTGCTTCTGTGGCTGGACCAGATCTGAACTCAAAAGAACACCTTTGTGCTTTTGGGGTGTGGTAGGAATGGAGACTTACAGCATTTGCAGCTGTAAAACTTCAGAAATGATTCTACCCAGCATTCATATGGTCATTCAAAACTGCTCGTTGGAAACATACCCGGTGAGTATGGGTATGGAAGTGTCTGTGTACCTGTCTGCGTGTGGGAGGTGGCTGCCCGATGACACTGAGCACATGGAGCCAAAGATCCTCTGACAGGAAGCAGGAACGTCTGATCTGAATATCTCTCCCTCTGTGGAGCTGCTGCCGTGGTTCATGCTGTCCAGGAAACTCCGGGAATCTGGAAAAAAAAAAAGGAATACAAAATGAAGCAACTGCTATTCTACTGTGTTTAGTGTCCAAAAAAAAAAAAAAAAAAACATACGAGGGTTCGACGTAGTTCCAGAAACTAGCCCACAAAATCACTGCTAACTGGTGCTTGTTTAAGCTTTTGTTTGGGACCCTACCTTTGTTTGGATTATAGACTGAGAGTTGAAACACACCTGTTGAGGTTTGACAGAAACTGTTCATATAAGGAATAATTCTTTAAAGTATATTAAAGTATTTATTATTTATTTATTTATTTGTTCTCACCTTTTATGGAGACTTGTTTAGATTGTGTAGATTTCCGTTGTTATATTTTATTCTTGGACTCTAGTAGACTAGCTTTGCATGATTCATGATCCAAAATAATTTTTGTTTGTCCTAAACTGAATCTTGCGCACCTCACGTCACACAGTACCATATATTAAGATCACACAACCTTTAAGCCAACTTTATTCTGATTGGCTGCCTTTTGCAAACAGAAGGTTTGAACAGCACTTGGTTATTTTGTTGGACACTCAACAAATCCCAGTTAGAAATCTCTGGGAGAATTCTGCATTGATAAAGAGAAAGCTGACTCTCCTTTTCTTCGCCCAAGACAACCAATTAACAGCTGAACTACAAAAATATATGAGCCAATCACGTTGTTGCACAGACACATGCACACAGCTGAGGTTGTAGTTCACAACAGTTTGGCCAAGATACATACTGTATTTGTAAATGTTCCAGTCTATAGTTGTTGTGCTAAAGATGTAGGTAAGGTCAAACTTGTGGTTTTTCTTGGTTGACTATCGATAATGTGAATTAGCAATTGCTCAGTACTGCTGGGATGGACTATCACCTTGGATTGCTAAATGGCCAGACTATCACAGAAAATGAGGAAAACATAACAGGCCCACATGGCTTCTGTTTTTAATTAAGTTGCTACGTAAAAGAGCTAAAAGTAAAGGATACATGGCTGATGTTTCGGTAGTGCTGACTTTACCAAACTGACCATTTTTTAAGCTCTGTTTAAGAAAAAATTCTGTGTAACCATCGGGACTAACATTCAGTTAAAACTCAAATCGCACATACAGAAGAGAGTTAGGGAGAGGTTATCGGAGCCAGTCTGCCAAGAAAGTACATTTCTGTGAATTGACAGTGTGTGTGTGTCTGTGTGTGTGTTCCAGGAGAGATGGGGGTCACTCCAAACATCCACACTGGGCATTCTGATCATGCAGTGTGTCATTCAGCAAACATGAGGGCAGGCTTCCTCAGACTGCAGACAGGACTGTGAACTACGATGAGTCACCGAGAAAATAGTCAGTCACTATAAAGAGCTCCTTGTTTGGCTGGCTGCCCCCCCCCCCCCCCCCCCCCCCCCCCACCTCCCCCTTCCTCTCTTCCGCTCGTTCTCTCCATTCAAGTACTGGTAGATGGAGGCATTTTGACTGAGCTTTGTTTGTGATCATACTGGACAAGCGGCATCATCTCAAGTGGATTATATAATCCTACATGCTGACAGTGAGTTAATGAATTCAAAGAATTTGTTACAAATAAGGCCCAGTGTGTAAAGTACACCGTGTGTGTGTGACAGAATAAACTGTGCAACAGTTTAAAGAGTAAAACTTAAAGTTAACTAGCTTACATGTTCTCTGTCCTTAAATTCCTAAGGTTACCTAAAAGACAATATCAACTCTCTGGGTGACAAGTCCTGTTATTATTAACTAACCGTGTCTGGATTCTGGTGCATATCAACAAAAAAAACAAAAACAAACAAAAAACATAGTGGTATAAAGGAACATTTCTAAATTAAATCCAGGAGTAATATAGCAAATAATGAGCGTATTTTTCATCAGCCACTAGTGAAATGCTATGGCTTCTTGCCATGATGCTATGAATTTCCCACAGCTTAATGTTCACATACATTTTTACAGTGCCAACACTCTGTATGGCATAACAAATGTCCTAAAGTTTAAATGTAAAGTGTCAATATAATGGCAGCTGCTGTGGTAATGGCTCCTTTCAAACATATCAAAAAGTTTATTTTGTATGCTTTAAACTAGAAACTGGTGCCACTTGAACTGGCACTTCTCTGGTCAGTTGGTGACTGAATTTCTAAACGCGTCTGACAAATAACAAAATTTGAATAGAAGCTAGGTACAGCTACCTGTGCTTCGGCTAAAACGGCTTCCTTTTCTTACAGAGTTTTGAAGGGCTTTTGTTTGTGTTGCAGAGTGACTTTTACAGAGTCATATCTGAATGCTTATTCATCACAGCTATTTGTCTGCAGGTCTTAGAGAAAACAAATGGGTTCTTGCATATGCAAAGATGCTATTTTATGTTACAAGGAAAAGTGCATCACAGTCCAGAAAATATACTAATAAAAGTTAAAGATAAAAGTAGTTCATGCAAAAAAAATAATAGATTAGTGTTATAATATCATTACTTATTGCAAAAGCACCCACATCAGATACTTAGAGTCAAAAGGGACCTCTTCAAATTAATTGTTCAGCACAACTAAGAATTTAAATATCTAAATTATTTTTGAAAAATTAAAAGAATGAAGGAAAAACAGTGAACCCTTCTTCCTGAAAACCTAACACCATGAAATAGTTGGTATGTTGCCTGAAAATTAAGAAACAATCTTCTGTGAATCAGTTTTTGTAGAGGAATAAGTGCGACACCAATCACTGAAATGTGGTGCAGTATCAGAAATATGAGATGGATAAATATGTAAAGAAATGTACTTATTGACAAACACCACATTCCCACACAGTATCCGATACACCAAACAGTAACAGTTGACACTCAAATTGAACTCTCGAAGGTTAAAGGTCAAGAGCTCAGTGCACAAAAAGTTACATAAATAAAACCAGGCGCACACAAACACACACGCACATGTACACACATAAGCGATAATGTGCAGTTCAGAAAGCAAAGATAATCCCGGGCTGTGTTGGTGTCGTTGTCTCTTACGGGGAACACACTGAAGGGAGAGCAGCAGCCATTCCCACAGTCACTGTCTATATTCCTCTCTGGGGATGATTCCAGGAATGCAGCCAATTCTCATCTCCCCACCGTTCCCACGGTCGATTATCTTCACCGTGATTTTTCACATCTGTGGCTCATCTCCCCTCATCCCAGCATGTTTGCTTAATTACAGAACAGCCATACGTGTGGCAACACCAGCTGACCCCAACCTGACCTCTGACCTTAGATTCTGCTCTGTGACTGAATCCACAGCCTGCTTTACACCTTTCACTGGCAGCAGCTATGCTACACAGTATCCATAGCTACACACTTTCAGGAAGGTACAAATTAAAGATGAAAAAAACCCAACCTGTGCTACGCATGAAAATAGAAAACTGATTTTTCATGCAATATATTTCTTTACAAGTTTCTTATAAGACTGCATTGCAGGACAGGACATGTATCTTTAAGAGCATATATATATATATATATATATATATATATATATATATGCTCTTAAGAATAAAATTCTCCACTTACTGATTCTTTGCTTTGTTCATGTTTGAATGATTCTCAGTTCAAAATAAAGCTTGTTCATGTAGTACTGGGCTTTGGTGAATCTCCTCAGTTGTTTTAAAGATACAAAAATATAACACCTTAGACCAACTGTATTATTCTATTAGTCAAATCATAGGATATAACCTTATGTATAATTACATACAAACAGACTGGATACACCGAAACTACAGAACCCAGAGCACAATTTCCAAGCAACAAAGGTGAGTTAATCTGCATTTATCTTTCCGGATAGACTGAAGTCCATGAACACATTTTTATTTGGATTGTGTCTCATTCAACATGGATTCACTTGAAGCATCTACTGAATAAATAAACATAAGCTAAATCACAGGTGCAGAAGGTATAACAAGAGCAAGCTTAGTGCTAACTGTAACAGAGTGTGTAGGCAGGAGGCTGCTTGAGTGCAAAAGATGCAGGAAGATGATATTTATAAATGTACAATACAATGAATCTTGCCAGTCTAAAGAAGCTTGGAAGAAGGTAAAGCAGAAAGAAACATAACTCCAGGAAAGAGGAGCTGAAAGGAATTATGTGTGAAACATCTGTCCACTGAATTTTGATAGACAGCTTTCATCCAAGTCCAGGAAGATCACAGCTATCATCCAAATAAAGGCAGACATAGACATACAATAGAAAAAAATGTATAAATTAATGGACTGAATGTTGCCAATGAAGTCTAGAGTCAAATATACTCCACAACAAACTAAATGGACAGTGTAACCATCCAGGTTTGCCAGATACTATACACTCTGGTGGTTTAAGTAAAATGATGAAAATTTGATGCTCAAAAAAAAAAGAAAGAAAAAAAAGTGTTGGCATGTAAGACATCAACTTATGTTAATAGTGTGGGTTAAAAGAAGAAGATGATGTTTTGGGAAGGATAGTCATTTCTTCATTTGAAACAGAAAAAGCAACAAAATCTTTGTCAAATCCAAACTGCTGAGCCAACCTCCACTCTCAGCAACCTGTGGTTCACACTGGTTCATGTTTCCGCTCACAGTAAACAAGAGTCATTACTATCAATGGCAGCTAGAAGTCTCAGTTATTTGCTGGAACTAATGATTTAATCAGATTCCTTGTGTCATCCTTACTCATGTTCAGGTGAAAAATGGTCTTTTGCTAATTTGCTAAATACATTAATCAATCAATAATCAAGTATACTTCTGACTAAAATCACCATTCAATAATTATTATTATTATTGTTTTTGATTAAGATGGTAAAATACAGTTATTTACCCTGAACTGCTGAACAGAAAAAATAGTTTTAGTCTTTGAATGTTGTGCTTTATTAAAAAGAAGTCAGGAAACATGTAACTTCTAGCTGCTTAAAGTTTATTTACAGAAAAATATGTTTCTGTTCCTAAAACAGTAGCTCAAGATACCAGAGTTATATTGGTGGGTCCATCACTTTGGTCCAGACCAAAAGAGCTCAAGTTTTCACATGACATTTTGTGTTTCAGTTCCTTCCCTGTTGCACTGTAAATTTGTTCATTTCGTCACTTTCAGCTCTTAGCGTGATATGCTAAACTTGGTTAGTAACCAATTCAGTTGCTGAACAAACTATGCATTGAAACTTTAGGATGACTTTTTTTCCTTTAGCGTTTTCCTGTGCACTGTTTTGCTCTCACTTGAACAAAGCCTCTTCAGTTTACCATTAAACCATGCAAAACATTTTCCAAATGGCACAAGCCCATGTGGGCACAACTGCCAAGCACCTCCACCCCTCCAACTCCAAACGCATGCACACACACACACACACACACACACACACACACACACACACACACACACACACACACACACACACACACACACACTTTTCTGATCACAGTGAGTGATGGTTAGGTGGATCAGACTGTGAATGCGTGTACTGTATACCTTCTTGCTTAGAACAAATATGAATTCTATTCAATAAAATAAAACCTGATCTGGAGATTATATTTTCCTCAGACTGCAGAGCCTGCTGAATAAATTAGGTAAGATACAGCGGGCTAATGTTTTATCTGACAAAGAAGAACTTTGTGTGGTGCATTATTAGCAGAGAAGGCTGAGCCTACGCACATACATAAACACAAGGATGCATGCAGCTCTGCTGGAGAAACGGCATGCTGACCACAGGAATGCAGAGTGCAAGTATTCAATACACACACATACACACACACACACACACACACAGACTTAGGCTGGCACGTCTGGAGTTTCACGGTATGTTACAGTACAGCTGTTCACTGGGATCACAGACTGCAGCTTCTCAGAGAAACAATAGGGGAGGAAGACACCTGCTGCTACCCATATACCCAGTGAGACTATGTATTATGAAGAAATAATAATGTCAAAAATAGTTTAGCTTAAGTAAGGTTCTTGTTCATTCCGGTGAATTTAAAAGTTAAGCCCTGACAGCAGAAACCTTAATTTTAATGAGAACAAGTCAAACCCCGAGTTGAAGCTTAATTTCTATATAAATCTGCCAACGTGAGTTTTTGGATGATTTAAGTACTGGTTTCCTGTTTATAAACAACTCCAATTCCGAGTGTGCAACAGGAAGGCTGAAAATATGCTGAGGTCTTAGAGATGGACTTTTTCTGTGCGTACACAGCATTTCTCATACTTTTTGCCTATTTGATCGATACCTGACAGCATGCAGTCGAATTTTGATGATAAATAGCAAAATACTTACAATCACTTAAAAGACAAAATGAAATCTGCATTTGTTTAGAAATCAACAGCAAATCTATTAAATAAGTTCAAAGTAACATTTGCATATGTAAGTACCAAACCTCTTGTAATTTATCAAAAATATTTACAGACTACATACAATGGATGGTATATATGTGCAAAAACTACAGCAAATTTTTAAAGCATATTGAACAAAGCACATGAATCACCATTTCCATCTGCAAACTGATGATGTTTAGGTT